>NC_134840.1:24863109-25485927 GCF_965363235.1 Mytilus galloprovincialis | reverse complement strand
TACATGTCAATTTTATTGTTTACAGTCCTTAGCAACCAAAATTAGACATTTTGACACAAGGCTTATATTTGTACTCTATCGGCTTAACCCTTACTCTGATTAACTGGGCTGCATGTAGTAGCCTAAGTATTGAACGCGTTGGTTTTTTTCTTGCGAATATATCAAATTATTGTTTTTATCAAGATTTCATGTTACATTTTGGCATATATTAAATGTAAAGTTAAATCAGATGTAAGAAATTGATTCCCTATCACCAAGTCTTTTAATCAAGTCTTTGCTATGCAATAGGCATAAAGATTAACATTTTGATGCTTGAAATTGCTAAATTTTGTACAATTTTGCATCATCAGAGATCTTATTAAGATTTTCTGCATAAAAAAACTGACAAAAGAGGTATAGTTTTTAAGATTTTGCCAAAAATTGAGGTAGAGACAAGATTTTACACTTTGACTTGGCACCTTTCTTTAAATCAGTTTTTGTCGCGTTTCAGTGTCAACTGCTAACCTTCATAAAATATTCATTACTCAACCAATTTTCAAAAATAAAAGGCCATTTTACTCAATTTAGCTAGCAGAACACAGAAAATAAGTTAAAAGGGAGAATTTGAAAAAAATATTTACTATTAAGGTAGCAATACACAGTTAGGAGTTTAGTTTCGCATTTTGGCCCCGGTGGATTTTTCAAATAGGAAAGTTATTGTGTAATAAAATTCATTTTTAGAAAGCTCAGTGCTAACTTAGCCTTCAAAGATGGTTTATAAGAGCATCAAGATTATTTTTTACATGTTTTATGGGCTATTTTCTGTTTAACAATCCGTATTTTCATGGCTAGACCGGCTATCGGTCCAGAAATTAATGTAATGTTTACAAACACTTTTTTTCTACACGAACTTTTTGACGCAATTTTACAAAAAAATGAGACGAAAGACATATGCTTTTCATTGGATTTGCTGAATGATGTATGTACACAGTTTCAGAAAAGGTATTACTTCAAGCGATTGAAATTCTACTTTTAGCCAAATTTTGGGGAAATATGTGACATCTTTTCCCCCCTTTTTGCAATATTTTATAAAAAATAAATGCAGATTGTTGCCATGGATACACCCAAAAGAAATTATATTTTACCATTTTATATACTGGATATAAAATCTATGGAAGATTCTGATTACATACATATGCACACATATGACACAAACAGTAAGCTTGATATTGCAAGAAAGTAATGAAAAGGGGATGGTAAAATCTATAAGGGCAAATTTTAATATTTTTTCCTAACTGTTTATTGCTACCTTATGGCATACTTACCAAGCTCAGAATTGTATAATTTAAGACTTTTCATGCCACAAATCTATTGATATTTAGATTCTAAATCAACTTCTGAGGAAATAAAGTGTTTAAGAATGACAATACATGTCAATTTTATTGTTTACAGTCCTTAGCAACCAAAATTAGACATTTTGACACAAGGCTTATATTTGTACTCTATCGGCTTAACCCTTACTCTGATTAACTGGGCTGCATGTAGTAGCCTAAGTATTGAACGCGTTGGTTTTTTTCTTGCGAATATATCAAATTATTGTTTTTATCAAGATTTCATGTTACATTTTGGCATATATTAAATGTAAAGTTAAATCAGATGTAAGAAATTGATTCCCTATCACCAAGTCTTTTAATCAAGTCTTTGCTATGCAATAGGCATAAAGATTAACATTTTGATGCTTGAAATTGCTAAATTTTGTACAATTTTGCATCATCAGAGATCTTATTAAGATTTTCTGCATAAAAAAACTGACAAAAGAGGTATAGTTTTTAAGATTTTGCCAAAAATTGAGGTAGAGACAAGATTTTACACTTTGACTTGGCACCTTTCTTTAAATCAGTTTTTGTCGCGTTTCAGTGTCAACTGCTAACCTTCATAAAATATTCATTACTCAACCAATTTTCAAAAATAAAAGGCCATTTTACTCAATTTAGCTAGCAGAACACAGAAAATAAGTTAAAAGGGAGAATTTGAAAAAAATATTTACTATTAAGGTAGCAATACACAGTTAGGAGTTTAGTTTCGCATTTTGGCCCCGGTGGATTTTTCAAATAGGAAAGTTATTGTGTAATAAAATTCATTTTTAGAAAGCTCAGTGCTAACTTAGCCTTCAAAGATGGTTTATAAGAGCATCAAGATTATTTTTTACATGTTTTATGGGCTATTTTCTGTTTAACAATCCGTATTTTCATGGCTAGACCGGCTATCGGTCCAGAAATTAATGTAATGTTTACAAACACTTTTTTTCTACACGAACTTTTTGACGCAATTTTACAAAAAAATGAGACGAAAGACATATGCTTTTCATTGGATTTGCTGAATGATGTATGTACACAGTTTCAGAAAAGGTATTACTTCAAGCGATTGAAATTCTACTTTTAGCCAAATTTTGGGGAAATATGTGACATCTTTTCCCCCCTTTTTGCAATATTTTATAAAAAATAAATGCAGATTGTTGCCATGGATACACCCAAAAGAAATTATATTTTACCATTTTATATACTGGATATAAAATCTATGGAAGATTCTGATTACATACATATGCACACATATGACACAAACAGTAAGCTTGATATTGCAAGAAAGTAATGAAAAGGGGATGGTAAAATCTATAAGGGCAAATTTTAATATTTTTTCCTAACTGTTTATTGCTACCTTAAGTTACCCACAGCCCAAGTTAGCGGACTCTGAACTCGTTGATATTTAATTAATGCATACAAAATCTACCTTTTGCAACGTTTTTCATACAGAATGTAAATATTTATAGGATTCTTGAATAAAGAAATCACTAACAATTACCATAAGTTTATTAATTAATAGTTCACTAAAGCGCAAGGCCAACTTTTATAAAAAGCATAAGACGTCCGTAACTTTTTGATCGAAACTAAGTAGACGTTCGTAACTTTATTTGCAGATGTGGGTAACTTTTGATTCAAAATTTTAACATTTATAATTTCAACAATTAAAAGACAATATACACCATAAAACCCCTTATTTGTAACCTACACGGCCGTTTATACTGCTCATTCACCACCAAATGGGATTTTATTAACGCATCATACTTACAAAACGGAAGTTTTATGTGAGGTTTGTGGTACTCAATCCTGGTTATTGTTTGAACTTTTATTAACTAACGTGTTTCTTATCGACGTTTTTCGCTTCAGACCAAGGCTTTTTCATACTCTTTTAATGTTTTGAGTTTAATTATCTGTTTGCGGTTTACCTTCACCTCTGTTTCTTTTTATGTGTATTTTGATGAACACTATTTGACGCGGCTCGGTATTTATACATCCCACCAGTTAGTTATAGTGTTATGATTTTTTGAATATGTTTCCTAGTATGTTTTTTTATTCTCTCTTTGTATGTTATCAGGGGTTGTTAGACTATTAAATTACTCTGTTGTCCTACGTAGTTATTTATATTTTTATATACTATGTCTAATTGTTACACCATGTTGACTTCTCTATTCCTTTTATTTGTCACTGACTTTTACCTATTGTGTCTTTTAGCTTTATTCAGTCTAATGAGATTTAATGCAACTTGCATACAAATGAAATATGCAGCTAGCTGTAAAGCTAGGTTTATTCATTTATACAAAATGTCCTTTCTTCAAGTTTTCCCATTTACTGCAAATCTTGGCCAGCGTGTCGCAATATCATCGTGCGCAACGTCCCAGTGTGCCCAGATTTACATCCCTTTTCTTTTACTGTCAATGCTGATGGGATTTTTTTTTTGGGATGAGAGAAAAGTTTGTTTGGCTTTTTCAAAAAGACGAAAAGAAGTTTGTGCACTTAAGTCTCGTATAGTCTATCCACTGCATGCCTGGGTAATTTGGGTTCCCCTCCAAAATCCCGGATTCACGCTACCCTTGTCGTTGCTGGCAGAAAATCAGTAAGTGTATACACGCTACATGTATGTGAAAAAAATGCTTGTGTAGTCTACTTGTTCAAAAATAAAAACGAACAATGATGTTTCAACAGTTTATCTGCTATGATCGGAAACCACCCTCCGAACTAGGCGATTCGGGTACCCCGACGTTTAACTTATACAAAATGAGACCCGAGTTTTGGGGATTTATCTTGATTTTTTTCATATTTTTCCCAATTTTGTCTTCCATCGATACAAGTAATTATATTATACTAGACATCTACTTCGTTTTGTGAATATGTATTCGATACAATCTCTCATCAGTTTAAACATTACATCCACGTATGTCGATTCTTTGAAAGTTACGGACATCTCTATTGGTATGATAAAAAGTTACGGACAAGTTCTTTTGAAGTTACGGACAGCCTAAGTGTTTTTTAAAATCGTGCTGTGATCGTTTATTTGGTAGAATTTAACCACCTGTCCAGTTTAGGGGTTTCCCTAAACGATTAATACAACTTTTAAATTCAGTTGTTTAATTGATGCATTCATGGTATTGTTATTCTATAGAAGAAAAGTATCTAACCGACGCAAGGCGGCTCCAACTTGGGCTGTGGGTAACTGGCTGTGGGTAAGTTACCCACAGTCGTTTAAGCATGTAGTGAAACTGCCCAAAACGACGTTAATTTTTTATTCGTATTAACAAAAGCGTATTTCTAATGCGAATTGGATAATTCGAATAGCCAATTCGAATCAATTCGATTAGCTTGATTCGAATTAAAAAAAAAAGGGTTTGTGAACGCGATTAGCGAATTCGATTCACATTCGATTGGAAAATAATTCGAATTAAATACACGACGTATGTGTATGCTAAAGAAGTTTTTAATATTTTAAAGTTGATTAGGGGCTTAAAAGATCCACTGGTGGCCTTCGGCTGTAGTTTGCTCTTTGGTCGAGTTGTTGTCTCTTCGACATATTCCAAATTTCCACTCTCAATTTTATTATATTTTGATACTAGAGGAAACGGGGAGAATTGGTGGATAGGAGAAAATTGACCTTCTGCAGGGATTTATTTTTCGAAACTTATCTCAGGCAAAAGTTTTTGTTTTACGTTCGATGGAGCGTAACATTCGCTAAAAACATACAGGTCAGCAGACAGACTCTCTTCATAATGATATTACGATAAACGAGGAATGAATGAGAGAAAGAAAGTAAAGATGAAATGCTGATGCAGAATTACAAAAAGAAAATGTATGTCCGCATGTAGAGATCAAAGAGGACGATCCCTCATTTAGTATGGCACTCTAATGAGGGACAATCATACACAATAATGAATGTTATTTCATATTATTTTTATATAAATGATTAAAAATATACTTCTCATGATAATTGCACGTCTGTAAATTTTGTTCTAGCGAGCATGCGTCACATAGACCATCGCACATCAGCGTACGGACCATAGCAATTTGGCGTAGAACATCAAACTTCAGCGTCCCCATCGCACCTCGGAGTCCTACATGTATATATATATATATATATATATATATATATATATATATATATATACCAAAAAAACTGACTTCAAATAATTCATATGTCTTCATAATTCATGCTTATAATTATAAATACGTACTACCGTAATATTTACCACCCATACTTTACCTTTTATAATCCATAAATACGTACTACCGTAATATTTACCACCCATACTTTACCTTTTATAATCCATAAATACGTACTACCGTTATATTTACCACCCATACTTTACCTTTTATAATCCATAAATACGTACTACCGTAATATTTACCGCCCATACTTTACCTTTTATAATCCATAAATACGTACTACCGTAATATTTACCACCCATACTTTACCTTTTATAATCCATAAATACGTACTACCGTAATATTTACCACCCATACTTTACCTTTTATAATCCATAAATACGTACTACCGTAATATTTACCGCCCATACTTTACCTTTTATAATCCATAAATACGTACTACCGTAATAGAATGAAATTCAAAACAGTGTGGCTGTGGCCATTGATGTTTCAGATTTAATAACTATTTTGTGGTAAAAGTGAAACAAAAAAAAAGATGTGACAATTAAAGATTTGAAATCTAAACCTGTCTGATTCCGCTGGATTGCTTTTTCATTTTTCTTTCTTTTACAGACAATTACAAGATGATGAAGTTAGTATGCACTGCGTTGGTTTTAGCATTGTTCTGTGCACAGGTTATTGATGCACAACTCTTAGGTGCATTACTTTTAAGTCGGGTACTAGGTGGTGGTAACTTCTTAGGCGGAGGCGGAGGAGGTTTTCAGCAACCTGCTACTTTTTACTATCCTAATTTTCTTTCTGGTCCACCTCCAATGCACAGAGGGAATTTCTACGGATGAAATTTAAAAGTATGTAACTTATATATATATATATAAACAAAACTCCTCCAGGGTCCAAATCTAATAGATATTTATATCTTCATTCTGTATAATAATTGGTACAGAGATACAGTAAAAATATTAAAATAAAAAACAAAATAACTTTCAATATACGAACTATACATGCAGATAAAACTAACAATGGTAAAAAAAAAAAAAACGAACAGAAAACATAAAGTATGTATGGGTTACAAGCTAAGAGGACAAACAGAAAACCATTACAAATTAAATCAACTCTTTTCTTTTTCTTTTTCTTCTTTTAAATTTGACTATCAAAACAGTCGCTGAAATCAACCGAACTCTGTAGAAATTTTCTCTTTCTAACCAAGACCAGAGTTTCTGCTGAAGAAGTCGAACATTTTTACATTTTATACATTAGGTATGGTGTATAAATGCGACTAGAAAACGGGAAAAAAACCCGAATAACTATGATTTTTTTCATATATTGAATTATTAATATACGACGGAATACGATACATATATAAGACTTAGAAACCGTACAGATCCAAGTCATATTTATAGTTTGAATCCTCTTTTGAGAACTTAATCTTATTTAGACATACTCTTGCTATAGCTCATTAACTGATGCATAAAGTAAGTACCTATGTAATATTCTAAAAGTAAAAAGAGTAAAAGGAACGAAGAAGGAAACCATTATATCGTGTGTGGGTTTTTTTTGTTTTTTTTTACAAAACCCCACACTGTTCTACAGGTTACTGAAAACGAACCAAAACAATTGAGCCTATTACTCATAAAATTCTGTGGTAGGATTAACAGATTAAACACATATATTCAGAGAAATTTGGTGGTACATATAAGATGTGGTATGATTTCCAATGAGACAACTCTCCACAAGAGACCAAATGACACAGAAAGTAAAAACTATTGGTCACAGTATAGTCTTCAACAATGAACAAAGCCCATACCGCATAGTCAGCTATAACAGGCCCCGAAATGACAATGTAAACAATTCTAACGAGAAATCTAACGGCCTAACTTGTATACAAAAAATGAACGAAAAAAAATGTAACACGTAAACAAACGACAACCACTGAATTACAGACTCCTGACTTGGAACAGGTAATATATACAGAATGTGGCGGGGTTAAACATGTTCGCGGAATCCCAACCCTCCCCTAACCTTGGACAGTGGTGTAACAGTACAAAATAAGAACGTACTATCAAAATCAGTTGAAAAAGGCTTAACTCATCAGATGGATACAAATACTAGTACTACACAGAATGGACTGTGAGTTTCAACAGTATTATTTAATCTGTTGTGTATAAATTAAAGGCCATGTCAAAAATATTTCAACACGAAGTCCGTATGTATCTGAAAAGTGTCACTGGTTCTTGTGTAGCATGCAATTTTATCATTTCAGAAACATCATGTAATCAACGATTTGCCATGAAGACTGTAAGACGGTGGAACTTTTGAGATATTTCATAGAATGTGTTCAGATTTCAGTGAATTAAAAATTTCAAACATTGATTTGATACTTATGTTAATCCTGTTTTAAATCTATTTGGCCCTGAAACCTGCATAATTGGAATAAACTTGTACGGCATATCTTATTACAGCGATTAATAATCTCACATTTTACTGAACTCACTGCGGATAAGTACGACTGTATCAAATGGTTCAGTACTGCTCTAGACCCATTGTGGCATTCGGCTGGTGTCTGCTTTTTTTGTCGGGTTTCTGTCTCTGACGAATTTCTTTTCTCAATTTTGTGTCATAATTAAATGAAACATTGTAGGTTTTCCGGAACTTTTATTGTATAATTGTACAGGTACACAATGTCTTGGGTTAATCCACTTTTAACGACACACAAACATCTGCCTCCAACTATCTAGACCATATGACTTAACGTTTGGTCCATTAGTATTATTAATTTAGTTGCTCTCTCATTAACGTATATGTCTTTGATCTCCCTCTTCTTTATAATCACTAGGCCTCGTCGAATGCATGTTTCATTTGACCGTAAACTGCACTATTTATGAACATTTACTTCCATTAATTATTGAGTTACTTTTCTTTCATCGTAGTGAAATGAAAATATGCAATTGACATTTCTCAGATTTATAAGATGGGATTTGATTAGAGTCAGGTTATATATATTTAATAATTGATGCAATTGATAAAAAACACAAAACAAAAATGATCGATCGAAATGTAACAATTCGCGGCCCCCAAAATCGAAGATTGGAAGAAGTTTCGATTTTAAATTAAGGAAAGCCATAGATTTGTTGGAAATTTACACATGGCCTGGGCTGTGATATTCTAATTTTATCTTGAGCGTTAGCGAGGGATAAATTTAACGAATATCACGGCCCAGGCCATGTGTAAATTTACAACAAATCTATGGCTTCCATAAACTATTTCGATTCTAATAGGACAAATAAGTTCATTCAAACACTGAAGCGAGGGTGGGTATGCCGTGTGTGTAGCTGTTCTTTTTTTCCTTTTAATTAAATAAAGCTCAAATATTCTCATAAATCTTTAGCTTGCATTGATTATTTCGTTAATAACCGCTAGAAAAAATGTGTTTAATTCTAAAACCCATTTGCGATTTTTAATTTACATGTTTTCTCGTAAAAAATCGTACATAGATATCAAGCTTATTTTCATCCATAATGAACCCCTGATTGTGGAGATGTGTTCCATGATGAAACTGACATTAAACAAAATATAGCTGTGTTACTATATTTAGGAAATAAACACTACAGGTATAAATAACACATAGCTGAGAGGGTGATAGAGCAGATTGTTACCGCGAGAAAACATTGTCAACTGAGGCGACACACTTGATCAAACGTCTCCGTGAAGGGTAATAGAGTATTTGCCATAGGATAGAGTCGTATTAAATAAAGCGCACACTTGATGAAGCGTCTCTGTGAAGGGTGATAGAGTATTTGTCATAGGACAGAGTCGTATTTAATAAAGCGCACACTTGATCAAGCGTCTCCATGAAGGGTAATAGAGTAAATTGACACCCTCGTATTAGTCAATCAAAATCTGGCATTTTGACATGAAGTATAATAAAATTAGTTGCAGTATATTAATTCTTTTAATAATACATCCGAATAAGAATGAAAGTTCTTTTGTCTTTTGTTTTATTACAATTTCTAATACAATGAAATCGGCAAAGCGTTTGCAAATAGGTTCAAATACATTTGGATTTACGTGGGAGGTATATTGTAACATCAATGATTATGTATATTTCGGAGTCTGCGCTAAGTGTTGATATATCGAGAATTTTCACACGGTGTTGTGTACAAAGCGAAAGACGCACGTCATATTAGAATTATATATATATATATATGCCATTTTAAACATTGTAATACTGTAGTTAACGACAAACAGGCCCGACTGCAGGTTATCGAAACTGGATAACACCCAGCTTAATAACGTGATGTAAATTAGCATAATATATGTTAGTCTGTGTCGCCTCTACGAAAACGTGATTACATTAATGAGTGTGACTATGTGCATCGAAGCTAGAATTCAGTCTAGATGTCTTTTAGTTATTTATCTAAAAATTGGGTTGGCTTGCGGTCTCTGATGTGTTCCCCACATATTCATCCATTAAAATACAGGTATATAATATAATTCCTTATCAACACAGTTTGGATTTAGAAAGGGGGTTAGTTTGGCAAAAACAAAAACCATTCCGATTGTCCTTCCAGTTATAAAATTCGCATTTATATCCAAACTTACGTTTTGCATATAAGCACTTAATCACTGGACGGAAGATGAAACTAAAAAGTTAACAACATATACAAACATTTTGCATAAATACAGACCAAGGAAATAAAAGAAACCAAGACACTCAACCATTCAGACAAAACCCAGAACAACGTTATTACAGGAAAATTAAGTTACGGATTTATGTCAACTCTTCCATTTCTTCCATAACCTGGCACAGTGGTGTAACCGTACAACATAAGAACACACTATAAAAATTAGTTGAAAAGAGGTTAACTCATCAAATTTGTACAAAGCAGAAATCCATCTAACAAAAACACAGAGTGGACGTGGCAGAGTACTTATACATCCCAACTGCAATAACACACTGTACAGATCTTAGAGTAAGTGCGCTTCAATGACAAAAATAACTAATAAACAAAACTATCCACCAAGACTTAAAAAATCAATCAGACAACATCCTATGGATTTAGTGTAAAGACCGTCATAAACAGTCAGGGAAAACATGACCTTGCGAAAAGCTACTTCAAAGACAATAACAACGATCACCTTCTCCCAGAATACTAGTTAGTATATTGTCATTTGTGTACCATATTCCTGGATCATGCAACATGTTAATACGTAGTGACACAGTAAAAACAATTGTATTGTTAAAAGCTCTAGCTGTTTACACTGTTTTTGATAAATACTCTTTGTCTTGTATTACAATTCTAAGGTTATGAGTGGGTTAGTTTTATCATATGTTTGTTTTACAATTGGAAGGTTATGAGTAGGTTAGTTTATCATATGTCTTGTTTTACAATTGGAAGGTTATGAGTAGGTTAGTTTAATCATTTTTCTTCTAGTGAATATGCTGTTTAATTCAAAATCCAATTTATATAGACAACTCTACTAAAATGACACAAATATGGAATGATCCCAGTTATTGTCGTTGGTTGTCTTATTATAAGGTTGGAATAAGATGTGGTGTGGACAGCTTTATGTATGGTGTATAATAGTTATTGCCGTTGGTTGTTATAAGGTTGGAATAAGATGTGGTGTGGACAGCTTTATGTATGGTGTATAATAGTTATTGTCGTTGGTTGTTATAAGGTTGGAATAAGATGTGGTGTGGACAGCTTTATGTATGGTGTATAATAGTTATTGTCGTTGGTTGTCTTATTATAAGGTTGGAATAAGATGTGGTGTGGACAGCTTTATGTATGGCGTATTGTTATGCGTTTACTTTACTACATTGGTTAGAGGTATAGGGGGAGGGTTGAGATCTCACAAACATGTTTAACCCCGCCGCATTTTTGCGCCTGTCCCAAGTCAGGAGCCTCTGGCCTTTGTTAGTCTTGTATTATTTTAATTTTAGTTTCTTGTGTACAATTTGGAAATTAGTATGGCGTTCATTATCACTGGACTAGTATATATTTGTTTAGGGGCCAGCTGAGGGACGCCTCCGGGTGCGGGAGTTTCTCGCTACATTGAAGACCTGTTGGTGACCCTCTGCTGTTGTTTTTTATTTGGTCGGGTTGTTGTCTCTTTGACACATTCCCCATTTCCATTCTCAATTTTATGTATAATAGTTATTATCGTTGGTTGTCTTATTATAAGGTTGGAATAAGATGTGGTGTGGACAGCTTTATGTATGGTGTATAATAGTTATTGTCGTTGGTTGTCTTATTATAAGGTTGGAATAAGATGTGGTATGGACAGCTTTATGTATGGCGATAATAGTTATTGTCGTTGGTTGTTATAAGGTTGGAATAAGATGTGGTGTGGACAGTCTTATGTATGGTATATAATAGTTATTGTCGTTGGTTGTTATCAGGTTGGAATAAGATGTGGTGTGGACAGCTTTATGTATGGTGTATAATAGTTATTGTCGTTGGTTGTTATAAGGTTGGAATAAGATGTGGTGTGGACAGCTTTATGTATGGTGTATAATAGTTATTGTCGTTGGTTGTTATAAGGTTGGAATAAGATGTGGTGTGGACAGCTTTATGTATGGTGTATAATAGTTATTGTCGTTGGTTGTTATAAGGTTGGAATAAGATGTGGTGTGGACAGCTTTATGTATGGTGTATAATAGTTATTGTCGTTGGTTGTTATAAGGTTGGAATAAGATGTGGTGTGGACAGCTTTATGTATGGTGTATAATAGTTATTGTCGTTGGTTGTCTTATCATAAGGTTGGAATAAGATGTGGTGTGGACAGCTTTATGTATGGTGTATAATAGTTATTGTCGTTGGTTGTCTTATTATAAGGTTGGAATAAGATGTGGTGTGGACAGCTTTATGTATGGTGTATAATAGTTATTGTCGTTGGTTGTCTTATTATAAGGTTGGAATAAGATGTGGTGTGGACAGCTTTATGTATGGTGTATAATAGTTATTGTCGTTGGTTGTCTTATTATAAGGTTGGAATAAGATGTGGTGTGGACAGCTTTATGTATGGTGTATAATAGTTATTGCCGTTGGTTGTTATAAGGTTGGAATAAGATGTGGTGTGGACAGCTTTATGTATGGTGTATAATAGTTATTGCCGTTGGTTGTTATAAGGTTGGAATAAGATGTGGTGTGGACAGCTTTATGTATAGTGTATAATAGTTATTGTCGTTGGTTGTCTTATTATAAGGTTGGAATAAGATGTGGTGTGAACAGCTTTATGTATGGTGTATAATAGTTATTATCGTTGGTTGTCTTATTATAAGGTTGGAATAAGATGTGGTGTGGACAGCTTTATGTATGGTGTATAATAGTTATTGTCGTTGGTTGTCTTATTATAAGGTTGGAATAAGATGTGGTGTGGACAGCTTTATGTATGGTGTATAATAGTTATTGTCGTTGGTTGTTATAAGGTTGGAATAAGATGTGGTGTGGACAGTCTTATGTATGGTATATAATAGTTATTGTCGTTGGTTGTTATCAGGTTGGAATAAGATGTGGTGTGGACAGCTTTATGTATGGTGTATAATAGTTATTGTCGTTGGTTGTTATAAGGTTGGAATAAGATGTGGTGTGGACAGCTTTATGTATGGTGTATAATAGTTATTGTCGTTGGTTGTTATAAGGTTGGAATAAGATGTGGTGTGGACAGCTTTATGTATGGTGTATAATAGTTATTGTCGTTGGTTGTTTTATTATAAGGTTGGAATAAGATGTGGTGTGAACAGCTTTATGTATGGTGTATAATAGTTATTGCCGTTGGTTGTTATAAGGTTGGAATAAGATGTGGTGTGGACAGCTTTATGTATGGTGTATAATAGTTATTGTCGTTGGTTGTTATAAGGTTGGAATAAGATGTGGTGTGGACAGCTTTATGTATGGTGTATAATAGTTATTGTCGTTGGTTGTCTTATTATAAGGTTGGAATAAGATGTGGTGTGGACAGCTTTATGTATGGTGTATAATAGTTATTGTCGTTGGTTGTTATAAGGTTGGAATAAGATGTGGTGTGGACAGCTTTATGTATGATGTATAATAGTTATTGTCGTTGGTTGTTTTATTATAAGGTTGGAATAAGATGTGGTGTGGACAGCTTTATGTATGGTGTATAATAGTTATTGTTGTTGGTTGTCTTATTATAAGGTTGGAATAAGATGTGGTGTGGACAGCTTTATGTATGGTGTATAATAGTTATTGTCGTTGGTTGTTATAAGGTTGGAATAAGATGTGGTGTGGACAGCTTTATGTATGGTGTATAATAGTTTTTGTCGTTGGTTGTTATCAGGTTGGAATAAGATGTGGTGTGGACAGCTTTATGTATGGTGTATAATAGTTATTGTCGTTGGTAGTCTTATTATAAGGTTGGAATAAGATGTGGTGTGGACAGCTTTATGTATGGTGCATAATAGTTATTGTCGTTGGTTGTTATAAGGTTGGAATAAGATGTGGTGTGGACAGCTTTATGTATGGTGTATAATAGTTATTGCTGTTGGTTGTTATAAGGTTGGAATAAGATGTTGTGTGGACAGCTTTATGTATGGTGTATAATAGTTATTGTCGTTGGTTGTTATAAGGTTGGAATAAGATGTGGTGTGGACAGCTTTATGTATGGTGTATAATAGTTATTGTCGTTGGTTGTTATAAGGTTGGAATAAGATGTGGTGTGGACAGCTTTATGTATGGTGTATAATAGTTATTGTCGTTGATTGTTATAAGGTTGGAATAAGATGTGGTGTGGACAGCTTTATGTATGGTGTATAATAGTTATTGTCGTTGATTGTCTTATTATAAGGTTGGGATAATATGTGGTGTGCTTTATGTATGGTGTATAATAATTATTGCCGTTGGTTGTTATAAGGTTGGAATAAGATGTGGTGTGGACAACTTTATGTATGGTGTATAATAGTTATTGCCGTTGGTTGTCTTATTATAAGGTTGGAATAAGATGTGGTGTGGACAGCTTTATGTATGGTGTAGTCTAATGAATGAAACAAATGAAGTGGCTTTCTGTATTTAACAGTTGATATTGCATATCCTCCACATCAAATACTAAAATCAAAGCTATTGTTATTTTTTATATATATTTAAATGTATGCTGAAATGAATTAGGGTGCAAAAGAATATACGTGCAACATACATGTGAAATAAAACCGACTTTGATGGTGATGAGTTCCAAGCTGATGACCTGTTATGCATTTTACAGTACATTTGTTTTGTTGTTAATTTCTAGGTTCAATGTAATAACACACAAGAAGGGTTTGCTTTCCTTAACCCAGAGAAATACTGACTCCGTTAGTATGCATTGATGATCAAATCATTCTCATAGAATTTCAAAACCTACATTGTTAGTCTAATATATAGTGGGTGTTATTTATTTACAGGAAAGTGAACTTTCAGATTGATCTTGTGGATCGGTCACATTCAACCGTCGTTCTCGATTGTCAAATAAGTTTGATGCTTTTAAACTTCTATCAGGATGGACTACTTATGTCCATCATTCAAACCAATTCTTGCCACTATTGGCTTTTGGTCGTATCAATTTCAGTTGGCCCGTTGTTGTCTATATGCATAAAAGTCAGACCATCGCAGGGTCGACATTTTCTATCGATAACTTTGTCGATCTCCGGTGATGTCTAGAATACATTGACCCATTCATCGATGTCCTATATTTCCCGTTGTGTATGAAACTCGTCCGTATGGTCATGTCATCAGAGAAATCAGGAAAATCGTGGTCTTTGTACAGTTTTCGACAACATTTCCAAAATATTCGTCGAAATGCTCGTTTAAATTTATCCTGAAACAAAACAAAAAAAAAACTTTGAAACATTCTACTAAACAGTCGTTCAATGTTGTTTTAATAGGAAGACGAGAGAGAAACGCATTAATTTCAAATTCAACATAAAAAGTAGAAGAAACGTAAAACCTCGATTAGTTCATATCAAGGCTGGTGTGCCTGTTATGTTAGGCGTCTCAGACTCTTGTTCTTTCCACAACCGCACATTTTTTTACTTTCCTTTTAATGATGTTCATGCCTTTTTTCTATTTATGTGTTTATTGTCGGGAAATTAAAGAAAATTGAGTTTTTTTAGGATATTTTGATATACTACTTCTGATTTTCAGATTTTTTAAAACTATGAATGGAGTGTGTACAGCAAGGCCTATGTTCTTACACTTACACTACATGTTCATATCGATAAAAAAGTTGACAAGATAAAATGAAGGTTTTTTAGCCCCAATCATTACAGTAAATACATGCTTTATTGAATGCTGTACCAAGCAAACCTTCAAGCTTTCAGTCTCCCTATCAAAATGAAAAAAAAAGTTATTTGAAATATAATTCAAGCTTTCAAGTCACCAATTAAAATGGTTACGTAAATGCCAGGATGGGTATTATATATTAGCACTTATTTAACTCTGAATGAATCGAAAGAAAAGCTTAATCAGTGTCATTGAAGGTTTAGAAAAGCCTTTCATAACATATAATTGATTATATTTCCTCCTTTAAAGCAGTACCATGTGGTGTATGTTACATTGATAATGCAATGGAATCAAGACTTAAGAGATAAGCTTAAGTTTAAGAAAGAACTATATAATTGTTAATTCTGGTGTAATGTAGAATAAGTTTCTCATTTGTTTTGCATTTTAAAAACACCAAACTTTCCATTTTAGGATTATACGATTTTATGGAACAATGATACGATGTTTAAACTGCACAGTCAGCAATAAAAATATTTCAGATTAATGAGTTAAAATCCTTAATAATGTAAAAAGGGGTTGTAGAAAAAGCAGTATCCTTGATAGTGTCTGTTTAATTCTACTCTTTTATAAGTGAATTTACTTGGTAGGACGCTATGACTAACTATGAGATATTCTTGTCTTATGAAATACTTGAGACTAATCTTATCAAACTTCATCTGGTGCGGTGATGAATGGATCGAACGTCTAATGTTATTTGGTGAAGCAATTGAATTAAGGTTAGATAACTTGGATTTTCTGAATGATAAATACTAAGAATAGTTTAATTTACTGGAAATTGTTGGAGAACAATATACTAGTATAACAATTTGAATTGGTAACTAGATTGATTTTACTATGTTATATTTCCAGACATAGGAAAATAGTTTTATTAGCCTTTTCTGAGCTATTAACTATATTCCACGTCAACGTAACGGATAAACCACGTGATCGATTTGATTGTTCAGATTTTTGTTATTGTTAATCAAGCACTCCTTCGACAAGTTAATGAACCTAAAAATTTCATTCGTCTTTCTCCAAACTTCTTGTCTGATAGGCACAAATATTTTTTTGATGAATGGCCTTATTACTAAAGTTATATATCAATACTATCCTTCCATTATTTTCTATTATAACTTTGTCAAATATTTGCAATTTGAAGAGAGGTCGATTAGTTTCTACTTATGTTTAGTTGTTATAAAAGACGAATTGTGTCTGGTGTCCAGGGTCTAATCGATTTATACCAAATGACCAAATGTCAAGGTCAGTGGACACATATTCAAAAAATGATTTCCAGTAATGGAGAATCCAGTTGAAGTGAATCTGGTATTTCAATGGACTACATGAGAATTATTGGCGAGGCATATAAAGTATACAAAAATAATCGGATAGCTGAAATTTTATGTTACGTTATAATTTTTAAAAGACGTTTTGGAAAAATCAGATTCAGATCTAACTGTTCGAACGAAAGCATCAAGGCTTCATCAAAGGTATCCTTGTAGAAACATTTGAAATTATTAGCCTTATGGTCTTGAAGTATTACATAACATCGATTGTGCTATCGATGAATGAAACTTTTCACCGATATCGGGTTTTTCTTTTTAGTGTTCGTGTTTGTAAGTCTTTAGTTTTGTCTATTCGTCGTTTTTCGCTATATCCCATGATAATTTTATTGTCTGTTATTCTTTCCTTTGTCTTTAATGTCTTGTTTTATTTTTCAAAGGTGATTCTTAATATGTAATTAAGCCTTTAAGTTACATACTAGTATATCAGTTTACAATAAATTGCTTTTTTACAGAGAAATTTACAGCTATAAAGATGATACTCAAAAAATGTTCGATATTTTTCTATTAATTTATAACCTTTAAACGTTTACACAAACAAGCTTCAAAGTGTGGCACATTATATCGATGTATACTTTATTTTATACTTACATTGAGGAGACCATAAATGAATGGATTATAACACGCGTTACTCATTGCAAACCAGTTGGAACAGAACCAAATGATATTGATGTACTTGTAGCTGAAAGTAAAACAAGAATAAGTTTACGACATCAATTACATACTTTTTTTGTGTTAAAATTAAACTGGTATATCAATACAACTGAATCATATATTTCTTTTAACCAAAACCAATCTTAGTTATTCTAAACCTAATGGCAATATGAAACCTAAACAATCCTTGAAATTTCATTATTCTTGAAATTATTTTTTATGGGTTAGACATTGTTTAGAGATCATACATGAAAATATCCTTTCACAAACATAAATGAAGAAGGAACAAGTCATTATGTTTGTCGCATATTATTAAGTTCAAAGTGTTTTTAGATAAAAAAAAAAAAAAAAAAGAAAAAAAAAGAAGGGCACTTTAATCTTATGTTGAAAAGAGAACACAAAATGACAATACACTTTAGAGTAAGAAAGCAGTGCCATAACATTTAAAATTTCAAGCTAAGGATGCACATGATACACCAACAATTCTTATTTTCAGTAGACCCTTTTCAAAACCAATCAAAAAACTTGGAGAGGAGTTCACTTTGCATACACCTACTAGATCTAAGTCGACAAGAATCAAACAAACCTGTAACATAATACATATACATGTAAAAGCTACAATCTACAATGTACCAAACAAATACTTTTAAACCACTCTTACACTTAACTGAGGCCTAGCTTAGCGAAAGGATGTGCGACGTAATCAGCCAAACAAAATTTATTAGATCAACTCGCTGAGGAACGTTTTCATTGGTTAATTCAAACCTCACATACACTTCCAATCCCCGCCGTCCAAGGACACCTGCTAAATTATAACACGCGTACTTTAAACTATCCAAAGTAGTTTCCCTTGATCGACTGATTTTCGTGAAAAGGATGTTAATTAAAGAACGACAAAATCAGAATTGCATTCTAGTTCATTGATCTCAATTATTGCACACATCGGCTTCGAAATATTACTTTAACAATTTCTTGTTTAAACACCTTAATAGTATAGATTCAGTCACAAAGTTACATCATAGATGTGTTCGTTTTATTTGAAATTGAAATCTCTAAATGCTGTAATGACTTCAAATATTAGTTCGACTTCAGTAAAAGTTCATTCAGTGTCATCAAATATTGTATTGCTTTGATACATTGACATGAATGCATTGAGTGTGTATAATTTGGTTAATAAGTTAATTTAATCATAACAAAAGTCTTAAGAGTATTGTCTAAAAGAGGGGCGAAAGATACCTGAGGGGCAGTCAATCTCATAGATTGAAAATAAACTGACAACGCCATGGTCTAAATATACAAAAAACAACTACTACTTGTTATTATTGTACATGAAACCGTGTCGGTTAATATAAAATACACAATCTATCAACAAATTTCATGAACATAATTGTTGTTAATTCCTCTGTTCTGTCAAGCGCCTAAAGTAGATTGAAAAAAATATTTATAATTCGAATAATCCACAAATTATGTATTAACAAGAATGTGTCCCCAGTACACGAATGCCCCACCCATGTTCAGTGGACCGTGAAATTGGGATAAACCCTCTAATTTGGCATTAAAATTTAAAAGATCATATCATAGGGAACATGTATACTAAGTTTGAAGTCGATTGGACTTCAACTTCATCAAAAACTACCTCGACCAAAAACTTTAACCTGAAGCGGGACAGACGGACGAACGAACGAACGAACGAACGGACGGACGGACGAACGGACGCACAGACCAGAAAACATAAT
This sequence comes from Mytilus galloprovincialis, assembly GCF_965363235.1. Classification (NCBI taxonomy): domain Eukaryota; kingdom Metazoa; phylum Mollusca; class Bivalvia; order Mytilida; family Mytilidae; genus Mytilus; species Mytilus galloprovincialis. The sequence goes on along the minus strand of NC_134840.1, from coordinate 25,466,470 downwards.
GCCCCTCTACTATCGTAGGTGGGGCATAAAAACGAGACAGATGATACCAAAGGGTGAATCAAAATTGAATAGTCAAAGAGAGACGATATAGGACAGCCAACAATCCACAACTATATACAGAGCTAAAACACATAATTTTCATTGAGTGTCATAAAAACGAAGACAATCTGACAACAAATGGTTAAATGTTCAACCACGAAAACAAATAAACAACAGTAAAAAAACATAACTGTAAAAACTAATTTATCAACATGAAACCAACATAAAGCTAGCCGAACTTTAGTGCTCCCTGAGGATAAGAAACTTTTATTAAAAGTAAGTGGTAAGTTATGATGGTTGTTCCAAAGTGACTGTCGTCCGTTAAACGGACGAAAACATAGTCTGCGCATGGATGACAAAAAAATCTGCTTCCCAAACGTTACAAAGAACTGACTATGGAGACCGCGATCTCGAATGGTTCTATTTGCAGTTCGATCGAATATAAAGCTTTCATTTCCGCCTTCTGGGGAAAGGACTTACTCAAACTTTCAAATAGTCAGTTATTTGTTCATAAAACCCGCGGTAGTTCAGCTAGTTTAAATGTATCCACGGTTTATAAGTTAAATTTTTTACAAAAATCGATCAAATTGTTAGAAATTCCAACTTTGAGAATGCAAATTCCGGAACCTATTAGACTATCCTAACGTTGTCACAATGATGGAAATGTCATCTTTCAAATCTGCTCTCAACGAGAATCTGATTTACATGGTTGTCAATATATGAACAGATACATTTTCTTGTCTCTTTTTTCATTCCCACAATATTATACTTCATAGTTGGATGTTTTAAAAAAAAATGTTCTGCTTTATGAAGAAAGGAAGAATAGTTAATTGAAATGAAAGATGAAAACATGGTGTTCAAATCGATAACGGTGTTGATTTTGAAATGAATCAAAATGCTGATTATTTTAAATCAAACTTCAACGAAATAACATCAAAATATGAACTATTTTTATACCCGCATTTCATTGTATGTCTACAAGATTCAATCATATCTTCAATTTTACCGCTTTTCGCCAATTGTCTTAAATTCACTCAGACTTTGCAGAGCGGTATATAGCTTTAATCTCAGCTGAAAAGTAGAAGAAAATTACATGTCTAGTCTGGAAAATTGTCAATGACTATCCTCTCTATTATAACGTTGAATGTCATTGGGTAGAGAGGCTTTTCCTTAAATGAAGCCATGTTCTCAATATTAGACAGAAAACTAAGTGCGGTCTTCCTTGAGACTGTACTGTTACAATTATAAAAATAATGAGTGAAATTTGACTGGAAGAATTCATTTTTTAAAGTTATTTTCACATATATTAATAGTTTTGTTGTTGAGCTTCTTTCAAAACCTATCCCATGTTGATTTAAAATGTATGTCCTGTTTTGATTGACCAAAAATATCCTGTAGTTAACAAATAATATTTGAATACAAATGCAACCAGCAGATTATAAAGTCTTGTTATATTTCATATAAATGTATTTTTTCAACCGTTGTCTTAATCAAGGAGTGTTAGAACTTTGTAGTTGAAACTAGTAAGAAAACATTGATATTAGTATTCTCAAAGTTTCCGACTGTCTTTTAAGTTGTTTACAAAAGAAAATAGAGATTACAAAATAGGATTTTATTAGCAAATTGAATACCAAACCTGATTTTCCGTAATTTAAAAATGTCTTGTAGGCACCACATCACGTTCTATGAATAATTCATTGTTGTCTTTTTAAGCCCTATCATCGGAACAGAAATTAACTTGAATCTACATATTATGATTTAGAATGTTAGTCAAAGTATTGCCGTGTACAAATTATTATTTTGATAAGAATAAATGTACAAATGTATTACTTAAAATGTCGAGTTTACCATAACAGTAGCCAATGCAAAAGTATTGGCATTTTTATAACTGTCTCGAACAATATTGACTGGAGCGTACAAAACGTTGTATGAAGTGTTGAATAATAATTATATAATGACATTAGTCCTGAAAACATACAAATACGCACAATGACAAATACTGAAGAAAAAATCTTGGGAAAATTGACAGTTCGGTTAAAACGTTCCAATAGCAATTCATAAAGAGATGAAGTACAGTATTATTTCGTTTTTTCCCAAACAGAGGCAAAAAATAACCCAAAGGGTAATCAAAAATCATATGTCAAAATTCCGTATCAACAAATAATACACGATGATCTTAAAGTATAGATTATGGGTACTGACGTTATTTATCATCTTTATAACGAGTTATATTATTTTATTAATTCGTATATTTTAACTAATTTGATTCGTTCAGGGATAGTCACATGTTAAACTATATTTTCGAAGGTAGATAGAAAACGTCGGATAGCAAAGCGCATATTGCACAACGAAGCATATTGCACGATTATTTTTAGAATATTTAAAAACCGACATATTTTGTTTTTATAAAAAAATATCTATGATTGAGTATTTGAAGAAAAAAATCTTCAAACACATAAGATGTAAAAAAAAAAAAACATAATCAAATGACGATTTTGATACAAATATAGTAGAAAATTAATAATATAACAATTATAGCCAATTTATGAGGCCAATACAGGATATATCGACCTCGAACTTTGTCCTCAGTCAATATACTTCTTTCAGGTCAAAATATCCTTGTATCGACCTCATACAAATGCTATAATTGTATAATATACTATTCTTTTATTAGTCTTTATGAATATTACTTTTACTCTTTGGTCTGTTTTTATCGATATCCGTTTGACGTGGCTCGGTACTTGTACATCCCGTCATTGTGTTATTGTACTATAATAAATTTGTGTATTCTTGTCTATATGCCATTTTGTGCTTCTTTGTTACATATTTGTTTGTTTTTATAGGGATTACGATTATAACACAATGTTGACTGCTGTACCCCTATTTTTGACATTTTTACTATTTATGTCTGTTTGGTGTGTTCACTCATCGTTGTCAATATAATGAAATTTGATGAGACTGTCATATAAGTGAGAGTTTAGCTAGCTTTAAAACCAGGTTTAATCCACCATTTTCTACATAAGAAAATGCCTGTAACAAGTCAGGAATATGACAGTTGTTATTCATTCGTTTGAAGTGTTTGAACTTGGTTCTGGCGTTTGATTAGGGACTTTCCTTTTTGAATTTTCATCGGAGTTTAGTATTTTTGTGAATATTTTTTTTATTTTTAAATAATACCGTTTGTCACAAGTGTTAAACATTTTGTTTTAAGTCACTATCTATAGTATCAATATTAAGATTAATTGGATATGTGTAGGATGAAATTAATCACTGTACACGCTTATTTATTGAAAGTTTACCATTATTATAACAGTTGAAACTGAATTAAAAAATAAAATTTTTATAGATATAAAAAACAAGATGTGGTATGATCCGTTTACCAATGAGACAACTCTCCACAAGATGCCAAATGACACAAACAATAACAGCTTCTTGTGTATGTAAGAAAGTTTTGCATAAACTGCTTTGTTTTAAATCAATGAACTTCATCGACTATGCGACTTTGGGAATAAAAATATTTGTTGTCTGAACCATGGAAGTTATACCTGTCAATATAATACTTTCATGTCGGAACTAACTGGTGCACAGACAAATCACTTACAGAATTTTTGCATTTTTTTTCAATAATATGTAAATACATTGCCAATTTTTGTGGTCCAGAAAAATATAACATGAAATTGTTACTATGCTAATAGGTGTTTTCGCCACATTAAATAGTTTGATAACCATCATTAGACACCGTACTTTGTAAATAATGTTAATTCTTTAGTCGTAATACCGAATGATTGATGATTACTTAAGTTCCTTATTTTAAAACACTGAATTAAATTATGTCTGATTCCAGACACCGGACGGCTTGCACAGTAATTCCATTTTGATTCATATTTCTTCTGTGTTGCAATGTACGTATATGTCAATTCATGATATATAATGGACGTATATGAATATTTAAGCTGTAGAAAGACCATTACACAAGAATGGCTTGTCAAATAATGTGAATACCATTTGTTTGTGATTTGGGAAGAATCTGGAGTCAATAATTGTAAAGTATCCCTGTTCTTTGTCATTTGCTTATAGAAATAAAAAATTAAGACCTGTTCGAAGCTTTTACTTTCTTTAAATGAATATCTGGAGTAAAAAAATAAAATCTTTGATCTAATTGAGTTGTTAATGTCCCTGTAGCCCATTCTATAGGCAGATTCGTTACAAGAACAAGTCAAACAATTATTTATAGGCTATTAAATGACAGGATCGGAAATAGAAGCTAATATGCTTTATTACAAGTCAAGGAATATTACGAAGAGATAGAAAATAACTTCTTATAAACGGTTTATATACGGATTTCTTATGTAACAAATGTTAATGTTCTTCAACGCTGATAAAGCCTGGTTTGCTTTAGTATGGATGTTCCATCTCACTTCAACTTATATTACTAGTAGTTGCCAATATAGAAAGATCCTTAATATGATATTGAACAATTCATGTATAAATGGTTCTATCCTATGAAAAGTTTGAACACTATACTTATTATAATGATATATGTATATATGTTTAAGACGTTGTGGTTGTAGAATCAAAACTTTCTAAATTTCAATATTTTACACTGTCAGGCATTAATTAATATTTCCCTAATCAGTTTCTGTCTCATACCATTATCACATCTAGGAAAGAATTTCCATAATCGTCATCGCCTTGAACTTAGTCTCTGTCGTTAAGACCTAAACTTCAAGTTAAAGAATTTGTAATAAAGACACTGTACCAATACTTTATGTTTAATCAATAATTAGTATTGTTACTGATCACTGGTAGTTGTTAAGAACGTAACGCTCAAATGTGTGTACAGTCAAATCAGCATGGTCGATGATATGGTTTAAATAGTTATCAAAGGTACCAGGCTTAACTTAATACGCCACTCGCGCGTTTCGTCTACATAAGACTCATCAGTGACGCTCAGATTAGAATAGTTATAAAGCCAAACAAGTAAAAAGTTGAAGAGCATTGAGGAAATTCCAAAAAGTTGTGCCAAATACGGCTAAGGAAATATATTCCTGGGATAAGAAAATCCTTAGTATTTCGAAAAATTCACAATTTTGAAAAAAGTAAATTTATTAAATTGACCATATAATTGTTATTCATACTACTGGGCTGGTGAAACCCTCGCGAACGAAACGTCCACCAGCAGTGGCATCGACCCAGTGGTGTAAATACTTATTAAAGGTACCAGGTACAACAGCTATTAAAACACAAGTCTTCAAATGTGTTTTTACAAAAGTGTTACAGGGGGAAATTGCTGAAGAAAACCTTTACATGTTTGTCGGATATGAGATGGCTGAAGGTTATAGATTATAGTCATCATTGCATAGTTGGTCAGGTTTTTTTTATATTGTCAATCTGTTTTGTAACTCAGGAAAATATCATTTGTTTTAATGCATTTGTATCATATATATATATATATGTAGCACTATCCTATCTACATTTGAAAATACAGTTTATTATATATTTATTAATTTCTGATCCAAAATTACTTTTTTTTTTAAATACAAAATATAAGTATAATATTATGTTCCAATCTAAGGTTGCAAACGAATATTGATATCGCCATAGTTTGATAACGATGTTTCCAAGTTGTTAGATTCTTAATAAACCTGTCCTCTTTTTCAGACATAGTTTATCAAGAATTGCATACTTTATATTCCCTGAAAATGGTCTTAAAGCAATCGTTCATCATGCTTTCAGAAGTTATTTCCGTTTATATGTATGTCTTACGTAATCAGATATGATGACCTTTTCAAAATGTGTCATGAAACACCCAGGGTATAAGTTCACACTTTTTAACCATCCCATGTCCTGTACTTCCTCTTATGAAATTTTGACATGAAATATGAATCAATTCAGTGGCCAATGACTTTAGCAAGGCCAAAATCCCTATTGAAATTTCAATAAATGCAACGTATAGACGTTACGAAACAACCACAAATACTTTCTGAAGAAAGCGTGACATTTTAAAATTACTGACTATAAGAGTGCAACTGTTCCCTAGTTGCTTTGAATCTACTATATTTATATAAAGGTAGGAGATGACGATTAACTAACCTTACCACTAAATAGAACTTAATCAGTGTCGTTATAAGTTACTTGTTACTGATAATTATACCTCTCTCAGATGATGATTAGATTTATAGATTTCAATCTTTTGGAGTATATTTTTGGTTTCATTTTGTTTGCGTTTCTTTTTACGGCATCACCATGATCTAATTAATTTTCAGTCCTGCATTGAGAGATATTAAGATTATTTCATTGATTATATCTTCAATTGTAAATCAGGCTAGTTGATTCAAACTGTGAATAAGGAGACTTTTAACCACACGAAGACAGTTCTCTGTCCAATTGCTTTCAACAAAAGCAAATACTAGACAATTGCCTATTGTATATTAGAAAATTTCACAAATTCAAATGACGGTATAGCAGATAAACTCATCATAGATACCAGGACTAAATTTTGTATAAACGGAAGACACGCGTTTCTTCTACAAAAGACTCATCAGTGACGCTCGATTCCGAAAAAGTTAAAAAGGCCAAATAAAGTACGAAGTTGAAGAGCAATGAGGACCAAAATTTCTAAGGATTTTGCCAAATAGAAAGAGTGATGGGAGTTATAATTCTAGAAATCAGTCAATAAAAAGGAGAATATTTCTAGGGCAATCAAACTCACAGGTCAAAGAATGCACAGATAACATCATACGAAAGGAAAGGTCACAAATTATTTCATAGACAAAAATAAAGCAACAAGAACAAGTCTGATGGTCAAATGGCTTCCTTGTAAGCTGAAAACCTAATGATAACCTGTCTATATCAACTAGAGTGCTATATATGCGTCACTTCTAGGTGCTGCTGAAATGTTGCTCTCAATAATAAGTGGAGAAATTTGGGAGTATATAATATTACTTTTCCATACATATACCGTTATAAAGAAATTATTTGTTCTTTCATTTCTTTTTTCAATAAACAGTCATGATCCATATAACATATATTACTTAATTGTTTGTTATAATAATTGTCACAGTCATCGTACTATGACATATATGACTTAACTGTTTTGGTATAATAATTGTCGGACACATGATCCATCACAATCAAAGGACGTCTTCTTAGTTTACGGTCAATTTTGATTGATAGTTCATGGTATTAAGTCGTAATATTTTATTGAATGTATATGTCTATATTAATGACATGAAGAGCCAATTTTGACAAATTCCATACTATCTTTAATGTGAACGCGTCACGTTAAATCTAATTTTTGTAATAGTAAAATATTTCAATTATAGTAGTATAAGTATAATTTTGTTTTGGTCGTTAGGATTCTTATATTATATTATAAAAATTCGCATGCGCATGATTTAAGTTTTTGTAGTTAGGAATTTCGAAAAAATAATAACATCTAACACTCAAGAATAAATACGCCACTGGCGAGCATACAGTTCACTCTAACAGTAATTGAAAATACACCTAGTTACCAGGTTAATGTTTAATCGGAAAATAAAAAAAATAATATGCTGAATTTTAGGTTGATAACACAAAAATTGGTATCAAGAAATAATTTATCAAAATAAATTAACACAAGACAATAAACTATGAAAGCCAGAAATATTAAATGTGTTTGTAATCATAACTTGACCAACAGAATTTTATTAAATGTTCAGTTAAATCCTGTCAGTACAAAAAATACAACTGACCTATTTTTGAATTCATAGTAACTGAAAATATCATCTAATAATAAAAACCTCCTGTTGACCAATGATTGATGAACATTAGGTGTAAAAGGTGAGATGTTATCTGTCAGTCGAACATAAACACATTAAAATTGTTCTATTAAGGAAATATAGCCTGCTTTTCTCTTAAAGTACAGGGAACTGATCTAAATAAGACAATTTCTTATTGATAAATGAACCATTTGAAAAAGAGCAAGGTTGGGTGAAACATTTTAAATGGGTATTGCTTAAATCCACGTTTAAAACTCTGTTGGACCGGCAACCTTACCAGGTCTTCTTATTTTATGTTTATATCTAACAATTACTCTATTTTTATAAATCAAATGTATCTCACCTGTTAGTTTTGAAACTGGAACGATCACGTATCATGAAACCCATAAAGTGAGTCTAATCATAAGAAAAAAAATAATACTTTCAATGATTTAGCGCGTCAATGCATATTAACCTTAAAAGACCCGCAACTCATGGATTCTCAATGACAGTTGCTGGTTTATTACACAATACTTACTCATTAACTTCTCTGTACACTTGTGACACAACATTGTAAATCTGCAATGGTAGCCAACAGATGACGAACAGGCAAACTACAATAATCAGGATCTTCACAACCTGCAAAATTCATCAAATATTTTATTTAGTTATTTTGATATTCTCCATGAGAGGAAATGAAAGGTGTTTGCGCAAAGAAATACGACTTTCTTGATTTGAATTTTCATTCCATGGAATTATATTTATTGCTATTCAATCTTTGTAAGATATCTAGTTCTCTTTGTGTGAAAAAGAAAGACTATAGAGAAAATGTTAATTACTATAGCAGTTCGATAAAATTGTTGGTAGAGAGTAAAATCACAAAAATACTGAACTTCGATGAAAATTCACAACTGAAAGTTCCTAATCAAATGGCAAAATCAAAAGCCCAAACACATCAAACGAATGGATAACAACTATAGATGTTCTTTGCGAGCTGATTAAACGGTCAATTGCGTTCCTATATTTAATCAGCTCGCAAGTATATTAAACATTTATCAATGTAAGCAATTCACAAAGATCTCTTCTTTTTCATTTTTGTCATTGGTATTGACTGTCCTTACTCGACTTACGGACCCTGTTTGTATATTTTAACACATAATTGTGTTTGAATTTATCTGATTTTGATTGTGCCACCACATTAGTTCTATCAGAGACATATGTATTACTCGATATATGTTTCTGGTTCGATCGCAGTTTTTCACTTTCATTTATATATCGAATAAAATTAGGTCATATGGTAATATCGAATAACAATATTCATTACCAACTTTTTCTAAAGTATTTATTACTTTAATCCCAACTAACCCAATAATTTCAATAAAATAAAACAAGGGATATTGAATTATCATAGTTCCGTCTGGTGCAGTATGTCATTCTTTAATGCATTAGTTTTCATTACTATTGCAATTATCATTCAAACAAGAAGCATTGAGTGCAAGCTGTTAACGGATTTTTTTTTATAGAGGATAAACGTGGAAACATACCAAGCATTCAACAAAATCGTTATTAAATATTCCTTCATTTTCATAGCACTTTTCATTGCATATTATCTTATCATAGTATATAAATCAAGAATGAAAAAGCTATTTCAATTAATGGACTATTTTAACATGTTAGAAATTAGTTTTCGTAATGACAATCATATTTATTTCATACGATACATGGTTTTTTCTTTTGTCAAAAAAAAAATTAAACTGGACTAGTACTGATGTATATACATATTGTAACAGACAATTTTGATAGAATCCTAAACAATATTGGAAATGCAAGATCTAATGTGCTGAACGATGCTGCAATCAATAATTAATGTATAATTGTTTATGCCAATCTCTTTAAACATTGATATATATTTATACAGCATCCGGCTGATTCGAAAAGTTTTTGGTGCCATTGCGTTTGAACTGAGCATCAGAAATTACGCTATGTTTTTTTTAATTTAAATGGACAAAAACTAGCATTATTATTCTTTTTCCTCTTATTGTTCCAATTTTGCCCAAAACCTTCTATTTTGAGTGAGATTGTACACAAATATTTCGACTGCTCTTTCTGTTATATATACGTATAAAGTAAAATCGCAAAAATTCTGAACTCCGAGGAAAATTCAAAACGGAAAGTCTCTGATTTTTTCTCTAGATTTTGACATAAATTTATTTTCTGATAACTGGATTGAAAGTTTCTAGAAAAAAAAATCTCATACATCACGAGTTGGTTGACCGTTATGGAATATCTGTTTCACAGATGAATACGGATGTGCACCAATCTTCTTCCCTTTCCCCAGATTATGAATTGCAGGACTAGACATATCACCGAGTTTGAACTTACATGAGTAACATGATGTATGCACCATGTAGATTAGGATCTGCTTACCCTTCCAGAGCACCTCAGACCCCTCTTTTTAGTGGGGTTCGTGTAACTCAGTCTTTAGTTTTTATATTGTGCTTTTGTACTGTTATTCGTCTAGCTGTCTGTCTGTCTGTCTGTCTGTTTGTTTGTCTTTTTCTTTTTTAACCATGTCGTTGTCAGTTTATTTCGACTTATGCATTCTGTTGATATCTTTCGCCTCTCCTTTACAACGGGTGCCACATGTGGAGCAGGATCTGCTTACCCTTCCGGAGCACCTGAGATCACCCCTAGTTTTTTGGTGGGGTTCGTGTTGTTTATTCTTTAGTTTTCTATGTTGTGTTATGTGTGCTGTTGTTTGTTTGTCTTTTTCATTTTTAGCCATGGCGTTGTCAGTTTGTTTTAGATTTATGAGTTTGACTGTCCCTTTGGTATCTTTCGTCCCTCTTTTACAAGTTATCCTGTAAATTCCCATTTAGGCATTCTACTGCAGATATTAAACGATAGTAATAAACGAGCGTATATCGTATAACAATCTTATATCGTATAACAGTCATCTTTTAGTGAAGTTTCATATCCTCAGATATTACCATTCACACAAAGTTCAAAGACTTTATTGTTATAATTATTTTTTTAGTCAAAGACAATTTTTATCAAGGACAATAATGCTAACAGAAAATTTTCTGAATAATAATGACATCCATGCACTTTAAAATACCCCGTTTCTGACTTAAATCTCGTGTCTTTTTAACACAGTAAATATCACCTGAATATTTTAATGATCACAGATAATGACTGTCATTCACTGACACTTAAATTCCGAAAGATCTAAGAAATTAAATTAAAGTATCATTAAATAGGAAGAAAAGATTTTGAAATAACTTCACTCGCTTTACTTGATTCGAACGGACACTTGTCAATCATTGAATGAAAACATAAGACATTTTTTTTATATTTACAATGCCATCACACACAATGTATGTTGAAATAAATTATTCATCCGTCTTCTCTTTAAAGCATTTTAAAATAATGTAATTTTCAATTCTTTTATCTGACATATCTCCAAATCGACTTTTTATAACATTAAACACTTTCTCTGCAGACGACAACTAAGTTATTTAATTAAAAACGTTAAAAAAAATCACACAATATGTCTTTATTGTAATGTCGCATGTTCTGTCGCAACATCGATATCAAAACAACGCTCTTTTCAAGAGTGGTTTTACCGAAGCATAAATCCTACAAAGTCTATTTATGGTAACTATCTGGGGGAGTATTTCCTTGACGGATGTCCAGAACGCATGTTAAATCCCACTTTCTTATGTTGGCTGTCTTCTGAAGGAATTACAGAAATCTGCTTTCAGGATTAACCGAATTATAGTGCTTTCTTACTCCTGCCCTTTGTATAAATGTCACCAAAAGACATAATACGCTATTGTTAACATAGACATGAATTAAAACCAAGTCAAAATTCCGTCTTTGAAAAACTAAAAGGCACGATCTCGAATCAGTTTCCAAATCGGAATAAGGAAGTATCCACAACACGGAAAGAACGTATTCGCTATCTATATACACGGCTGGATTTTAAAAACATCGTACGAAAGTCTGCCGAATATTAATTTTTATACATTACCACCATCATTATATTGCTCTCAATTCTGCTCCTTACGGAAAAAACCTTAATAAAATGTCCAATGGAATCCTTCAACAGTTTAAAAATCAGTTCCGTATTTTTTAAAGCGCATTGAATAAAACATGTGCATTTTATGTATGAGCAAAATCAACACGAACGACAATAAAAAGCTAGGGTTGATCTCATGCGGTTCGGAAGGGTGGTATCATTTCTTGTTTAATTAGTGACACCCGTCGTGTTGCTTAATACAAAATAAGAAAAACAAAAATGTCAGTGATGTGACAAAAAATAGCACGATTGTTAAAACAGAACATATCACTGATTTGTTAATTTGTCTAATTTGTATTTAAAGTATTCAATAATTTTTTTTTTTTTTATCTTTTGGCAAAATAAATGACATATGCATAATTGACAGGGATATCAAGTGTTCCATGACACATTTGGTACATTGTAATATTTTAAAGAAAACTAGCGGCTCTAAAGAGCCAGTGTCGCTCACCTTGGTTTATGTGCTTATTAAACGAAGGACACAGATGGATTCATGACAAAATTGTGTTTTGGTGTTGGTAATGTGTTTGTAGACATACTTTATTGAACAATCTTGCTGCTTACAATTATCTCTATCTATAATGAAATTGGCCCAGAAGTGACAGTGGAGAAATATTAAGTAAAAATTTTGCCCGATTGGTCTGAAAATTTTAGATTACAGATAGATCTTGACCTAATGAACAATTTTATCCCCAACAGATTTTCTCTAAATGCTTTGGTTTCAGAGATATGAGCCAAAAACTGCATTTTTGCCTATGTACTATTTTTAGTCATGTCGGCCATCTTGATTCACGGGCGGGGTCATCAGACACATTTTTTAAACTAGATACCCTAATGATAATTGTGGACAAGTTTGGTTAAATTTGTCTTAGTAGCTTCAGAGGAGAAGCATTTTGTAAAAGATTACAAAAAATTACCAAAAATTGTAAAAAATTGACTATAAAGGGCAATTACTCCTTAAGGGGTCAACTGACCATTTTGGTCATGTGAATTCTTTTGTAAATCTTACTTTGCTGAACATTATTGCTGTTTACAGTTTATCTCTATCTATAATAATATTCAAGATAATAACCCCAAAAACGGCAAAATTTCCCTAAAATTACCAATTTAGGTGCAGCAACCCAACAACAGGTTCTCCGATTCATCTGAAAATTTCAGGGCAGATAGATCTTGACCTAATTAATAACTTTACCCCTAATAAATAACTTTACCATGTCTGATTTGCTCTAAATGCTTTGGTTTCAGAGATATAAGCCAAAATCTACATGTTACCCCTATGTTCTATTTTTAGCCATGGCGGCCAAGTTGGTTGATTGGCCGGGTCATCGGACACATTTGTTAAATTAAATACCCCAATGATGATTGTGGCCAAGTTTGGTTTAATTTGGCCGAATAGTTTCAGAGCAGAAGATTTTTGTAAAAAAAAACGACGGACGACAGACGACGGACGACGACGGATGACGGACGCCAAGTGATGAGAAAAGCTCACTTGGCCCTTTTGGGCCAGGTGAGCAAAAAATATATTTGGAAACCAAAGCCGTCCCGTTTATTTTAACAAGTGTATTGTATCGCTACAGTATCTCCTTCAGTTGCAGCATAAGAAAATAACTGAATGACCATGCAGTAAAAAAATATGCGTCCTGTACGATAAAGTTTTAAGATTACAGAACTGTCCGAAAATATAAAATTAATGAGAAAACGTAAGGTCATACTTCAATTTGACAGATTTGTCTGTTTTGCGTCGAAGATCTTCATTATCACACACTTACCAATAATAGTTGCTATAATGCAAACAAACAAACAGAAAACTAACGTTAAGATTTAGCTAAATGCAACCAATAGAAAGGTTCCTGTTTTTGGACAGGTACAAGCTCATAGCTTAATCACCTCTCTTATTACTTTTATGTTTGTGCCGAGTCGCTCATAATTCTTAATAGAATGGCCCTTGTATATGTTTTAGTTTTCAAGCTAATGCTATTTTACTGCAGTTTTAATATATAAAATTGAGAAAGGAAATGGTGAATATGTCAAAGCGACAACCACCCGACCATAGAGCAAACAACAGCCGAAGGCAACCAATGGGTCTTCAATGTAGCGAGAATTCCCGCACCCGTAGGTGTCCTTCAGCTGGCCCCTAAAATATGCATAATAGTACAGTGATAATGGACGCCATACTAAACTCCGAATTATACACAAGAAACTAAAATTTAAAATCATACAAGACTAACAAAGGCCAGAGGCTCCTGACTTGGGACAGGCGCAAAATTGCGCCGGGGTTAAACATGTTTATGAGATCTCAACCCTCCCCCTATACCTCTAGTTAATGTAGAAAAGTAAAAGAATAACAATACGCACATTAAAATTCAGTTCAAGAGAAGTCCGAGTCCGATGTCAAAAGATGTAACAAAAGAAAATAAATAAAATGACAATAATACATAAATAACAGCAGACTACTAGCAGTTAACTGACATAATATGTGTTAAATATACTACCCAATATTTCATGTTATACTCAATGTTTTATATGTATATTGAAATGTACAAATGGTGAGACTTTGATAAAATATTGAAGCTGTGTTGATTGTTTATCAAAAGGTTATGATCGTTTATTATGTCTGTTTGTTTTGTTCACGCATCGTTGTCAATATCATGGAATTTGATGCGACAGTAATACAAGTGAGAAGTTAAGCTAGCTATAAAACCAGGTTCAATCCACCATTTTCTACATAAGAAAATGCCTGTACCAAGTCAGGAATGTAACAGTTGTTTTTTATTCGGTTGATGTGATTGAGCTTTTGATTTTGTTATTTGATTAAGGACTTTCCGTTTTGAATTTTCCTCGGAGTTCAGTATTTTTGTGATGTTACTTTTTACTTCTGCACACAAAAAACTGTAACAAACCCGATTTTTATAGCAGTTTTTGATCTACGATTACATAATGAAATATAATTTCTCAATTATATGTTATTGATTTGTAGTTAAATATGTATGAATGCATTGGTTCACCATTTCCTTAACATTATAATTACCCGAAACCCGTTTCATATGTCTTTATCATGATAATCATCACAAACTCGTTTCAAATGACTTTAATATTATCATCACTAGTCACTGGTTTCAAATGATTTTAAAGGACCTTTGGTAAATATTGAGGTAATCACTATAAATATATTTTTTTATTCATAAGGTAAACACTGAACACAACCTGGACTAAACAGGACCCACAAAAAAGGCCAAATCAATGTAATGTCAACTTTGCCTCAGAGAGATGAAACCTTGTGGAAGAAGATTTTAGGCTACAATGTGCTTGACATAATTACATATACCCGGCGTAGTATTTAGAAACTGAGTTTGCTATTTTGTGCCGATATTACAGCCATTTTATAGCCAGATTTATCCGTCGTTCACCTGTATTTTCGATAGCCTGTTTGAACGAAGCTTACCTCACAATACTAAAACCGAAAAAAATAATGTATAATGGTTCTATTATAAAGTTCATTGCGCTTACAGTTTATAGAAAATACTGCTTATGAAAGAACGTTAACCAAGAAAAGGAAAGTGCAATTTGTGACGGATATGGAATCGACAGTGTTTTGAAAGACAAGGAAATTGAATGGAGATGTTCGGTAACCATTTAATTTCAAACTTCGAAAAGATGTTGTCATGGTTTAAATAAATCAATTTGAATATCAAATTTTCCCCATATTATTGTTGTCTTTATTCCAGGATAAAACGGATTTTTATCAGTTGAGTTCACAAACTAAAATATAAGATGATTGGTAGTATGCAGCGTTGCATTTAAATAAATATGAAATTTCACATTGTGTTGTCTTGGTATTAACATTTCTTATTCTACTACGTAATGCTGTTAAAACAGAAATATGAATTAATTTCAGTCAACAATTGGCATAGGTAACTGAATTTTTCGAAAAAAAACGACCTAAAACTTTTGCGCTGAAATGGATTACATTATTGCGCTCAAATTTGGTATTGTTCGGTGCTGAAACGTCTGATATATTTTTTTCTCGCCGATGCGTACAAAAAGTTAAAAAAAAAAACTCGGGGTCATTAACTGGTGTCAGTTATTATAAAAGGAGGTTGAGCACTGCAAAAAAAAAAATGCTCAATCCTCTTCTGTTCATATTCCTGTCCAACTTCAAGAACATAAGCATTGTTTGTCTACGTATCATTTTTCTTTTAAGTAGGATTTTTAGAGACTGATATTCGGGCGATACAAAAGGATCATAACCCACACCATACAAAAAGGTCTATACCACATGTCTAGCACTTAATTGTCATGAATCTTGATAATATTTTGTGTGGACGTAGCGCGCGTCTGACGTATAAAAATATTTTTTAACCTGTTACCTTTTGATGGCTATTATTCGTTTGTTTCTCTGTCCTATTTTCTCTCATTTATCTGTTTATTTAATTTATTGTAACCCTGTCGTGTAATGTTGTCATTTTAATGTTATAATTAACACTGGCATTAAAGCAGGAGGTTTGGCATGCCACAAAACTAGGTTTAACCCACCATTTTTTCATAAAATGCCCTGTACCAAGTCAGAAAAATGGCCATTGTTACATTATAGTTCGTTTCTGTGTGTGTTACATTTCGGTGTCGTGTCTCTGTTGTGTCGTAGTTCTCTTATATTTGATACGTTTCCCTTAGTTTTAGTTTGTAACCCGGATTTGTTTTTTTCTATCGATTTATGAATTTTGAACAGCGGTATACTACTGTTGCCTTTATTTAGTATCAAGAAACGACCACACTTTACGTATACGACACAGACCACTGGCTATCTCTCTATATGAGATATAAACATCGGCGAACTAATTTTGCCTTTATTGATGAGTTCTTTCTAATTGACTCATAACTCGTATGTTTCATTTTTTCCAAGCTATCATTCTAAATAAATAGAGAAAACTAATTTTAGAGATAGAATATAATTACCTTAATTATGAATAATAAGGAGACAATTGTAAAACAAGCAAAACGAAACAAAACATTACAGAAAGTTTGAAGATTGAGCAACATATTTCGAACATGTGACTTCAGCTTTACCATTAAGAATGATTTTTGGTTTGCAGCTCCTAATAGGAAATACGATCTTTAGAATAGCATGTAAAATTTAAAGACAATAAAATTGAGAATGGAAATGGGGAATGTGCCAAAGAGACAACAACCCGACCATAGAAAAAAACAACAGCAGAAGGTCACCAACAGGTCTTCAATGTAGCGAGAAATTCCCGCAACCGGAGGCGTCCTTCAGCTGGCCCCTAAACAAATATATACTAGTTCAGTGATAATGAACGCCATACTAATTTCCAAATTGTACACAAGAAACTAAAATTAAAATAATACAAGACTAACAAAGGCCAGAGGCTCCTGACTTGGGACAGGCGCAAAAATGCGGCGGGGTTAAACATGTTTGTGAGATCTCAACCCTACCCCTATACCTCTAGCCAATGTAGAAAAGTAAACGCATAACAATACGCACATTAAAATTCAGTCCAAGAGAAGTCCGAGTCTGATGTCAGAAGATGTAACCAAAGAAAATAAACAAAATGACAATAATACATAAATAACAACAGACTACTAGCAGTTAACTGACATGCCAGCTCCAGACTTCAATTAAACTGACTGAAAGATTATGATTTCATCATATGAACATCAGACACAATCCTTCCCGTTAGGGGTTTAGTATCATACCATCATAACATATATAAGAAGAACATAACCCGTGTCATGCCAACAACTGGTTTTTGAATAAATGTGTTTAGTTCCGATGCAAAGACCCTATAAGTGAATCAATATTAACGCCAAAATATGCAATCTTTAATGACCTGACAACAGTATCGTAACTATATCCCTTCTTAATAAGTCTATTCAAAGGTTTTGTTAGTTTTTGAGGTGAATACTGACACCTTTGTGCTTTATAAAGAATATTTCCGTAAAAAATTGGATGTGAAATACCTGAACGTATAAGAAGTCTACAATACATTGATGTTAGGACATTTCATATCAGATATAATAAAAGACCACATCTGAGTGAGAGTAAAGTGATTTGTATATGTGGATAGATATGACATACTTGGTTCCCTATATGCCTGTGCAGCTTAAATAATGACATTATCCAAAGTTTTACAATGTAGATAATTGCATGATGTGTCCTTCCTAAATCAAGATACTCGTATCTACGTATATAGTTATCAAAGGTACCAGGATTATAATTCTTTGCAATGAAATAATGTTATCTAAAGACTATTAAAACTATTACATTTAGGGAAATAGGGAAAAATTGTATAAAGAGTATGAAATACATTTTCAAATATTCAAAATTTATCGCAGATTGATTTTGATCGGATCTTTAGTCTGACATACCATTTGTCATTTTTCCAAGTCCAGTTCATTTAAAACCACACAATAAATAGTTCTAAATGAAGAGTGCATTTCTTTCTAACACAAACGATACAAACGGTTCAGTGCACACACGTTTAGATCATTTATTTCAAACCAAGAGCATACCTCTTTTTTTGTAGAAAAAAATATGTTTAGATAATTCACTACATGTTTAAGTTAGAATGACAAACTGTAGACGCATTACATAGAGTGTATAGTTTGTCTAAGTTTATGCAAACTTTGCAAGCGTATATTAGAAACAAATGATCGAAACGTGTGCTCTCTAAACCTTTGTATCGTTTGTGTTAGAAAGAAATGCACTCTTAGTTTCTAAATATGCTCTGTTTTGGCTATCGAAATAAACGATTTTCATCATTAAAAATTATGCGAGCGATTGACTGAAGTACTAGTGATTACGAATTCAAGAATTACACGAACTTGTTATTCATGTGTACTTTATTCGGCCAACATATTCAAAACATTAAAATCACGATGATCTATCAAAATCTAATATTAACTACAGACCGAACGATATACTGAAACACACATTAATATCTCAAAGGTTCGTTAACAACGAGACTTCGGAATTTGTTATCACCATGCATATCGTAGGTATTATCAAGCTTCATGGTGCAACACAAAGGTTCATCCCAAGAGAATATTGATAAAATACTTATCATTATGATTCAAAATGTGTTGTAGCATTTAACTGACTTAATATTATGTTGCAGTAGAGAATTATTAGCTATCCCCGGAAATCAATTCTTTAGTGACAGACACAAGAAAATAATGTCTCAAAGGGAACGCATGAAAAATCAGGAGGCAATGTATGTATATAAAATCTACTATTAATCTCCCAAGATATTTGAAAGTATGAATAAATCGAGTCGATTCATCAAAATTCAATTTCATCATTTTACCGATAACATAATTTCCAACAAAGCGAACAGACCGAAAAATTACATTATGATTCCTCGGTTATTAATATCGTTCACGCTGGTTTTATTTGTCAACATAAAAATTAGTTTGAAATGATGTATTTTACGAGAAAATGTCAAAATTGAAGGATGTTCTTCTGCTTAGTATTTTAAGTTTGATTGCCTTCGTTTGAAAACACATTTACAAACGTGTCCAAGTTGTCGCTTTGGTCTATTGATGGTTTTCCTATTCTCTCACAACAGGGAGGTGTATTATAAAAAAAAATGACTTTCTTCTAACAAAAATATCATTACTTCAGAAAGCTCAGCCATAATCCATGTTCTGATCGATGGAGCCAATATATCATTCAATTTTGAGGTGCGGACGTACTCATATATTGTATTAGATACAGAAAAAGATAATCTTACAATTTACAGAAAATTTATGCTTGTAGATCCTTTTCTGAATTTTGAGTAAGCAATGTTTCTAAAGATTCTAATTGAGTTAAAGATTCTCTTTATTTACTTGATTATAGTGATTTTCAAAATGAAAAAAAAATGAGAGGTAAATTAAAGGCAATATTAGTATACCGGTGTTCGAAAGTTATAAATCGATTGAGAGAAAATAAATACGGGCTACAAAATAAAACCGAGGGAAACACATCAACTACAAGAGGGGAAAAACGAAACAACAAAAACACTGAAATTCAAACCAAACGACAATGCATCAAAAAATGGAAGCATTTACTGCTATATTCACCTCTGAAATGGATAATGATGACTTTGATTTGCGAAAGGAAAACTCCTGTGCTGTAAGTGGAACAGGATCTGTGCTTTCCCCTTCCGTGCAAATTAGCTTTCTCTGAGGTGAATCATGGATAGAACTTTGTCTTTGTGCTTTTAACAATTGAATCAATCTTCCAGAGTTCTTCTGACAGATTTTTTTTATACAAAAATGTATAAGCATGTTACTTACAAATAAATATCATTAATTGCCATTATTTCGTAAATTCGTATAGAAGCGAAAGTCTATTTCAAAACTTACATTTTGTAGCCATAGATCTTCCATGTTTTATGTCTTTGTTAAAAGTTAGTTTCCGTACTGGTTCCACTATACGTGAAAAGCTATAGTTGCAAGTTACATTGTAAGAACAGAAGGTATACATATACAATATAAGGCCAATGTCAGGAAAATATAAACCTTTTTTGTATGAGGCTGAGAAACTGGGGAAGGGCGAGGTTCTACCGAACCCTTCCCTAGTTTTGCGCCGAGTAAAAAAAAACGTTTATTTTTTTCTGACATTGACCTAATATTGTTTTTATAATGCAATTTAAATTAATAAATTGATAGCTTTTTAAATCGTAACACAACTATCAAACTTATTTTCATCCCTTAATGGACCCCTGATTGTGAAGAAAGTGTTCCATGGTGAAATGGACATCATACAAAATATATAGATATTGGAAGATGTGGTGTGAGTGCCAATGAGACAACTCTCCATCCAGATAACAAAAACGAGAAACGATAAACATGTATAAATTACATAAACAAACGACAACTACTGTACATCAGATTCCTGACTTAGGACAGGTGCAAACATTTGCAGCGGGATTAAACGTTTTAATGGATCCAAACCTTCTCCCTTTTTCTGAAACAATAGCATAACATCACAACATAGAAAAACACACGATAAAATATCAATTGGCAGGCTTAACTCATTCAAAAAACGTACATTAATACACTATAAACGAATAAATTTGATCTGCGATATCTGAATGCAAATGCACAGTTAATAAAATATTAGGAACAAATATTCAAGGCCAAAAATCAAACAAGCAAGTCCAAACAAAGCCGTGTCAAAAAACAAACTGCGAAATATTTAACCCTTCGAAAATATTCACTTTAGAAAGAAAAAAAAACGGTTTTAAAAAAATACAGGTAAATCTTGAAGTTTATACAAATATAGTAAGAAGAAGTGATATTCCAAATAATCAAAGCTGGTAAATAGACAAGATCCATATAAATATAAAATAACAAAAAACCATTATAAACATTATCAACAGATCCAATTAACAAGAAAATACGATTTGCGAGTACTCGCAGTTACTGACAGCTAGTTAAAAGCCAAAAACAATTGATAATAAAAAAATCATGCATCAGAGACTAAAATCAACTAAAACACATAGCCTTGTTATTACATTTAGGAAATAAACACAACTATATATAGTTGCAGAATAAATCATGTTTATTGCATAGCTAAAGCGTTGTAATTAAGTAGTATCAAGTATTCAATAGATTACAAAATTATGTATGTGTATACGTCATCATTGAATTAAACATATAATCTAACGCATATTCCATTAAGGTCTCAACTGTGTAATGCTATTCTATACCATGTTATGTGATCTGTAGTTTTATTCGAAGATGTATAATTCAAGATACAATGTGCAAATATCAAGAAACAGGATCAGTTGGATCTTTAAATAGCATTGTAAACTCTAACGCGTATCAATCAACCTGTTATTTAAGGTCTCTAGTTGGAAGTTAAACAATAAATATGGTGTTCTGTTAATATGAAGGTTTTATTTGTAACTGTATTATGAAAGTAAATAAATTTATCTTATTCATTTATGGGCTTAGATATCCGCTGTTTGAAAATGCTATTAAGTGAATTCAAAAAAGTCATTTATGTATCTATTTTCAAATGTATTTTACGACAAGGCCTTTTTTTGATAGAGTCACTAATGATCTTTTTCACGACCACCAAACAATCACGACAAACAGTGAAATTTCGCAGGTGAGGTCAAAATCAGATGGCACATAAATCACACTCTTGTGTTGAACTTGAGTTGCTTTGTAATCACATATGTGTATCCTGTTATGAATTGTGTGTTTATTTTGCTATGTATTTCACAAGTGGGGAGAGTAAAATACTGCATTTGTCTTTTCTTGTCTTGACTCTCAATATTTCTGACACTCACATTTAAATACATACATTTATGGTAACGTTTACGTTTATGTGCTGGGAATAATTTTACATTATCTCTCATAACTCTTTGTAGAAAGCCTCTTTTAACTTGTGTGTTTTATTAGAAAGCCTCTTATTGTAACTTGTGGTGTGTTTTATTAGAATACATATTCTTTTAACTTGTGTTTTTAATTATAAAGCCTCACGTTGTCACTTGTGTTTTTTTTTATTGGAAAGCCTCTTGTTTAAACTTCTGTGTTTTATCAGAAAGACGTTTTGTTTTAACTTGTGTTTATTTATTGGAAAGACTCTTGTTTTAACTTGTGTGTTTTATCAGAACGATTCTTGTTTTAACTTGTGTTTTTTATTGGAAAGATTCTTGTTTTATTTTGTGTGTTTTATCAGAAAGACTCTTGTTTTAACTTGAGTGTTTTATCAGGAAGACTCTTGTTTTAACTTGTGTGTTTTATCAAAAAGACTCTTATTTTAAGTTGTGTTTTTTTTTTATTAGAAAGCATCTTGTAAATAATTAGGAAGACTCTTATTGTAAATTGTGCGTTTAATTAGACAGCCTCACGTTGTAAATAAACTCAGCATAGGGACCAGGATTGAAATTTTGTATTCGCGCAAGACGCGCGTTTCGTCTACAAAAGATTCATCAGTGACTCTATAAAAAAAGGCCAAATGAAGTACGAAATTGAAGAGCATTGAGGACTAAATAAAAATAACTGGTGAGTTTTGTAAGAAAGCCTCATGTCGTAACTTGTGTGTTTTATTAGAAAGTCTCTTGTTTTGACTCGTGTGTTTTATTAGAAAGCCTCATAGATTTATTTGTGTGTTTTATAATAAAGCCTTTTGTAATAAAACCTCATGTAGTTACTATGTTTTTAATTAGAAAGCCTGTTGTTGTAAATAGTGGGTCTTATTAAAACGTCTCATGTAGTTACTTGTGTGTCTTATTAGAAAGTCTCATGTTTTTACTTGTGTTTTTTATCATTGTATGCGACTGTCATACAAGTGGAAGGTTTAACTAGCTATAAATCAGGTTTAAACCACCATTTTCTACATAGAAAAATAACTATACCATGTACGGAATATGACAGTTGTTATTCATTCGTGTTTGTGTGTAAGAAAGCCTCTTGTTGTATTTAATGTATGCAAAATACTTTATCTCTTACCAATACTAAGATTTCAATTACTGACACTCCAATTTCATTACATAAATGTATGGTATTTCATACTTTAGGTGCTGAAAATTATTTTCTTCTTACATTTGAAATAGAAAGCACAAACAAAAAACAGGGTCGTGATGATGTTGCTGTGTGGTTCTTCTTTAAAAGAGAGACGAAAGATACCAAAGGGACAGTCAAACTCATAAATCTAAAACAAACTGACAACGCCATGGCTAAAAATGAAAAAGACAAACAAACAACAACACACACGACACAACATAGAAAACTAAAGAATAAACAACACGAACCCCACCAAAAAACTAGGGGTGATCTCGGGTGCTCCGGAAGGGTAAGCAGATCCTGCTCCACATGCGACACCCGTCGTGTTGCTTATGTGATAACAAATCCGGTAAATAGTCTAATTCGGTAGGTCACATTCATGAAAGGAAAGGGGATTGTAGTTACGGCGTAAGGAACATATCCGATATCATTTGTGAAACGGTTATTCCATAACGGTCAATCAACTCGTGATGGCGTCCGTAAAATTTACGAAGGGATGATTTCAACTTCACCATTTGGAACTCTTGGTTCAATAGCTTCCTTGTGAGCAGCAACCCTCTATCAAGAAAATCATGATAGAAAATGCAAGCACGGGAATATCGTATTAATTGGGAGATATATACCCCGTATGCAGGTGATGCTGGAATGTTGCTACTTAGAAATGGAAAGTCACAATTGGAAAGCTGAAATCATCTCTTTTGTCGTAAATGTTGATCAATGTGCATCTATACGAGTGTCCTACTATGATGCTGAAACTGTTTTTTTTTGTATCTCAACAAGACAAGAACCAATGTCAGTTGACTTCATTGCATCTTATTACCATCAGGACAGAAATTCACATCTTAAATTCTTACATGTATTTCTTCATGACTATCCTATGAGTAAAAATTCGGTACGTGAAATGGATCCAATCAAGATATACATGTTATATTCAAATAAAAATGTACTTTATTTTAGGCAATGTTTATGGACTATTACCACAAGAATTTAATAATTTCCTAAAAGTACAAACCTGTTTGAGTAATTGTTCATGTTTGTTATTCAATTCTTCTCTCATATACCTTATTTAAATATGAGAATAAAAGACGTCTTGTGTTCTATTTTAGATAGAAGAATTCAAAATGAAGTTTAAGAATTGTCGTGTTCTTACGATCGAAGTTAATGTAGAAAAGATTTGTCTCTAAAAGGAAGAAGATCGATGTAATTGCTAATACATAAGCGTCTATTTCTATTTGACAGTCTTTTAATGCTGTTGAATATCCGTGAAGTATTGTTATTTACATGATCTAATTTCCTGATCAAAATATAGAATTAGATATATTTAAGTAAAACGTACATATTTGTTGATCCATAAAAAAAATTTCATCATAAAGTATGACACTTGTAACTAATTATAGTTAAAATCATAAAAAAGTAAAAGAAGTATAACGGAACAGCGATAGACCAATTAACAACAGACAGAACATAAAAGACAAACACACGTCCATCTGTAACCTTAGTTAGGTGTTGCATCTCCAATTCACATTTCAAACATATGTGAAAGTGTTCCCATTTTGATAAAAGAGTGCCCATTTACTTGTGTATGAATTTACATGAAAATTTAAGAGTAAATGTGGTACTTATATAATCTATGAATTTCAAATCTATTTGGGATTTTAAATAAACTTTCCGGTGATAAAGCTTTTCGAAATTTTATTGTAAATACTATGCTGTAAGAGGAATTAAATCTGAAATGAAATGATATAAAAGTTTGTCCAGGTCTTTATGCTTCAAACACCGATTGTGCAAAATTATCTGAATTCATACAAAATGTAAGGTCATACATCAAATTGTGTGTAAATGAAGGGGGAAAAACAGCTGATATGAAGCCCAGTGACAAAACCCGGAAATAAAAACCATGTGAAACTTTCTCCCTCCAAACAAATAAGTAAATGCTCAGTACTTGTTAGTGTACTTTTTATATCGGTATATCGAAAATCATAAAAAAAAAACACAAATTACATATGGCATTACAAAAGTATTCTCTCAATGCTATAAGAGTTGTTATTGGAAATAATAAACATATACATTTTATCTTTACGTATTGTAACTGAGAGAAAAAATAAATTCTGTAGAATGGTGAAGTGTATATGAGCTATGATGAAATTAAAGTTTCTAAAAGGTCTCCCCTGTTTTTTATTCAGGTTAATCAAAGGTACGTTATACCTATGTGGCTATAAACCCCTACCAGCAATGTATTGCATGTACTAAGTCAGGTATAAGACAGTTGTTATGCATTCGTTTTATATGTGCGAGCGTCTGATTTTGCCATTTGCTTAGATACTTTCAATTTCGAATTTTCCTCGGAGTTTGGTATTTTTGTTATTTTATTTTTTGTTACAGAATCTTAACCGGTATTTATTAATAAGTTTCCTTTTACATAATTTGTTAATAATCAAACTGTTTAGATATTTCAGGGTACTTGATAGCACTGATGCATTGTTGAATTCAACTTTGATGATAACACCGTTTATCTGTCTTTACCCCTTTACATTGAGCGACAATACATAATTTTATAACTTGATATGTGCTAAACCTGATATATAATTCAGAAAACCTTACAAACCACAAAACCTCTACAGACATGAAGCCGAAAAAAGAAAATAAAACAAGGCTGTTTGATACATTGACATGACCGAGTAATACAGCGATACAATATATTAAAATAGACAGACTTTAAAATTGGTATTAAAGAAGCCTAACAGAAAACAGACTGAGGATGTTGGCAGGGAGTTAATTCTAATCGGCAATAAACACTTAGTTCTACTAAATAGTTATCAAAGGTACCAGGATGATAATTTAGTACACCAGACGCGCGTTTCGTCTACATAAGACTCATCAGTGACACTCATATCAAAATAGTCTAAAAGCCATTTTTACAAGTACAACGTGGAAGAGCATTGAGGATTCAAAATTCCAAAAAGTAAAGCATATACAACTATATATATCAGTGTTCCTTCAAGTACCCGGAAGTCAGATAGTCTAGAGCTTAAAGAATTATGTAAAGGAACCATATTAAGAAAATGTCGATAGGGATTTTGTAACAAATAAATATCGATAGGATTTCTGTAGAGAATAAATTCCACACTTTATGGTAATAAGCTTTTTGGAATTAAGATTCTCTCCCACTAGGTATAAAATACTGCGACATGAGTTATAGTGATCTAAATAGGATCTATTATAAAGACACGAAATCAATTAAAATACTAGGTCCAAACTTTGTAACTTATTCATCTCTTTTATATGTGTGAACAAAGACATATAACTCGCCATTGGTACAAAAAAGTGTCTATGTCAGTTTACTTTTAAAATACAAGTAGTTACAGTTGATTCTTATCTAGAAACCACTTTTGTGGTCTCGTGGTAGCATGCAATCACGAGAGGATATGGGTATGAACCCCAAATGGGGACCAAACCAAAAATGTGAAGTTTGTTACCTTGTAAACTAGGATGTGAAATTTTTAGATCAGCGTATCGGTCTAGTTTAAAGAAGGGTTAATATATCATATCACATAATTGTGTTAGGGGACGACCATTTGATATTCTGGGGGGGGGGGGGGCAGGAGGATTTTGAAAATAGATAACTCAGCCTTGATAATCACAAAAATAAATGGTTTGTTCTGTGGTAGTTTGAAAATAAATTACCTGACTTGCAATGTATAGAAAATAAATAACTCAGCAGGTCTAATCGAAAGTATGAGATGGCACCAGATTCTTCATAAATTCATCTTTTTCACAAAACAAATTGGGAAACACTTCCCAATTTTTTTAATAACAAAAGTATAAATATTATTTAAATATACTTGAAATGTCTGAAAATTGGTTTCATTTTACTTGAGGTATATTGTCTCAGGAAACCTTACCTCACCTTTATTTTAACAGGGCCGTAACTACATGTAGGAAATTTCAAAACCAAACGCTTGTCTCTATATCAAATTGTGTTCACGGCCTTGCAAGAAGAAAGTTCTGTTTTCCCTCAGACTTATAGCCCTGATTTTTCGGGATCAATGTTTCTTATTTATTTGTCTTTTGTTCATTGATTGCTCTTCTGTATTCTGTTAGTGTTGCATTCCTTTTGTAATCTTGTAATTTTGTTATGAACTTGATCATGAGTTTAGAAAAAAAAACAGCAGCCACAGGCCTAACTATGTGAATTCCATTTTTGCTTTATCATGCACATTGATCTTTTGATGTTGTCCCTAGAAACTTCAGTCTTGCACTGAATTTATACATTTTTCTTTGAGACCAAAATATTGTCAAAAAATTATTAAAACAAAACTTCATTTTCAGATTATGAAAGGATCTTCGGAACACCCAGAAAGCATGATTTTGCATCATTTGTTCTATAGCTTCTTGGGCCTTCAGTGGCTCCAAAACCCTACAAAAAAAATTTTGCCTCGCTCCGCTCGGCGTAGTATGTTTGCCAATACATTTATAACTTCCTACTTATAACTAAACTTCAATACTATGTATGAATGCAATACATGTATATGCAGTTGGGAATTTAAAAGATTCATTTCTGCAGAGGGGGATGGTTAATCTAATTAAATGGTACATAATGACTTGCCTATACTACATGTATATGTATTATTTATAATAAACAAATCATTTAAAAAATTGTATGTTTTCGAATATCAAAAATATGGTTGTGAAAATGAATAATCAGTCCCTTGCTTTAATGAAAATAAAAAATCTTGCTTCAATAGTGCAGAAAATGAATAATCTGTCCTCTTAGTTTATAAAAATAAATAACCGATCAAAAACAAATCCTCCTGCCCCCCCCCCCCCCCCCCCCCTCCAAAATATCAAATGGTCGTCCCCTTATCGTTCTGAATAATTATTTGGCATAGCCTTTGAAAATCCACCATCCATCCTATTTCTAATCCAGACGATTCAAAGAATCCTGACACGAACAATTCGTAATTACAGATAAATCAAATGTTTATTTAGATTCAAAGTTTAAAACTTAAGTTTTCATCGTTTGATTTATCAAACCTAAAGAAGTCCGCCATCGTTTAGACAATTTTTTTAAGAAATCAATGGTCTAACGAGGCAAACATTGTTCAACATTTTGTAATCTTTCAATACTTGAAGAGATGTTATATTTTATTAATGCGTATTAAATTTTATGTTCCAACTACAAACAACTCAAATGTGAAATTCTTGAACATGAAAGAAAGTTGTACAGCAGTAAATTCCGTTACCATTAAATGAATCTTATTCATAAATAGAATCGTATTAAAGAATTCATTGATAAAATTATAATGTGAAAGAATTTCAAATGCCAAACGATTGACACTGACGCGAATCAACAGGAAGTACCAGTCTTAATTCATCCAAGTCTGGTAGAAAATGACCTTATGTTAAGTTAGAACATAGTGCCTACATCAACTAATC
The DNA here is from genome assembly GCF_965363235.1 of Mytilus galloprovincialis. Taxonomy (NCBI): domain Eukaryota; kingdom Metazoa; phylum Mollusca; class Bivalvia; order Mytilida; family Mytilidae; genus Mytilus; species Mytilus galloprovincialis. The sequence goes on along the minus strand of NC_134840.1, from coordinate 25,437,655 downwards.
GTCTAAACTACAGTAATTAGGATTTAAGGTTTAAACGATTGATCAGATTGTCACTGTCTCACTTTAGATGGAAGTAGGTACGTAGTTCGGTTTTAGATAATATTTCTATGAAGATGGAAAGCTTGTGACATTTGCGGTTTAATACGTTACTTTGTATGAAGATAATGAATTCATTAAACAAATCAATGCTTTATTTATTGGTTACAAATCACTAGAAGGAAGTTTCCATGCCGCTAAGCATGTAACATTTCGGTAGCTCAAAAAATGGTAAAATCAAAATATTAATCTTGTGCAATGCATCCATTACTAACCCCTCGTATATATAAGAACAAAAAAAATTGCGAAAGCAAATTTACAGATCTAACATTGTTGGGCTGATGTTTAGACGAGCTGTATATGTTACAGTGAATTTGTATAATCAGTGATTATGTAGAATCCCTGAAATTTTCAGGGATTATGTAGAATCACTGGCTAATTTAGGGATTATATATAATCACTAAAATTTTCAGGGATTATGTATAATCACTAGAAAAAACATCAGGGATTCTACATAATAACTGAAATGAAGAAATAGTTTTATTTATAAAGAAAATAAATAAAAGTCAAATAATTTATCTATCAAATCATATTAAAACATCACTTTAAACATTAAGTGTAAAATGTTAAGCACAATATATCAAAATAACAACCCCAATTATTTTTGATAATGTTAGACACAATATATTTAAATGTTAAACTAACTATATTAAAATACATTGTAATATGCTTCACATCTGTTTTACCACAATATCCACACTTAAAAAACGTTTTTTGTAAAAACCTTTTCCTTCACATATCCTTTCCTTAGAGAAAAAATTGTTCAGTAAAAAAATCTGATGGTATCCCAAAATAAAAGCAACAGTAGTATACAGCTGTTCGAAATTCATAAATTGATTGGGAAAAAAATCCGGATTACAAACTAAAACTCAGGGAAACACATTGAATATAAGAGAAACACAACATTAAAATATAACACACACAGAAACGAACTATAATATAATAATAACAACAAAAAAGGGAATTAAATTAGCAACCTTGAACTGGTTTGATCAAGATACAATAATTTGTGGCCAGGCGACATTCCTTTTCAGACTTTTTGTGAACAATTATTGCCATTATGTTTTTGGGGTTTCCCTTGCCTTTTTTTTACCCTGTGGAATTGCTATGAGATTACACCAAATGCCAGCTTCCTCGAAAATTTTGTTCTATTTGTCAATCCTCCGGTCTGCCTGTTTTTCTATACATTTAGATGCGTAAGTTCTCTCAGTGTGAATTTCTTGTTCATTTGAACAAAAAAAGTAAATAAATAATACATGCTCTGTGCATCTACCAATAGAACATGGATATCCATCTGACGCTGGCTTTAATAAACAAGCAATACATGTAAAGGGAATGTTGATTTTATTAATTTTGAAGTCTTCAACTTTACCTCGAAACCCTGTGTTGCTTCCTTTTTAGTGTATCGTTAAGATCATCCTCTGTGTTTAAAAGGCAAAATTGTTTAATCTGGCAAGGAATATGAAAGAAAAAAAATATAATTAATTTGTCTTCTTCTTTTTTTTAACAAACATAGAATCCTTAAATTATTGATAATCCCTGAAATCATATCAGGGAATTTGTAGAATAATTATGATAAAGTTCAGTGATTATGTAAAATCACTGGTCATTTTCAGGGATTATATATAATTACTAATCAGTTTAGTGATTCTACATATTCCCTGAAAAATCAGGGATTCTACATAATCCCTGATTATACAAATTCACTGTAACATATATACAGAATGTACACAGCCATGTATCACCATCACTGCTGGTGATCTGATGGATCAATCTGATGTAGAGTTGTCACTGCTTCGGCCGTACTTGTATATACTATCCCCCTTAACTGACTATGAAAGGATTGTAACTTATTTCGGCTTTTTATAGGCATATGCAAGGTAAATCTCAATGAGATAGAACAAAACAGAGAAATTGGAATAAATAAAATATAATATAACATTTTTGCAATTTCTAGGTTAGTTTTTTTTCAGACTGGACAACATATGTACACAAATTTAACAGAGTTAAACCGAATATTTTACATTAACATCCAATTTTTAATTTAGAAGTGTTATTCAGAGTATTAAGTCGTGTCTCGTAAATCTATGAAAAAAAACCCACTTTATAATCAAAATTGTAATTAAAATCACTACTGACGTATGTGGATTCTTATGGAAATCTCGTCAGCTGTTTTTGTAACACTTGTACATATTTACTGTCAAATGATCAACTACTTAAGTATCCAAAAATGTAAAATCACAAAAGTACTGAACTCCGAGGAAAATTCCAAACGGAAGGTACCTAATCGAATGGCAAAATCAAAAGCTTTGTCTGTCGTCAGTAGTTTTTGAGTTGTTGTTATGTGTTTGTGTTCTCTTAAAGGTTAGTTTTCTCCCTTTGAGATTTTCTTTCAATTTTGTTTCTATTTAAGATTTGTATTCTGGTATCAGATATTTGGACTCTTTATTGCGTTCAATTGGAAAATTTGTCTAGACTTGGAACAGTTACACTTTTTTTACATGTCTGCCGATTGAGATCGTATGGTAACCTCTGACAAGATTATATTTTATATATATAGTTTCATTGTTTTCTCTGGAACTAAGGATTACTCCCAATGGTCAAATTTACCTCGATATGTACATTTACCTCGATGTGTACATACATGAACATTGTCTAAAACTTCATTTTCTGTGTTTTCGTAGTTTTAAATATCATTGGATCTGAATCCTTAAATCCTTTTAAAAAAGTACTATCATTATTATGCTACCAGAAACACAGTACACTAAAATGAATGCAAATGTAATTTAGCATTGTGTCTGGGTAACAGATCATTCGGATAATTTAACAATCCCTACTGTTAATTATGCTTGGTTTTTGGGAGAAACAGTGAAAATTAGGTTAACTGTTACTTATAGTGTCTAATTAATGACGCACGATCTGGCCTGTCTAAACAATTGAATGACTGATACACAATAAGTAATGGCGAATTAAAGAATGGGAAATAAAGAAAACAGCAAAGTAGAATAAAAAAAAGCTCGAGATTAAGTGTAGAATTCGGGCATAAACGTCAAACTTAAGATATAAGAATTTGAAACGTATAAAAAATATATTTATGACTCCAGAAAAAAGCAAAAGGAAGATATGAACAAATGTAGATATCAATATTATTTTTTTTTAATTAATTGATAATGTGCCCACAGCATAAAATAGTGTGGTGCTCATAAAGTATCCACACACGTGTTTAAAAAAATTAACAGTATATCCAATTAATATGTACAAACAAGTAAAAATATGCATTGGTTATTATTGTTCGAAATTGATACATTTCGTGAACAGCATCAAATACGATAAATAATAAACAAAAATAATTTAAGCAATCCTATTAAATCTCCCTTCAATCTACAGTTGTATCTGTTAACTGATTGAAAAATCAGAGCTAGCTCCAAAAATCGATATTTAAAAACATTTCATACGGAAATGAGATAATATGACAAACGTTTTGCCACAGATCATAACTGATTCCAATTCAGTTACACTTCGCCAACAATTGTTTTTGTAATTGATACAGTCAATATTTAACTGCTTGTAGAAGTCAAGTAGAACACATTTTCTTTCTTATGTTGTATTTCTTTTGGTCAATTGTGCAGATATGTTCGTATGAAAAACGATAATGTCTCCGACGAATCATTCACCGAATTACATTATAATGAATACAGCTGTATAGTAAAGAGTAGAGAGTGGAAATAATTGTACAGATATCACAAAAATATCATGAAAAGAAAAAAGGATAGACGAGATAAAACCATCCTTACCTTTGATAAGTTTAATGCGAATTCATAATATTGACAGAGCTATAAGGAGGTGTGGTAGGATTGCCGACAAGACAACTATCCACCAAAGTTCACATGAAGTCTATATTTGTCTTTAAATGTTTTTATTGAGAGTTTTGATTTTTCGGATTGTGTTTTCTTTAGTATTTCTATGTTGAATCTCGAACCGGTGTCCCTATTGGAGTAGGATCTACTTTCCCTCAAAGATTACCAGAGATCATCCGCGGTTATAAGTATGGTTCGTTTTACTCAGTCTTTAGTTTTGTTTGTTTTGGAATTGTTTCCTCTGTTTGTCTTCGACTTATGATGTTTAAATTGTTACCTTGGTAAATCTTCTGCATCTTTTTCATATATGGAATAAACCTTGTTGTTATGTTAGATTGAGTAATTTATCCTTAATACCTTACCGTTTCTGAGACAAGCGCATTATTATAGTAAAAAATAAATCTTGCACATAGATTCAACTTCTTATAAGTGCAATAGATATAGATCAACACCATGGGTTTTATTCAAGTCGATATGAACAAAAATGCCAAGCGCTTTGTTTTATTTCAATTGCATGGTCTTAATAAACTTCCGAAAAAGATCCCTTGCTACAATTTCTTTACAAATAAAGATAGATTTTCTATCATTATATAATTCTTCTTAATTGCATTTCACTTTACAAGTTTTCTTGAAATTAAAAAGAAATTGAATTATCCAATTCACAATTTAGAGTGAGTGCAGTATACATTGTCACTCGCAACTCCAGTTTTGAATAATTGTATTAATGATACTTTCTTTCAAATGTGTCAAAAAAGAAAAACACTGCAATATATATAAATCCAAAAAATGTTATGTGTTTATAAACTTAAGTGCAGTGCAGCAGTTAAATCATTGTTATTTTATAAATGTCTTTATATGTAGACAATTGTCATGCAGCAGTAGTCTAAGGAATTAAATCCAAACAGATTACAGAGGTCAATTTGAATGCATAGTGAGCACATAAAAACCAGAATATATACTCTGGTTTTTTTTACATGCAAATGATAAAACAAATGTTCCAATACCATTGGCCATTACAATAACTGTCTATTAATGCGACTGTAATGTTGAAATAGCCGTGCGACGAATATATGAAAAATGGTTTTCGTTGAATAAGCCATGGCTATCAATAAATATATAACTAAGAAACAATGATATTTTTTTAACAAATATCATTGCAAAACTACGACTAAGTATATCTTATCAGATATTGAAATAACCATTTGAGGGTTCAATGATTGTTAAGGGTACGATGGTTGTTTAACAAAATATCTAAGCAAAGAATAACAGTAAACTGTTGTCAAAATACAAACTAGCTCCCTAAAATAGTGCTGTTTTTCAAACAAATGAATGGTCTTACTTTACCAATGGTCATAAGATGGGAGAGTATTATATGAACATTGCCTAGATGAATATTTTACACATATTTTTGAACAGAACCTTCGTTTAATATATTGATTAATGATATTTATTAAGCCTAAAACAAATGGATCATAATTTTGACTTATAAAAGAAGCAAAAAAAAAAAAAAAAAACCACACACACAACACAACACAACACAAGAGAGGACAATGTATCGTCTAAGTGACAATATATTATACAAACTATTTTGTATTAACGCGTTATTTTCCGTTATCTGGGACACTCGGTCAATGAACGACAGATTTTAGCCTATTGTGTAGTTAACCAAAATCAATGTTGACGACTGCCCGGAAGACTTCAAATCTTAGACATTGCATTTATAATTTCACTAAGTCTTCTATCCATTAGTTAAGATTAAGACTTTGGAAACCCTTCACTGTAGTTAATGGCTTTTGAACGATAACTTTTATGTAATATTGTAGAGTTTGCAAAGCTACATTAATGAAAGCATCAAAGCGTCTGTGCGAATAAAAGTAGATTTTAATCAGTCAATGAGGCAGTAACATAAGTTTGCCTAATGTCACAGTTCCGCATTCAAATTCTAATATAAAATATTGCCTCTTCTTTCTTCTCTGATTGTGCTGGATATATCCTTATAGAGACGACCAATTTTATTTTCTGCCGATGGGGAGACAGGAGGGTCTAGAAAATTAATATCTTGGCCTGTTAAGAGCTTAAAGTATATAACTTGGCCTTAGACAGGATTGAAATGAAAATTTCGCAACAAAAAATTGAGGAAATCATTGTAATGAAGAAAAAAAACATGCGTAGCTACAAATGAAAACCCATTCCTCAAAATTCCTACTGCGGTCTTTAACAAAAGAAAAGCGCATACTCACTTATACAAATAGAAAAATAACACACAAGAAAAGTGCTTCTCTCTGTAGAGTAACAGAAGTAACCTTACAGTCTCTTGTCATACAACAAAAACACGTCTTTCGTGGTCGTACACAAATCAACCTTCTAACAATTAACAATATAATATAATATACAATACAATATATAAAACAGCGCACGGGGTCCGCCCTAGCAGTCAATAAGCTGATTATAGAAAAGTACTTCTCTCTGACAGTACTAAAGCAATAACCCGAATGTCTCTTTCAATAGAAAAGTACTTCTCTCTGACAGTACTAAAGCAATAACCCCAATGTCTCTTTCAATAGAAAAGTACTTCTCTCTGACAGTACTAAAGCAATAACCGAATGTCTCTTTCAATAGAAAAGTACTTCTCTCTGACAGTACTAAAGCAATAACCCGAATGTCTCTTTCAATAGAAAAGTACTTCTCTCTGACAGTACTAAAGCAATAACCCGAATGTCTCTTTCAATAGAAAAGTACTTCTCTCTGACAGTACTAAAGCAATAACCCGAATGTCTCTTTCAATAGAACAGTACTTCTCTCTGACAGTACTAAAGCAATAACCCCAATGTCTCTTTCAATAGAACAGTACTTCTCTCTGACAGTACTAAAGCAATAACCCGAATGTCTCTTTCAATAGAACAGTATACTCTTTGACAGAACTAAATGTAACCTCTTACAGAAAAAAAAACCGGCTGAACGAAATAGCGTGCACTCTTGATGAGTGAAACATTTTGGCAACAACGTGATTGGAACAAATTTATGGGGGTTATCCCCGAACTTTTTGTAATAAGCGCGCAATTTAAATTGGAAATAATTTTTATCTCCAAATTTCCCAATTAACTGCTGTATTCTATAATACAATTTTAAACTGGGGAAAAGGTTTGTGGAAAAGGTTTGTTCCATAAAATCTTCGCTTTACTTCTGAATACTTCATTTTGCTAAGGAAAGGAAACGATTAATTCTCTAGTAAATTAATCACAAGTATCTTTATTTAGTAAGCTGCTACAACTAAGTAAAAGTGCAACCTGAAAAAACACAATCACATATTGTACTTTTAAAATTCGTTTTCCTTTTGTTTTAATCACCTATGATGAGAGCCTGTTGATATCATATAAGAACCGAAAGAAGTGTTTATGATGAAATTGAAATCGCTGTTTTGGTCTAAGTACTTTGCTAGAGATACAACTGCTTGAGTTGATTTACACAACTCCAGATTTATATCCTTTTACTCAGATTTTCTGTTCATGGAATCGTCAGAACTAAAACTGAAAGTTTATTTATGTAGATGCATGAATTTCTATTTTGTAGGTCCTTATTTTTAATTTTAAAAACAAAACTGAATAGAATAATCGCATTATTTGACTGCGTCTCTAAGAAACAGAGACTATTTTCTTTAGGCATCATTTGTTAGGATCAATGAACAAATAAAATATGTTGATATTAAAATTAGGATCATTCGCGCAACAGTACGTCAGAACTTTCAACTTTTCATGCTTATAGATTAACCCAAGTCACCTTTTCATTCAAATAAAAAGTATCGACTGGATGTAAAAGGAATGAATGAACGGAATCAGGATCGCAATTAAGGGTATAGTCATGCTTTATGTGAACCAGTTCCTCAGCTTCCGCTTGCATGTCCGACCTATTGCACCATACAATTCAAAATGTCATTTTCCAGGAAATTCACTTTTAGAGTACAAAATATATTTAACTTGAAATAATGACATGAATATCTAATGCGAAAATGTTACAGGCTGAGAATAACTCTAAAAACAAACCACGAACTACAGGTGCACGTGACCAATCTATTTTGAATCAATGAACTCAAATTCAGACAGACATTTCAAACACAGAAGAATTGTATTGACTCCGACTGCTGGCGGAACCGTTTACATGCTACATTATTTTAAATTCTGTCAGATGAAAAGTGTTTAAGCAACGACTATTCTGTTTTATATTTTTAAAATACTAAGGCTATCTTTTTAAATATTAAGCTGCAATTTCTCTGGCAAAGCTTCAGATTCTTGGTTATTCCTTTTTTGGGGGGCAATAAAACTGTGTTTATTAATCTTTAATGCCTGAAACTATTGATTTCAAACGTTCGTGAGTGTCTCGGAATAGCTTATACACCATTGTTACCGCCTTCTATTACCGTAAATTCTATAAGTGTAGAATACCTTAACTTGTTTCACAACAGGTTCATAGATTTAAAATTAATAAAGGTTTCATGTTAAAAAAAAACAATCACTTTGTCTTCTAACCATATCCACAATGACCATTTTGCAAACTACATGCAATTAGTGCAGACCAAAGATATGAATCCAGTGCATTCACCTTACGTTTATTGCTTTCAATGAATAAATATAAGACAACATAATAGTATGGCTGTCAAAGATAGTCATCAATTTGTATTGCCTGTATTACCGGGTTGTATAGATATGATTTTACTCTGATACTTGACATAATTGATTTTTGGACAACGGCCGTTTGGTGATTTCTGAAATAAGTGGACTGGAAATATTCTGGACTAGAAAAGCACTTTTCTTCGTCTAGATTTTGTGTGTGTCTATATTCTACTGTATTTATCCACTCTAAATGTTTACTGACAAACTGGAATAAACCATAGAGGGAAATTAAAAGCAATATATGTTGTTAGTCATCTGAATGGAATTTGATATATCCCTGATTTTTCTTTTGGATAATTTATTTAAATAAACATAATCAGTTTTACACTTGGATACTTATAAAAATACTGCCGATGCTATAATTTTGGCACTGCACAAAGCAAAACCTTTCTTGGACTGATCTGAAACTAAATCCGACCAAAGAACGTAATAACTTAAAAGATTTACTTAGGTTTTGAACCTCCAGTCTCTTCTTAGTTATTCTCTTATTTACTACTGCAATATTTGAAATTCTTTTTGCAAATGTAACTCGGTATTGAAACGCAAAATGAGGAATAGCTTATGATTGTCTTTAATGTTTTCCAAAAGATAAATGATGTCTTACTAAATTTCGGGTTGAATATAAATGAGCGGTTTTTCTTGAAAATCTAGGTCGCTGTGTGGAATTAGTTACATGTATACGGTCTCGACTAGATAAATATGTCAATTTTGCAGTCATGATTGACAATATATTTGTTTCGTCCGGAGGACGTGTTATTCAACAGACTGTCGGCATTCCAATGGGAACAAATTGTGACCCTCTTCTTGTCGACTTGTTTCTTTATTATTATGAAGCTGACTTCATACAGAAACTTCTTAGGAAGAAGATAAGAAGTTAGCAATATCCTTTTACTCTACTTTCCGCTATATAGATGATGTTTTTTCTCTAAAATAATTCAAAATTTGGTGACTATGTTGAACGCATCTATCCCATCGAACTGGAGATAAAGGATAGATACAGATACAGTTAAGTCGGCCTCATATCATGACTTACATCTAGAAATTGACAACAAGGGTCGGTTGAAAACAAAACTTTGCGACAAAAGAGATGATTTCAGCTTTCCAATTGTGAACTTTCCATTTCTAAGTAGCAACATTTCAGCAGCACCTGCATACGGGGTATATATCTCCCAATTGATACGATATTCCCGTGCTTGTATTTCCTATCATGATTTTCTTGACAGAGGGTTGCTGCTCACAAGGAAGCTATTAAACCAAGAGTTCCAAATGGTGCAGTTGAAATCATCCCTTCGAAAATTTTACGGACGCCATCACGAGTTGGTTGACTGTTATGGAATAACCGTTTCACAAATGATATCGGATATGTTCCTTACGTCGTAACTATAATCCCCTTCCCTTTCATGAATGTGACCTACCGAATCAGACTTTTTACCGGATTTGTTATCACATAAGCAACACGACGGGTGCCACATGTGGAGCAGCATCTACTTACCCTTCCGGAGCACCTGAGATCACCCCTAGATTTTTGCGGGGTTCGTGTTGCTTATTCTTTAGTTTTCTATGTTGTGTCATGTGTACTATTGTTTGACTGTTTATCTTTTTCATTTTTAGCAATGGCGCTGTCAGTTTATTTTCGATTTATGAGTTTGACTGTCCCTTTTGTATCTTTCTTTCTCTTATCATAATATGTTTCCTCCAAACTAATGAATTATTCTTTTTGAGTATGAAACAAATATTCCATTTAAGAACTGAAAGATAACCAGTTATATATATGTGATAGGCCGTGTCTACTATTTCGGCGAGCTGGAATAATAGCAAAAAGATATATTCTTTCGGCCATCCGTAAAAGTTTTTTTCTATGTTTTTCATGAGGATCCCCTTTCACGTTGTAATAATTTCAAAATATTCTTGACATAATTCCGATCTGTTTTCTCATTTGAGTATTAAGTTTGATATTTCATTGGATTAAAAGATAATTTTTTTTTTTGGCAGTAGGCTATGTTTTTATAAATTACGCCTATAGTCAAAAAATTCGTTAGAGGAAAATAATGCAAAACGAGAAGGAACGTTTTTAAATCAATTTTCTACACAAGATTGTATCTACATAAACTAATTTTCTGTCTACTGATTCATGGACACGTTCATAAGTGTTGATATTGCGAATTGCCCTACAGGCAAATGTGATATTTTTTTCAGTTAAAAGCCGGAAATTCACCAGTTAGTCGGATTGTTCAGAGCGATGAAAATAATCAAAATGCAATGTCAGGAAAACTGGACGAGACATACGGCCTAATACAAAACTAAAATAACGGTTAAACATATTGAGATGTATAGGATTAATAATATAAAAGCGTAAGTTAGCAGAGGGATGTACTCGATGGTACCATTTTTATTTTGCTTTGGATACTGCAAACCTATTGTGTGTCGGAAGTTGTCATAATTTCTCACTCCTCCTCCCATTCTGTTGTAACTTCTGGGAGTTAATCCAAAGAACCTCCTACCATTTTTGTTAATTACAGGAATTTTCATCTTTAGAGTATGATTTCCACATTACACCAAAAGAAATACGTCCATGGTTTACACAAGTAAATTTGAATAAAAATATACTATATCATATCATTACTCACAAAAATAAAAATAGCTATGCAAAATATCTCTGATATAATTTTATGGGGACAGTTTATATCCTGTCGTCTTACAAATTCTCTGAGGTAAAAGAGACTCCTTGTAGATATAATGGGGATATAAATAAATGGCCTTTATTTTATTGCCTTCTTACCCATCAGAACGTATTCTTAACATTTTTTTCTATAACAATTGATACAATCTTACCGACAACACTAAATGAAAACAGTTCCATTGGCAGAAGGCAATTACAGGATAATTCCTGGAATCCAATTTAATTATAAATGTCGTAAACGATACAGTGCAACATATAAAGGTCTTTACGAAAATTATCTTCAGCGGATCAGAAAAGCAAGCTAGGGTGTGCTTAATTATATACAAGACGGATTCAAACGATTAAAAACTTAAACAAATACTGGTATGACAACTCAAAGGTTTATTCCCTGTGGATCGTTAGGGACTTTTACAGGAAAACACACAGACTGGATGGTGACTAACTAAGTAACATAAAATTATAAAAAAATGTGAGAATTAAGCATATTCATATCGCCTTTGAATTCAAGTGTATTATCGATTTTATCTATTGTTTAAAGTGCTAACCCCCCCCCCCCCAAAAAAAAAAACAAACAAAACAAAACAAAACAAAAAACAACAAATAAAAACCAAACCTACGAACAAAGAAGCCAAACTTGTAGAACTGGGCCAAACACTAAATCGACATATTCTCGATCTGATTTTTGCTCAACATTTGCCTCTGTATATTATTTAAGTTTTAGTTATTTGGTCATAGTACATGTATTGGTAGTGTAAGTCCCGCAATCGACAAAAAATGTTTATTTTACTCTCATGAAAACCCGCATGATATGATTTTGTTTCTTCACACTTTCAATTATATTTTGTCATCTTTAAAAGCCCCTATTATATAGAATGCTTCGGTTTACACCGGTTATTCATAACCTTTTAAATCATACATTGAAATCACATTCTAGTAATTAAAACCCGTGCATAGTTTTAATAATATATAGTTACATTACATGTATGTTTCAGGAGAATTTGTTATTTTGATTGGATAACAGCGCTTGTTCGTCATAATAGAATTCACCTTCATAGCCCAATGAAGTTTAAAATCCACGATGACACGTGATATCACAAAATAGTTGTTTTCGATTGTCATAGCGAAAAATGTAATTACAAGTATTGAATGCTTCTTTTAGTAATTTCATAAGGTTGTAAAAGTGTTGACCGTGCGCACATTTTTAGAATGAAGTGCTTCCGCGTTTCATACAAAATGTACTTCGGTCAACGCTTTTACACCCCTATGAAATTACTAAAGGAAGCATTCAATTCTTAAAGACAATGTACATATAATTAGACGGCGAAAAATGAACAGTTTCACCAAAAGTGGAAAAAGAAAAAAATAGCAATTAGAAAAAAAAACATTGTTAAAATATAGGATACATTAAAAAAAAGTAATCGTTGCCATATTTTAACACAAACTGTGACATGACGAATATTCTTAATTGATTCTGCAAATGATTTTTAAAACCTGGATAGCTTACCAGAAAGTAAAATTTAATATGGATGTGTACAATTTATTTCTCTCATCAATTCATTCGTTGTTCTCGTTGTGTTAATGATGAAGTATTTATTTCGTTAGTTCCAATTTGATTGGTCTTTTTGTATTTGACGAAAAAAAATATGCACCACATGCAAAATGATCAAAGATTCTGACTAGAAAAATCAAACTCAGAAGCTGACTTCTTTTTTAGATATGACGAATTTGATGTTCAATTCTAGTATGTTCATTTTGTAGATACGATATATCCTCATGTTTCTACACACATCCACAAAGATGATTTTCATTATCTACTGAGTGGATTTGTAACAAATTACAAACGACCGAAGATTCTGTAATGAGGAGTACCCAAATTGCACCCATGCTTAACTTCACTTCCGATAAATCGAACAAAATGATGATTTGTTTTATTTCTTCACATATTTTGATCAATTTGACAATAATTCATGCTAAATTTACATTTTGTAAGAAATGGATGTTGGCAAGCCAACACATTTCCATTGCACATTTATAAAAGGCAAACTTTACTTTTTTCACTGGTTGCCTTCATCTATTGGTATATAATGTAACTGTTCAGTGTATATTTATGTGTATCTAGCTATGTTGAAAGACGCACCTATTGGCATTCTGTAAGAAAACCTAGAATATTTCATTTACGACACCATTTCAAGTAAATTTAGTGTTTTGAATGTATAACCAATCCCACTTTTTCTTCATCTTTTCCTTTTGGTTATTACTAACCTGTCATTATGATGTAAGAGGACAATTAACGAACATTGAGAGTTTAAACTCAGAATCTACTGCTACAGAAAGCTAACACTTAATTTTTAATCAATTTAATTATATTTATTACATTCTTTTTATTACTGTAAACAGTTTAAATGAATTATTTCCAGTGGCGTAGCCAGGGTTCATATGATGTGGATGCGAAACTGTCGCCGAGCGGAGCGAGGCGAAAAAATTTTGGGACCATTTTATGCAGAAAATGATATTTTTTTGACATTTTCCCTGTATGCATGTGTACGCCCCTACAATCCGACACTGGCTAGATTTTTGTTTAATTTCAAAATACCCACCAATATATATGTTTCTCGAAGGATCCGAATTGACTCCCTTTTGTTGGAATTTAAGCCTCCAAATGAGGTTTTTGATTACTTTTCTTAACGAGTTGCAGGGGACATGGAAATATCGGACGGACGGACGGACGGACTTGTTAGCCCTGTCATGTGTACAATTCTTGCCATATTTTTGTGATATTTATATCATCAGCAATATTTTTGACTCTTGCGATAATAAGTACTGATCGAATATTTTTAACCAATTAATACCTTTGAAATATAAATTATAACGGAAATCCCACTGCATTTGGCCTGAAGCTTTTATTTCTCTTAAGATATTAATAAAAAAAAAGAAGAAAAAAATGTTTTTTTTGTTATTTCACTTGTATCTTGGATAGATAAAATATGAACAATGCGGGGACATTTATCGTTCTTTTATTGAAAATAAAATTAATATTTTTACCTAGATGGAAAAGGGAATTTATAAGTCCAGGAATTATCAAATTCCGTTACAAGGCCGTAACTAGGCATCTTATTTTAGTGAGGTAAAAGAATTTTTTTTTTTGGAGGTTATGAAATGAATGGTGCAAAATCCTGCATTCTAGGAATTTTTAGAGAGTTTGCTAATGTTTTGAATTTGGACACTTTTATATAAATTTTTCATATTTTTAGACTTTTACTAATGTTCACCAAATTTTTAACAACTTTATTTAAATTTATATGTAAGATAATCATCCAAATATAACTGATTTGAGTCTGTTGCCAGAACATAGAACAAACATCGATTCAGTAGAGTTTGCCAAATTTTTCTATGGCTGGTTCAGTCAAATCGTTTCAAAATCATAATTTGGTCTTGCTGCTGATAGCCTTATCGCGATGAACATGGAGCATGGCAAGACCGCACATTCTCTCGACACTGATGCATGCTCTTTTCCAAGTTTTCCGTCGTTTCAGTGCAGTCTGTGTTTCTAAAGGTAGCACATTATCATCAACACAATGATCAATGATCATGAATCAATGTCTTCCAATTTCTTCTCCGTCAGCAATTCGGTAGCAACATCGGTAGTAACAATTTTGTTTGCAAAAGGGAATTAAGCTTTCCTGTAAGCACCATCATACTGTCGCAGTTACAAAATATTAAACTCGCTTTTATGCTGACAAAGAGTAGACAAACTAGGGATAGAATGAGATAAGATACATGTATATGATTCTATCTATATATATGAAATGGGTACAAGGGAATTGGAATGGAGTTTATAAATACTAGTCATGTCCCAGGAAACGATATCAGGATATGATTGATTAGTTGTTAACTAATAATGTTGTTATGTCATCGCTCTGCTTGGCTCAATTTCAGACCAAACATGTCCGCAGATCTGCGTATCATCATCTTCTGCGCTTGCCGTAGCCGACGATGCGCTACGATGTAGACTTTTTACGAAAAAGTCAGTACTTTTCAGTGATTTATCCATAAACAAATTAAGCCTAAAAGAAAGACTTTTATACTGCTTTGGAAAAAAGTTAAACGCTATTCTCATATCCTCACTATTGTTACGTTTAGATACTAGTACATCTGTGTGTTTCTGCTGCGAACACGTGCAATTATACATTTATCTATTTTTTTTTTTTTTTATTTTTTTTTTGTCAAAATGATGTGGATGCTTGAGCATCTGAGCATACATGCAAGCTACGCCACTGATTTCCGTAAATGCGTCCATTGTCGTATATGCGATACAGTTGTTGTTTTATAATCATAAGTATATGTTCACTTGAGCCTGTGAGCTTATAAAAATAGTCAGTACAGCTGATGGTCATAAAGTCAGTAGTAAGTTCACTTGAGTAGGTGGAGCTTAGAACATGTGTTGTCTGCATCCTCAGGGCACTTGATGAAACAAATTTATAGTACAATGTATTTCCTGTTATTATAATCATTCTGTTATTATTGCTTTGATATAAAGCCCGGATCAAACATAAAATAAATCTGCAATACTCATTATTATACAAAACTCATTAAAACAAAGGTAGGTTTTGAATTTTACACTTCCAACCCACAGCTTTCTTTGAAAGAAAATAATGTAAACAAACTTAAGCTTAGTGGACTTTATTAACTTCAAATTAAAAAAAAAATATGGTAAAAGGATCACTGTCATGGCCCATGTGTATCTTATTAACATTTTTTAGACCACTAGACCAATTAATTTACAAGAATTAGAAAATATATACAATAAATAAAGCGCCAGTGCATATTTAATGTATTGGAGAATGATTTAATTTTGGATGTAACGCGTCTTCTGATTGGCTGACGTTATTTTGTTATCAGACCATATAGACATAATTTAGTCGTGTGACCGTGACGTCATCAACGCTTTTTTTAAGGTTTTCTACGGTTTAAAATGAAATTTAGAATTCAATTATAAGAAATGACTGTAATATTTTTTCTGTCTATTCGAAATAACATAAAAAATGTGGTGCACACTGTTAAATAGAGTTATTCAGTTTGCATCAAATTTTTTATGTTATTTCTACATAGACAGAAAAAATATTACAGTCGCGAGTTATTTAACAGTGTGCATCACATTTTTATACGTTATTTCGAATAGACAGAAAAAATATTACAGTCATTCCTTAAATAATTAAAATAGGATTGGGTTCGAATACCAAAATTACACTGAAGATATTGAAGTGACAGATAGTTATCAAAGGTACCAGGAATATAATGTAGTATGCCAGACGCGCGTTTCGTTTACATGACTCATGAAATGACGCTCTTATCAAAACATTTATAAAGCCAAACTAGTACAAAGTTGAAGAGCATTGAGTATCCAAATTTCAAAAAGTTGTGTCAAATACGGCTAAGGTAATATATTCCTGGGATAAGAAAATCCTTAGTGTTTGAGACTGTGACAGTCCTCTAAAAAAAAGTACATATACGAAAACGATTGTATAGAGATGTAAACAAACCACAAAGCAAAATATTTATTGACCATGCATATATTGGCTTATTGCCAATATTGGCAATTATGATAAGTTTATTTTTATATAGATGTAAAGAGAGTTCGTGTAACAACTCTTTGGAGTTAGAAGGCGAACCATTACAAGAAAAAAAGCGCTAAAAAGTGAATTTTTCCTTAATTGATTTCACTTAAGAGCAATTTTCAAAAAGTTCGTCAATCTTGAATTTAATTTTCAGTAACACCGCTTCCCATTTTACTATTTGGTTGTTTTAGCCTTTCGTATTTCTGAACATAAAGCCTAATTTGCCTGGTCTACAAATGACTGAAAACTACAGCTTTACGAACTTTGACAAACGATGAGGTATAAAGAAGCCAAAAGTTGGTCCCTATAATAGCATAATATATGTACTTCCATTATTCAAGCCTTCAAATACTTTAGTATTAATGTATGGATTTTTTCATATTGGACCTGTAACATGTCCTTGTTATTAATTATGGTCTTGGACAGTTGTAATGGCCCTCGGCGTTGCCTCTGGGCTATAAAAACAATCTTTGGTCATAATTAATACATACAAATACTTCGATATTATTTGGACACTTTAGTACCAAAAAGTACTTGTGATGTCTGACGTTATACAGATGTTGACTTCGATGTATTTGACCTAAATGACCATTTTACACATACTTTGTTTGACAAAATATGTATGAGCCAAAGCCTTACTAAAAAATATTTATACAGACATGAACGTCGTCGTAAAAATGACCGGCTAGTTGTAGAAACATTTCAATTTGGACAAAGCCTTGGTTAATATCTATATATCAATGTCAAGATCTCAAAATATACTATTTTGGCAAGTTTCCTCAGATGTTATTTGTTATATTCATTTTTTTTTAAATAAGGTGACCAAAACAGAACAGCCTCTTGAGTATTTACATTTTTTTTTAACGAGAATGACATTCTAAACAAGCCCTAAACCCCTTTGGAGGTTCATCCATGTGTTGCCTAGGAGATACAAAAAATATGATTTTGGTTTAAATGTCTTCTGATGCAAAATTTTATAATAACATAAAACAAGTGTATCTTATAACATAGCCATTACCAACTATACGTACAGCACTGAATTATTTTTTTTCATTTTTGTTGTCTTACTTTTTTTTCTTGCCATGAAGTTGTCAGTTTCTCCTCGACTAATGAGATTTGGTTGCTCCCAAGTAATCTTTCACACCTCTTTTGTTATAATGGATTAGTGAAAAATTGTTGCTAAATTTTCTAGCAGCATTTGTTCAGACTTTTTTTATATTCAAATTTTTTTTTAATGTTGACCTCATGAGTGAAACCAATTTATTGGAACCTACTCCTGTATGTTCCATAACTTAATTGGCACTCACACCACATCTTCCTATATTCAATTAAGGTGAATTAAGATTTGTTAAACACTGTGCCTTGTTTCTATGGTTATTATGAGAATATTATAATATGAGGTACAAAGTGTGCTAGTGACCTAATAAATCAGTATACGCGTCAGTAAATTATATATATATTTTTTCATTTATGTTTTCTTTTTTTGCTTTTACTTCTGTTTCTAAAGCGTTTGAAATATTCGAATATTGAGCTATAAGACTGATATATCAATTTGTGTTCAAACATACACAGCAACTAAACGATGACTGCATTACTGCAAAATTACGGGTACATATTAAGATTCATGTTTATTGGGTCTTTCTTTCAAATAGCAATTTGTATTTCTACACATTAAGAAATCTCGTCCTTTCTTATACGTTATCCAATGAATGTAAAGGTCCCTTGTCTACACGTAACCTGCACAACATATAGGAACAACAAAACCCAGATAATAAACATGTTTTATCACTTTCCTCGCAGTATCAGGGTTTATATCGGGAAACATACGAAGCGAAGTAGAATTTGAATGTCAGTTATCTTACTAATCTATTGACAAAATTTATTACCGTTTTTTACTACATGATAAACCACAATGAGCCGTATTAATGAATGTTTGCAGTTTTTGAAAAGAAAACTTAAAGTTTATTTTTTAGAGTTTGTTTCACCTTCATTTGAGTTTTAAAACTGCTGTCCTAGTACGGAACACACATTTAAAACATATTTTTTTAGTTTACTATTTAAGCCATCGTGAAACTATATGCTGACAGGAAATAATTAGCTCTGCTTTTAAAAGAATATGTATTCAAAACACGAGTTTTAAAATTCAAAGAGCTTAATAGAGTTATTGAAATAGTCAGGCATTTAGATATAAGAAGATGTGGTATGAGTGTTAATGAGACAACTGCCAATCCTAGTCACAATTTGTAAAAGTAAACCATTATAGATCGAAGTATGGTCTTCTATTTTCTGCAACGCTTTTTAATTTTAGAATACGTTGACATTTAACAACCATTGAAAATAGTTATTGTGTGTTGCTATGTTAAAAACAAATGACTAAATAATGAAACTATAAGCCTTATCGTTAACAATGCAATAACAGAGTTACACAACATTTTTGAAGAATTCTATAGTTCAGGTAAATTTCACATTACAATGTTTACTGGGGGTTGTTGGTGTCTTAAATACGAATACTGTTTTAAGGAATCGCTCATATCAATATTTATAAAAAGTACAAACAATACAATTAAATATTGTATAAAAAAAATCTTCTTACCTTCTTACGGTTCCTGGCACGAATGTCATCACGTCTATTTATATAATCCCCGGGTGCTTTTGTTCCCCATATTCTGTATGCTATTCTTATGTACGAGAAGTTAATAACTATCAGTGGTAATACGTACTGTATACATAAAAGATACACAAAATAGTATCTTCCAAAATTTTTATGCGGAAAAAGCGGTCGACAGAACGGTTTTGTTTTTCCAGTTGCGTTCTCTGGAACTTGAGTGACTTTCATATACAGTGCTTGAGGAATGCTTGAAACTGTCCCAAAAACCCAAATAAAGACTAAAATCACAGCGGCAACAGATTTCTTAAAACCGGCTTTCAATGGATACAGTACAGCTATATATCTATCTATGGCAATACACGTTAAGGTGAAAATACTTATATTTACGGATAAGTCTTTGACAAAAGGTGCAACCCAACACATAAAATCGGCAACGACCCATCTCTGCAATAAAGCCGCTTGGAATTGAAATGGAATGGTGAACATACCCAAAATGACGTCAGCGAACGCTAAATTTGCGATGAAAATATTAGTTACTGTTTGCATCTTTTTATTAATGATGATGACACTTATTACCAAACTATTTCCAATGATAGCAGCAACAGAAATGCTTCCATATAAAATTGCCAACAAAGCAATTATACCAACTGGTACCCGGTATAGGTCAGATATTGTTGAGTTGACCAGTGGTTCTGTTCCATTCCATTCCATAGTCAAATTCGTGGTAGTTATCTGATTTGATGTTATAGTACCAACAGTCCGGACTGTTTAATGTATTGTAATCCAGAAGTACTTTCAGAATAGTATAACACTTCTTTGCATAATGATGAACCACTTTGAACTTTTATACGTCACTCAAAGTTTTTGTTTGCCTCGTCATTAAAATATGTTCTTTGCTTCCCACGCCTTGAAATTAACAAGAATGGTGAATAGCTCCAGTGATACTATTCTGCTTTACATATAGCAGGCTGATTGAATCAATAGAGGAAAAAGGTTCTAACGGAAAGCGCCTGCAGTTCTTTACATTTTTATAATAGCACACTAACAGATAGTTCGAGCGAAAATGAAATTTCTCCAATCACCCAATAATAAAATTATTAGTCGAATAATTACTTCCCCAATTGGATTTATTTGTAGATTTAAAAAAGTGTAATTATGGGCCGCTTAGGGACCTGAAGAACTATTACAATTATTCTGCGGATTTATAAGTAAATCGTATTATGTATAAAGCTCTCATCTTCTTATTCACATCTAATATATATCACTGCTGAAATTCTTCACTAGGAGACTATTAGAGTTAAGTGCTAAACAACAGCACTGAGAAACTGTGTGAAAGACAATGAAGGTATGCTATAAAATAGACAGCCTTTACCTGATTTGTTATCAATACATGTATATAGAATTCGAGTTCGTATTGATACAGATGATTTTTTTTTTTGCGAATTGTACTTTACCGACAATTTTTGTTTTTGCTAAAATAACTTGTTAAATAAATTACCATTACAGCATTTGGTAGGGTGATTGAAGTGTTTGTCATCAAGTACTGATGAGTAGTAGTATTTTATCTCAAACTACAAATTCTATCCTGTACCATGTTACTAGAGGTTGGCGTCAGGGATATTGGCATTTGATTAGAGACTTTTCTTTTTGAATTTTCAACAGAGTTCAGTATTTTTGGGATTTTACTTTCGACAATATTATAAACTTGAAAGCCTTTATTTCACTTTCTGTTTGTGTATTTTTTTTTTTTTTTTTGACAAGGATCATGAGAGATCTTTTAATACACCCACATCAAATTAAGTCGAACTATGTGAAAAGATGGAAAGGTTCAAATACTGTATGGTGTTGCTGTATGAAAGATTTTTAAAGTACAGCAACTTATATCAGAGTGAAGGACGACATGTTTTATATCAGCAGGTAAACTGTTTAAGCTTCTAATAATGAAGACGCTTTTTAAAGATAATGAACTTTGTTAAATTTTCACTGAAAAAAATACACAAAAGCAAAATATTTTTTAGATTGATTGTATTGTTACAGTTTTGAGGCATTAGATTAAACTGGTATCTCTACATTAGAAAAGGCCTGTACTAAGTCAGGAATATGACAGTTGTTATCCATTCGGTCGATGTGTTTGAGCTTTTGATTTTGACATTTTATTAGGGACTTTCTTTTTTGAATTTTTCGCGGAGTTCAGTATTTTGTGATTTTACTTTCTACACAAGACATAGAAATATTTTATACAAATCTATTACAGGTTTCAAAATTTATATGTCAATATGTATATAAAAAAATTACATGAAGAGTTACATGTATGCAACCAAGAATGGGGATCAGCGGGATTTCTCGTTGTTTTTATAGTGATTAAGATAATAACCAGTGTTGACTGCTGTACCCCTATTTTTGACATTTATAATTTATTTCATGTCTGTTTGTCATTCCGGTGAGGAAAAAAATCGGATTAAGATCCTAGGATTTGTGGTTGGAATATCAAATGAATTCGTCCCGATTAATCCGATTCTGAATCAATTTGTACCTTTCGCATGGTAAGAAAGGAGATAATCTATCCCGACAGCGTCGCATTCTCAAGAATGCATTCCGACAGAGATCAGACAGTGACCAAACAGCGAACCAATGTAGAGAAAAGTCATTAGACAAGATCTGGACTCACTCTGGCCTTTATATGCAAGTACATGTTTCCATATCAAGCCCATTCGGCTGGACACCATCCAGATTGTTACGATTTTGATCTAATATACAGCAGAATCTGTCTCGTCATATTCACGATTGTAATTCAACTTGACAAAATCAGCTGTTTTTTCGAATGATACGGGACGAACCAAAGTGTATTCACCTGTAAAAGAGCATCCGTTTATTAAGACAATCAAAATCGCAAATGCATTCTTCGAAATAAATTCATTCTAGATGGTAGGATTGCAATTTCATATTTGCGTCAGACGCGCGTTTCTTTTACAAAAGACTCATCAGTGACGCTCAAATTAAAAAAATTGAAAGGCCAAATAAAGTAAGAAGTTGAAGAGTATTAAAGACCCAAAATTTCTAAAAGTTTGACCGAATACAGCTAAGGTAATCTATTCCTGAGTTAGAAAAGCCTTAGTATATATAGTTTTGTAAACAGTTGATTTATAAGTATGATCATATCAATGATAAGTCATGTCAGACGTGCTGAATACTGAGCTGATGATGCGACCACTGCCCTTTCCTCGATCTTGATATCTATATCATTAACGGGAAGCTTATTAATACAAAAATTTATGATAAAAGAGATGATTTTTCATTTCCTATCGTTAATTATTCATTTTTAGATGGTGACGTTCCCTTGTCACCATCTTATGGTGTTTATTTATCTCCTCGTGTACGAATCGGTCGTGTATGTAACAACGTTTTAGATTTTAGCGAAAGAAATTTATGTATTACTGAAAAATTATTACACCAGGGTTTTCGATATCACAAACATGTCAAAACACTTACTAAATTTTATCATCGGTATAAGGAAATAATTCGTAAATATAACTAAACATGCAGACATCTTATACGTTCAGGTATTTCACATTCAATCTTTTATGGAAGTATTCTTTACAAAGCACAAAAATGTCAGTATTCACCTCAAAAGCTTACAAATCCTTTAAACAGACTTATTAAGAAGGGATATAGTTACGATACTTTTGTCAGGTCATTAAAGATTGCATATTTTGGCTTTAATATTGATTGACTTGTAGGGTCTTTGCATTGGAACTAAACACATTTATTTAAAAACTAGAGGCTCTAAAGTGCCTGTGTCGTTCACCTTGGTCTATGTGAATATTAAATAAAGGAAGCAGATGGATGGTCACCGGACACCTTTTTAAACTAGATACCCCAAAGATGATTGTGGCCAAGTTTGGAATAATTTGGTCTAGTAGTTTCAGAGGAGAAGATTTTTGTAAAAGATAACTAAGATTTACGAAAATGGTTAACAATTGACAACAAAGGGCAATAACTCCTAAAGCGGTCAACTGACCATTTCGGTCACGTTGACTTATTTCTAAATCTTACTTTGCTGAACATTATTGCTGTTTACAGTTTATCTCTATCTATAATAATATTCAAGATAATAACCAAAAACAGCAAAATTTCCTTAAAATTACCAATTCAGGGGCAGCAACCCAACAACGGGTTGTCCGATTCATCTAAAAATTTCAGGGCAGAAAGATCTTGACCTGATAAACAATTTTACCTCATGTCAGATCTGCTCTAAATGCTTTGGTTTTTGAGTTATAAGCCAAAAGCTGCATTTTATCCCTATGTTCTATTTTTAGCCATGGCGGCCATCTTGGTTGGTTGGTCGGGTCACCGGACACATTTTTTAAACTAGATACCACAATGATGATTGTGGCCAAGTTTGGTTTAATTTGGCCCAGTAGTTTCAAAGGAGAAGATTTTTGTAAAAGTTAACGACGACGGACGCCGGACGCCGGACGCAAAGTGATGGGAAAAGCTCACTTGTCCCTTCGGGCCAGGTGAGCTAAAAACAGTTGTTGGCATGACACGGGTTATGTTCTTCTCTTATATTTTATGATAGTATGATACTAAACCCCTAACAGGAGGGATTGTGCCTGATAGTCATATGATGAAGGCATAATCTTTAAATCAGTTTAATTGAGGTTTGGAGCTGGCATGTCAGTTAACTGCTAGTAGTCTGTTGTTATTTATGTATTATTGTCATTTTATTTATTGTCTTTTGTTACATCTTCTGATATCGAACTCGGACTTCTCTTGAACTGAATTTTAATGTGCGTATTGTTATGTGTTTACTTTTCTACATTGGCTAGAGGAATGAGGGGAGGGTTGAGATCTAATAAACATGTTTAACCCCGCCGCAATTTTGCGCCTGTTCCAAGTTAGGAGCCTCTGGCCTTTGTTAGTCTTGTATGATTTTTAATTTTAGTTTCTTGTGTATAATTCGGAGTTTAGTATGACGTCCATTATCACTGTACTAGTATACATATTTTTTAAGGGGCCAGCTGAAGGACACCTACGGGTGCCGGAGTTTCTCGCTACATTGAAGACCCATTGGTGGCCTTCGACTGTTGTCTGCTCTATGGTCCGGTTGTTGTCGCTTTGACACATTCCCCATTTCCTTTTTCAATTTTATTCAATATATGTAAATAAAAATTTATCTTTCTAATCATTCTGTAGAACATTATTAGGGTTGTCAGCACTGTGCAAAATTTAATTTCAAATCAACCTGAATGAATTTTCAACATGAATTTTAAATGAAGCATATGATATATTAATCATAAATTGGTAGGAAAACTATTATTATAATTAAAGTACCAGAGATTCCTTGACACCAATATTTGACCTTATTCTTGTTATGTTTTGTAGATGCCTTTTTAATTTCAGTTCACGAAGATTAGTATCCAATAAAAACATTTATATATCATTTCGCTTACATTGTTTGAATTATTTACATTTGTTAAGTACAAATAACAGTGGATACAAATTGAAACTTACTTGAAATCAGAAACTACACGAGGTTTTCTAATTACACAGTTCTACTTTAATGCAAAGAACATTCGGTATAAGTAGATTACTGAGGCGATTAATAAATAACTTTTTTAACACTAAACTTTCATCAGCAGGAATTTAACCAAGTCTTGTGTACTTTTTATATGAAACGTTACTTTTCCCTTTTTCCTCTATTTTCCTCGCTTGTCATTATAGCTTCAGACCTCTTAATTTAATGGTTCAAATTATATTTATCTTGGAATTCCAAGTTCCATTTATACAAAAGCCTTTACACAAATAATTCATGCATAGTCGATTAAAAAGATTCTAAGCCAATGTATTGGAGACACACATCATTTTTATATATTAATTGAAACAAAATGTGATAGACATTTATAAAATAGTCAAAAATGAGGTACATAAAGAGAGTTTGTACCTTTTTTTTAATATAAAAGATAAAAGAACAAAAAAAACCAAATAATTTATTCACTAATACTACAAGAATTAGTATGTTTCTCTTACATTCAACCGATATATTCATTCATCAATCGTGTTATCATCACTAAACGATCAATTTTGACGTAGTTTTTTTGTTGCTTTTCCTATTCACTCGTTCACCACCCATTTACACTAAAAGTATTTCTTTATACAATTTAAACTTTTCCATTGACTGTAAAAGTATATATATATTCTTTTATATGTTATCTCATCCGAAATTTTTATGCACTTTTTAATACATTTTCATTTCTATGTATATCATTTTTAACTTCTCTGTAACCTTTGTACTTGCATGGTTTTATGAGAATAAACTATTTATGTTAAATTGTGCTATTGCGAAAACACAAAACGACGACCGTACAATAATACGTCACATAGAAAGTGCAGATATTTGAAAATTTTAAAAGACAGTTTGCCTACATATCGTCTAAAAATCTGTAGAAAAACAGATTAAACCCATTGCTACTCATGTGATATGATATTTCCCCCCAAAATTGACATTCAAATTTAAAATGTTTAAAATCTTGTCAAGCGTCGTGTTTTGAATTGTGGCTGTCTTCGGGGACGAAATATCTTATCACCTTTTTAATGTAGAATCTATATTTTATGAATTAATGTCAATGCAAAAGCCTTGAATTCATTCATTCTATGTGCTAAATTGAAGTCACACTTTAACTGAATATTAGGTCATGCGTAGTACCACTATAATTCATCTTCAAATGTTACAGCTTACATTAAAAATTCTGAAAAAGCAGAAATGAATATCAAATTATCTCAGAAACAAGATAAACAACAAAGTTAACCTAGTTAACGATTGAAAATTAGAAAATCCATAAAACCAGAGATGATATCATTCTATGGAAAGTGAAGTTTATTATGCAAGTATGCATGGTGTCACCATTAATATCCTCATAAATCATAGCCGATAGTTTGTGATAATAGATTTAATTTAACCGAGAAAATGTTTTAATTTCAAAACTTTTATCTAATACATTTGGGAATTGGAAAATGAAAGTAGATCAAAACTAGAGGCTCTCAAGAGCCTGTATCGCTCACCTGAATCTACCTGGGTTTTTGAAATGATATAAAAAAAAGATAAAATTTGGCTACAAAGTAACAACACTTGGCCAGAACCTCATTAGGAAAGGAACATTTATCCTGTTGGGTTTCATTCCATTTAGTGGTTCTCTAAAATAAGTCATGTGTATGCATTTCACATAGGGTCCTATGTTAAACTAAGTGCCACGGTGGCGGCCATCTTAGATGATGGATCGGCTACAAAGTAACAACTCTTGGTCAACACCTCATAAGGTTCATTCATGCCATGTTTGGTTTCATTCCATTCAGTGGTTCTCTAGAAGAAGTCATTTGTATGCAAAACTAAGTCCCCCTGCTGGCCGCCATCATGGATGATGGATCGGCTACAAAGTAACAACTCGGTCAACACTTCATAAGGAACATTCATGCCATTTTTGGTTTCATTCCATTCATTGGTTCTCTAGAAGAAGTAATTTGTATGCATTTCCAATAGGTTCCAATGTTAAAATAAGTTCCCGGCTGGCGGCCATCTTGGATGATGGATGGGCTACAAAGTAACAACACTTGGTCAGCACCTCATAAGGAACATTCATGTCATGTTTGGTTTCATTCCATTCAGTGGTTCTCTAGAAGAAGTCATTTGTATGCATTTCCCATAGGGTCCTATGTTAAACTAAGTCCCCCGCTGGTGGCCATCTTGGATGATGGATCGGCTACAAAGTAACAACACTTGGTCAACACCTCATAAGGAACATTCATGCCATGTGTGGTTTTATTTCATTCACTGGTTCTCTAAAAGAAGTCATTTGTATGCATTTCCCATAGGATCCTATGTTAAACTAAGTCCCCTGCTGGCGGCCATCTTAGATGATGGATCAGCTACAAAGTAACAACACTTAGTCAGCACCTCATAAAGAACATTCATGCCATTTTTGTTTTCATTCCACTCAGTGGTTCCCTAGAAAAAGTTCAAAATGTAAAATGTTAACGAAGACGACGACGGATGCCAAGTGATGAGAAAAGCTCACTTGGCCCTTCGGGCCAGGTGAGCTAAAAAGGGCTTCGGACGCAGGAAAAGTATAGTGTTGTTTACATATTTTACAACACTTATAAACATTACTGCTGCTAGTGGACTAGCACTTCGACGAGATTATCATCAGCTCTGTAGTTAGTACTTCGGTACTGGCATGCTTTATGACGGCCTCATATCTTGACTTACGTCTAGAAATTGACAATGGGGGTCGATTAAAAACAAAATTTTACGACAAAAGAGATGATTTCAGCTTTCCTATTGTGAACTTTCCATTTCTAAGTAGCAACATTCCAGCAGCACCTGCATACGATGTACATATCTCCCAATTGATACGATATTCCCGTGCTTGCATTTCCTATCATGATTTTCTTGATAGAGGGTTGTTGCTCACAAGGAAGCTATTAAATCAAGAGTTCCAATTGGTGAAGTTGAAATCGTCTCTTCGTAAATTTTACGGACGCCATCACGAGTTGGTTGACCGTTGTGGAATAATCGTTTCACAAATGATATCGGATAGGTTCCTTACGTCGTAACTACAATCCCCTCCCCTTTCATAAATGTGACCTAATGAATTGGACTATATACCGGATTTGTTATCGTTATCTCATAAGCAACACGACGGGTGCCACATGGATGAAATTTGAAAAAAAATAGGCAGGACAGGAGTTTTGAGTAAAAAAAAAAAGGCAGGATGAGACACTTGCAAAAAAAAAAAAGTCAGGACGACAATTCAGGTAATAAAAAGTCAGGATAAACTAAAAAAAAAAAGCCAGGACCGAACAGAGTGAAAAATAAAAAGGCAGGACAGAGATTACAGCTAAAAAAAAATGCAGGACAAAATTTTTCATCCTAGTCCCCCCTCCTCCCATAAAAATCAAATGGTAGCTCCCTAATGAAAAAATAAAACTCCGGTTTCAATTCCATCATCATGCAATGTCGACCAAAGATGGATTTATGACTATGTTAAGGTCCTTTTTGGTGATATAGCTCTTGACTTGATTCTGTTTTTATACACCATTGGCTTTCAAATATTCGGCTTTCTTGATGAATACAAATGCAGAAAAGCGCTTCAGACACATGATATTATACAGTGTTTTATTTAAATAATATTACAGCACTAGCATGAGTCCATACTGCTGATACTGGACTATCAATCTCTGATGACCAGCAGCCTAGTAGTCAGATCTTAGTAGTCAGTTCTTCGGTACTGACATGATTTATAAAAAACAAGATGAAGGTAAATCAAGAAACTGTCAATTTACACTAATTGGAATAATTGTTTCACTGAATGTTCACTGCATGTTCTTTTTTGGGGGGATTGATAAAAGTGATGTTGACGTCCAGATATGACCTTCAAAACAAAGAAGTACATAGCAAAAATAAAAATGTGTCGATATTTAAAAAAAATATTATTAACAAACTATGTTCCATTGATCACGCATTTGTTTTCATTGCTATTTTAGGTCATCAGACTGTTTAACCGTTAGCCGTTTGATTGAATTGTCTGTGTTAATGTCATCACTTTATGATCAACCGATCAGCACAAATTCTTTCTTTTCAAGAAAATTACTCTTGTTTTAACACGGATTAATCATTTTCAAAAATAGTGCTAATTGAAATCCTTATCAAAATCATTGTCCTAAGACTATATAGTATTTATAGCTATTGGAATGTTGCATTTAGAGCAGTATAACTGGCAATTAATTTTTCCATCACGCATTACATCTATAAGTTCTTTGCGGTTTTACACGCATTACTGCAGAAATGTTATTTTGTTTTGCAGACTTCGTGCAATAACTGTTAAAATGAATTGAATAATTGAATTTCGTTTTATGCTGAAAAGAATGGTCACTGTGCCGTTACAGCGTTCAAACAAAAACAAACACAATAACAAAATTTAAACAAAAGATGACAAATATGGAAGAGAACATTTGTCACAAACCCATTTTCAAGCCTTAAATATTGATTAAAACTTTGGTATCCCTACAAATGGTCGAAATCCCCCCTAAAAAAAAAAAAAATACCAACACCTTGAGTACAATAGACCTTTAACGCAGTCAAAATCATTATACAAAATGTGCCACCAGTTTTACACTAATTAATTTTCTATAAAGGTCTTTGTCAAAAATTAAAAATTGAAATCGTAATTATGCAGTAACTGCTCAAACACAATTATGAGGAGGAAAGATTATTTATGACACTCCGTAAATTTTATGGACACCAACACGAATTGGTTGATACGTGAGATGTGTCTGTGTCTAAATTACCTGAGGACATTTTTACCACGTCTTCGATTGTGGTTTACCATTTACGTCGTCTGGTCTTTTAAGGGCATACGATACAGTTACAGGGAAGGTAATGACGTTGCTAACGTAAAATGTTATTTTCGCGACGTCAAACTATGACATATCGGGAAAAGATGCATTTTTCGACTGATTTTTATCATTCAAACTGATTTAATTTGAAAACGAGTGCATGGACCCCTATTTTTTAAAACAGCAATTTGTTTCATTTTGCAAGAAGATTATGTGACCCAAATTTTATAAAACTGTAAATAGCGCATTTTTTTTAATTTTGATAAACATGCAGCAAAAAATGACGTTTTTTCCTCTATTCATGAACATTTTACAAAAATAGAGTTATTTCGGAATAAAAATTGAATAATTTTTAATGATACTTTTTAAATACAGAAATTACCGATTATTTAACAAAAAACAATTTGTGTTTATCTTTTAAAGCAAAAAAGTTACGTCGTTCTTTCGAAAAGGAAAATACGGACACAAATCTGAATTTTGAGCAAATATACAAAATTTCGACCTCATTTTACTCAAAAAGTAGCATATGAAGGTATATTTTTTATTACATATTTGATTTAATCAGGTAAAAAATAGCCTATATGCAAATTTTCATCAACTTGTAAATACAGGTTCAAAACTGTATCGTATGCCCTTAAGTACCGAACACGACCTATTCCCGAATATAACTGTTTTGCTGATTTTGAATTCGCATTGCTAAAAGACGTGTCACGGTATTTGTTTATCCAATATTCACATATATTAAGTTATGATGTTTGTATTTATAATTTTGATCGGATGTTGTTAAATGTCTTATCGTTTGCAGTTGTAATTTATATTTTGAATTTTCTATTCGTAAATAAAAGTAAAGATGATTAATCACTAATCACCCAGTTCATTTATTTGGCTGGATTTGGTTTTTTCTCAATCGATTTATGAATTTCGAACAGAGGTAAACTACAGTTGCCTTTATTTATTTGTTTTACAGTTTGATTTAGAAGAAATACCCACATATATAGATAATACACTTATTTTTTTAATTACTAACATAATTTTATATTTATATTCTTGTTAGTCTCTTATAATTCTCATTTTATTAAAGTCATATGAAACGAGTGAGTGGTGAAAAATAGTGTTTATCCAATTCTTGAACCAATGCATGTATACATTATAAACTTAGTCCTCTGTGCACGATTTTCTAATTTTTTACGCAAATATATCGTATAATCGTCATTTTTTTTCTCTCTGTCTGTTATTATTTAACAAATATGGCTGCTCATTAAATGCCGTGTGTTGAAGCCGTTTTACCGAGTGTCACCTTATAGTAAACAAATAACAAAAAGCATGGGTATGAGCACGTGTTTAACATGTACAATCAAATAATTGTTATTTTAATGGGCGTATTGCATTTCCGCTAATTTTTCAAAGTCCCAATACTACGTTTCCGCAAATTTAAAGTATACGTTTCCGCAATTTGTATTTATTGCTTTTCCGGAAATTTACCTGGTAAATTATAAATATTTGAATATATATTAAATAAATTATTTATTTTAATAAAGAAAATGTTCTGATTTAACTACACTGGTAATAAAGAGATAACCGTAACTGGAATTACGACTATCCCAATATGGCGACGGCAGATATAGGTAAAATCTGTACGGTCATTTTTCTCAAATGTAGCATGTTTTTGTTTTTTTTATGACATCTCTTTTTGTGCATATATTATTAATAGTTCTAATGAAAACAGCTACATACTATTATATCATCAAATTTGAAGGGTGAACAAGCTTCAAGAAATTTGGAGTAAAACACGTTATGTTAAAATACAGAAAACTCCAAGAACTAGAAGTGTCACAAAATATGGGAATGAGCAAAGAGGCAATTTTAATAGAAGTTATGATATATGGCAATAATTGTCGGGCGAAACGCATGTGTCACCCTACATCAGATTTGCGATTAAGACTGTTAAAAAACATTGAGTTATCCTGAATAAAAACATAGTAAATGTAGTAAATATTGTTTTAAATCATTTATTGCAGGTGGCTAAATGTGCTATCTCTGCCTCCGGGAAGCCACTGCTGATTCAATTATAGCCCATACCCTATTTTGCCATAATGAAGTAGGAAAAACGTTTGTATTAGCAAGAGACAGTTTGGCGAGAAATAAGAACTACAGTTTTGCACTTTTGAAATATGGGATATTGCTAATCCCCCCCCCCCCCCCATTTTCGCACCCCAAAAAAAACCCTTAAGCGCGCACAAACCATTTAAACTTTGAAAGAAATTAAAATATCTACTTACATCAATACCTGACTCGACAGCTGCTTCATTTTCAATATCTTTAACAGGTACATGTATATATTAAAAAGTTATGCATATTGCTGTCAGTTATAAGGGCGTTTTTTCAATATAAGTGTAAATTTCAAACCTAAAAAAATGAAAAATCAACTTGTCGAAATTTTTATTTCTAGAGTTATTTTGAATACCTCTATTATAGACCTGTCGTAGTGGACAAAACCGTTTCGATCATAGTGGACAAAAAGTTTCGTAGTTGACATCAACCCTATTCTATGTTTATAACATACTGAAAATTACATGAAACTAACCCTTGTTATTTGTTTTGCACGAACATAATTGAAAAAACACAAAATCTCCAATACTTGTTTCGTAGGTGACCGTTTTGTAGTGGACATATTTACATGTTTTATTTATTCCATCAAATCCCAATATTGCAATAGTAACAAGAATGATTGTATTCATGAAAGCACGTACAAAGCTGTACACTGATATTTTTTTTCATAATTTTAAAACCAGATACTGAAGGAGATTAGAACCGTTTCGTAGTGGGCATTAACAAAAATACGGTATCACTCTGGTCCATTTGATGTGCTCTTTTTTTGCCAACAATTCAACTGCTTATAAAAGCTTAACTTCTTTTGTAAGACCCTTATGGTTATATCTCTTGCAAACATTGAGAAAGAATGTTGAATAGTGCATCTAGGGACATGCCGTTTTGGTTATTTTGAATCATTCAGGAATCAATATCTTTGCTTAAAAACGTTAAATTTAATTCCATGTACTGACTGCACAAAAAAAAATCACTTGTAAAGATCAAACACATTTTTTTAAAGTGGCTGGGACAAGAAATCACGATTTTATTGAAAAACGCCCATAAATCGAGATATATAAGTAAATTTGTCCTAGATATTAACCTGTAAGTTTCATTTATTTCTATTTTCCGTTATTGTCATCAATTGACTGGACATTTGCATTTTAACACACGAAATACCATTGAAATGCTGAAAGACACATTTATTATTTTTTCAGTTACTATTATCCGATAAAGAAATTACGATTATCAAACAAGAAAAATTCCATAGAGTTACGATTATCATCCCGAATTTTTCAACGGCAATTTTCAAAGCGCTTTGACAATTCCAGTGCACAGTTATGATTCAAATATAATGTAATGGTATAGAAAAACCTTGCAGCTGAGTAACTATTGACAAAAACATGCTACATTTGAGAAAAATGACCGTACAGATTTTACCTATATCTGCCGTCGCCATATTGGGATAGTCGTAATTCCAGTTACGGTTATCTCTTTAATACCAGTGTAACAAGTTGACTCGGGTAAGGTAGCACTCCACAGTTAGGTGTGTAGTTTCGCATTTTGGCCCCTGTGGATTTTTCAAAGATGAGAGCTAGTGTGCAATAAAATTCATTTTTGGATAGCTGAGTATTAAAATAGCCTTTGTATTGGGTTATATGAACATCAAGATTATGTATTGTATGTAATATAGGCTGTTTTCTGTATGACAGTCCGTATTTGCATGTCCCTACCATACATTGGTCCGTGGAGATAACCACTTGCACAAATCGGCATAAAAACCACCGCTTCGTATCGAAAATAACTTGACGTTTGCGTATCCAACATTCTATTGCCGAGATATTTATATCGAGTGTTTGCCTTAATGAGATGCTTTATTCAATTTTAATTCAGCCCATCATTTTTAGTTTCCTCGTAAATATTTAGATTTTCTGATCAGGAGACTTGACAATTTTAACCCAAACTCCAAGTTTGAAGATAACATAAAGAATAAAGGACTTAGATTTGATGTGTAAGTTTTGACGAGTGAAAACTATGTGTATTCAAGATTAGTTGGGTTAATAATTTTTTATTACGACAATAGTATTTAGTGAGTAAAAATGAGGTTTGTCTCGTCCGTTTTTTTTACTGAATTGTCACGGTCACGTGACTCTATTGTTGCTGATAAACTTGGGATCAAACCGTGACCTGCTTTCCAACTGTTAGAATTAAATTATAAGAAATGACTGTAATATTTTTTCTGTCTATTCGAAATAACATAAAATAATGTGGTGCACACTGTTAAATAACTCGCTACGCGCGTTATTCAGTGTGCACCAATTTTTTTTATGTTATTTCTTCATAGACAGAAAAAATATTACAGTCATTCCTTAAATATTTTATGGTAAATAAATGCAGAATGTTGCCATGGATACACATAAAAGGAATTAATTTTCACTCTTTTAACTTTTGAAAATCAAATCTATGGAATATACTGATTATATACATATGCACATGTACAACACAAACAGTTAGGTTAATGTATTAGAAATCCAGGAATAGGAGATGATAAAACATTTTGTGGCTCATTTTTGATTTTATTTTCTAACTGTGGAGTGCTACCTAAGGATTAGTTCAACTTCATTGAGAAATCTTTGGTTTGGCTTTCTTGCCAACTGACATGATTGAAGAATACTTTGTTGAATTAATAGCTGATGCTCCATCTGACGATAAATGCATGAAGTCTGTCGATTACATATTGGAATTTTATATAGATGGCAATTCGAGATTTTCGCCAACCATTCGGGCATCACCTCCTGACCCCGAGGAAAAGAGAACAACGCATGGTGCCGAGTCTTTTCGTGCCTACCTAAACGAGCAGTTTTACGCTAGCCATTCTAACATATTTGTCTTTGTCCATGTGTTATTGAAACTGCAGACACCATCTTACATAAAGATGAGAACTCTAACTGTAAAAGCACCCGTTCGGAAATATGATTAGGAGACTTCCTTCTTGAACAAAATACAAAACTTGTAAACGGTAAATGTGCTACTGTGGACTTTGTACGACGTGTTGGCTACAAATATTCTGCCAGAACTGACTTATGAACTCATATCAAGATATATCAGATTAGTGCTGACTTTTGAACATAGTTTTACGTTTTCACACATTTTAATGATGAATTTTACTTACATGTTATGATGACCTTTAACTTAATACATATTTATTTTTTATTATAGCTTTGTTTTCGATCAATAGGTATTCCTTAATTATTTGCGGAAAAGTAATGAATTATTTTTTTCCGGAATAGTTACTTTTTGTCCGGAAAAGTAAGATATTTATTTGCGGGAACGTAAACTTTTTTTTCCGGAAACGTCATCTTTTTTTTCCCGGAAAAGTAATGACAATTTGCGGAAACGTAAAACGCCGATTTTAATGACAGATCCATGCGTATTGCGATTACCGGATTTTTACGAGGAGGGTTGCGCTCAGGTCACTATGCTTACGGAAAATATGTCGGCGAATTGCTTCCTAGAAGGAGGAAGCAATTAAAAATAAGTAAACTTCTTCTAAATGTGGACAAATTAAAGAATTTTCCTCAGAAAAAAAGTATATGTACATAAATTGTATAATGAAAACTATCCATTCTAGTTATAAAAAAACATATGCATATTTTTTTAATTTGAGGTTTCTTATGACTTTAAGTATAGTTTTACTATGTTTAAAAAAAATGATTGTTCTTGTTGAGAGATGAGACTTTTATAAAAAATTGAGCTGAAATGTTTTAAAATACACCAAACAACATAATTACAAACCTAGTCTTGATTATTATCCATTTTTTAGAAATTTACCTGTGACGTTACTTTTGTGGCGTTGATTTAGTTGTGAGATTGACAGTTCGTGGTTCTCTTGTGTTGTTTTTATGTGCTGTCCTGGCCTAGGTTTTTTACGTGTTCGTTTTAATTCTGTGATAACCATTCGAAATGTACTATTGCATTCTATATTTGTGTATTTCTCTGTCCTGAATGTTCTTGCATTTATTTGTACTGTATTCCTGTCATGTAATGTTGTCGTTTTAGTTTTATATTTAGCATTGTCATAAAAGTGCGAGGTTAGGCTTAGGCTAGCCACACAACCAGGTTCAACCCACCTTTCTTAATATGTCTTGTATCAAGTCAGGAAAATGGCAATTATTATCTTATGGTTTGTTTCGGTGTGTATTGCATTGTGGTTTGTTTTTGTTGCATTTCAGTGTTTCTGTTTTTTTCGTTGTTTTCCTCTTATAGTTTATGTTTTTCCCTCGGTTTTAGTTTGTAACCCTGATTTGTTTTCTCTCAATCGATTTATGACTTTCGAACAGCGGTATACTACTGTTGTCTTATTTACAGACGAATTATGAAATCATGAAAATATGTACAATTAAAATTTTACAGAAAGGATAATGAATTCAAATAGTGTTTAAACAAAGGAACCATTTTTTTAAAAGTCAGGTTGTTACAAAAAAACGTGCTCTGATGCCGTAATTTCTTATTACATGCTTTAACCAAGTGTGGATTCACCCGTGCATTCCTAAGCGGGAATTAAATCATTCGACGGTTTGCATTCAATCAGTCTACACGTTTAATTCAATTGCTGTTAAGGTCGGTTTAACTTTTTTCTCCTTCATGTCTGACGAGGAAATCCAAAGTTCTCCTGAACGAACATCTGCAAGAAGTCATCACAGGAGTGACGTTAACAGTCCTACAAGCAACCCTACAGCTGATGCTTTCTCGTTGTTTTCCACAGGACATTGGTCGTCTAACTGTCCAGAAAAAGCCAAAAAGTCTAACAACACCAGCAGTTCCAAATGAAGTATTATCTTTGATTGACTTTAATTTATGTTTAGACACATGTGAGTATGAGAATGAGTAAGAACAAGTTTATAATGTATAAGGTATACAATATAATAGCTTACAATTTTGGAAAGAAAAACTTTTATTGGCCGAGTTTAAAAAAAAATAGTTTTTATACCTATACTTGAATCTGGCTATTTTGGAAAATTACCAATGCACCTACTTCTGTATTTTTGAATATTAATAGATCTGCTTTAGAACATAAAAAATTTGTTAAGCGTGCAAAATTTGGTATGCACGGGAGTCGCTAAGGAAGTTAGCACTCCCCTTTTTGTTGTATATTTCCCCTAAAATGGTACACCCTCTAGTAAAATATTGGCATAACTAAGGATTCAAAATAATTGTATATCTAGATTATGGACTTGGATTTGAAAATACTGAAAAATTATGTTAAAAAGTGTCAGAATAAGTATTGTCTGATTTATTGTCAGCTGGGTTTTTGCCAAATTATGGAAAAAGTGTGTGGAAGCCATACAAAAGTTTAGACTGGCTTGGTTTTGTATGGGATTTACATAGGGGTACTTTAAGTGTACCCGAATAGAAAATGTTTGAATATTTTGATTTTTTTTTTGCTTTAGCACTTATAAATCCTTGTAATGCGACTGCAAGGAAAGTTGCAGTGGATATTGGTAAAATCATTGGATTATCACCCGCATTAGGTAATATATGTAGAATTATCACAAGACACTTACATTATTTAGTAAACGATCGATCGATCGATCTACAGTTAAGTTAGATCTTTTGTCTATTAAAGAATTTTGGCATTCTTCACTAAAATATTTACATAATTGCGTGTTAGTACCAATACAGAGACTTCTCTTTAATCTTAGAGGTTAGCTTATACTGTCTGATGCAAGTTCATATGCGGTCGCTGGTTACATTGTGCATTTTTCCGATCAAATTGCGCATCAGATGTGGACAAATGAAGAATAGCTCAAAAGTTCAACTTGGCGAGATTTAAAGGCTGTGATTTTGATTTGGAAAGCTTTCCGGACCATTTTAAAATGAATTTGTAAAACTACTCACTGATTACTAAAACGTAGCTAAAATATCTGAAGTTGGCAGATTGAAACAGGATTTGCCCAATCTTGCTATGGAGATTTTTTGTTTTGATATAGAAAATTCGGTGTGTTTGAAAAATGAGTGGATACCAAGAACCTTGAATACTACTGCGGATCAGTATACTAAAATATTTGATTTTGACGATTGGTCGTTGTCGGACAGAATTTTCCATTATTTTGATAAAATATGGGGACCTTTTAGCTTAGATCGGTTTGGTTATAGTGACAATGCTGAACTCCCAAGGTATAATTCAAAGTTTTTTGATCCTTTAACAAAAGGTATATAATTTATCTAATTGATGCATTCACGTTTGACTGGTCAAGCGATAATAATTGGCTCTTGTCGCCTGTATCTTTAATAGCTTACATTGTAACATATATTCAATTATGTAAAGCCAACGGTACATTTGTTATCCCAAACTTGAAATCGGCAGTTTTCTGGCCGATGCTGGAGTCTGTTGACACCGACAAGTTTGTTGGTTTAGTGCAAGACTTTGTTGAGTATGAAACCCCTTCTATGTTTTTCAACAGGGGATCTGCTAAGAATTCGGTTTTCAACGAATACAGGTTTATTTCAATTCCGATGCTGCAGACCTACATCCCATAGTATATTTGTGTTTTGTGTTATTAAGCCTTGTATAGAAAATAAATGCTTTATGTTCGGTTGAACCCGTGAAAAAGAAAATAAGTTCCTTTACACCAATACGTTAGATAGATGTTGTCGGGTTGTTCGTTTTGGTGCGTACATCTAATATTATCGATATGAAGAAATAAAGTTATATAAAAGGTATGGGTTTTACTCATTGTTGGAGATCGTATGGCGACCTAAATTTTTAATTTGTGTCATTTGGTCTCGTGTGTGATAGTTGTCTCATTTAAAATCATACTACATCTTTTTATTTGTATGTATAAACGTGTATCAATTCAAGTTTGAGAAGGATAGCGTATAAAGTCATTAGATCTCAAGTCAACATGGTCAAAACAATGAAATACTTGAGTGAAAACAGATTTTTCAGCGAAATTGGTTTAAATAACATCCGAGTAAATATGTTTACCTATTAAACACATATTATTGTCATAGAAATCTTTATATAACGTGAATTGTATTTAATGAATATGAATGATCTAAATGGAACAAGAGTTTGATGAATATTGGTTGTCTATTCACAATATACTATGTAAGTTTCAATCTGTATTTCTTCATATAAGAATTCTAATGTAGTCCTAATGTATTTACTAAATAAAAGTTACAAACATAAAACAAAACTCTGTATAGGTGTTTTA
The DNA here is from genome assembly GCF_965363235.1 of Mytilus galloprovincialis. Lineage (NCBI taxonomy): Eukaryota > Metazoa > Mollusca > Bivalvia > Mytilida > Mytilidae > Mytilus > Mytilus galloprovincialis. Next base: position 25,398,435 of record NC_134840.1, on the reverse strand, counting down.
TTTACAGTTTGTTGTCCATAAACAACCATTTCACTATTCATATAACATATCGTAACATGTGTTAATGAATATTGATGATCTATTCACGACTGACGATAGATTATTCTCAATTCACGTCTTTAGTAATTCTTTATATTATTGCTGTTAATGTCGTAATGTTTTGTTATTGTAAAAGTAATAATAGGGTTTTTGTTAGTTTTCACATAGTAAATTCCATTAAAGATGATTCATTTACAGGTTGTTCACCGCGGACAGTTATCAAATTTTTCATATTTTTTTTACCATATTTTTTTATTGTTAACTGTCTATTCTGTACTCTAAATCTAATCTAATTACTGCCTTATAAGAAAAGATTGAATATCAACGACATTCCAAAACAAACACCAGAGGAACTGCAATTATAACATTATCATGTTCGGAATATAATTATGTAAAAATCTTGAGGCCAAATATGTCTAACTGTGACTTTGTATTCGATCATATTGCGTATTATGTCTTCACAAGACTGATTAATGGAACCAATGAGGTTTTATTAGAACACTACCTAATATATCCTCTTTGATGGAACCTAATTTTTAATATTAAATAAATGGAGTGTATGCGTCATTGAGAAGTGGCTTAATATTTTCTAAAGATTGCAGTTTATAGTTGTGTTCAGACAGCATGGTAAAATCTTTGCAAGGAAATTACTTCCAATCCACACATATGTTAACGGGCTTTGATCAGAAAATGAACTCTTTAATTGGGAAGCCAAATAACATAGTTTAGAAATTCAATACATTACCCGGTATAGCTTAAGTTCTTGTTTTAAGGAAAGGCTCACGTAATTAGCGACTTTTAATATTTTTATGACATTCTGTTCGCATCTAGAACTCTTTGAATACCATCTGAATATAGAATAAATGAAATATGTAGGTTTTATACTTCCAGAAATACAGTCCATTAATACTTGGTGAAATTAATCTATAAATGTAAAGAATGTAAGTAAAAATAACGATGCTTTTTTTTGTTTTTCGAAGAGTTCACAATATTCTTTTATTGCTACAAACATTTTTGCTCTAACGAAATGAAAATATTAAGGGTCAGTGTATTCTGGTATTTTGTTTAAATGAATTAGTCTCGAAATGCAGCGGGGCAAAAGGGTCAAAACGACAATATTAACGTAACATCTGGATAGCATCGCGCTGGGAAATCGTATTTTTTATGGTTTTGTGCTCATACCAAAAACACAAACAAAAAACGATGACCACCTCATATTTTATATGGATAAAATTAAAGCAATATTATCTAAGGAAAACTTGGGTTTTGTAACGACGTGCGTTAACCAATCATATATATATATATATTTTATTGTGAAACTACCCCTTTACAACGGGGGCAAGCGCCAGCGGGGTACTGACACCTGCGTCATCAAAAAGGCACATCATAGTATCTACAAACAACATTATATGATTGTAGTTAAAATGGTAAAAAAATACTTGCAAAAGGCTTTATAAGTCTTATAAATACATTTTCGCTAAAATATCATAATAAATTGGTTATTTCGTAAAAGTACATTACAGTGACAATTTCATATGCATAAATACTTTGAAATCTTTCATCCTTAAAAGATTAAAAAAAAAATCAAACTTAAAACTAAAAACGTTCACACACAGTTCAAGATATTATACATTGGAAATCTTATCAATTTGAAAAGAACGTTCATTCATTACGTCTACAAGGTCTTTTTTAACGATCTTATCTAAACTATTACCTAAGTCTGGAGAATACAAGTAGCCCAGATCACCTATCATGAACTGTATTTGTGATAAGGGTGGCAACTCTGAAAAACAGATATCCATTTTTAAATTCTCGAAACATGCTTGTATGTTAGTACTTGTTCTTTTTCTGATAGCCGAGAAAAAAGGACAATCTAACATAACGTGAAAGATATTCTCAATCGCATTTGAGGAACATAGCTGACACTCATTATTTGTTGTCAGATTCATTCGTTGAAGCGTTGCATTTATAGGCAGACAATTCGTTCTTGCCAAAAAGTTTAGCCTTGTTGAGCGGAAGTCGTCAACATTTGAAAGATACGGCTGCTTACGACTTACAACCACAAAGGATTGGTACAAGTTTAGGCTACTCTTTCCTAAAATATTACATAGTTGAGTGTTGGTCGTTTCGTTACCATAAAATTTATTAAAGATGTTAACGTTTATGTTTCCATTTGCATAATGGTCAAGACCCGCAGCCTGTAAAATAGTTTCGATATTTTCGATATATTTCCATTCATTACATTTAACAGGTACAATTTCATCTAAGATAATTTTAGACAGCCGATTATTGGGCAGGTTTTTTAATCTAGCGTAGTATGCAATTCTTTGTCTATCCATAAATCTGTTTATTGACTCCCATCCAAATTCAGCTAGGAGCGCACATTTAGGAATATTCATTTTTATGTTTAAGATTATTTTTCCCACTTTATATTGGAAACTTTCTAGTAATTCTTTACATTTCTGGGATGACGGGAATCATACTGAACATCCATACGTCAGTGATGGTCGAATAGCCGACATCCACAGAGAATGTCCAAAATTTATACGGTTAAAATCCCCATGTTCACCTAAAATACGAATTGCATGATTTATTTTCCGTTGAAAATTTTCTTTCCGGTAATGTTCTATATGGTATGTAGATTTAAGGGATCTTGAAAAATATACGCCTAAATATTTGTATTCATTTACTTCTTCAATGAGATCGTTCCCCAGATACCATTTTTTATCTGAGTCTTTCTTTTTACCTGTAACCAGAACCTTCGACTTGGATGAATTAAACTTTAAGCTCCATTTTGAGACAAATTTAAGCGCTATGTTTAAGAGAATTTGTAGCTCTTCTTCAGTGTTTCCTAATAGGACAATGTCATCAGCGAATAGAAGGCAGTTTATTAATTCAGAAGCGATGTTAATACCTAAATTTGCCCCTTTCAGCATATCGCACAGGTCAGTCATTAAGACGGAAAAAAGTGTAGGAGATAGGACGCATCCTTGTTTAAGACCAAATTCTTGATCGAACCATTCAGACTCGTAATTACCAAAAAGGACTTTATTGCTGACATTCTTATATAATGCCCGGAGGATCTTCCAGCATTTACCCTGGATACCCTTTTTCCATAGGAGATAGAACAGTCCATCCCGCCAAACTTTTTCGAAAGCCGATGAAAGATCAAGGAAGGCAAGATAAGTCTTTTCCTTCCTTGACTTTTTCATCGAACAAATTCTGTTAAGTGTAAAAATATGATCCTCCACCCTCCTATCTTTTCGGAAAGCACCTTGGATTTCCTCAAGTATCCCTTTATCTTCAATATAGCCCATAAGATTACATTCAATTAGCTTACAGTATACCTTATATACATTTGATGTTAGAGTTATACCTCTGTAGTTACTCAGAGAGTGTGTAGACCCACCTTTGTGTATGGGTATAATGATTCCTTTATGCCATTCATCTGGGATTATTTCTAGATCTGTAATTTATGTAAAAATATGCACAAGAGAGTTCAACAGGATGTCCCCACCATATTTAAGGAATTCGTTAGGAATGCCATCAGTACCACAGGCTTTTCCAGATTTGAGACTTTTCAGAGTCTGTGAAATTTTATTTTCGTCGAAAGTAACCGATAGGGGAGAATCTGATATTAATATATTTTCGTCAATATTTGTAATAAGGTTTTTAACATCTTTTTCAAGTTCATCATTTTCATTTTGAAAAGAACCTATGGAGCTAAAATGCTTGGAAAGGGCATTATTTATCTCATCCGTATCCGTTAATATTTTATCCGAATCATGTGGATCGTTAAGCTCTATAGGACCTGTATCGGTTCGTTTTATTTTAAGAAAATTCCAAAAACCTATCATCTTATTTTTTGCATTTATACATTTATCATTAAACTGTCGGATTTTGGCTGATCGTTCTTTCCGTTTGATAGCCTCTTGTACTTGGGATTTTCGATTAAAATAAATTTCTTTAAGTCTTTTGCCAATTTCGTCATCATGCGCATGATATTTGTTATGGGTGCGGTTTAATCTATTGGCGTTGTTTTAAAAGATAATCAAGTTCTTTATCCCAAAAGTCTTTGTAATTTTTTACGGGTTTGACTTTACCGATAGCTAACATTGCAGATTTTTCTACCGCATTTTTCCATAAATCCCAGAGTCGGTTTACATCGTTTATTTTGTCACTTTCTTTAGTAAATTGGCTCATATTTTCATTAAGTTTTTTCTGGAAGAGGGTCCAGTCTGTTTTATCGTTTATTTTCCAAACGCATTTTTCATTTTGTGTCTTTTTCTGTACAATAAGTTTACAAATTAGAGTTAATCTTATCAAAACATGGTCACTGTGCAAGTCGAACCTGCCTGAATCGTCTATTACAACACTAGAGACATTTTCTGACAAGCTTTTTGTCAGAAATATGTAATCTATTGCCGACCTCTGATTATTAAGAATGCGCGTGAAATGACCCGTACAGCAATTCATTGTATTTGCTACTATCATTTGACTTGCGTCAATGAACTGTAATAAGCGAGATCCGTTATATGACGGTAAACTACATAGTTTATTTTTACCTGTATGTTCGCAAACACCAACGCAACGCCCGTTGAAATCGCCCATGAGTAGTATTTCATATCCCATGGCATTTAAACGAGACGTTTCGTCTAGTAATTGGAACATTAATTCATCAGTGTAAGATTTATTTGTTCCGTCGTTCGGAAAATAAACTACACCTATTGCCGTTTTCACGTTATTTATTCGCGTTAAAGTCCAAAGCCGTTCATAAAAATCTGATTTGCTATCAAGCAAATTTTCATCAAGCAATGGTAAACGCGACTTCAGACAAATACCTATGCCTCCTTTTTCTTTACTACCTTGTCGCGTTTTTCCGACCCAACAATAAGATGTATCTAAGTTAGGTGGTCGGCTGTTATTTTTCAAAAATGTCTCAACCAAACCAAAAATACCAACATTATTATATTTCAAATGTTTGTTAACTTCATGTATTTTTGACGTCATACCACGAATATTGAGAGTGGTCTTACCATACGAGCGACGACTAGTTTTCTTTCCGCGTTTATGTTTACGAGATTTTATTGCATGCATTTTCTTACTTTTATCTATAGGATCTATCTTTTCAGAGTTGCCAACCTCTTCGGCACTCTCTTCTTGGCCAGTAACCTAAAATCTACATACCTTGGCCTTATGGCCGGGTTCATTACAATTATGACAAACAACATAAGTACCATGCCTACAGACAGAAGTCGTATGGTTAGATTCGCCACAATACCAACAGAAAATGTTATCATGACTGTCTTTTGTTTTCCTATAGTTATTAGGTGTTTGTGAGTGACCACCAGACCTATTATAATCACCATACAAAGAGAACTATCTATTGTCTAGACTATGATATTGTTTATCTTGCCTTCGGTCCATATGGTTACGGTTGTTTTGTCTTCACGGGTTCCTACGGCCTGGACGCTTTTTATAACTATTACTTGCGTTGAACGAATTCTTATAAGAATTCTGATTGGAATGACTGTCCGCCTGTCGTCCGTTGTAGGGTTTACTATTCTTAGACATTCGTTGAAAGTATAATTCATCTGTTACTTCTTTCAGAGCACGATGATCAAACTTTGGTTCCAATAATTTTATGTTTAGGTTTTCGGCCAACCTAAAGGTGCCTGTAATGTCCAAGTGAACTCCATCAGATTCATACATGTTAACATTTATGGAGCCATTCGATAGACGGAATTTGTCGTCATTGTCTACATAGTGTAAAGTTTCATCATTGGCAATTTTTTGTAGGATGTTGTTTGCTCTACTAATGTTTCCGAATTTATCGTCTAACCGTGGGCACAGTCCTGATACCACTACATTCTCGCTTACCGATTTTGCCTTTAATGCTAGTGTCATGTAATCCTCATAAAACACATCGGGGTTGAAATTTTTATCAAGACAGTCATTGCTACCGACTAGAAGAATTACGTTTTCTAGTAGTGTGTCTTTCGGTAATTTCAGCAATTCGTCCGTTATGTCGTTTACCTTTCCACCTCTAACACATTTTGGTTCAATGTCAAGGACAATCTTGACGATCTTGAGTAATGCTGCGAATAATTGAACTTCCCATAAGCAAGGTACCACTTGGTTTCGGTTTTTGGGGAGATTGCACAGATGCACGCTTAGATCTAGTGTTGTTCGATCTTCTGCTTATGTCACAGACGCTGTCATTGTCATCACTGTCGGAATCACCGTTACAAGTCGAGCAGTAAGTGCTAGTTGATGATGACTTTGCTTTATTGACAAGATCATGCAGTCGACTATTTTCTGCTTGTAAGGATAGAATTTGATCGGTCTTGACAGATATATCCTCAACTAAATCAGTGTTGTTCTGTATAATGGATGACAGTTGCGATTGAATATCCTTAACTACTTTCGGCAAAGTGCGGCATTGTACACAGATCCAGAAAGCTACATTATCATCTTTCTTTATCGACAAACATTTATTGTGATACCATTCTTGACACCTATTACACTGAATCATATCACCTGCAGGCGGTTGTTGGCATATGCACATATTTTCATGGGTCTCATTTATGTGTTTTGCTGTTTTTCGTTTATGTGTAGTTGCTTTAGAATTATCGCTGGTTATTATCGTTTTTGCTTGAATCAGAACTTCTGTTTCATTGATATCTGTATCATTGATAGTCTGTTGTTGCTCGCTAGTTGAATTGACCACTTGTTTCTCCATTGTTATACTATCATCAGGAATTCCTCCATACTTTTGTCAGTTGATGTTTCTGGCAGCTGATAACCGGAGATGGGCGTTTTTGGTGTGTTGAGCTGATCCAGGCTAAGCTGGTCAAAAGAATCTGAAAGCTCAAACTGAATCGTTTCCGTGATCGGACTTGGTTTTTTGTTTTTGTTACGTTTTCTTTCACCTTTTAAACGTTGACCTTCATTGTTCAGAGCATTTGAAATATAGTGACAGGATGTTCTAATAATGATATCACTTGTATCTGGTGTTAGTTCTTTCATTTCTTTAATCATTAAGTCTCTATATTTGAATTTATTGAACGCTTTCAAATCTGTTATTGACAACTCATTTACGGTGTCCAAGTACTTTGCCTTTAGGTTACTTTCTATATATGTAACCTTTGATCGTGACCTCAGTGTAAGTTTAAACAGAGCACCCTCGTCAAGGCTCATGATTGCTTGATTGGATTGTTTATCACACCTTTTGAAAATAGTTTTGGAAACGGTTTTATGATTTTATCTACATGCGGACTAAGTGTATGAATAGTGTTCGGGTTGTGTTATGTCCAGTTTTGAAAATATTGAAAAAATCAAAATCATGCAAGTAGAAATATGAAACAGTTTTTTTGGTAACTCACAGTTGTAGAATAACAAATTGTCCAAGTACAAATACGTACTAATACCAAAAATCCATATAAATTGCAAAAATCTCAGAAAATCACAGAGCGAAGAAAAGTTCGTCCATTACAGGTCACGTGATTATTTTTTCATCCTCAAAATCCTAGATATATACTAAGGCGGGGATAATAGGGAATATGACAATGACGGTATTGAAAGGCACTTTTAAAATTATTTGTACAACAAACGATAACACACTATTCAACGAAACCATAACAGCTAAATACTGAAAATATTGAGACACATATAGCAATACAAATTTATACTCGGTATAACAGTCATTTTCCGGAATAGGGCTCAATCGGTAACGAGCAGACAGACGACATAAATGTTAAACCACAATCTAAGAAGAAACTATAAGACGATCAATCATACATATCAAAGTTTGCTAAATGGCCAGATGAATCGAATAAAAGGCTATAATTACATTAAGAAATGGCCCAAATATAACCCGTCAAAATAACTTATGTGTTAATGCAAAGCTGCGCTCATTTTAGTCATTTATAGAAGTTAACAAAAGAGACTGTTGTATCTCGCCAAATATTCCACTAAAAAAATAAAAACAAAAATATTTCAGAGCTTAAAATTTGAAACATAAACACGGTCTAGGTAAACTTTTGGATGCCTTCGCATAGATTTGAAAAAATAAATTATTATCTTCGAAATTGAGTACTAAGAAAAAAAGCGTGTAAATTTTGACTATTTTACTTATAGAAAATCCACTCAATGTGCTTTCTATAAGTAAAATACACTCTGGAAACACTTTTAAAAGAAGAACTACCAGAAGTGACGTACACAGGGTCATTCATCCGAGGCTTGGGATATTTTTATCATTATGAACCTAAACATGGATGAAAACAACGCTGAATTATTGCTATCCTTTCAAAACTCTTCAAGATGTCGAAAGAGCAGACGATATTTAACCGTAACAGTTTGAGCCTTAAATTCCAGAGAGTAGTTGCAAATATGATGGAGATTTTATGCAAAATGAGGACTTCGATATGAAACCTATATTAGTTTGTTAAAATGGTAAACACTTTGTACCTCATTTTGCCTTTTTTTTTCTTTTTTTTTTTTACTTTTTTGATATGAGCGTCTATATATACGAAACGCGCGTCTGGCGCAAAATACAAAATTTCAATCCTGGTATCTATGATGTGTTTAATTTTTAACAACAATTACACATAATCCATCTATGTGCTGACCTATCACTGTTTTATATAAAATCATTTTACTTTCTTCATGCATTTACTTATATTGAAATAACTGAAAGGACATATATGTATCAGATCCAAGGATAAGTTCCCTAATTTATTGCCAATCATAAGTTTACCATGGCTTTTAACTTACAGCTATGTCATTAATTTACTACCCACTTTCAAAATAAAATAGCTAGATTAAGGTAACAGGTACATAAAAAGGCAATCTGACGGATGTCACCAAGTTATAAAATTTGGTATACAAATAGAGCATTTCTATTAGGAACAAGCTTCAAATGGACATTGACAAACAATATCTATGTAACTATCATACTTTCTGAAATATGGCAAATATATTATGCGGAAAAATGTATAGAAAACACGTAAATATCCTAAACAGTTTATAAATTTTTATTTACGACTAATATTTCTCGAAATCCTGTCATGTGCATTTTCTTCAAAAATAATATTTTATTCTTACTAAAATTTCCTTTTATTTGATATACAATTTATAGGGGTCACCGAATTCGTTTTCCGAGTATGAATAGTTGAATCTTATATACTGCAGTGAAGAAAAAATCCAGAAAAGCAAAAATAATCACGACATTGTAACTAGAGATCATGTTTTTCAACGTTTTCGGATATAACAGAGACCTTTGGATGATTTATACAGCAAAAACGATTCCGATGATCCTTTAATTATTACTTTCACATCAATCAAACAATTTTTTTTAGAGTTTAGAATTATTAAAAGTAAACTGTAACAAAGTGTTAATTACCCAGACCATACGCGTATGGTCGGACCATATGAGTATATACCCATATGGTCATGACCATACGCGTATGGTCCAAATACTCATATGGTCCGGAACATATACATTTTAAAGAAAATTCGTAGGACACTTTTTTTGAGAAAAAGCAGTTAAAAGTCAAATTTGTCGATATCTTTTTGTTATTTACGTGCAGCATCTACATTTGAACTTCTTTTACCAGAATATTCAATAAGCTATATCACCCCATATAACCCCGATACAAATGAATCCGGACGTTGACGCGTTCGAAGCGATAATCAGGACAACATTTGGGATGACAACAATTGCGAATGCCTCTCTAGAACTTTTTTGAGTATATATAAATATGTCAATGTGCAAGGTAGATTATTTATTCAATTATACAGTTGTTGAAAGTTTTAGATATTGCTTAGAACGTTTGATAAAACTGCTAGATGCAAAACGCACAGACATGGTGCAATTTCATACATTTTATGATATAAACAATGCTGAATATCTTTTCGTGCATACACTTTTGCGTATTAATACCTTAAGCAATAATAAATAACTATACGTTGAATAACTACGTGCCTTCAAATGTTCCCTAGAACTCAGAATAAACGCAATATCATACTTTAAAAGTTTTCTCTTACTGTATCGTTCGTCTCACCAAATATGTCGAGTTCGTTTTGCGTTTTTAAATAATCACTGTACAGTTCGTTGACAAAAACCGTCATAAATCACTTTCTTATTAAGATATTCGAGATGGCATCGGCGACCCTTTTTCTGTATTTCATTGTAAATTTTTATCTGTTAGTCGAAGTAGTTGAACATAACATATCAGACATTCAACGCCAAAATTAAAATGTTTAACCAGTGTACATCTAATAGGAATGTTTTTATTGAAAATTGGAACATTCAGCGTTATTCCAGATGAAATAAACAGGAAATAAAGTTTCAAAAGTATAGTACAGCTAAAAAAAAAAACTTTAATGACTCTTACTTTTCACAATTTGAGACTTTCAAATGCCGATGTTGGTCCAAATTCGCCTAAACGAAAGCACCCATAGGAGCTCGTTGAACTTAGTTTGCGGAGTGGCTTAGATGGCATTCCAACTGTGTGTTTTGTTTTACATAAAGATGTGGTGTGTTGGCCAGTGAGACAACTTTCCACCAAAGTTTAAATGAAGTACATGTACGTGTATAAAGCAACTATTATAGTCTAACGTACAACATTCAACAGTGAAGTAAAACTATATCGTATAGTCAGCTATAAAAGGCCCCGATATATAAAAAAGGTGAAACATATAAAACTAGAAAACTAAGTAAGGAGCCTGTAATTCAGTGGTTACATATATTGTTTTTCGTTCTTTTTTTATACATAAATAAGGCTGTTAGTTTTCTCGTTTGAATAATATTACATTATCATTTCGGGGCCTTTTAACGCTAACTTCTAGTATGGGCTTTGCTTATTGCTGAAGGCCGTACGGTGATCTATTAATTTCTGTGTCATTTTGGGTTCTTGTGGAGAGTTGTCTCATTGGCAATCATACCACATCTTCTATTTTTATTTTATATATATATATGTAACGTTATATGAATTATTTATCAACGAAAAAGAAATATGACAGATATCAGATATATAACCAATGTACTACAGGCTTCAGACGTTGGACAGACACAAAAAGAATGCAGCGGGATTAAACATGTGAGCCCCCAAACCTCTCCTAAACCTGGGACACTGGTGTAACAGCACAACATGATAAAAAAACTGTATAATTGCAATTGGCTCAACTCAAAATGTCGGTACAAGGCATAAAAACCATATTCATAAAATATTGACAAAACAGTAATGGTAGAGCTGATAGTTATTTCAAAGCAAATTACAACTAAGAGGTAAATTATGTTACTGAAGTATCAGTCAGTATATATCCAACGCAAATAGGTAAAAACGTAATAAAACGCATTAACCTGACGTGCAATGCCAAATATAAGTAAACAGTATCGAGAGTATATACGATCTTATGAGTTCTCATAAGTGTGCATATATTGTAATAATGTTATGTGAAGTTTTAATTTAACAGGTACAGCAAAACTTTCTACATTGTAGCCAAATTATTTTTTTTTCATCTATGAAAGTAAAGGGTGACTGAGAAATATACTAGTAGATATGGTGACTTTGGTCTTTTTCCGACCGGCAGTAAAACCTGCCCGAAGTTGGATACCCGTTTAGCTGTGTGGGATGTTAAAATACGCAGTCACGTCCAGTCCGAATGGGAATACAAGATTCAATGTCTCGTAAAGAGAGCACTATGCTCACTACACTGTACGAGCCTTGCGAAAACTTTATGAGGGGTCCATAAATGGCCTGTTGCAAAGCAAAATTTGTGTCCTTATTCAATATACCTCATTTTATCCAGTGGCAGTCAAAACTTCCCTGATGTAATTCCAGAGGGCGTCCTTCCTGGACCTACATGTAGTATTTGTTGTTGCTTTGTGCTTATCCTGAACATGCATGAAATATTTGCAAGTGAACGTTAAGCAACCAACAATCAGCCATTATGTACGCGTGTCATTAACACATAAAGGGGTCCAGAAATTGTTCAGTACCAACTTTTAAACGTTTCATTTTTTAGTTGAAGAAGACGTCAAGTCTTCTGAAGACTAAAGGGGCTGACCATTGGCATTGAGTCTCCGTATGCCGCATTCATTTCGTGTATTACAATTTCAAAACAACTTAGATTCCTGACACCGATTTTTACACATGATTAGGCATCTGAATCATTTAATTTGTAAATTATGATTGTAAAACAATCACTATCGTAAATATGACCCTTTTATTTATGTAAATTATTAGATTTCATCTCATCCACATGAACGTTATTTGTTTACTTGTAACAGGATGTTTTAACTGTAGATATTTGTATTACGCATGCGTGAATTTGGTATAGGGACAACTCGCCCTGTTTACAAGTTCGCCCTTGAAGTTACGAATTTGCAATCCTGCAGAAAAGAAGATTTTGTTTTTATATAAATAAAAAGGATATATAAAGTGTTGTCTTTATTCATGGTTTTCCTTTGTCATGTGAATTAGATGCCCTTCGTAACATACATGTGAACCTCCCGTTTAGGAGAAAAAACTCCCGTGTATGAAATTTTTCAGACGCCATATTTGATCATTTCTTACTACTGTACGGGTGTAATTGACACCTGTGTTAAATTTTACCTGAACATCAAAGAAGATGTATAATTATAGGGCTTCACTTGACAGCTTGGGTGTCAAACATACTGGTAATCAACGATGTTTACCTCCGGCTAACTGCCGTTGTGTTATCAAAACGATGTGTATTGGGAATATTGAAATACTTTTTCGTTACTTCCCTTTGTTTTATCCTGTTTTCAGTTATTTTGCTTTTAAAAATGTAAATTGTAAAAAGACTATAAATGATTAATATTTTAATCAAATAATCATAAAAGGATGTTGATTATATGAATTTAAATGATTTTGGACAAATGAAAAATTAAAATTTATAAATTATTTTAGCAATCTAGACCTCCTTTCAAGGATTAAATTGAAGTTTATATGATAATTTTGTTTACAACAGAATGTTCTTTTTAATTAATTTACGATGTTGCAAATATACATGTGGAGCTTATTTCTTTCTTATTTGTCTATACATTTACAAATGATAAGGAGATGAAGACATGAACAAAAATATATACAGATAACATATATAAATATAATGATTCATTTGCTAGCAGTGAACAATCATTTGTCAAAAACAAAACAAGAAACAGATTCTTCTTATTATTTTATTTTATTCAAATAGAGAGGCAATAATGGAACTATAAACATTACAATTTGATGGAAATTTGAAGAAAAAACACAATTTCTACATCATTTGGTTACATTTATGACAAAATTTATGTCGATAAAAAAACATGATGTTTTGACCATTCAGTACTTAACCCTTTCCTCCATAATGACGCTTTTTGACGCCAACCCCTTTACTCCATAATGACGCCTTTTGACGCCTGTGTAGTACCTCAGTTGAAACACTTTGACTACAAAGTGTCTGCAGTAGACTCAATGAAATTTGTATCCAATATGAAAAGGAATATCATAGGAATATTCTACTTAAATTTATTTAATGAAATATTTGTTTTTTGCAATGCATTTTAATACTTTAAAGCCTATTTTCAGCATTTTATTGAAAAATTCTATTTTGTGTTCATTTTTTACAGTGGGTTGTGATGATCTTCCAGTTAGGTTACCCTCATTTGGAGTGTTGTTCCCAACCTGTTAAAGGTCCATCTTTGTGCATAATTCAAAATTGGAAATTTCAACAAGCATCTAATATTCTTAATCTGGAAAATAAACCCTGGTCTGCTAGCTTCATGTATATTTTTCTACCGATTTAATATATAACTAGAATCATGCAAACAGACTTAAGGAAAAGGCATGTAAGTTCATCATACAAATATGACATTTTTTCTAGACAATCCAGATCTTGCAAAATATGTCGCTAAAAATTGTAACCTTTAAAATTGTTGTGCAGTAAAAACCCATATGGGAACTTTCAAAAGTTGGCAGGTATGTAACAAGTTTTACTATTTTTATGCTCCATTTATGGGCAATATGTTTTCTAGTCTGTCCGTCCGTCCTGCTTCTGGTTATAAAGTTTATGGTCGAGGTAGTTTTTGATGAAGTTGAAATCCAATCAACTTGAAACTTAGTACACATGTGTTCCTCTTGATATGATCTTCTTAATTACTGCCAAATTAAAGATTTTACCTAATTTTCATAGTCAACTGAACATAGAAAATGATTGTACGGATGGGAAATCCATGTACTTATGACCTTTTCTTGTTTGAAGAAAAAAAATACATTTTAACGATAATGGAACAAAGCAGCCTGGGTAAGTGGGGCTGCTTTTATGGTAATTCAAGTTACCTTTTATTCACCTTCTTCCACTTCAGAGCTATCAGCTCTTTGATTATTGATAACTATAAAGACATGCAAATTAGAAATCGTATATCTGAATGCTCAGCCAGTGATATTTGCATCTCGAGTAATTGTGTTTTCCTACTAATTTACACTTTCGTATACATAAGGATTTTTTTTTTTTGGCATGCACAAAATATCTCTTAAGAGTGTTTCGACAATACAATGGATATTATGGGTTGCTGTCTGCATGTTATGGTGGTTAATTTTTTAAAACATGTATATTGGTTAAAATCAAATTAAAGCATAATTTAATACATGCAAAATTCATTGACAAATGCAATAGTAAATATGCAAACGAAGCGTACTGAACATGAAAATGAAGACACTTTTAAACTTGTATTTTTTTGTTTCTAGATACAACATAAACCAACGATCTTTAAAAATTTGCTAATTTTAAACTATGAAATTTTCAAAAATATATGTTTTAAAACTAAGAGGCACGAGAAACATTAAGTTTTGAATATTTAAAAATACCAAGCACGTTTTATCATTGATTGTCGTGCGTTTTGTGATGTTTGTGTACAAAAATGTCACATATTTCAAAAACCTTTGAGTAAGTAATGAGTATTATGGCAAAGAATATATTGGAGCAAAATATCCGAAGAATGGATATTGGATTTTCTTTAAAAACATTAATTCTTTACTGTCTGAACTCAGTGGTACACGGTGTGTTCGATTCGAACGCGTCAACGTCCGGATTCATCTGTATCGGGGTTATACAGGGTGTTTATGTATCAACGTATAAAAGTTACTTATGTATTTTATCGAAACTCATATGCAGTTCCACGGACTCTAATTGCATAGTTGTTAATGTCTGTGTCATTTTTGGTCTTTTGTGGACAGTTGTCTCATTGGCAATTATACCACATCTTCTTTTTTATATAGATTGCCTCTTTACGTACATTTTACTTTAAAGGGTCTGAGTTTATCATTAGAAAATAGATATGTAATAAGAAGGATAAAGGCTGCATCTGCGGATCAAACCTTTACACACAATTTTTTTTTTTAATCTTCAAAGTCGAATTTCCTATGATGAAAACACTCAGCTTGTTTTTAAAAACTCAGAAAAATAACAGAAAGATAATAATCAAGCCAGAACGTTAAATTTTCCTTTTTGCTATTTTTTATATGGGAAGATTCATATAAAAGATCGATAGATATGGGCAGTTGGAATACATAGAATTTGATCTGTTTGTATGGACCTGCAGATGACGTGTGTGCGTCTCAAAATATACCCTCTTTCTTATCCGAGTTGCGCAACATGACGGACGTCAGATAACCGATAGTCTTGAGTATTCTTCTTTTTTCAATGGACTTGCCAGTTCTTACGTTTTGAAAGTCCTTTTAGTATATTTCACGTCTTTTCAATGTACGTGTAGAGATAAATCAGCAAATATCGGCAGATTCCGCTACCCCATATATAGGTTGACAGATCTGTCGAAATGGGCCAAATGGTAAAGCGATAACAATATATATGTCTTTATTTAAAATTTGCCCTTATTGGATTTTTACCACAAACTGTTTGGCGCTTACGATTGGGTTTTGAGGAAAGATAACTTTATTTAAATCAGCATATAAGAACACACTATAGGATCAATAACTTATAAGTGGTATGCAATAGTATTTGAATTAAAACAGAAAATAAAACATCTAATTCATAGCAAATTAAGAAATCAATTTTGACAATAGTTTCCAATTTCGATTTAATAAACAACAAAACTGTATCATCAAAGATCTCGAACTTGTTAGAATTAGAGAAAAAAATGATATATTTAGACAGATACAAAAATATTAACCACAAATGTCTCTAGACTGAATAGATCATAGCATAGTGATATGCGTTTTCAATGGAGTTCACATTGCAGCATTGACATTGCCTTCCATTACGAGGTAAATAAATCGCTTTCAACTTCAATGTTAATGTTCTAAGGCTGATAGATTTGACGTGATTTCAAATCATCCTATGAAACATTAATATTTTTCTTGACTATGCCATATAAAAATAAAACCAAGATAAAAAACAGGATAAAAAAACAAGTTTTGAAAAATTGAGAAGTTCAAATTACCAAAGCAGCATCAACTGGGAACATTTTATACACATCAAATACTAGACTAGACTAGATTTCTTAGTAACAGTTGTGAGCCAATATTCTATTATGTTGACTCTACGGCATATTGCTATTCCTCAGTTTCTTCTTCCTTCTTATTCTGTTTTCTTAAAATTATTAATGTCAGCAGGATTTTTTCTGACATTAAAGGACCGTATAAATGTTGACAATAATGGGCACCACCATGTGTACTTGTGCACTTGACTTGGAATGTACATAACTGCCATTACCAATGGGAGCAGTAAAAGTTTGAGATTTTGAGTGTCATAAGTACTACCATACTGTCATAGACAATGGAGAAAGGTTTCCCATTTTAAGCCACTGGGATAACCTAAAATTAGCATCGTCTCTTCATAGGGTAGCTCAAACCCAAAGAACATTTAATCGTATGCTGACTCTCATATACCAATGCGGCATATGTCTATGGAAATTTATACAAGGAATTGGAATTGGTCACCGATAGCAAGAAAAATAGCGAAAATCTGATTTTTTTTTTCAAATGCTCCAAATGTTCTGAAAATGTACAATAAGATGATTAGCCATGCAATATATATGTATTCACTGTTTGTGACTTTTCTTAATATTTGCCATTTAGTTGTTAATGGGGTGGGTGACACCGGCTGTTGCTTGCAATAACAATTTTAGTTGTTCATCCATGTGTTATGTACATACGTTGGTAAATGCCCAAGAGATGCAAATTGCAATAAGTAATCGGAGTATACATGTATCAGATTATTTTGAGTTTCGAGGTTTTTGCTTAAATTTGAATGATTATCTCCTCGTTTTGATCAGCAATATATAACAGGTAATGAGAAAGGAAAACGAATGATTACTTCCTTGTAATAATTTATCATTGTACGGGGCCGGTATACATTTCTGTGAATAGTTTCAATGTTTATTTATAAAATTTATCACTTTTAATGATTTATTGTTGTACTGGTCCTGTATAATGTCAATATGTACTTATAAAAATTACAATTAAAAGAAGTATTGAATTAGAATTATCGCATGTGTGACCTTCTTTAGTTGATATAAAACTATCGTGCAGATAGGAAATGGCATGGGTTTACGGTACAATATTACGCCAACAAACTGAAATATCTTATCGCTCGGAAGATACTAAGAGGTTTAAAAATGATTTTCAATTCACAGTTGATGAATATCAATATCTCAATAATATAAAGTATTGATAGGAATTATGCATAGACGAGTTTATATGCTTATCACATATAAAACAGCTATAATAAAGTTCTTTTTCAATTTGAGAATTGTTCTAAAAGAAGAAAGATCGTATAAATCAGTGAAAGGTTAGCCGATCAAATCTTTGTTATGTAACTATATTGAGCAGGAAAAGGCCAAATGTCTATGACAATATTGAAGACCTTGGCTTTTAATCACTTTATTCATACTCTTAAAGTGCATAGTTATATAAATCAGGACAAGAACCAATGAAGTACAGACAAATTTAATTAAGATATTAGATTGCATTGCTTAATATGAAACAATACAAAAATGATATTGCATTTTCCACCTGTGGTTGGTTCCGGAAATGAGAAGTTATCCTTTTTTAAACGTTAGGCGTGAGTGAAAATTGTCGGAAAAATAATAAATCAACTACACTAGGCAATTGTCAATAGCTAGCAGGGAAAGTAAAAGAATCAATGTTTGCACACGAAACTTAATTTGACATTTACTTTGATAGGAAGTAAGGGAGACTATTTAAGCTACTTCGTGTAATCTTCAAAGTCGTAGGATGCCTGTCAGTAAAATATCTTATACGACGTTCTTTTGTCTTTTCTTTGTTATCTACCAAACCCGGCATATTATCACATGACCAACATTTGGTAAAAAAAACTTATGACCGCCAAATATTGTTATTCCTCTTAATAGTCTAAAGCAGAAAAACTGAATCGAAATAAGATCAATACAGAAAAACAGTTCCTGTATGAACAAGTCACTACCATTCTTTAATTCACTAGGTATTAATTTGGTTTTTATTTTAGTTTTTTTTTATATAACTCTAGAATGTAACTTTATAAATTGAGGACGAATTTAGTTGTCAGAGCGCATGTTTTTTTCCAGTTATACACATGGTTGTTTTGATTAAGCAACAACGAAAGAAAACCTCTCAAAAGATTCAAGTATTTTCATATTACCTCAATATTCTTTCTAATTTAGACATCAAACCGTGTGTGAAAATACCATCTTTGTTTAATTTTGATAATGTTTATAATCTCACATTGATTTCAAAATTATAATTATGTACTGATACCCATCTATTCTTGTTCAATAACATACCTTTTCGTTGATGTAACTTAGTCGGGTTACCCCGTTTAACATCCTATACAACACTTTAATACTAGGTGGCATCTTTGGACCTTCATTCTCTATTAAGATGGTATATCCGGAACTTTATTTTTGTTTTAGATTATATCTCTGAATATTCATTATTCTTTTGAGATGCATCTCTATTAAGTCGTGTAGGTGAATATAGGATCTTAATCAACTTTGAAATGTTTAGAATTATTTCCATTGTTTGAGATTTCGACATAGTTTGTGCAATTCAGTAAATATCTGAAGCAGAGCTCATTGTGTATGAGCATTTCAATTAAAATCTATACTGCACTTAATAGTTTTGCAAAAAAGTAGAGAAATAAAATTACTGAACTCCGAGGAAAATTAAAAAAGGAAAGTCCCTCATCAAATGGCAAAATTAAAAGCTTAAACACATCAAATGAATGGATAACAACTGTCATATTCCTGACTTGGTACAGGCATTTTCTTATGTAAAAAATGGGTGAATTAAACATCTTTTGATAGCTTGCTAACCCTCTCACTTGTATGACACTGGCATAAAATTCAATTATATTGACAACGATGTGTGAAGAAAACAAACATACACAATAGGTAAAAATGTCAATAATAGGGAGACAGCAGTCAACATTTTGTTATCATCTTAGTCATTTAGCTGTGATGATAACGTTAAACATGACGAATTTGAAGTCAAATATTTTTTCCTCAATATTATCCAGTTTTGCAAAGTTCTTAGTCAATAAAGATAACTGTTTAGAACATCTCGTTCACCATGTTCACAGTGCGAACAATTTATTTTAACAACTTAGATGTAATAAGCAGACACCGAATCGAATATCCAACGTAAGACGCTGTGTTATATAACAGTTCACATTGGTTTTCAACTGAAAAAAAAAAACAATATTTATTGATTTAACCCAATTATATTGTTCTTTCTTTACTATTTAGTTTACTAGTGAAAATTTAGAAGAAAATAAATCAATTAAATGACCTAAGTGAGTGATATCGAGTAAGATTTGAAATTTATGGAAGCTAGATTATCATTCTGGCATTTGACTTTCGTTGTTGGTACAGTTTTAACAATAAATTACAACCAATGTCATGAAAGCAAAGATTGAGAAATGAATCTTAAAGTCATATGAAACCTCAAATTAAAAAAAAAAATATGCATATGTTTTTTAAAACTAAATGGATAGTTTTCATTATACAACTTATCATATGTACATATACTTTTTTCTGAGGAAAATTCTTTAATTTGTCCACATTTAGAAGAAGTTTACTTATTTTTAATTGCTTGCTGCCAGGAAGCAATTCGCCGACATATTTTCCGTATGCATAGTGACCTAAGCGTGACCCTCCTCGTAAAAATCCGGTGATAGCAATACGCATGAATCTGTCATTAAAATAAACAATTACCTTATATGTTAAACACGTGCTAAATACCCATGCTTTTTGTTGATTGTTTACTATAAGGTGACAATCGGTAAACTTCGGCTTCAAAACACGGCATTTAATGAGTAGCCATATTTGTTAAATCATAACAGACAGATAGAAAAAAAATTGACGATTATACGATATATTTGATAAAAGATGATAAATTCGTGCACAGAGGACTAAGTTTATGATATATACATGCATTGGTTCAAGAATTGAGTGAAAATTATTTTTCACCAGTCACTCGTTACTTATGACTTTAATTAAACTGCAATAAATCTTTCTAACAGAACCTGTATTTATTCAACTACAAATAACTGAGTCCTTTGTTATCAATCATCTAGCACATCTATGCCAACTCGAAATAAGTTTAATGTCATCATTTTCACTGTGCTCTATCTTTATCAATTTCGTGTGTTCCTTTTCACACAGACGGAGTTTAAATAAAAGGTTTACGATAAACAAGTATGGTCTAAATGTGTTTTTGCTGTGAAATATCGTTCCTGTTCATTTAAGATAGGGTTTTGGTACATTTTCAAGCTTACATAAACAGAATAAATGTGTAGCAATATTACAAGATGGTATTCGACAATTAATATACACGCAGACAGATGTCAGACCGACAATTGAGCAAAGATTCAAAATAAAACTGTTGGTGAAATAATGAATAGGAAAAATAGACCAAGAAAATAAACCCTTATATAAAACTGATTGTGAATGTAAAACGAAGACATATTATTGAGAACATTATCGAAACCCAAAGAAGCAGAACAGATGTTGAAAACAAAATAATACAAATAACAATATAAAATATACTAAAATAATGCAAAAGCAAGCATAACAAATTAAAAACTAGAGATGGATCCAGGTACTTTGGATTGGCTAAAAGTTACTGTTCCAAAAATGGCAACCATCATCAGCTTGTGTGGACTGCGTAGTCATCTTTGACACGATTATTTCATAAAGGTTAACCAAATCATTATTGTGTGCGTAAACCTTAACAATTTTGAAGCTATTGTTCAATAGTTTACTTTTTACTAATTTAGGAAATCAAACAAAGATACCGTCAATCTGATCTGTAAAACATTGCATCAACTTGGACTTAATTAGTCCAATTTGATGAAGATAAACTTGATATGCAGAAGTTGAATACATTTTAGTCTCTATCTATCCCATGCCGGCTACACACATCAATAACTATTTGATATATTTATAATACTTTTGTGATTTCAAAATTAAAAGATGCTGAAATTAATATCGGTCATACCGTCTGATTAAGACAACTTAATTCTTGAAATTGACATGATTTATAACAGGAACGCAGTTGCTGGTGCGTTGGTTAGCTGTTACGACATGGTCAATATTGTGCCAAAGGTGAACAGCGTGATTTGTCATCTTTATTTCAAGTTTACCAAAAAGAATGTATTGTAACTAAGAACAAAAATCTTTCTTCAAAAGGAACCTTCTTGAAGTAAATTACTAGAATCTGAAGGAAAAAAAAAATCATTTTAACAAATGCCCGTATATCGTTTTCATGAACCGATATATTGTACGTCTTTAAAAACTGTAAATTTAATAGTACATAAATCTTAACACCGGCATACATTTTTTCCCCTCTTTTATTAGGTCAGTAGTGAGCTGAAAGCAAAATCAATGATGACATAAATTTTGGTCATTATTACCAAGTTAATTGAGAAATTAAGTAAACAAAGTTGACTATTTCAAATTTGTCTTCCTATAAAATTGCTGTTCAAGATGTAACAGAAATATAGTTATATTAAAGTTTTTTTTAAATCATATTCAGGAATGACGTCATTTATCTCAGGTGTTCTGGCTCTTCCATCATCAGTATTACTTTCGTTTAAAGTCTTTTTTTTTTAGTAAAAACATAAATAAACTACAGCTGAGCAAATGAACAAACGGTTCACAGAAAAGAAACCAAAAAGACATATATATATATAGCTAGCCATGCCAATCGGTCGAGGTTCTGCAAAACAGGAAAAAACACGATATAAACTTTGGAGAAGGTTCACGAAGGGTTAAAATTGGCCCTAGATTTTTGACGTTTTTAGCTCACTTGTCCCGAAGGGACAAGTGAGCTTATGCCATCACTTGGCGTCCGTCGTCTGTCGTCGTCTGTCGTCGTAAACTATTTCAAGAATCTTCTCCTCTGAAACTACTGGGCCAAATACTTTCAAACTTTAACTGAATGTTCCTTAGGGTATCTAATTTATAAATTGTATCCGAGGTTTTGATCTATCAACAAACATGGTCGCCATTGCTGAAAATAGAACATAGGGGTCAAATGCAGTTTTTGGCTTATAACTCAAAAACCAAAGCATTTAGAGCAAATCTGACGTGGGGTAATATTGTTTACCAGGTCAAGATCTATCTGCCCTGAAATTTTCAGATGAATCAGACAACCCGTTGTTGGGTTGCTGCCCCTGAATTGGTAATTTTAAGGAAATTTTGCTGTTTTTGGTTATTATCTTGAATATTATTATAGATAGAGATAAACTGTAAACAGGAATAATGTTCAGCAAAGTAAGATTTACAAATAAGTCAACATGACGGAAATGGTCAGTTGACCCCTTTAGGAGTTATTGCCCTTTATAGTCGATTTTTAACCATTTTTCGTAAATCTTAGTAATCTTTTACAAAAATCTTCTCCTCTGAAACTACTGGGCCAAATACTTCCAAACTTTAATTGAATGTTCCTTAGGGTATCTAGTTTGTAAATTGTATCCGAAGTTATGATCTATCAACAAACATGGTAGCCATTGCTAAAAATAGAACATAGGGGTCAAATGCAGTTTTTGGCTTATAACTCAAAAACCAAAGCATTTAGAGCAAATCTGACAGGGGGGGTAATATTGTTTATCAGGTCAAGATCTATCTGCCCTGAAATTTTCAGATGAATCAGACAACTTGTTGTTGGGTTGCTGCCCCTGAATTGGTAATTTTAAGGAAATTTTGCTGTTTTTGGTTATTATCTTGAATATTATTATAGATAGAGATAAACTGTAAACAGGAATAATGTTCAGCAAAGTAAGATTTACAAATAAGTCAACATGACGGAAATGGTCAGTTGACCCCTTTAGGAGTTATTGCCCTTTATAGTCAATTTTTAACCATTTTTCGTAAATCTTAGTAATCTTTTACAAAAATCTTCTCCTCTGAAACTACTTGGCCAAATACTTCCAAATTTTAACTGAATGTTCCTTAGGGTATCTAGTTTGTAAATTGTATCCGAAGTTATGATCTATCAACAAACATGGTCGCCATTGCTAAAAATAGAACATAGGGGTCAAATGCAGTTTTTGGCTTATAACTCAAAAACCAAAGCATTTAGAGCAAATCTGACGTGGGTAATATTGTTTATCAGGTCACGATCTATCTGCCCTGAAATTTTCAGATGAATCAGACAACCTGTTGTTGGGTTGCTGCCCCTGAATTGATAATTTTAAGGAAATTTTGCTGTTTTTGTTTATTATCTTGAATATAATTATAGATAGAAATAAACTGTAAACAGCAATAATGTTCAGCAAAGTAAGATCTTCAATTAAGTCAAATTGACCAAAATTGTCAATTGACCACTTAAGGAGTTATTGCCCTTTAAAGACTTTTTTTCACAATTTGTTAATCATGTTGACTTACTTTAAAAAATCTTCTCCTTTGAAACTGCTGTATCAATTTCAGCCAAACTTAGGCTAAATGAGTTTCAGAGTATCTAGTATAAATTTTATATTTTATTTCCTTGTATGTCAAGAAACATAGCTCTTATGGCTAAAATAGAACATAGGAGAAAATGATTATTTTTTTTGACTTTTAAAGAAAATAGGACGATCCAAAAAACATTTAAATAAATTGAAAAGCCAAAATAATCATTGATGAGAGATTTAACCAAAAGAATTAAGGTGAGCGATTCAGGCTCTTGAGAGCCTCTTGTTTTAAAATCGGGCCAATAAATTACAAATTTTGCATAGAAATACTTGTGACAATACTATCAATATAAAAATATATTTTATAGGCTCCTTCCTTTTAAATTGATGAAGCTATGACCCCTGAAATATACATTATTTGTAATTTTGGTCAATTTTGGTCAAATTTTTCCACAATTTTAATTGTTTTTGGAATAATTAACCTTGGCCTCCATCCACGATCCAAAAAGTCTTTATATTGATGAATTCTATATCAAAATTCGAATCTTTTGGCTTCCAAACATTTTGGATTGTAGGTGGCGGCCAATGTTTTCCTAAGGCTTTTAGGTCTAAAATTTGAACAAATTTATCATATTTTGACAAAATGTCCAAAATGGGCCTACTTTGGAGAATATTAGAATGAAATTCAAAACAGTGTGGCTGTGGCCATTGATTGACACATTAAATTCATCCATTGACATTGAATTTAATGTGTCAATCAATGGCCACAGCCACACTGTTTTGAATTTCATTCTATGTACTTTTATGAAAAGAACTGATTTATTTAGCATTAGGTCTTTTGAAATAGACCCATTTACGAATCAAATTGTGACCTTTTAGGGGTTTTATGATAAAGTTGATATTTTAGGCCATATTGTGCCATAAAAGAGGGACGAAAGATACCAACGGGACAGTCAAACTCATAAATCTAAAACAAACTGACAACGCCATGGCTAAAAATGAAAAAGACAAACAAACAACAGCACACATGACACAACATAGAAAACTAAAGAATAAACAACACGAACCCCACCAAAACACTAGGGGTGATCTCAGGAGCACCGGAAGGGTAAGCAGATCCTGCTCCACATGTGGCACCCGTCATGTTGCTTAAGTGATTACAAATCCGGTAAATAGTCTAAAATATTTGAATTTAGAATAGTCCCTGTTGATGTTGATTTCCCACAATGTTAAAAATTATACAATTGACTTTCAACTGCTTGTGGTGTAATTCAATCCATAATTTTTTTCTTTCAAGAAAACAGTAAATTATTTATTTTGATTAGTGGTTGAAAGTGTCTCTGCTGAGTTCTTAACTCTTTGCGAGCATTGTTGACGGGAATATGCATCAAATGTACGTTGTAGAATAATATTGATCGAATGTTTTTATTTCTCTCAAAGTTATGTAATAATTTCCAACCTAGTTTTTCAAAACAACATATCAACTATGTTATCATAATTAAATTATTTGGAATGTAATACACGTTCTAAGAACCCGATAAACAAGTCTTCGGAGAGTTCCAAATACAAATATGTTAAAAATGCACTTTTCAGTAATATCCTATGCGTATATGAAAAAAGTAAAATCACAAAAATACTGAACTCTGAGGAAATTCAAAAAGGAAAGTCCCACATCAAATTTGAAAATCAAAAGCTCAAACACATCAAACGAATGGATAACAACTGTTATATTCCTGACTTGGTACAAAATAAACTGAATGGATCTAAATAAAGTTTGAAAAAATTAAAGGGTAATCAGATCCTGCTCCACATGTTGCACCCGTCGTGTTGCTTATGTTATAACAAATCCGGTAAATATTCTTATTCGGTAGGTCAAGTGAACCTTATCCTTTCATGCGTCCGAAGCGCTTTCTTGAATTAACTTTCATCAGGAACGCTGAATGCCGAAAATTTGAAACCATCAAATTTTTCTATGTTTGCTATGTGTAATATAATTGCTATTGTAATTATTTTAAGATGAGAGTGATAATATCAGCATAATCTTCATTCCGCTGGTATGGGTATGATTGCAATAATACATTTAGTCTTCTAAATTCTGGTTGATAATTTAGTTTAACGTGATTGTCCTACAATAAAGATTACTCTTCTATGTAAAGTAAGTTGAAGAGATAGATAACATTAGTTAAAATTGAGAATGGAAATGGGGAATGTGCCAAAGAGACAACAACCCGACCATAGAGCAGACAACAGCAGAAGGTCACCAACAGGTCTTCAATGCAACGAGAAATTCTCGCACCCGGAGGCGTCCTTCAGCTGGCCCTTAAACAAATATATATTGGTTCAGTGATAATGAACACCTTATACTTAAAAGCAATTACACTGAAAATTTATCACAACTATGGGACCTGTTTAAAATTGAAGTAAGAGAATCAACGATACAGTTTTGCAAAAATAAATCTAGGCAAAGGAAAAATGAAATTCAAAATTTGGAAAAAAAACTTCAAACATTACAGAAAAGAAAGGATAATAATAAACCAAGTGAAGTAGAAAAGAACGAAATCAATTTATTAGAAAGTGAGATAGAATCTCTTTATAGTTATAAAGCAAAAGGTGCACAAATACGTTCAAGAATAAAATGGATAGAAGAAGGGGAAAAGAATTCTAAATTTTTTCTAGGATTAGAGAAAAGTAGACAAACAAGAAAAAATATAATAAATTTAAAAAACGATAAAGGGGAGATAATTACAAAACAATCAGAAATACTAAATTTAGAAAAGAAATATTATGAAAAGCTTTACACAAGCACTAAACCAGATAAAAATTTTATAAACACATATATTAAGGATACAAATATTAAACAATCATTAAGTAAAGAAGAAAGCAATTCTCTAAATGGACTTCTATCAACAGAAGAATGTACAAAATCAATTTTTCAAATGAAATTAAATAAATCCCCAGGCCTAGATGGACTCTCAGTAGAGTTTTATAGAGAATTTTGGGACAAATTAAAGAATTATGCAATTCAAAGCTTTAATTATTGCTATAAAAAAGGAATGTTATCTGAATCACAAAAAATAGGCCTAATTTCTCTAATATTTAAAAAAGGAGACCCCACTGAATTAGGTAATTACAGACCAATTACACTATTAAATGTTGATGTTAAAATTATTGCATATACATTAGCCCAAAGATTAAAACCTGTGATGTCAAAAATTATCCACAGTGACCAAAATGGATACATTAAAAACCGTTATATAGGTTTTAATATACGTCAGATACAAGACATTATAGATCATGCAGAAAAGTTAAAAATAGATGGAGCTATACTTTTTCTAGATTTTTCCAAAGCCTTTGATTCCCTAGAGTGGGAATTCATGTATCAATCACTAACAAAATTTGGTATAGAAAATTCTATGTTAAGATGGGTCAAAACCTTGTATGCAGATATCAAGGCATGTATTTCTAATAATGGATGGATTTCAAGCCCACTGAATATTTTTAGAGGAATTCGACAAGGATGTCCTTTAAGCGCCATTTTATTCGTCTTTGCAGTCGAAATATTAGCCTGTAGAATAAGAAACGACAATAATCTTAAGGGAATAAATATAAAGTTAGATGGAAAAACGCACAGCCTTATAATAAGCCAGTTAGCTGATGATACTACATTGTTTCTCTGCTCTAAAGATGAAATCTCTCAGTCATTTAATATAATTGAAGTATTTGGTTCTCTATCAGGACTTATTTTAAATCGAAGTAAAACTGAAGGATTAGGTTTCGGAAAATTAAAACATATTCAAGACAATTTTGAGAATATTAACTGGAGCAAAGAGACTGTTAAAAGCCTAGGCATTCACTTTGGATATAATAAATCTCAATGTATGAATTTAAACATAGAAAAACAACTTCAAAAATCTGAAAAAATTCTTAACTCATGGAAAAAAAGAAAGCTAACAATGATCGGAAAAGTAACTGTTGTGAAATCTCTAGTTATACCAAATATAACATATTTAGCTTCTGTAACTGATATCGACAAAGATTCACTATTTAAGTTTAAAAAAATGATTTATGAATTCATTTGGGACCATAAAAAAGAAAAAATTAAAAGAAAAACAATTAACATGAAAAAAACTGAGGGAGGACTTGGAATGATAGATATTGACAAGTTTATTGATGCAATAAAAATTAAATGGGTAAAAAGATTAATAGAAGGTGAACAGTCAAATTGGAAAATTATTCCCACATTATACTTTAATCAATATGGATCAAATTTTTTAATATTTCACATGAATCTGGATAATTTAAAATCAATAAATATCAAAAACAACAAAATCCCTAATTTTTACTTTGAAATACTTAAAACCTGGGTAAAATATGGCGGTGGTCAAACTAATAAACCAGAAAACTTTAGAACCATTAGACAACAAATTATATGGGGTAACAAATACATAAAGTTAAATGGGCACAGTTTAGTTTTTAATCATTGGATAAAAGACAACATAATCTATGTAAATGACATAATTGATGACAGAGGAAGAATATCAAAAGAAAAAATACTCAATAAGTTAAAATGTAAAAGAAATTGGATTGCAGAAATAATACAAATAAGAAAGAGCATACCAAATCATTGGAAAGATATATTACAAAAACAAAACTCATTAAAAACTATTGTTAATTGTAAAAAACAACTATGTTTAAAACAAGGCGCAATTATATATGATTTACAAAAAATTAATAATAAAGATATTTATGTCATCTTATCTAATGTAAATAAAGATATTCCTATAGGGTTTACAAAATGGCGGAAAGAACTAAATATAGATAAAATTCAACCAAAAATTAAATACACATTAAATTTTATTTTTAATTATTTAGAAGACAATAAATTAAAAATGGTTCGATGGAAATTATTACATTATATACTACCTGTAGGTACACATCTTTTCACATGGAAAATTAAAAACACCAATCTGTGTTCAGTGTGTGGGATACCAGATACTTATCAACACAATTTCATGGAATGTACTTATTTTAAAGTTTTTTGGAATAAAATTTGTATTTTATTAAATAAGCTTCATATTGGTGAGCATATAGTTACTTTAAAACACTTAGTAGTAGGATATAAAATAGAAGAGGACTCATTAAATGATATTAATTATCTCTTGACAGTCATCCTATTCACTCTACACAAATGCAATTGTATTTCAAATAATAAAATAAATCAAGTTAATGTTTATGAAATATTTAAACAAGAATTTAAATACAGATATCATCTGATGGAGTATAGAAATAAAACAATAAGTAAGATGCTTAAAAATATTCAAAATTATATGTAATTGAAATGTATACAATTGTGTGGTGTGATAATCAATAGCTATGCTAGATTTTATATTGTACATGTATGTTGTAGTTGTTGGTTTTTCATTTTTTGTATGTAAAAACAAACCAAACAAGACACTTTATTTAATGTAATATATAAAACTAAAATGATTATAATTCAACACTGATTTGTTAAATTTACACCGAATATCATCAAGTAATATATTGTGTGTATGTTCACTTTGTTGGTATCAAATCACATGTTAAGATCCTTATTCTTTCTATTATATTTCCAGAAACATCTAATCTTTTTCACTTTAGATACATTTATTTTGTTTCTATGACAAAATCGTTAACGAATAGTAAATAACACTTACCAAACAAGTTTTATCTAATCCAAAAATTTATTTTCACAACAAACATGTGCTTCCTTTTGCACTAGCTTTCGGACAATGATTTGTAACTAATCCAGCACAAAAGGTCAAGTACAATTAACTGGGTCAAAGATGTAAACACGGGACGATGAACACAAATTCGGAAGGCAAAATGATGTTCCGTAAACACGTGATTTATACTATGAAATTTTATTGTTTAAAATATGTATACACTGTATTTAAAAGAATGTGTATGTGATATATATAATTAACACTTTAATACTTTAGTATACTTTACTGAACTTTTCCCTGGAAATTCAGTAACTAATTACAGGGATACTCGGGCTAACGCTGTAATCCGAGTAAATTGTTAAAGCAGCAGATATATAATAAAAGATATTTACTTTGGAAAAAAAAAAAAAAAAAAAAAGATAATGAACACCATACTAAACTCCAAATTGTACACAAGAAACTAAAAGTTAAAATAATACAAGACTAACAAAGGCATTTGTATTTGGCAAAACATTCGAAATTGTTGGCTTTCGATGCTCTCCAACTCGAAGTGTCTTTCTATAGGAATTCTGATAAATTTATTGTCTACTTGTTTCATGGTCAATATCGTAATCAAAAAGAATTTGAGAACTTATATATTAGATATCAAGGAAAATTTTCAATAATGTTTTGTTGGTGTCTTTAAAATCACATGTTACTATATAGAGGCAACAGTACTTTAATGCTGTTCAAAAGGCATAAAACGACTGAGAGAAAACGATTCCGAAGTTACAAAACCAAACAAACGAGGTAAAAACTCCACCTACATGAGGTAAACAACGGAACAACAGAAACACCGTTGAAATTATCTCTTTTGTCGTAAAGTTTTAGTCTACACCGAACATCGTTGTCAATTTATATATGTAAGTCAAGATATGATGCAGACTTAATTGTATATGTCGTATCTTTATTTCAAGTTCAATGGGATAAATGTGTTTTGAACTAGTTAGTGACATGACACCATTTGTAAAGAAGAATGAGATGCTTTCCACTCTTCATAGCTCTGGTATGAAACCAGCATCATATGAATATAGGAACGAGCCGAAAAGAAGAGTTCACATGTTCAAACATAATTCTAGTATGCTGTCAATCGATAATTTAAACATCATAATAATGCCAGTTTCAGAGAAAAATTAAGTTTTAATCAGTGTACGATTTAACCCTACATAAGAAGGGATACTTGTATATGTGTTGGTCATTTTCTTTTATGAAACAAAGTAGAGATAATTACTGTTGCAAGAGGAAAGATATTTGAATTTTCAAAACGTGTTTGAAATTGAAAAGTTTAGTCGCCGTTGTATTTGGTTTAAGTGTAAAAGTGAGGCGAAATATACAAAAGTGAAGTCAGAGATGATAGGTACAGACTGATCTTTACATTAGGGAGATGATAGGTACAGACTGATCTTTACATTAGGGAGATGATAGGTACAGACTGATCTTTACAGTAGGGAGTCAGAGATGATAGGTACAGACTGATCTTTACATTAGGGAGATGTGAAGTCAGAGATGATAGGTACAGACTGATCTTTACATTAGGGAGATGTGAAGTCAGAGATGATAGGTACAGACTGATCTTTACATTAGGGAGTCAGAGATGATAGGTACAGACTGATCTTTACATTAGGGAGATGATAGGTACAGACTGATCTTTACATTAGGGAGATGATAGGTACAGACTGATCTTTACATTAGGGAGATGATAGGTACAGACTGATCTTTACATTAGGGAGATATTTTCAATGAACTTGTTTTTGATGAAGGATATTGCTCAAAGTTGATAGAATTGAACTCATTGTTGATAGAGGAAAGTTTTAGAAAGAATCTCTTCTCCATTTATAACCTTTTCCAATTTAAACCGGTCTGAGAAGTCTACTACTTTCAATAGAAGATATCTGTAAAAGAGAAACAAACGATACCATAAGAAACGTTAAACCCAAAACAAAAGAAAGCGCAATGGCAAAATAAATGCGATCATAATAGACATTTTGTATTGGTTTGACATTTGGTTTGTAACAGTGGCTTCGAAACCTAAGTTGTACAGAAAATGAAGTTTTGAAAAGGGTAGTGAAGAAAGCTTCTTTCAAATGTGATGAATACATAACTTTTTGTACAAATGTCAAAAGGTCATAAAAAGAAATATCATGGAGAATAGGTGATGTTTAATGACCATGAATAAGCCTACGTCGAAGTACACGTGTTAAAGATATTTAACCGAGCTACAAGAATGCCTTGATAGTATACCTAGTCCATAAATTTTGTCATTGCAACCATATCATGCCGCAGTTCGCAATTTTCGAATCCAGTATTCTTCATTTTGTCTATGGAAAGGTGTTGCAAAATTGGTTATTTTGTGACATATTTTTTCCCCCCGTTGATGCAAACTCGTAACAAAAGGATTGAATGAACAAACTGAATGAAACCCTGGTAAATAATGTCATTTGCATTGTTTAGATGTCTGGTCTATGATCGAACATCGTTTAGTAAGCCTGTCCTTCGTTTTACCGACATATTACCAATCAAACAAAGATTGCAATCCAATCAGTAGGCGAGATTTGTTGATTTATAATTCAGATTTCAGTTTTTTTCAGGTACAGTTAGAAGTTTTAGTTAAACTACTATTAGATGTTTTTTTTATTTGTTTTGCACTCTTTTGTTGCACATCCAGACATAAGAATTTATTTTGTATTTTAAATTATCAATGTTTTCTCTGCAATTTCTTTATTTATTTCTCAAAGCAATATGAAGATGATGGCATATCAAAGTTAGATAAAAAAAAAAAATATAACATATTCACAGTAATTAAATCGGAGCAACACATTCACTTCTCTATTTAGCAATGAAAGGAAGGTTATATTAGGTAACTTTTAAAGGGGCATAAGCTACGAGATATATAAAAAACCTAAAGTTTGATTTTTTTTCCTGTTCAATCAATAATGAAAGTGAAATAGTGAAATAGCAATTCGCTTTTTGCAGCCAAAAAGGTTTAATTTTGTCAAATTACGCTAAGAAACATTGATAATTAGTAATTCACTTGCAAGTGAATGAGTCGACCTCTTTAAATCCGTAATCATGAGAACTTCAATTTAACCCCTAGCTAGAGATAGACAGCGCATGCATTGTGAGTGTACTGATTATTTAAAGAAAAAAGAAGGTCAACAATGAAAGTGAAACTACGGTCAATCATTTGATTACTAATTCGATGCACATAAAATCATTCTTATACGGTTAAAAACAATGATAAACATCTTTTTTTAATCTATAAAATAAATAACAGACCTATAAAAATCCAATTGCACGTGTTGGTTTAATCTATTCATATATATATTTTATTTCGTTTGAAATTGGTGTTTTCCCGTTTGCTATTAGTGGTAATTATTTATAGATGGGAACTAGTATAACTAGTTCTTCAACAGTATGTACTATTTATAGAGTTTGATGTCGGGTGTATAATGCACGAGGAAAGTTTTGGCGGTTTCTACGGGTGGGATTTAATGGTACTATATAAAGTTTGGCATTTAAATGTAATATTATCGAAGGTGCTCGCAGTTGCGTCGAATTGAAGTTGGTCACATTGGTATATTGACAGTTGCTGCTATGTTTATTACAAACGTACAGGCGTTGGAGGTATTAACCGAGGAAAAAGAAAAGATGCGAATGAGAAACAATGTGATATGTCATGGATTTATATGTCAGTGGTTTGGATCGAAGAAATATGTACAAGAAAGTAAAATAAAATATTGTATCGCAAGAGAAAATGATATGTTACTGCGAGCAACTAATCCTATATCTGTGTTTGTTTTGTTTATAGCCTATTGAATTTAGAGATTAAATACTTTAAATTCGGACGAGCAGGGCGAGGGAGAATTTAACTTTATTTATGTTTTCATCGCTTATATGGTCATCTGAGTTCAAATCGATAGGTAATTAGATGGCGTCTGGACTGAAATACACACGAAACGAACCTATATATTATCTACCCCATGCTCTGTAAACTGTTTATTTTAGACTTTTGATAGTTTGGATAAATGTTTTACATTGTTATAAATCAAATATGAGAATTTGAGTCAAATCGGTGACCATGAATTTGACAGCTAGTGCCCCTTTAAGCCTCCTTGAATTAAAAAAAGTATATAATAACAAAT
The DNA here is from genome assembly GCF_965363235.1 of Mytilus galloprovincialis. Classification (NCBI taxonomy): domain Eukaryota; kingdom Metazoa; phylum Mollusca; class Bivalvia; order Mytilida; family Mytilidae; genus Mytilus; species Mytilus galloprovincialis. The sequence continues at coordinate 25,364,594 of NC_134840.1, read as the reverse complement.
CTGCCAGATTAAATCCAAAAGACATTAGTCTTTCGGACATCAGTATTCTATAGTTTTGAATTTTGTCTTACGTGTTTGCATAACAAATTTAAACGTTTTGCATGGAGGCAAAACAGCCAAAATTGCCTAATTTTATAGATCTTGTAATTTATGTCTTGTGACGGATTTTTCGTAAAAAAAAGTTTTGCTAAAAGATGTATTTTAAAAATAATGGTAATGTGTGTAAAGAATCTGTAAGTGGAAAGACAAAAATGACCTATTTTCAGAGAGAGACTTTGTTAATGATAAGTATTGACTAAAAGATAGTTTGCTACAATATAGTTAGAATGAAGATTTTTAACCGGATTTTTGTGACAAAAATGTCGGTTATTGATTTGGGGATGTACGGCGGGCGGGCGGGCGGGCGGGTGGGCGGGCGGCAATCAAATGTTGTCCGTGCATTAACTCATGAACCGTTCAACCAAAGCTTTTAAAATTTTAATATGTTATTACTGACAACTATACGAAGGTCAAGTTCAATAATGGCGATTTTGACTTTTACCGTTCAGGAGTTATGGTTCTTGAAAGATTGAAAAATGGAGTTGTCCGTGCATTTACGCATGAACTATTCTACCAAAGCTTCCCAAATTTTAATATGTTGTTACTAATGAAAGAATGGAGGTCAAGTTCAATAATGACGAATTTGACTTTTACCGTTCAGGAGTTATGGTTCTTGAAAGATTGAAAAATGGAGTTTCCAGTCGTGTCCTTGCATTTATGCATGAACTGTTCTACCAAAGCTTCCGAAATTTTAATATGTTGTTACTGATGACAAAATAGAGGTCAAGTTCAATAATGACGATTTTGACTTTTACCGTTCAGGAGTTATGGTTCTTGAAAGATCGTAAAATGGCGTTTCCATTCAGGTTGTTGCATTTACTCATGAACCATTCAATCTAAGCTTTTCAAATTTTAATATGTTGATACTGATGACAAAATGGAGGTCAAATTTGATATTGACGATTTTCACTTTCACCATTCATCAGTAATGGTTCTTGTGATATTGCCAGGACACAAATAAATGTTAATAAATCCGGTTTGCTGTCGTTGTGACAGCCTCTTGTAATGTGGATAAAATACGTACTGTATTAAGCTGCGACTCTTTTCATTTAATATTTTTATTTCAAATGCTGAATGTTTGTAAAAGAGGGACGAAAGATACCAAAGGGACAGTCAAACTCATAAATCTAAAACAAACTGACAACGCCATGGCTAAAAATGAAAAGGACAAACAAACAACAGCACACACGACACAACATAGAAAACTAAAGAATAAACAACACGAACCCCACCAAAAAACTAGGGGTGATCTCAGGTGCTCCGGAAGGGTAAGCAGATCCTGCTCCACATGTGGCACCCGTCGTGCTGCTTATGTGATAACTAATCCGGTAAATAGTCTAATTCGGTAGGTCACATTCATGAAAGGGAAGGGGATTGTAGTTACGACGTAAGGAACATATCCGATATCATTTGTGAAACGGTTATTCCATAACGATCAACCAAGTCGTGATGGCGTCCGTAAAATTTACGAAGGGATGATTTCAACTTCACCATTTGGAACTCTTGGTTTAATAGCTTCCTTGTGAGCAGCAACCCTCTATCAAGAAAATCATGATAGGAAATGCAAGCACGGGAATATCGTATCAATTGGGAGATATATACCCCATATGCAGGTGCTGCTGGAATGTTGCTACTTAGAAATGGAAAGTTCACAATTGGAAAGCTGAAATCATCTCTTTTGTCGTAAAGTTTTGTTTTCAACCGACCCTCATTGTCAATTTCTAGATGTAAGTCTTAATATGAGGCCGACTTAACTGTATCTGTAGTATCCTTTATCTCTAGCTCGATTGGATAGATGCGTTCCACATAGTCATCAAATATTGAATTATTTAGTGCAAGAACATCATCTATATAGCGAAAAGTAGAGTTAAAGGATATTGCTAACTTCTTATCTTTCTTCCTAAGAAGTTCCTGCATGAAGTCAGCCTCATAATAATAAAGAAACAAGTCGGCAAGTAGAGGGGCACAGTTTGTTCCCATTGGAATGCCGACAGTCTGTTGAAAAACACGTCCTCCGAACGTAACAAATATGTTGTCAATCAAGAAATCAAGCATCTTGATAATATCAGTTTCAGAGAATTTTTTGTTCGAATCAGAGTGATCCTTTACAAAGTAGGATTTATCCCTCCCTAAGACAAGATACTTGTATCTACGTTGGCCATTCTTTTTTACGAAGCAAAGCAATACAAACTATTTCAATTTGTCTTTTAGTTTGGAATGTGGAATACTAGTGTAAAGAGTAGAAAAGTCAAATGTTTTAATACTGTTACAAGATGAAAGAGAGTTAGATTGTATGTACTCTAAAAGATCTTTGGAATTTTTAAGTATCCACATCTGATTCACGCCTCCTCTAGAATAGACAGTTTCACAATAACTTTGAAGCCCGCCTTTGATTGCTGATAAAATAGATGTTAATAATTTCGAAAGAGGTTAAACTAGCTTTTAAGGTAAAGCGAAAGGTCAACAACATTAATTCCAACACATGGTATCTTAGATATATCGCAACTGTCAATATGTGCATGAAAAGATCACCGCACCTTTAGTTTTTATAGTCTTTTATAGTGACAATAAATTTATACCTCGTAATACAAGAATAATAATGATATCTTTATCAATTCAAATTTAAAACTACAGTGTTTACCGTTTTTTTTAATTTTGTTTTTTGATGTTTTTTTTTACCTTGAATTGAACTAATTAGATCTGTGTTTCAGTTTCCTTTTATAAGCTGTAATGTTAAATCATCTGGTGATGTTCTGGATCGTCAATCTGCAGGTCAATACAACTGACCGTAATATTTACAAAACAAGACAGATATTTGCTGAGTGTGCTTTATTTGTTTGATCGATTCATTTCTAGTTTGCCTTTAGTTGTGATTCTGCGTCATTTGATTCCCCTATTATAGGGATGTATTTTTTTACGTCATAATAGAAACATCTGACGTCACACTGGAAAAGTAATTGTTGTTTGACGTCAATAGTTCATAGGCGCAGATTATCAGATCAAGCGGTTTCAGATTTCTAAATAGCGATAAAAACTATTGTTTACGTCTTTGTTCTTTGGTAATGGTCCTAGGGTAGTTCACTATTATTTTTCTCAGTGGCAATCATTTTCAACTCCTAGTTTTGTTCAATCTTTTTTTTTCTGAGTAGACGTATTCTGGTTGTATGCACATTTGTCCTCCATTACACACAATTCCCCGTTAAATTTGACATTACAATTTAAAAAATTGAAATTAAGTTAAAAGTGATTGTTGCCTGACGTCAGTTTATTCGGAGACAAAATTCAGCTTATACCAGAAATAAAAATGCGTTGATTTCTCAATGTTACCTGCTTTACTTCTACTTTTGACACTTTATACCTTTTATGTCTGCTTATTTTGTTCACAAATTGTTGTCAATATAATGGAATTTTAATGCAACTATAATACAAGTGAGATGTTAAGGCAGCTATGAAACCACTTTTAATCACGCATTTTCTACATTTACATCCCAGCTCCTTTGTTCTAACAGGGGTGATCTGAGCCGGATCACCCCTTCCAGATCACCCTAGTTTGAGTTTCTTTGTTATGCATGCTTTCCTTTGTTCTGTAACATTTTGGCGGGAATGTCAAATCCACTATAAAACTTAATTAATTTTACGGAACAGACTATCTATCAAAATTCACGTAGAAAAAATCCAGTAGATATGCTGGGATTCGAACTCAAGACCTTTAGCATATCAAGCCACGACACATACCACTACACCAGGAAGACTTGATACGAAATAATAGTAATTTGACATACTTAAAGGAAGCAAGATATTTTTATAAGTGGGGCGAGTTGTCAAACCTTTATTCAGTGGGGTTTTAACCTTTTACGTTAATTTGTGAGTTTTCAGACTGATTGTTCAATTTGATTTTACACTTTTTCAAAGTGGGTCAAGTCGGTAAACAAGATTGGGACAATATTTTTATAAAGTGGCGATATAGTGTGGGCCGATTGGCAAGTGGGGCGAGTTGACATTATTTGATATCTACTCATCGTGTTTGGGGGTCAAAAAGGGTATACATCATATAGTAATATATAAAGTATATTGTTATGGTTGTGTGGCGTTCTAAACTAGATTTTATGAATTGTAAATGGTTTTTCGTCTAATCTAAAACAGCTGGGATGTAAAATAGTTATCCCAGTCGGACTTGGTGTGTCAGTGTTAGATCACCCTCTGGCCTCCGGCCATCGGGGTGATCTTACACTGACACACCGCGTCCTTATGGGATAACTATTAAAGAAAACAGGTATATATAATTGTTATCCACTCGTTTAATTTTGCCTTTTTATAAGGGACTTTCCGCTTTGAATAATCCTCGAAAGTCGGTATTTTTGTTACTTTACTTTTTTCTCATGCTATAGCAGTACCTTTCCAATTACTATGTATGTATGTATTGCGACTAAATATAAATTGTAACACTTTTTGGTGACTGAAAAGGGTTAATAAATCATCAAGAAATGTAGAAGACAATTCCAAACATTACCCGATCATTTGGCGTTGCAGCTTGTAAAAGGGAACGGAGTAACTCAACATTGGAAAGTTAAAATTCAATGTAAAATATGTTTAAATCTTGTGAAATGAAATAAAAGAGAAAAAGGGAAACGAAAAACCAGGTAAACACTGTAGCTAATTAATAAAGATACCTATGTATGTCTGTATTTGTCTCGGATTTCATGCTTTTTGACGACATTTAAGATATACCTAAATTGAATAAATCTTTCATATTTGTAACAGATAACAATGGTATATAGATGCATTTCTCCAATGTACTTCTTAATATCCTCTCTGTTATTGTTTATTTATTTGCACATTGGGGTATAAAGTGACATTTATTTTCTATAGAGCTAGCGGATAACTTGTTGATCACCGCTGATTTTCGAACTTGTCTCACCAATTACTGAAATAAATCTTCAATACGAATTTCATTACAATCCTTCAAGAAATGTAAGCTTGATAACCGCTTAAAATGCAATTATTCATATGATTTAATACCGACGGGCATATATGTTTAAACATAGTTGATCGGTCATGATTTTCATACTTGTCAGAGACACTGCTGAAACAAACTTTTGATATAAATTTGATAAGAATCTTACAAGAACTGTAAACTGTGACTATTTGCATGCAATTTTCCTTGTAATTAATATTTCCAAGGGGAATCAATCTTTTATATGAATGGCACTGATGAAGATACTGGTGATAAACATTTGAAAACAAAATTGCCAAGAAAAAAGTAAAATCACAAAAATACTGAACTCAGAGGAAAATTAATTCGGAAAGTCCATAATCACATGGCAAAATCACATAACAAAACGCATCAAAAGCAAATGGACAAAAACTGTCATATTCCTGACTTGGTACAGGCATTTTCAAATGTAGAAAATGGTGGATTGAACCTGGTTTTATAGCTAGCTAAACCTCTCACTTGTATGACAGTCGTATCACATTCCATTATATTGTCACCGATGCTTGAACAAAACAAACAGACACAATAGTCAAGAATTTTATCCTTGTGAGCACTTAGAACACATGACCGACGAACGAACGCCGTTTATGTGTTTATCCCCGTCAACGCGTCGCCCAAGCAAAAGATATATATAACTTATTAAATAAGGATGTGTTCATCTTTTATTCAGGTACAGATATTTTTGTTAAAATATCTCTTATTTCACAACACACATTTTGTTTATCATTCTGTTTAATAATACTTCTTTCAAATTTTTCTTCAGAGCAGTTCCTAAATATACAATTTTCTATTCTCACATTTTCAACCAATACAAGCTGTATATATCTAATGATCAATACCTATGAAACAAAATTATTTCATATGAATTAGGTTCATCGAATCAATATTTTATGGAAAATTATGTGTCTGGCGGTAAAATTCTGCTCTCAATTTTTGCACTTATAATAATGCATAGTCAATTTTGTTCCATTAACGACAAATTTTTATTACGTTATAAGAAAAACTTTGTTTTGATAAAGAAAGGTCAAAATTATCAATTACGTGGACATTGTCTTTAAACAAATTCTGATGGAACGTTTCACAAGTTCATAATCTTAAGAAATTTTGTCGAGAAGTTGTGACGGTTTTTTCTGAATAAAATTAAGATTGGAAGGCAGAAATCTGCTGGCCCCATAAAAAAGTATACTAGATTAGCGAAAACTTGGCGTCACTTAAAACTCAAACACATATATATGAACCAAAATTAGAAAATAGACTATCAAAAGCCAGATGTTTGTGACTTAAGACAGACGCAAAAAATGCAGTTGGGTTTAAAATATTTGTGAGATCTCAACCCTCTCCCTATACCTTTAGCAAATGGGTAAAAACCAGAGCAATACGCAAAGTATGACTCTGTCTAAAAGAAGACCAAGTCCGATGTTATATAAGATAAAAGAAGAAATTTAGCAAATTTACAATGATGAACATAAATTAACAAAGGAATAATAGCAGTTACATGCCATTTCGAGACCTCAATTAAACTGATGGAAGTTAATTTATAACAGTAATAAAGGTTCGCAAATGCATATATGGCACAGAACGAAAGGCTATTAGAATAATGTCTTACTTAAGAGCTAACAACATTAGACAATCAAAGAAAGGACTTGAGTAGAATGAAACCCAAAATTTTAGATAACGAAAATAAAATGATGCCGTTTTTGACAGGTAAACAAAATATAGATGAAGAAAAACTTGAAAGGATTTTCAGACAAATGCAAATATGGAAGTAGCAGACATGTTTGTATCAACAAAACAGGACAATAATTACTTTATAACATTTCTATGTCTTTTTCGTGTATATTGGAAAATTAATCAAATTTTAAAGAGGATGCAAATTAGAAAGTCAATTTGTAATATTTAATTTGTTGAAAAAAAACAGGGAGTTTGTGAGAGAGAAGAGAGAAAAATCATACGATTGCCCCGTTTTTGTTTTTTGTTACATTTCTCTTTTTCTCTTTTGTGGGATAAGAACATTGGTAAACTACAGTTACTGTTCCTAACTTAAACCGTTAATGATAACATTTACAGAAAGTCTAATCATTATGTAGAATTAAAAATCATACACAGACGCATACACAAATATGTAAAAGATAAATATTGCGATGTCATGATTTAATCGATTTTTTTATTTTTTTCTGTAGCAATAAGTTACAAATATTAGAAGTATGAAACATTGTAGAGAAATAAACTCAAAATTAATCCCAAGACAGTAATAAAAAGAAACGTTTGATACCGATATTTATCTGTTTTGCATTTATTTATATATTTTTTATAAAATGCTTTTTCAGAATATCAAAAGCTAAATGCTATAACACGAAATAGAAAATTTCTTGATGATCCTTTTATAAGTTTTCCTGTTATAATTATAGTTTCAAATATTCTACTTTTGTAAAAATATGATAAATTATTCCTTCACGGGGCATAAGCTACGAGATATGAAAAAATCAGAATATGATTTTGTTTGATACAATTATTGATAAATTCCTTATAATGAAATGATAATTCGCTTTTAACAGTCAATTTGGTTTAATTTTGTCAAAATAGGCAAAGAAACATTGCTGGTGAGTTATTCACTTGCAAATTAATAATTCGGCCTCATTGAATCCGTATTCATGTGACCTTTATATCAACTCATTAGCTAAAGATGGGTTGCATATGTATAAGTCATGTTAAGCCATTAAAAGGAAAAGAATATCTGCATTAAAATTAAACAAATGTGAACCATTTCGTTGACGGATTCGATCCCCAAAAAATCATTTCTATAAAAGTTAAAACGATAATTTACTCATTTTTAAACAATCAAATTGTACAAGGTTATTATCTATTTATATCTATGTTTATATCGGGTTAGTCTTTGGAGGTCTTCTCAATAGTTAATTAGATGGTGCCTTATCTTATGAGTTATCAAAGTTACCAGGCTTATAATTTGATATGCGAGACGCACGTTTCGTCTAATAAGACTGATCAGTGACGCTCAGATCAAAATAGTTAGCAAGCCACACAAGTATAAAGTCAAAGAGCATTGAGGACCCAAAATTCCTAAAGGTTGCGCCAAATACGGATAAGGTAATCTATGTCTGGGGTAAAAACAAATCCTTAGTATTTCGAATAATTCGTACTTTTGCAAACAGTTAATTTATAGAAATGACCAATTTAATTGATATTCTTGTCGACACCGAAGTGCTGACTACTGAGCTGGTTATAACCTCTGGGACGAAACATCCACCAACAGTGGCATCTACCCAGTTGTGTAAATAGTTATCACATAATACACACGACATTTTGATAAATTTATCGAGTTCGTACATTGTTAACTGTTCAAGTCAGACTTATTGTTATTTGGATATATAAGTTTGTATACGTTATAAATCCAAAATGAGAATGTGAGTCAAATCGGTGAACATTAATTTTACACCTAATGCCCCTTTAAGATCTACTGATGATTTGTAAAGTACATCTGTTCTCGCAAGTTATAGACTTGTTTTATGATTTCTAATTGGACTGTGGATTAACCTAATGACATGATGATAAAATCATCATCTTAGTAAACAACGTGCAAATGATTAAATCAATAAAGAGGGCGGCGTTCTCTCACACTTATATTAATTTACTTTCTTTTTTGTATTATAGAAACTGGTAAACTGCTTTTTCTTATCTATATAAACTGGCCTATTATAAATGCATAAATTTTTATTTGAATGATTTTAAATTGCACATAAAAATATGATCTGAAAAATCAAAAACACAAAATGTTATTATATCTATATTTAGTGGTTTTGTGAAATATACCACCAAAGCTGTAAATCATATTTTTGTCTAGTTGAAACTGTCGTCAGAACATATGCAGGGTCAATTTTAACTTAGTCTTTAACCAGACACAAGTTGGTTCCTTTTTCCTTTTTCCTTTTTCGATATTCAAATTTTGAAAAATATTACAAGTCCAAACTGAACTTTTTTTTCCTTCAAAATTTTTTTTCCTTCAAAATTTTTTTTCCTAAAAAATGTTTTTTTCCCTCAAAATTTTTTTTCCTCAAATTTTTTTTATCCTCAAAATTTTTTTTTTCCTCAAAATTTTGTTTCCTCAAAAAATTTTTGTCCTCAAATTTTTTTTCCTCAATTTTTTTTTCTCAAATTTTTTTTTTCCCTCAAAATGTTTTTCCTCAAAAAGTTTTTCTTCAAATTTTTTTTTCGTTTCCTTATTCGTTTTTTTTTTCCTTTTTCGATTATCATCCTTATTCGATTTTCATTTCCTTATTCGGTTTCTTTTTCCTTTTCCAATATTCATTTCCTTATTCGGTTTCTATTTCCTTATTCAGTTTCTATTTCCTTATTGGATTTTCATTTCCTTATTCGATTTCCATTTCCTTATTCGATTTTCATTTCCTTATTCGGTTTCTTTTTCCTTTTTCAATATTCATTTCCTTTTTCGGTTTCTATTTCCTTATTCGGTTTCTATTTCCTAATTGGATTTTCGTTTCCTTATTCGATTTCCATTTCCTTATTCGCTTTTCATTTCCTAATTCGGTTTCTTTTTCCTTTTTCAATATTCATTTCCTTTTTCGGTTTCTAGTTCCTTATTCGGTTTCTATTTTCTTATTGGATTTTCATTTCCTTATTCAATTTCCATTTCCTTATTCGGTTTCTTTTTCCTTATTCGGTTTCTTTTTCCTTATTTGGTTTCTTTTTCCTTTTTCAATATTCATTTCCTTTTTCGGTTTCTATTTCCTATTCGGTTTCTATTTCCTTTTTCGATTTTCATTTCCTTATTCGGTTTCCATTTCCTTTTTCGATATTCAAATTTTGAAAAATATTACAAGTCCAAACTGAATTTTTTTTTTGCTTCAAATTTTTTTTTCCTCAAAATTTTTTTTTCCTCAAAATTTTTTTTCCTCAAATTTTTTTTTTCCTCAAAATTTTTTTTTTCCTCGAAATTTTTTTTTTCCTCCATTTTTTTTTCCTCAAATTTTTTTTTCCTCAAATTTTTTTTTTTTATTAAAAAAATATTTTTCCTCAAAAAGTTTTTCTTTTAATTTTTTTTTCATTTCCTTATTCGTTTTCTTTTTCCTTTTTCGATTATCATCCTTATTCGATTTCCATTTCCTTATTCGATTTTCATTTCCTTATTCAATTTTCTTTTCCTTATTCGGTTTCTTCTTCCTTTTTCAATATTCATTTCCTTTTTTGGTTTCTATTTCCTTATTCGGTTTCTATTTCCTTATTGGATTTTCATTTCCTTATTCGATTTTCATTTCCTTATTCAATTTTCATTTCCTTATTCGGTTTCTTTTTCCTTTTTCAATATTCATTTTCTATTCGGTTTCTATTTCCTTATTCAGTTTCTATTTCCTAATTGAATTTTCGTTTCCTTATTCGATTTCCATTTCCTTATTCGCTTTTCATTTCCTAATTCGGTTTCTTTTTCCTTTTTCAATATTCATTTCCTTTTTCGGTTTCTAGTTCCTTATTCGGTTTCTATTTTCTTATTGGATTTTCATTTCCTTATTCAATTTCCATTTCCTTATTCGGTTTCTTTTTCCTTATTCGGTTTCTTTTTCCTTATTTGGTTTCTTTTTCCTTTTTCAATATTCATTTCCTTTTTCGGTTTCTATTTCCTTATTCGGTTTCTATTTCCTTTTTCGATTTTCATTTCCTTATTCGGTTTCCATTTCCTTTTTCGATATTCAAATTTTGAAAAATATTACAAGTCCAAACTGAATTTTTTTTTGCTTCAAATTTTTTTTTCCTCAAATTTTTTTTTTCCTCAAAATTTTTTTTCCTCAAATTTTTTTTTTTCCTCAAAATTTTTTTTTTCCTCAAAATTTTTTTTTCCTCAATTTTTTTTTCCTCAAAATTTTTTTTCCTCAAATTTTTTTTTTTATTAAAAAAATATTTTTCCTCAAAAAGTTTTTCTTTTAATTTTTTTTTCATTTCCTTATTCGTTTTCTTTTTCCTTTTTCGGTTATCATCCTTATTCGATTTCCATTTCCTTATTCGATTTTCATTTCCTTATTCAATTTTCTTTTCCTTATTCGGTTTCTTCTTCCTTTTTCAATATTCATTTCCTTTTTTGGTTTCTATTTCCTTATTCGGTTTCTATTTCCTTATTGGATTTTCATTTCCTTATTCGATTTTCATTTCCTTATTCAATTTTCATTTCCTTATTCGGTTTCTTTTTCCTTATTCAATATTCATTTTCTATTCGGTTTCTATTTCCTTATTCAGTTTCTATTTCCTTATTGGATTTTCATTTCCTTATTCGATTTCCATTTCCTTATTCGATTTTCATTTCCTTATTCGGTTTCTTTTTCCTTTTTCAATATTCATTTCCTTTTTCGGTTTCTATTTCCTTATTCGGTTTCTATTTCCTAATTGGATTTTTGTTTCCTTATTCGATTTCCATTTCCTTATTCGATTTTCATTTCCTAATTCGGTTTCTTTTTCCTTTTTCAATATTCATTTCCTTTTTCGGTTTCTAGTTCCTTATTCGGTTTCTATTTCCTTATTGGATTTTCATTTCCTTATTCAATTTCCATTTCCTTATTCGGTTTCTTTTTCCTTATTCGGTTTCTTTTTCCTTATTCGGTTTCTTTTTCCTTTTTCAATATTCATTACCTTTTTCGGTTTCTATTTCCTTATTCGGTTTCTATTTCCTTTTTCGATTTTCATTTCCTTATTCGGTTTCGATTTCCTTATTCGATATTCAAATTTTGAAAAACTGAAATGGCTGCTATTTTGATCGGCTGCTAATAGGCTTTAATTTGGTGTATAATATGAGCAGATGGGTTCAATTATTCAAAATAAGCCATTTCTCAAAGTTCATGCGTATTTTGATATTTAAGTCCGTCGGTACTCTTCTACTAGAGGTTTCCCGATTTGCTACGTATCTGGTACGGTTGGTACGTAACTCAACGGTTGGTGCTGTTTTGGAGAAATCATTTAATGAATGAGGTCATTTCATTCATCATGATAACATCAAAAGAATTGAAATGAATATCAGCAAAAAAACTAGCTTCACGTTTTATTTGATAACGATTTCTAGAACACTTTGTTTATGATTCCCTATGAAATTATTTAGTGGTACATAAGAGAATGAATCAAACAGACCTTAAACGAACTGAGTTGACATGACTTTAATATTCTAAATATAGATTTGCGTTTGTGATTGGTATTGGTATTATTCTTTTGTTTCTTATCTATATTCATTAACGTGTCAAATTTGTGTTAATTTCATTGTATAATTATTTCTTGCATGATTTTGAAATTAGACATTAAATATTAAACAATAAATTTCAGTCGTTTCATCAAAAGATTTTGTTTTGATGATTGGAAACCTGAGATTTTGCATTGACTCAGTGAGAAAAGGACACTCTTCTCATGTTTTTATTTTATCAACAACTTGAGACTTTTTTCTTGAAATGCATTCCAAATAAAAGTAACTGACAATTTATTGATAAATAAGACATATTTGCCTATTCTGTCGTCGATGAAAAACACCAATATAAAAAGGAAGATATGACATAATTGCCAATGAGACAACTCTCCACCACAGGCACTTGTCTGAGGCAAGTGCATGTGTTCTCAACATGAGACCAAAAGACACAGAAATAAACAACTATAATAGACCACCGTACGGCCTTCAACATTGAACAAAGCCCATCCCGCATAGTCCGCTTTAAAAGTCTCCGAAATGTCAAGTGCTAACAAATTTCAAACAAGAAAACTGACGGCCTAATTTATGTACAAAATATGAACGAAAAACAAATATGTAACACAGCAACAAACGAGAACCACTGAATTAATTTACAGTTTCCTGACTTGGGATAGGCACATATACATACATAATGTGGCGGCGTTAAACATGTAACTTTGACAGTGGTGCAACAGTACAACATAAGAGCGAACTATAAAAATCAGTTGAAAAAGACTTAAGCCTGACTTAACTCAGATCATGAGATACAAATAGAAATACATCTTGCTAAAACACAGAGTGTACGTGGCCTGGTACATATCTGAGAGTTTTTCCAGTTATTAACAGCTAGTTCAAAGCCAAAAACAAATAATAAAAGAAATCATGCATCCTAGACTAAATAATTAATCATCATAGAATTAAAAAGACTAGAATAATTATTAATTAAATTGTACTGACATTGTATTCTTTAAATATCTTATAAACGATCTTTTAATTGAAGCTTTCCTTCCACCTTTATTGGTCAAATATCGCATACGTGTGTATTACGATTTATTTTGAAAATGCTGAAAATATATTGATTGATTGATTGTTGGTTTCTCAACGTTCAGTGGCAAATATTTCATGAATATTCAGGACGAGAACAATTTAACAATAGATACAAAAGGTAGGTCTCGTAATAATTGAGGCCATCCGGGATGATGATCAGGGAAATTTTGACTGCCACAGGAAGATGAGGGTATATTGGATAGGGACATGAATTTTGCCTTGCATCAGGTAACCTACGAACCCCTCAAAGAGTTGTTGTAAGGGTTCTTAACGTACAAAGAGCATGACTTTCTCTTAACACGAGGCATCGGACTTAATCTATCTTAAATATGTATTTGTTTCTAATAAAATGCATAGTTTCAGCTTTCGCGTATGCAGTACGCATATGTTGTACTATGTTTAAGTGGAAACTCACAATTGGTTAATTTAATAGACCTTCACAGTGCTTGTTTCACAGTTGTAATACAACAACTAGAAGTTTTTAACGACCTTGACTGGCTATTAAAACATCCAATTGTTGTATTCGAATTGTGAATTTAAAAGACCTTCACAGTCATTGTTACACATTTGTATTAAAAAAGGTTTTGTATTTATGTTTATCATAATATACATTTTCAATAAGGCCGATTTTATATGTTAAAATAGCTCTTATTCTATCATGGTTTTGAAAGCCTACTTCAAAAAATTGCCAACTTATTCAATTTAAACTGTTGTATCTGTATAACAGGCGATTATTTGAAAAAAATATGAAAATATTTTATTTTTAGCTTGTTTATGTCTGTGCAATTTCAAGGGAAATAAATCTTAATCACAAACCGTTCGTTGCAACGGTTACTTCTTGCAACGGTTGTTTGAAAGCATAATCGAGTACACACAATGTCGTTTGTTATGAACGTTGCGAAATATATTGATTATATACCTTTTGTTCCTCTCTTAATACGCTTTCGAGTGAGGTATAAAGTTTATCTGTAAATACGGGCTGAAGTGTCACAGCAGTCCATTCAATTATTCAAAATATCCATTTCATTATTCAAAATTGGCTATTTCCTAATTTTCACGCGTGTTTTGGCATTTAGGTCCTCCGTAACCCCTCTAATGGTCATTGCCGCACATATTGTTTATTATCAGTGTATTTCTCTATCAATAAGCTTTTTATTGGTGTATAATTTTTATCGTAATTAGGAGCTGACGGGTTGCAGCAGTCCGTTCCATTATACAAAATAAGCTATTTCTCAATGTTCACGCGTATTTCGATATTAAGTCCGTCGGTACTCCTCTTATATGCGTTGCGGAACATATTGACTATATACCTTTTGCTCCTCTCTTAATAAGCTTACGAATGAGTTATAAGGTTTATCTATTATTCGGGGCTGAAGGGTAACAGCAGTCCATTCAATTATTTAAAATATCCATTTCATTATTCAAAATTGGCTATTCCTTAATTTTCACGCGTGTTTCGTCATTTAGGTCCTCCGTGACCCCTCTAATGGTCATTGCTGCACAATCAACTTGTTATATCTTTAATCAGAGGATGAAGAATAGCAAAGGTCCAGAGAAAATAAAAAAAAAGACAACGTAGAGTATTTTAATTTTGCTGTGACATATATATATGTTTTGGTATTCAGGTTGTTCATACATGGAATTTCTTTTAAAAATAGTTAAGAAAAGGCCATAAGTTTATATCCTCCGAAACTAAATAAATAAATGAAATTAAAGATTTACAAAGTGTTTTTTTATAATAATTTGAATGATCGTTTGATAACACTAAAATGACGAATTTAAAAATACGGAATTTAGCTACAGTGTCAGTTATTTTTATTTCACTATTCACCGCTCCAACTTGAATAATGAAACCTAAACTATTTCATCATTCATTACTTAACATTGAATAGTGAATAGTGAACTAGTTCATTATTCATTATTGAATTTTGAATAATGAATAATGAATAATGGACGTACTTCAGCGCGGTAAAAATGACAAGTACAGTGGAGATCACTTCTAACCTCTCATTAAATCTGCCAGTCAGAATCTGTCAGGAGAACTGTTCTAGGACAGTACGTAGAACTGTCAGCCTGACACCTTTTAGTCAGTTCTAGGTTAGAACTGTTCTAGCTAGAACTGATTTGGTCAGTTCTAGAACTGATTTGGACAGTTCTACCTAGAACTGATCTGACAGTTCTACCCTAGAACAGTTTTAGACAGTTCTACCTAGAACTGACCAAAGATTTGGTCAGTTCTACTTCTAGAACAGTTCTGCGGTTAGAATTGATTACAAATTCTACGGCCAGAATTGATTTATAAATTCTACGGCTAGAATTGATTTATAAATTCTATGGCTAGAATTGATTTATTAATCCTACAGCTAAAATTTATTTATAAATTCTACGGCTAGAATTGATTTGGTTTGAATATATAAAGAACTCTTTGTCTAAATATAAAGTTTTGCTATTTTGCCGGTTTTAACTCCGCCATATTCTGCATGTATGTGACTGTTCCAAGTCAGGAGCCTGTTATTCAGTGATTTTCTTTTGTTGATGTGTTACATAAATTATTTGTTTTTCTTTCATTTTTTTAACATAAATTAAGCCGTTCGGTAATATTGGGGGGGGGGGGGGATTA
This sequence comes from Mytilus galloprovincialis, assembly GCF_965363235.1. NCBI lineage: Eukaryota > Metazoa > Mollusca > Bivalvia > Mytilida > Mytilidae > Mytilus > Mytilus galloprovincialis. The sequence continues at coordinate 25,348,607 of NC_134840.1, read as the reverse complement.
ATATTTCATTTATTTTACATTTGTCATTCGGGGAGTCAGGATGACTCGTTTTACATAACAAAATTATCTGACCTTAATGTAATACGTTATTCCGGCCCAAACCACCACGGACGGATCCAGCAGTTTAAAAAAAAAGGGGGGGGGGGTCCAACTAAAATTTATTGTTCTCATTCAAATGCATTGATCGTCCATAAAAAGGGTGCTGTACAGTAATTCAGTTATAATTTTAGGTCAAGAGGGACTGTAATATATACAAATTATAGCAATATTGGAAAACAATGACTTCAAAATTTTGTACGCATGAATTTATAGTGGCAGCATGTCCTCTTTTTATTCAAAGTATTGAATCGTAAACAAATATCAGTAGTTTCCATACTTCAGACTGAGTCGTGTAATAAAATCTTTTGACCGCATCAATCTTAACTGACCGTGTTTGCTCTTTCTTTCTGCAAATCTATATAGCTGTACAGCAATTCAGTTATAATTTTAGGTCAAGAGGGACTGTAATATACAAGTTACAGCAATATTGGAAAACAATGACCTCAAAATTTTGTTCGCATGAATTTATAGTGCCAGCATGTCCTCTTTTTATTCAAAGTATTGAATCGTAAACAAATATCAGTAGTTTTCATACTTCAGACTGAGTCGTGTAAAAATTTCTTTTGACCGCATCAATCTTAACTGACCGTATTTGCTCTTTCTTTCTGCAAATCTATATAGCTGTACAGCAATTCAGTTATAATTTTAGGTCAAGAGGGACTGTAATATACAAGTTACAGCAATATTGGAAAACAATGACCTCAAAATTTTGTTCGCATGAATTTATAGTGCCAGCATGTCCTCTTTTTATTCAAAGTATTGAATCGTAAACAAATATCAGTAGTTTTCATACTTCAGACTGAGTCGTGTAATAAAATCTTTTGACCGCATCAATCTAAACTGACCTTATTTGCTCTTTCTGTCTGCAAATCTATATAGCTGTACAGTAATTCAGTTATAATTTTAGGTCAAGAGGGACTGTAATATACAAGTTACAGCAACATTGGAAAACAATGACCTAAAAATTTTGTTCGCATGAAGTTATAGTGCCAGCATGTCCTCTTTTTATTCAAAGTATTGAATCGTAAACAAATATCAGTAGTTTGCATACTTCAGACTGAGTCGTGTAATAAAATCTTTTGACCGCATCAATCTTAACTGACCGTGTTTGCTCTTTATTTCTGCAAATCTATATAGCTGTACAGCAATTCAGTTATAATTTTAGGTCAAGAGGGACTGTAATATACAAGTTACAGCAATATTGGAAAACAATGACCTCAAAATTTTGTTCGCATGAATTTATAGTGCCAGCATGTCCTCTTTTTATTCAAAGTATTGAATCGTAAACAAATATCAGTAGTTTTCATACTTCAGACTGAGTCGTGTAATAAAATCTTTTGACCGCATCAATCTAAACTGACCTTATTTGCTCTTTCTGTCTGCAAATCTATATAGCTGTACAGTAATTCAGTTATAATTTTAGGTCAAGAGGGACTGTAATATACAAGTTACAGCAACATTGGAAAACAATGACCTAAAAATTTTGTTCGCATGAAGTTATAGTGCCAGCATGTCCTCTTTTTATTCAAAGTATTGAATCGTAAACAAATATCAGTAGTTTGCATACTTCAGACTGAGTCGTGTAATAAAATCTTTTGACCGCATCAATCTTAACTGACCGTGTTTGCTCTTTCTTTCTGCAAATCTATATAGCTGTACAGCAATTCAGTTATAATTTTAGGTCAAGAGGGACTGTAATATACAAGTTACAGCAATATTGGAACAATGACCTAAAAATTTTGTTCGCATGAATTTATAGTGCCAGCATGTCCTCTTTTTATTCAAAGTATTGAATCGTAAACAAATATCAGTAGTTTTCATACTTCAGACTGAGTCGTGTAAAAATTTCTTTTGACCGCATCAATCTTAACTGACCGTATTTGCTCTTTCTTTCTGCAAATCTATATAGCTGTACAGCAATTCAGTTATAATTTTAGGTCAAGAGGGACTGTAATATACAAGTTACAGCAATATTGGAAAACAATGACCTCAAAATTTGTTCGCATGAATTTATAGTGCCAGCATGTCCTCTTTTTATTCAAAGTATTGAATCGTAAACAAATATCAGTAGTTTTCATACTTCAGACTGAGTCGTGTAATAAAATCTTTTGACCGCATCAATCTAAACTGACCTTATTTGCTCTTTCTGTCTGCAAATCTATATAGCTGTACAGTAATTCAGTTATAATTTTAGGTCAAGAGGGACTGTAATATACAAGTTACAGCAACATTGGAAAACAATGACCTAAAAATTTTGTTCGCATGAAGTTATAGTGCCAGCATGTCCTCTTTTTATTCAAAGTATTGAATCGTAAACAAATATCAGTAGTTTTCATACTTCAGACTGAGTCGTGTAATAAAATCTTTTGACCGCATCAATCTAAACTGACCTTATTTGCTCTTTCTGTCTGCAAATCTATATAGCTGTACAGTAATTCAGTTATAATTTTAGGTCAAGAGGGACTGTAATATACAAGTTACAGCAACATTGGAAAACAATGACCTAAAAATTTTGTTCGCCTGAAGTTATAGTGCCAGCATGTCCTCTTTTTATTCAAAGTATTGAATCGTAAACAAATATCAGTAGTTTGCATACTTCAGACTGAGTCGTGTAATAAAATCTTTTGACCGCATCAATCTAAACTGACCGTATTTGCTCTTTCTTTCTGCAAATCTATATAGCTGCACAGTAATTCAGTTATAATTTTAGGTCAAGAGGGACTGTAATATACAAGTTACAGCAATATTGGAAAACAATGACCTCAAAATTTTGTTCGCATGAATTTATAGTGCCAGTATATCCTCTTTTTATTCAAAGTATTGAATCGTAAACAAATATCAGTAGTTTTCATACTTCAGACTGAGTTGTATAATAAAATCTTTTGACCGCATCGACCAAAACTGACCATATTTGCTTTTTTTTATGTGAGTCTATATAGTTGCACAGTACTTCAGTTATATTTTTTTTACTGTAGTATATATAAATAACTGCAATATTGGAAATTGAACAAACATCAGTAGTTTTCATACCTCAGACTGACTCATGTAACAAAAATATGTGTCTCCAAAACTGACCATATTTGACAGCATCAACCAAATCTGACCATATATGACTGCATCAGCCAAAACTGATCATTTTGCTTTTTTTAATGTAAAAATGCGTGAAGCGGGTTTTTTAATAGTGTGCACCACATTTTGTATGTTATTTCGAATAGACAGAAAAAAATGATAAGTCATTTCTTATAATTTAATTCTAAATTCCATTTTAAACCTTGCCAAACCATGAAAAAACGTTGATGACATTACGGTCACATGACTAACTTATGTCTATGGGCGCTGATAACACAATAACGACAGAAGACCCGTTACATCCAAACTTAAAATATTAAATAATGAACCGTCACAAAAAGTGACTTTTTAAGTCAGTAGTTCATGATGGTTTTTTTTTAAAACAAAACTATTTAACGGCATCATCCAACACTCACATCACTGATTCATATACTTTATTTTAAAATGAAAAGTACATGTATGAGAAGTTCTCTTCTTGGAAAGGTATACTCGAGGGTATACTGACTATACTGTTAATATAATTTGAAGAAGGAAAATGATTGGTTTTGTTTGTAGCCTTACGTCCAGTGGCAATTTGCCAAATATTTCATTCATGTTCAGATCGAGTATATTTTTCTGACGTTCAAGACTCCCAGATATTATTCATTCGTTATGGATAAGTTTGGCAACGAGATAATGTAAATCTGAGAACTCAGTGCAAATGTACATAGTTTTCTTGCGTTTAACAACACTGTGTTCATCACTATGATATCCCATAATTCATCCACTGTACAATTTTCGTTTGAACATTTGTCAAATCAGAATCTCAAATCATCAATGTAAATCCAAGGCAAACAAGGTAAATTAAGATCAAATTTACTTGAATTAAATGCAGAGTTACTGTGAAAAACGGGGAACGAAGAAACGTAAACAATGATGTTTTATTTGCAATCTCATAAAAATATTTCTCCGATGAGTTGGATAACCTCATATGCACTTCGATATTTGTACATGTAACTTTTGATCAGTAAAACATATAGAAACATCTGCTATTATATATAGTAAAGTAATTGGAACTGATTTTTTCTTCTAAATTCTAAATTGCCCTTTCTGCAGTGACGTCATTTAGAACTGTTCTATAGTCCTGACTGATTTAGTCAGTTCTGCTGACAGTTCTACGGTTAGAACTGATTTGGTCAGTTCTACCTAGAACTGATCCTGACAGTTCTACCCTAGAACTGATCCTGACAGTTCTACCTAGAACTGATTTAGTCAGTCCTACCTAGAACTGATCCTGACAGTTCTACCTAGAACAGTTCTAGGGTAGAACTGTTCTAGCTAGAACTGTTCTATGACAGGTTAGAACAGTTCTATGACAGATTATTCTGACAGTTCTAATGAGAGGTTAGAAGTGATCTCCACTGTATGATGGATTTTTTTCTGTGCCCGGTAAAAAGACCACCTACATAATGTAGTGTTCTAGTACTTCTCAGATCTATGGACAAACCGACAGGCAGGACGGAACACTCTTAGTTAATCATATGTACATACCACCTAAAACTTCATTTTTGAGGGATTATATATATACATACAACCTCTAGTAACTTACCCTGTATTTCACTTTAAATGTGTCTCGTTTTATACTAATGTATAAGTGAAATAGTCGGGCAATCCATGACAGATTTTGCCAAGTAGCCTTTGCCAGCTGTTCATATTAAATTGTTCATATTGCCTCGCATATGTGTGTCTTCTATGCCACATACAACTGTGACGATATTGACTTTAGCAAACAATTCTGCTCAAACCGGTGCTAGGGACTGTCTTTCAACTTTCATTGAAACGAGCATGATTTCTCTGTGTAAAAGATCTCAATGTATTTGTCAAGAGAACAGCAATAAAGACACTGTTTCTTTACTGCAAATGTATTGTGTATATGTCTTGATTTTGATGTCGGGCAAACTTATGAAAGAAAACGGAAACACAAAAATCAGTATTTTTTTTTTTAATTTGTTAAGGCGCATAACCCTAGAATGGTATAAATGACGCCACCAAAATTCAAATGTGATCTGTATTTTGTTGTAATACGGATTGTGTATAAGTTTCTTAACATTTTGTTGAGGCAAACTCAAGATAAAAGAACAAAAACTAATTTCTTGACGTACGGACATACACACAGACAAAGCTGGAAAAACTTAATGCCCCCTCCACTATAAGTCATATTTCATTGAATAACCCGATGTTTTCATCACTTAGTCACGATAATTGCTATCTATATCCTATTCTTTTTTTATTTATATAAAGTTCCGGAAAAAATTTCCCTAACCGATATTAATCAGAGTCTTTTAAATAACTAGAAGGAATTCCGATCTATATATAGAAAATTATTGACCTGGCTACTGAGGTTGTCATTTGTCGCTTCTGTAAAAGGAGTAAAAAACGGGGCATGTAATATCAAAATCGGGAATACGCTGGCATTTCATAATCTATCATGTATTGTTACGTAGGGACATTTGTTCTTACGAAACAGCTTATAAATGCACATCTTATACAGGGGCAGATCTAGCCATTTTAAAAAGGGAGCGGGTTCCAACTATATGTCCCTATTCAAATGCATTGATCGGCCGAAAAAGGGAGGTTCCAGCCCCCGAAACGTTTTGAAACAGATGATATCTGTGATCGATTATTTGACGGAAAAAATCTTCAAATACTTAAGATAACAAACAAACAAAAAAGAGCAATTGAAATAACAACTAATATTTTGTATTGTTAAGGAGACAATATGATATCTATAAAATTCCAACAAAATCAAATGACGATTTTGATACAAATATGGTCGGAAATTAATAATATAACAAATATAGCCTTTGTATGAGGTCAATACAGGATATATCGACCCAAAGAAGTATATCGACCTCGGACTACGTTCTCAGTCAATATACTTCTTTCAGGTCAATATATCCTTTTATCATATGTTTAGTAGTAAATACAGTAGTTTTGCATGTTTGATAAATAGCCTGCTGTTTAATCCGTATCGCGCAACTTTGGTGCGCACCCTTTATCGCATACCCTTTATCAAACCCTTACCCTTTATCACACCCTACCCTTTATCACACCCCTACTTTTTTTCTTTTTTTTTTTTTTTTACAGTCAGTTTTGGATTTTTTTTTTGCTTATGAAAAATTTTCCTCAAAATTTTGTTTAATGACGTCATTGTTTGGTATGTGACTTCACGAACGTCGTTTTCATATTGTATGTGACGTCACGAACGTCGTTTTTTATATTGTATTTGACGTCACCAACGTCAAGTTTTCATATTTTTGGCACACTAAATGCAACTATAAAAAATACAAAAATAAACGAAGTATTTTTAAAACAACAGCACGCAAATTGTAAGGTTACCAAGGTGCTTCGGATTAGTAATTGAGCAGTTCTTTTAAGGCCTTTGAAACAAGACAGAAGTAGAACTGAAGGTAACCCAGTGCTATGGAACAGAAAACAGTTCATATAATACTCTTCTGTTGAAACATATGATAAAGCGTATAATACATGGCAAAATCTGTATCATATTTCGTATCATCCCGAGACATCAATATCAGCTCGTTTAATCCATGCGTCGTTCGGTCACGCGTTGTCTTATTTTTGATATACAATTACGGCGATTAGTTACACTATAAATAATCGAAAAAGGAAAAAGAAAACGAATAAGGAAACGAAAAAAACTTTTTGAGGAAAAATATTTTGAGGAAAAAAATATTTTGAGGAAAAAAAATTTTGAGGAAAAAAAAATTGAGGAAAAAAAATTTTGAAGGAGAAAAAAAAAATCAGTTTGGACTTGTAAAATTTTTCAAAATTTGAATATCGAAAAAGGAAATGGAAACTGAATCAGGAAATGAAAATCGAAAAAGGAAATAGAAACCGAAAAAAGGCAATGAATATTGGAAAAGGAAAAAGAAACCGAATAAGGAAATGAAAATCGTATAAGGAAATGAAAATCGAATAAGGAAACGAAAATCCAATAATGAAATAGAAACCAAATAAGGAAATAGAAACCGAATAAGGAAATAGAAACTGAATAAGGAAACAGAAACTGAAAAAGGAAATGAATATTGAAAAAGGAAAAAATCAAATAAGGAAGTGAAAATCGACTAAGGAAATGGAAATCGAATAAGGATGATAATCGAAAAAGGAAAAAGAAAACGAATAAGGAAATAAAAAAAAAATAAAATTAGCAGAAAAACTTTTAGAGGAAAAATATTTTGAGGAAAAAAAAATATTTGAGGAAAAAAAAATGAGGAAAAAAAATTTTGAGCCAAAAAAATTTTGAGGAAAAAAAAATTTTGATGAAAAAAAAAAATTTGAGGAAAAAAAAATTTTGAGGTAAAAAAAAATTTTGAGGAAAAATAATTTGAAGGAAAAAAAAATTCAGTTTGGACTTGTAATATTTTTCAAAATTTGAATATCGAAAAAGGAAATGGAAAGCGAATAAGGAAATGAAAATCGAAAAAGGTTATAGAAACCGAATAAGGAAATAGAAACCGAAAAAGGAAATGAAAATTGAAAAAAGAAAAAGAAACCGAATAAGGAAAAAGAAACCGAATAAGGAAATGGGAATTGAATAAGGAAATGAAAATCCAATAAGGAAATAGAAACCGAATAAGGAACTAGAAACCGAAAAAGGAAATGAATATTGAAAAAGGAAAAAGAAACCGAATAAGGAAATGAAAATCGAATAAGGAAATGGAAATCGAATAAGGAAATGAAAATCCAATAAGGAAATAGAAACTGAATAAGGAAATAGAAACCGAATAAGGAAATGAATATTGAAAAAAGGAAAAAGAAACCGAATAAGGAAATGAAAATTGAATAAGGAAATGGAAATCGAATAAGGAAATGAAAATCCAATAAGGAAATAGAAACCGAATAAGGAAATAGGAACCGAAAAAGGAAATGAATATTGAAAAAGGAAAAAGAAACCGAATAAGGAAATGAAAATTGAATAAGGAAATGGAAATCGAATAAGGAAATGAAAATCCAATAAGGAAATAGAAACCGAATAAGGAAATAGAAACCAAAAAAGGAAATGAATATTGAAAAAGGAAGAAGAAACCGAATAAGGAAAAGAAAATTGAATAAGGAAATGAAAATCGAATAAGGAAATGGAAATCGAATAAGGATGATAATCCGAAAAGGAAAAAGAAAACGAATAAGGAAATGAAAAAAAAATTAAAGGAAAAACTTTTTGAGGAAAAATATTTTTTTAATAAAAAAAAAAAATTTGAGGAAAAAAAATTTTGAGGAAAAAAAAATTGAGGAAAAAAAAATTTTGAGGAAAAAAAAATTTTGAGGAAAAAAAAAAATTTGAGGAAAAAAAATTTTGAGGAAAAAAAAATTTGAAGCAAAAAAAATTTGAAGGAAAAAAAAATTCATTTTGGACTTGTAATATTTTTCAAAATTTGAATATCGAAAAAGGAAATGGAAACCGAATAAGGAAATGAAAATCGAAAAAGGTTATAGAAACCGAATAAGGAAATAGAAACTGAAAAAGGAAATGAAAATTGAAAAAAGAAAAAGAAACCGAATAAGGAAAAAGAAACCGAATAAGGAAAAAGAAACCGAACAAGGAAATGGAAATTGAATAAGGAAATGAAAATCCAATAAGGAAATAGAAACCGAATAAGGAACTAGAAACCGAAAAAGGAAATGAATATTGAAAAAGGAAAAAGAAACCGAATTAGGAAATGAAAATCGAATAAGGAAATGGAAATCAAATAAGGAAACGAAAATTCAATTAGGAAATAGAACCTGAATAAGGAAATAGAAACCGAAAAAGGAAATGAATATTGAAAAAGGAAAAAGAAACCGAATAAGGAAATGAAAATCGAATAAGGAAATGGAAATCGAATAAGGAAATGAAAATCCAATAAGGAAATAGAAACTGAATAAGGAAATAGAAACCGAATAAGGAAATGAATATTGAAAAAGGAAAAAGAAACCGAATAAGGAAATGAAAATTGAATAAGGAAATGGAAATCGAATAAGGAAATGAAAATCCAATAAGGAAATAGAAACCGAATAAGGAAATAGGAACCGAAAAAGGAAATGAATATTGAAAAAGGAAAAAGAAACCGAATTAGGAAATGAAAATCGAATAAGGAAATGGAAATCAAATAAGGAAACGAAAATCCAATTAGGAAATAGAAACCGAAAAAGGAAATGAATTTTGAAAAAGGAAAAAGAAACCGAATAAGGAAATGAAAATCAAATAAGGAAATGGAAATCGAATAAGGAAATGAAAATCCAATAAGGAAATAGAAACTGAATAAGGAAATGAATATTGAAAAAGGAAAAAGAAACCGAATAAGGAAATGAAAATTGAATAAGGAAATGGAAATCGAATAAGGAAATGAAAATCCAATAAGGAAATAGAAACTGAATAAGGAAATAGAAACCAAAAAAGGAAATGAATATTGAAAAAGGAAGAAGAAACCGAATAGGGAAAAGAAAATCAAATAAGGAAGTGAAAATCGACTAAGGAAATGGAAATCGAATAAGGATGATAATCGAAAAAGGAAAAAGAAAACGAATAAGGAAATGAAAAAAAAACTTTTTGAGGAAAAATATTTTGAGGAAAAAAAATATTTGAGGAAAAAAAAATGAGGAAAAAAAATTTTGAGCCAAAAAAATTTTGAGGAAAAAAAAAATTTGAGGAAAAAAAAATTTTGAGGTAAATAAAAATTTTGAGGAAAAAAAAATTTTGAGGAAAAAAAAATTTGAAGGAAAAAAAAATTCAGTTTGGACTTGTAATATTTTTCAAAATTTGAATATCGAAAAAGGAAATGGAAACCGAATAAGGAAACGAAAATCGAAAAAGGTTATAGAAACCGAATAAGGAAATAGAAACCGAAAAAGAAAATGAAAATTGAAAAAAGAAAAAGAAACCGAATAAGGAAAAAGAAACCGAATAAGGAAAAAGAAACCGAATAAGGAAATGGAAATTGAATAAGGAAATGAAAATCCAATAAGGAAATAGAAACCGAATAAGTAACTAGAAACCGAAGAAGGAAATGAATATCGAATAAGGAAATGGAAATCGAATAAGGAAACGAAAAACCAATTAGGAAATAGAACCCGAATTAGGAAATAGAAACGGAAAAAGGAAATGAATATTGAATAAGGAAAAAGAAACCGAATAAGGAAATGAAAATCGAATAAGGAAATGAAAATCCAATAAGGAAATAGAAACTGAATAAGGAAATAGAAACCTAATAAGGAATTGAATATTGAAAAAGGAAAAAGAAACCGAATAAGGAAATGAAAATTGAATAAGGAAATGGAAATCGAATAAGGAAATTAAAATCCAATAAGGAAATAGAAACCGAATAAGGAAATAGGAACCGAAAAAGGAAATGAATATTGAAAAAGGAAGAAGAAACCGAATAAGGAAAAGAAAATCGAATAAGGAAATGAAAATCGAATAAGGAAATGGAAATCAAATAAGGATGATAATCGAAAAAGGAAAAAGAAAACGAATAAGGAAATGACAAAAAAATTTGAAGAAAAACTTTTTGAGGAAAAAAATTTTGAGGAAAAAAAAAATTTGAGGAAAAAAAATTTTGAGGAAATAAAAATTGAGGAAAAAAAAAATTGAGGAAAAAAAATTTTGAGGAAAAAAAATTTGGAGGAAAAAAAAAATTTGAGGAAAAAAAATTTTGGGGAAAAAAAAATTTTGAGGAAAATTTTGAAGGAAAAAAAAAATTCAGTTTGGACTTGTAATATTTTCAAAATTTGAATATCGAAAAAGGAAAAAGGAAAAAGGAACCAACTTGTGTCTAGAATAGCAGATGCGAAGTATAGTGATAAGACACTGATACATACTGAAATCCTATGACACTCGTATATCCTAATTGGAAATGAATGTTCCTGTTAGCTAGTCTACGAAAGTGCTGGTATTTCAATGAAAGAGATTTCCAATTATCTTCAGATATTCCGATTTGAAATTGATTGCTTATATATAAAATCAACTTTACAATCACGTTAGCATTTGCAATTATTTAGAGACATGTTTTCTTTTTTAATTTAATATCAAAATGATTAGTCCTCCAGATAGATGTCATGTGTACTTCTCAGGCGTATTTATACGAAATAAAACGACATATCGACATATTAAAAATCAATTGTCATGCAAAAAATAAAACTATAACCAGTTTGCTTTTAAAGTATAAGAATTTGTATTGTACAACAACTGTGCGATTGGCCTCCTCACACACGGTTTTGATTCAAAAGTAACGGTTTACTTTATAATCAATCAAAGTATCAGAAGACCATTACTAGACTGTAATGAACTTCTAGTAGTATTTTTAGACACCTGTTACGATCGCAATCGCAGTTCTAATTGAAGAAAGGGGTATTAGCTGTGAAATTCCTGATATCCAATTTGAATTAAATTTTAAAACACGATTTTTAAGTTACTTTAACGTATATCCAAATTACAAAAAGTCCATATGAAGTTATTAAAAAAGCATGAACTCCTTATAACGGATAAGCATTTCTTGAGTATTTTAGACCAGACGCAATCTTATTAACCATAGAGATGACCTCCGAAGTCTGTCGTCGATTTTATGACTTGATGCAAAAATAACCATATACATATAGAGACAGATAAGAACATGACGAATTTTCTAGATGTGTTTGAATTCATGATATGGATTAAACATTATTATCATCAGTTTACCTGTATAGTAGTAATGTTTTAGGTAGTAGTAGAAAGAAGAGGTGTACAATAAAGGCAACAGAAGTGTACTGCTGTTCAAAAGTCATGAATTGATTGAGAGAAAACAAATCCGGGACAAAAACTAAAACCAAGGAAAACACATGAACCACAAGAGGAAAACATAGGAACAATAGGTAAACTGAATTGCAACAAAATCAACGCCAACAAACATAGGAACAAACTCTTTGATAACAACTGCCATATTCCTGACTTGGTACAATACATTTTAAGAATAATTGGTAGGTTGAACCGGATTTAATGGCCAGACCTCACGCTTTATCAAAATATCAAATAATATAATAGTCGACATATATTGATAATTGCGTAATAATTCATAATACATAATCAGAGAGAGATCTGTCAGGCAAAGGTGGTAGTAAACAATACCACTTATTTTTGAAAGTTTTATACTTAGACCATACATATATAAACCATTAGACATATTGTTAAATCCCAATGCCATTATACATAGAAGGTTTTTTTTACCAAATACCTATGTCGTTTTGCACCATTTAAAATCGAAACCGGGAGTAAATTTGAAAATTTACTTGAACGAGATCCAGTCTGTGGTGCTATATTAACAAAATTTATTTGATCGGATGAAGATTTTGACAATGTCGTATTATTTCATCAGTGATGCTTATATTAAGTCAAAACTTTGAAAATTCAAAACCTGAAACGAACGGTGAAAGGTCTGATCAAATATAAAGGAACCCAAAGTTTAGCTGAAACCAGATAAGGAATCAGACCTCTGATTAATGAGAGTTTTTTTTAAATATAAAATGATTTCAAACCTTTATTACATTAAATTCGAATCAAACAATATTGCTATTTTTTTAGTATCGAATTAAAGGCTACTTGGCTGTTGATACCATTAAGATATCACTAGCAAAGTTAGCCAACCAGCTTCTCACTAGAATCAAAAATGATAGGCTTATAAATGTGTACGCCGACGCGCGTTTCGTCTACATTATACTGATCAGTAAAAATACATACTGGAGGCTAAATCAAATGCAAATGTGTTAACCATTAAGAATCAAAATCCCCTAAAGGTTGTGCCAAATAAGGCTTAGACAACCTATACCTAGGGGTAGAAAAATCTAACTGTTTCGAAAAACAACAACATTTCCTTAACAGAAGATTTAGCAGCGGAAAAATTAATATATCAATGTTATTTCTTGTCAACATAAAAGTGATAACTACTAAATTAAAGTGTTACCGAAAGGTCCATATTATAAAATTAACGTTGCCAATTCCAAGGCCCTAGATACTCATTCAAACAACTGTCTCTTCATTGATGCTAGAGGTCAAACTATTTGAAAATCCAAACTTAATACAAGCGTTGAATAGCTGATCAAACCAAAATATACATAAAGTTCTGTGTAACAGAAGAATATCGACTAACTTATGTGATTTTAAAAGTATATGAACTAGTATAATGTAGTCGTCAATCATTTTTAAGTGTGATTTTTACAAGCTCTTTATTCATTTACCCTATGCAATTATGTTTTTTTCGAATGAGAATGACTACAAAAATGATCGTAAGAAAAAAAAAAATACCAAACTCCAAGTATAATGAAACGCATCAATCGAATGGCAGACAAATGTTATTTTTCCTGTCTTGTTACAGGTTTTTTTTTTTTGTAGAAAGTGGTAGATAAAAAAAACCTGGATTTATAGCTAACTTTCATGACAGATTCCTATACTTATTAAAATCGTCTTTGTCTAATACCCTGAAGGAACGTCATGAAGACAAAGATTCTTCTGGAAAATAGTCCTGTTTAAAGATAATGACCAAAAACACTTACTACAGTAACTCGTAGACAACCCTTTCCATTATCGTATTTCCACTCTAGGGTATAAATCGTATTATATTTGTCAAATGATAACGACAGAAAATTATCACTAATTTTGTTTAACAGATTTACAGTTTTTCTAGTAGGTCTAATAAGGCTGACATGATTTCAATCACCATTAGTAAATAGTTTGACCTACTTGCATGTAGTAATATGTAATCGATCAAATCTTTTTTGAAAATGATAATGAATATAGAAAAGTAGATGGTACGATAAGGACACTACCCACTAGCATGACCTCCAATAACATGAGGGTCTTTTTCTTTTTTCTTTTAACATATTTACGTTATTATCATTCGTTTGATGTGTTTTATCATTTGATTTTGCCATTTAATTAGGAACTTTCCGTTTTGAGTTTTCCTCGGAGTTCAGTATTTTTTGTGATTTTACTTTTTGTTACTGTGTAAAATATATCTTTTTATTAAGACACATCTTGCATATAGGTAAAAAATGTAAATTCCGTCTTGTATGTGACATCATAAGTGACATTTCTGCACAATAGCGCCTAGATTATATTACTAAATGATAATTTTAACAAAATGAATTTCAAAGGTTTGGAATTTCCAAAAAATATATTAAACGTTGGGGTACCACAATTACACCTATGGGTGACATTTTTCTTTCGGTTTATAAATTGTACAAACGCGCTTTATAAATCATGAACAATGCCGATAAACGAAGCGGTGGTGTTGTTGTAGCGTGTTCGTCGCGAGGACGGAAGGCGTGGTTTTGAACCCCGGGTCAAATTGGTATTTACTGCTTCTCAGCTAATCACGTGTGACAAATTACCTCTTACTGAGATGGCAGGGTACATCATTATGTTAGATCTCCAAACTGAGTCTATTCATCATACATGTTTTAGAACATAAATCGCGCTGTCCTTTTAAAATCCTTGTTTGCTGTCTGCATAATTAGATTAACAATAACATGTTTTCATGTTTCATTATTTAGAAGAAAATAAGTTAAAAATATAAAGATGGAAACTTTTACAATTCATATTACCAACAAAACAATTATTGTTTAAATGGAAACAGAAGAATGAGAGTCTATGTAATGTATGTAAAAGAAGAAGATTAAAACCACTTTTTTTTTTATTTCTGGTCGATTTTTAGAAAAATTTTGGAAAAGTATTTACGAGTTAATGATAAAATCAAATTTAAATTTTAGAGTATCATTAAAGCAATTAGTCTTTGGATATAAAATTTTTGACAAAAATTATTTTGGTCTGAATTATTTCCACGATCTTTCCATATACAAATCATATTTTGTATCTAATCAGATATTGACAAAGGTAAATGTTTATCAAATTTTTACAACGAAAACAGAACAATGAAACTTAATCAATTACTAAAGTCACTTAAAAGAAGTTTAGACGATTGATAGAATAAAACATAATGTATTAAAATGTTGTACAATTGTATTTCAAGAAATTTATACATATTATTATAATTTATTAATATATACCAGCAGAGCTGATTGCTAACCTGGGTAATCAGTGGAATATAACAGGATGCATCAAGAAAAGCTTGGTTTCTTGGTGTAACAATGTAACAAGCATATTTGATGAATAAATATTTAATGTTGTTAAAAAAAGGAAAAGCAATAACGGTTTTAAACCGAAAAGATAATGATGGTTCATTACTGATAATCACATTTTGACGATACATGCGCCACTGTTCAGGTTCTCGACGATGCGAGCTGTAAGTACCTAACCTATGGCGTCGATGGGAGTTTTTTTAACGACCTTGACTGGCTATACAGCCCTTGTACGGTCGTCTATGGCTAGATAACAACATCGTCATTTTATTGACTGTCAATCGATTTCGAACAACATCATTTCTTCCCAGTCGATGTTGTTTATCGAGCTGTTAGACTCGCTCTATCGAAACATGTTGCATAGTAGTATACCAAAAATGTACTTATGCTGGGCAGAGCATTATTTGGTCGTTCATTGGAGCTGTTTCGTACATTTAGATAATCTGTCAAATGCTGTATTGTGCAAACATTACAGTTACGTGCATCTTCAAATTTGTTGTTTAAAAGTTCTATGGTTCGTTCAAGGAGTAGTGTTGGCATTTTTCCAGCATCAAAATGATACTGACAAACCCATTTAATTTTCCCGTCTGAAATAACTTATTAATTGCACTGATTGTGTTAAATGACTGTATTAACCCATAGCCTTTATCTTATTATTTCTTGAACAAATTTTTCCTATACCAAAGTGTCTGTATCATTGTATGAAAACAAATAATTGCGTGATAAAAAAAGATAAAAACAAGTTGCTTTTTTAGAAAAAAAAAAGTCAATACGTGAACCTTAGAACTTTATGCAAATCTTATTTCAACTGAATTGTAAATTATACCTCAGTGCTTTCATTATCATCTGTGTGGAGGATAATATTTTCTTTTTAGGCCACACCAATTTAATTCCTTGTTCGACGGACCCGCCCGCACCTTTTTTTTTCAAAGCAGAATTTTTTTATTTTTTTTATGTTCCCGCTTCCCGCATCCGAAAATGTAATCGTGTCCATTTCCCGCACCGTTTTTTTTTTGTAAATATTATAAACAGATATTTGCACTTGTTTTTATTATCACAATCTAACATGTATTTATAACGATTTTAAACATATAAGCACCCAAGTACACTGTGTCAATGTCTGTGATAATATTTGATTCAGCATGAAACCCATTTATCCCAAATGGGAGTGCTCCGATAAATAGAAAACAGAAGAAAATACCTGTACAGAACAAAACATTGGTTTCCTTCCCCCTTACTTAGATTACCTATCAAAATATGTTCGTTGTTAGAAATAAACTTCAAAGAACTTCGGAAAGAAATGCCTTCAACTGCAATATGCTGGCGATACAAAACTATCCATACCCCTGCATGTTTATGCACCTGTCCTGATTGATTCAGGGGCCTGTCGTTCAGCAGTTAGATATCGTTCGTTGATGTTCATAAATATTATTTGGTATTTTTCCGTTTGTATATATATAAATTAGATCGTTGGTTTTCCTGTTCGAATTGTGTACACTTATAATTTTGGGGTCCCTTATAGCTTGCTGTTTGGTCTGGGCCAAAGCTCTGCCGTACGTACTATGACCTGTATTTGCTATTATCCCTCAGAAGGGCACATATGGGGTCATTTTACTGTTGTAAAAAAAGAAACTTGAAGAAATACCAAGGATTTGCATAGTGTTACTATACAAATCCTTTGAAGAACTTAAAAAAATTAACTAAAAGAGAGGAGAAATACATCATATTTAAATAATTTTAAACAACATTACTATATTCTTAAAGAGAATTATTTATGATATTATTTATTTTGAATAATATTAAAGTAAATGTGTTAACATGGCCTAAGTCCAGGAATATTACAAAATTCTTGGGCATGTTTTGACCATTTAATACCAGATAGATATATAGTTCTTTAAGAAAATATGAGCTCTTTTGTACTAAAAAGTTTTATTTCCAAAAAAATATATTGTAACTTATATTGACCCGTCATAAAAAGGATATTTATAAAATTGAGGGGTTGTTCCCAACTTGATTATGACTTGGATGGAGAATTGTCTCATTAATTGGCACACATACATATACCAAATCTAATTATTCAATTATTTATTGGTGAACAGGGAAAAATACTTCATAAATTAAAGAAATGTCAAAGTACAAGAGATAAATCAAGTTTTAATATTGTCAAAACCTACTATTTTATGTTTACAAAAAAAAAATATAATCGCTCGCCTTTACTTTTCAAGCTTCGCCTCAAAAATTTGCAAAATAAATATTTTTTATTAAAATTTTCAAATCGCTCGCTTCCCCCAATTTTTGGAGTCCAAAAATCCGTAGAACAAGAAATTAAATTGGTGTGGCCTTATTGTAAATCAGGACAATTTGGGTATGTTGAGAGTGGTGTTTAATATAAAGTGAGGAGATAATTAATGTTTTTATTTCGATATTAATGTTTACCAACGTGAAAGGTCAAAATACTACCAATGGATGACACTTCTAGGGTTCTTATTGGTAGAGGTAATATTTCACCTAAGTCCAACAGCCATTTTATTGACTTTTCTGTGAAAAAAATCCATATTAGATAGATATAGGAAGATGTGGTATGAGTGCCAATGAGACAATTCTCCATTCAAGTAATAATTTATAAAAGTAAACCATTATAGGTCAAGGTACGGCATTTAACACAGAGCCTTGGCTCACACCGAACATCAAGCTATAAAGGGCCCCAAAAAATACTAGTATAAAACCATTCTAATGGGGAAACTAACGGTCTATATAAAAACGAGAAACGAGAAACACATAAGAACTACATAAACAGACGACAACTACTGTACATCAGATTCCTGACTAAGGGAAGGTGCAAACATTTGTAGCGGAATTAAACGTTAAAGTACGACTTTTTTGCTTCATAGAATATGGAATGTTTATTCCTACCAATAAGACAAAAGCAACTTACTTATCATGTGTTTATGCATGCCGTAAAACCCTGTTCCACGTAATAAATGGGTTTGGATCCAGCAAATACATTTAATTTGCTGCTTATACATGTATACTTAATATACCTGTCCGAAATCAGGAGCCTGGTTTTTTTTTGCTAATTATCGTTGTTTGGCATAATAAATTGCCATGAATTTGATGCATATATGTGCATAGTGGTGAAAATATACCACCCATGGGCGTTCTTATAACTTGTTTGTATAACTGTCCATTAAACCCAAATTCATTGTTTCTTAGAAATAATTTAACAAATGCAGTTAAACCTTTTTTGTTGGGAATCTTTAAAGGATATTATTGTGCATCAATCAATTCTACTGCATTGATAACCGTTTCTTTTAAATTAACCATGATCATATTTGTGTACATTTACGTTACATCATAGGCAATAAGAAAGCATTCCCTTTTTATCTTGTGTGTAACTCTATTTTATTAATGAAATCCGTTGTATCTAGAATTCAATTCTAAAGTTATGCCTCTTTAATAATGGTTTTATATTAGGTCAAATAATTTCTCAATCTCAATCCATCTCCCCGGCCGACACTCGGCTAACCGAGAGATAGGTCGGTTAATCTATATTGAGTATGCGGCTATATCGGCGGTTGGTCTGTTAATCGGGTTGGTTATACGTCTGTTAAGAGTAAAACGCACAATTTTAATATTAAAATCTATTTAATATACAGATTTTAGGTACATTATAAGAATCAAATCAAAAAAAGAAAAGTGTCTGACAAAATGATATATATCATAGAACATTTTCCAACTGTAAAAACATTTCATAGTCTGCGCAGTTTTCAGTAAAACTAAAAGGCGTCGCGCAAGTATGTAGTATTTATGCTTATACGCATAGCAATTTTTGTAATGAAAGGCGAAAAAAACAATTTTAGATATCATTTAAAGGACACAAAATCGTACTTTGGTTCTAAAATATAAATTGAAACTAGTAAATACTTCATAATTGTAATATAACGTGAGTAATACCACGTTTTAGTGAACATTATGGGAATAAAGTCTGTTAATGGGTTGGACAATTGAAATTGTGTCAGTTAAGAGTTATTTAGCCACGACAATAGTTGTGCTACCTTTATATTTTCCCTTTGAAAAGGTTAAGAATGAGATGCTCTTGAGTAAAGAAAAATGACAATACGCTGCAACAGTATCCTTCTAGTAAGAACATTTTTATTTTGACTTCCTTTGCATTTTATTAAGGGGTGTGTCACTTCAATATATGGATATGGATTGCCTGCTGGAATGTGCATGAATCTATTATTAACGTTTTCTTCAGCCTTAATTTTTGTGTCTGTTCAAAGTAGCACGTTCTCAAATCCGATCGAAAGTGTCTTTCTAATACAACACAGGGTACATATAACGTGTTGTCGTTCTCATATGCACATGATATTTGTCACTGGACGTTAAACTCTAAATCGTCAACATCATCCGATTGGTTCTTTTCTTCTATTACTGAATCATCTGTTGTTTACAAATCAGTCTAAAGAAGTAAATGGAAAGGAGCGAATGCAGCTACATTTGGTTATCTTAAGTTTTGATTCATTTTATTCCGTTTAGTTCCTTTCTACATAAGTGCAGAGGAGAACTGCAGTTGTCCGCATGTAAACTTTTAGCATTTATTACCAATATGAGTACATAGCAATCCGTTACTGTTTCAACACCCAGGGATATTTCATGTCTTTATTCTCAAACAGTTATTATTTTTTCTATCTTTTTTTATTAATGCATCACTTCCTACTGTCCTTATCTATTATTCTATATATTCTGTGTTTCCATCCAGATTCTCGTGTATACAATGAGGGTCCGGATTGGGGGTGTTGTTTATTTCTATATTCTTTAAATTGTCTGTTACTTTTCTCTACATTTTATTTTATCTTACTCATTATTATTTCTTTATTCTTTATATATTCTAGCATCCCAATATATTTTACTTACTGATGTTTAGTTACATTACGATGTTTATCTCTGATTTATATACTGGTTAATACCAATTTAGATACAAATTAGTGTCATTCATGACAACCTAAACAGAATCCACATGATATATGCGACCATTCTTGGATGAAATCAATATGTATAGATTATAACATGCCCTTTTCTATATTAGCCCTGGTATCATCCCGAGACTCCCATATCGGCCTCGAGGCTTTAGCCGAGGGCCGATATGGGTCGAGGGATGATACCAGGGCAAATATTGAAAACATGTTATAATCTTTAAGCTATTTATCACATATTTAAGTGTTGCAGAAAAGAGGGGAAAAAAAGTTCAATTATAAAGTATTTTCTATGTAGTCACGTACTTGACAGCGTAACGGGTATTTGAAAAATCATCAGAAGTGAAGTAAATAGACTATAGTAGTGCATTGACTTGACATATAAACGATACAAGGATTAGGCCCGAAACGGGAAAAAAAGCTCTGCTATCAAGAAAGAAAATATTTTCAATTGTTGTTATTTTGTTATTGTTATTTATTTTATTTAAATTTTGGGTAAATACCCCTTTCAAAAGGCCTCATATCTGGCTGAGAAATATACATCACAATGAACATGATGAAATGTACATCACCAGTTGAAACCCATCTATGGTGAACGAATGCGTTTAATATCAACAATAAGCATAACACACAATGATTTATAGGTTTTAAAGTAAAAATATTAACAAGTGAAATACGTTTTTCCAACAATTGTAAAAGAAATAAGTTTGAGTCGGTCCACGCTTCGTTGTATAGTAAATTAGAACTTTAAGCATTGTCTATAAAATAACGTGATGTAGATTCAATTCATTGTCGTTTAAACTGCCGATTTTTGATTGGTCTAGCCGAGAGGGTGACATTCCAAAAAATTGTCACCCGCTCAGCCATGCGATAGAGTAAATTAACACCTTCGTATTAGGCAATCAAAATATGGCATTTTAACATGATGTATAATAATACTTTAATATTACACTTTTTTATATCAGTTTTCAATATTCATGGCCTAAATTCATTATTCATGTCAGTGTTTCCGTATATATTATGTTTCATTGCTCATGTGTTGTTTCCGTATATTTTAGCCACTCGTCTTGAGCCTACCCATTTGATCCGATAACACCCCATACAGCAATAAAATTATACTTTTATTGCCATTCATAACTCTTAACAGACCAATTAACAGACCGGGTTTTATACATCCGACTTATTAACAGACCAGGTTTTAAATAAAGATTGATTTATGTCACCAAAATACAGATTTTTGTGTAGATTTTTCACACAATGATATCAATTTGGTTGACAAACATAATGCCTGTCTTTGTTCGATGTTCAAAATATCGCATGCAAGTAAATTCAACCAACGTGTCTTTTTGTGTACATTTTGTGTGCGTAAAATGTGTATAAATTTATTGATGAGTAACACGCCTTTTCATTTTATAGATCGTACATCGAAGCTAGAAAAATAATAATTACACCACTGGATTCAGTACATTGAATTGTTTTGTTAGACATGAATAATTTTTATGATAAACATATATTTAAAAAGTTATACAATGAAACATGCAGAATTTCCAATGATTTCCTCGATAACACCTGATTAACAGACTTTAGCCAACCCGATTAACAGACCCACCGCCGATATAGCCACATACTCAATATAGATTAACCGACCAATCTCTCGGTTAGCCGAGTGTCGGCCGTGATCTCGTGGGAGAGTAACACCTATTGATGATCGGTCGTAAAGAACATTAATTAAAGTACATTGTATCATACTAGTTGACCAGTTCGCAATGCCTCATTAATTATTTCTAAATGAATTTTATGAATGTTTGGAAGACTTAGGTACATGTGTCCATGTTTTGAATCATTATTATTCTTAAAAATTATACGTATGGATAGCTATTTCGTTTTTTTCTATACAGATTTTCAACTATATATTTTATTATCATATCGTTGTTTGGCATAATAAATTGCCATGAATTTGATGCATATATGTGCATAGTGGTGAAAATATACCACCCATGGGCGTTCTTATAACTTGTTTGTATAACTGTCCATTAAACCCAAATTCATTGTTTCTTAGAAATAATTTAACAAATGCAGTTAAACCTTTTTTGTTGGGAATCTTTAAAGGATATTATTGTGCATCAATCAATTCTACTGCATTGATAACTGTTTCTTTTAAATTAACCATGATCATATTTGTGTACATTTACGTTACATCATAGGCAATAAGAAAGCATTCCCTTTTTATCTTGTGTGTAACTCTATTTTATTAATGAAATCCGTTGTATCTAGAATTCAATTCTAAAGTTATGCCTCTTTAATAATGGTTTTATATTAGGTCAAATAATTTCTCAATCTCAATCCATCTCGTGGGAGAGTAACACCTATTGATGATCGGTCGTAAAGAACATTAATTAACGTACATTGTATCATACTAGTTGACCAGTTCGCAATGCCTCATTAATTATTTCTAAATGAATTTTATGAATGTTTGGAAGACTTAGGTACATGTGTCCATGTTTTGAATCATTATTATTCTTAAAAATTATACGTATGGATAGCTATTTCGTTTTTTTCTATACAGATTTTCAACTATATATTTTATTATCATATAAGTGAGTAAGCAATCAGTGTAAAGTTCTTTATTGCCATGTTTTAAATATATTGAATACCCCGTATGGAGGTGTTCTTAATTGCAGGATGCTAATACAGATAAGAAGAAAAAATGTTCCGAATGAACAAAAGAAAATTTCCGAATATTTCTCAATAGACCATATTTCTATCTAATAAATATGCGTGAACCCTCAGAGGTTCACGCAACAATCAACTATTAAAAGTTTCAATAATTTTGTATGACATATCATAATATAACCACTATAGAAGTGTTTACAACACCACGATAAGGTTATAAAGTACATACAAACGGAAGGGTAACTTTGCAGCCAATTTTGTATTATTTCTTTTCACCGGCACAGTGTACATCAGATTGCGTATTACACATGTACATTACTTTGCATGCTTATCTCTATCCAAGTACATTGTTACATGTTTTGGTATGGTGCCTTGGTAGTTTCCACGAGTGTGGCGTATTAAATTATAAGCCTGGTACTTTTGATAACTAAATTCAATTCTCAAGAGTATTTATTGGATGATCTGTACTACAGTTTTCATATAGTTGCTTGTCATGTAGCAGTCGAAGTGCTGGATTTTTTTTAATTTTTCATTAAATATATACATGTAATTCTTCTTTTAGCATAATTTTGGTTTATGATTGAACATTTTAAAAATTTCTATTTCATATGTGTAAGATTTACATTTGTTGTAACTTCCGCCTCTCTAGTTTAGTTATATAACTTTATAGAGATGTTAAAAAAATATCAATTGTTAAAACAACAAATAATAATTTTCATAATCATAACTCGTTGTTCTCCGTTTCATGACAAAAGGAACATGTTTTGTTATATTATTATTATATTATTATATATTAGCTTTTTCTATGCAATTTCTTGGTTTTTTTTTGGTTATAATCATTATTTTGTAATGAACCGAAAATACACTGAAGATGATACTGGATATTTTGATCTACAATATATTTATAAAGTTTGATGGATTAATATTTCAACAGACAGTCGATATTCTAAATGGGCACTAATTGTGCACCACTACGGACCGATTTGCTTTTTGTACTCGTATGATGCAGAACTCATTCAGAACTTTCTAAATGTCAAAAAGAAAAAGCACCTGGCGAAATAACCCATATTTCAGTCAGTACTAGCATCTCATATATCCCAGTTAAATTAAAAATTAAAGATACTACGGATTTTAGAAGGCATGACTGCTTAATACTTTTATTATTTCCTAAATATTGACACAGATGGACGATTCCGCGCTTCATACAAAATGTACTTCGGTCACGCTATTACACCCCAACAAACTTAACAAAAAGGAAAAAATATATACAAAAAAAAGTATTCCAGTAATAACTACACAGACACATACCTAATGAAATATCAGGTATCTATAGAAATTTTTAAAGAATAGCAGTCCAAAAATCTAACGAAGGCTGAAAATAGAGTCTAATATTTAATCCGTATTCTATGAAATACATCTTGGAGGTCTTTTTCTATCAATCGGAGAAACTGTACCTTCAATCGCAGAGTTTAACCTCAGACAACCTCTCAAATAGAGACTATCTTCAAGTGTTTTTCTCATTCAAAGTCGATATTCAATGGAAACGTTGTTGATGATTCTCGATTTTATGTGTTATGCTATTTCACTGTTAAAACTGACACATAAATGTCAAAATTATGTTTTCAGCAAAAATTTAATTCTGTTTTATTGATGGGTAATTTACCATACATGTATTATAAGTGATTAGATTACTTGGATTGTAGAATAAATTGATTGCTATAAAATATGCACATGGATGAAATGTAATTTAATTTCAACGTCTCTTCAGAAATAAAAATATAATGTTCTGTGACAGATCTAGACGACGAACAACTGTAATTTAATAGTATCCTTTGAATGAAACAGAAAGATTATACGGTCTTTCGATATATCGGTACTAGTAAACTCGCGTAACGTAAAGGTACAATTTTGATTTGGACATATAAAAGCAACACATAGTTAAATGTTTACATATAGCTTCTCACGCATTTAATATATATCCTTGACTTTCAAGTTTTACGCGTTTCTGGAAAAGGTTAATCCAGACAAGATCAATGGAACCCCGAATTTATGAAGTGATTTTGTTATTTACACTGTTTGTGTGTGGGGGAAAAGAACCTTTGTTGGAGCTTCATAACACTCCCGTTTATGCGCACTCTTTTATGTTATGAACCTAGGTTTTGACAATATATCAGGAGTAACATCACCTAACATTTTACAGCTAGTCGTTATAAAACCATGAGCTCCATTGACATCAGGTGCAACGGCTTTACAATTTACATCATAGTCTAAAATTCACTTAGAACTAGACTTATCTAAGTATACGTTGTCGAATAATTCACAGTAAACTATTCAATGATAGTCAGAAGGCGTTCTAAAACAAATTTCACTTTTATTGACAATAATATTCATATAACTATCCGCACACAACATTTATCTTTGGGGGTTTAACAGAGTATACGATTGTTTTGTTCATTCTTTTCTTAAATAACCATAGTCCAGTCAAACTAAGATTTAACCTCAAACTAATTGCAACAGAAAATGTTTTAGTTCTAATCTATAGCTTATGCCCTTAATATAAACAAAAAAAAGTCCCAATAAATCTCACTTAAGGAAAACTCAAAATCAACATTTTTTATTTCCTATGGAAATTAACATTGGAAGGGGAGATAACTCCTAAAAATTATTCTTTTTTTGTAATTTTTTTGGTTGATTTTCTTGAAATTTATGTAAAGTATGATACTTTGATGGGGGTTTAAGTTGGTATTTGACTAAATTATATAATCTTCTGCTCATTAAATGTACAAAACCGAAGTGTTATGGGTAGCTTTATTCTTTTTGTGCATTTTTCATTAAAGAGATTGCGAAGCTTTGTGACCATTTAAAAAAAATAATGTGAAAATTTGGTATTGTTTATATCTGTATATTATATTTTTTCAGCATCTTACTTGTCTAAAGAAACTTTAAACCACAAAAAGAAGAATACATGCTTAATTATTTTTATTAAATTAGAGATTCTTTACCTTGACATGTTGAAAATTCAATAAATGGTCAACTAATGAACTACAAAATCTAGATAATAGCTTGAGAAAAAAAAATGAAAACACCTTTATAGTTGTCTTTTATACTTTAAAGACCGCTAAAAAATCAAGAATCAATACATTCTGATGAATAGAAGCGATAAAGTTATAATTTTGTATCAATTTTTATTGATATTTCTGCCTTTTTTGCAAGAGTTATCTCCCTTTTCAATGCTAATCTCCGTAGGAATTTTAAATGGTGATTTTTTTAGTCTTCCTCAAGTTAGATTTTATGGGACTTTTTTCTTTGTATATTTGTGGTATAATGCTTAAGATTAAAACCTAAAAATCATCTGTTGCAATTACTTTCAGGTTAGGGTCAAATTTATGCTAGATTGAGTGGACTACCACATCATCTATCAGCATCAAGTAAAATCCAAACGTGTCAATCGTTTGTTTTTACACCACCATCAAATGAGTTTAGAAACGTAACTAGGTCATTTCAATAGAATAACAAAATTTAAAAGCAGAAGTGATAATGGACATCCTTGGGGAAACCATTTGTGACATTACATCGTTCTGATAAAAATCTGTTGAATTGAACACTTTTAATACTGAACAGTAAATTTGAATTAATAGACTGTATAGTAGTGGTATGAAACGTTTCTGTTGCACAAAGTTTATTTAGATTTAACAACAGTGTAGCCATATTAGCAAAAGCAAATTGAAATTTCAAAGATAACACAAAAATTATATTTGTCAAGCTTTTTTTCTGTCATTCTTTAGGGTTGTAAGTAAAGATACTTGATTTATTATAAGGTTTCGAGTATGGCTAACGGAAAACATTCTGCTCGTCTGTTATAATAAATCATTGCCATTGCGCCAGCCTTCATCGTGAGCTTTTAGGCAACCGGGCTAATGTAATACCTCTGTCTGTAAGACAATCGGTATGATGATTATTTCGTTCCACAGATATGAAGTTCCAGAAAGCATAAATCAAAATTTCAGCAATTATTGTGCAAAGACATGATCAACATAGAATGACAGCAAAATATTTTCAAAGGTAGTAATATGAATCGCGTGTGTGCAAATCCTGTCGTTCAATTTTAAAAAGACGTAGATCGGTGGTGACATGCATAACAATTATATGGTCATTTTTATAAATTTACAGTTCGCAAAAGTATGAATTATTCGAAATACTAAGGAATTTCTTATCCCAGGCATAGATAACCTAAACCGTATTTGGCACAAGTTTTTTGAAATTTTGGGTCCTCAATGCTCTTCAACTTTGTACTTGTTTGTCTTTCTAACTATTTTGATCTGAGCGTCACTGGTGAGTCTTATGAAAACGGAACGCATGTCTGGCGTATTAAATTATAAGCCTGGTACCTTACTGTAAATATTATTCATAATGCTTCATGAAATATGCAATACATGTTATACGTTTCTAATAGTACTGTATTAAGAAAAACTCTCATTTTATGTAACGTTGTTTTAACATTTACAACTGTATATTTTACTGGTTGAGAGATGGGATTTAAACTTAAACCATTGAATTGAACGGAAATGTTGTCTCAACGATAGTCGCGGTACGGGTAGAAGTTTAAATTGGTTCATGGGCTTATTTTAACATCAATATCAGGTTCTAAACTATGCGCTATTTGAACACAATGTATTGATCAGGCTTTTTTTTAATTTTGTGCTTTGTGAATTTTTTGTCTATTAACCGTTTCTCGTGGTTTTTTTTAATGCCATAGTGTTGTCAGTTTGTTTTGGACTTATGAATTTGAATGTCCTTTTGGTATCTTTCGTCTGTCTCTATTGTTTATCCCATTCTTTTGTAAATATTTAAGTTTAAATTTTTCAAACTTTATTTAGATCCATTCAGTTTATTTTGTACCAAGTCAGGAATATAACAGTTGTTATCCATTCGTTTGATGTGTTTGAGCTTTTGATTTTCAAATTTGATGTGGGACTTTCCTTTTTGAATTTTCCTCAGAGTTCAGTATTTTTGTGATTTAAATTTTTTCATATACACATAGGATATTACTGAAAAGTGCATTTTTAACATATATGTATTTGGAACTCTCCGAAGACTTGTTTATCGGGTTCTTAGAACGTGTATTACTGACATTCCAAATAATTTAATTATGAAAACATAGTTGATATGTTGTTTTGAAAAACTAGGTTGGAAATTATTACATAACTTTGAGAGAAATAAAAACATTCGATCAATATTATTCTACAACGTACATTTGATGCATATTCCCGTCAACAATGGTCGCAAAGAGTTAAGAACTCAGCAGAGACACTTTCAACCACTAATCAAAATAAATAATTTACTGTTTCTTCAAAGAAAAAAATTATGGATTGAATTACACCATAAGCAGTTGAAAGTCAATTGTATAATTTTTAACATTGTGGGAAATCAACATCAACAGGGACTATTCTAAATTTAAAGATTTTACTGTATAGGTAGGGTCATGGTATCAAAAATATCTAAAGTTACATATTTTTCGATATTATTCTTTAAAAGCTGAATTAAAGTGAAAAGAAATGCAATATAATATTGAACAAAGGTTTTGATAAAAGATATTTACTGTTTTATTATTTAGAGAATAATTCTAAATGTATGTTTTTGAATTGGTTTTAACTTCTTTATTTCAATGTATATGATCAACTAGTTTTCTCTCAATAAAAAACCTTGCAGGGTCCAACATTGGCTTAAATCTACTTCATTTAGAAGGTTATGGATAGCTTCATGTATAACTATGCCGCATATTTTTTTTTTTATAACACAGGTTATTCTCACAGAAGATGTTCTTCTGTTGAGAGACATTCATTCGAACAAGATAACTTGACAAATAAAACTATGCTTCATCATTTATGTCAACAACATTTTCCTAATGACAATAATTCTTAAAGAAAATGCGTCTTTTGATGATGGAAGTGTATAACGACCTTGACTGGATATACATCCCTCGCACGGTCGGCTCGGTGCCCGAAAGCGTTTGGTGAGCGTTTAAATTCTTTTGAGCCATCGGCCAGGAACAGGTGGAGGACGCCATCTTGGTTTTGTGAGTTGTTTTGGTTTTCTTTTGTTGACTATTTTGATGTTATGTCTTCACAACGGCTGCTTTCAGGGCCAGATTGGTTAGGATGGCAGCCCGCTAACCTCGATGATAGAGTACTGGCAGATGAATCGCGGACGTAGTATTATCGATGACAGGAAGCATTATCAGGACCAATGTCGTGAGACAGTGAAATGTAGGTCCATTATTCAACACCTCGGATACAGCCCTCGGACTTCAGTAAGCATACCACTCCCCCAACCATAATGGGTTTTGAGAGTATGCTGGCGCGGGTTACGCGGATAATGCCTACCGTATTCTGACTCTATTCAGCGTTCAGCGTTGGATTGGTTTTTGTCATCGAAAGAAGAAAGTAGTTGTTCCATCTATCAGTAAACCCTCATCGAAGATAGCGGGTAAAGGAGAGCTGACCCAGCACGTCTGTTCATCTGTAATGACTGAACGTGACTGATGCGTCTATTGTGAAATCAGAACCCGCTATCGCATAATTCGTAAAGTCGGAGGGGTACCATATTTAGCAGACTAAGAAACTATATATATTGTATTGTTATTGTGTTCAAAAAGAGGTATGATTTCTTGACAAGCAAGTAGGAAGCATTTGCATAACTTTAAGAATAGTTATATCATTTAATCAATATCAATTATTTAATGTACATCAGATGAGTATTTCGATAAATATTTTCTCATAAATATCTAAGAACTTAGCGTTAACATTTTTTTTTTGCAATACAAGATTATAAGAAATGCATTATTGACAACTTTTAAATGAAATAAATCGCCAATGACTTTTTGATCAAATTATCATCAAAAGCATTTCAAGTTTATTGTTTTTTGCTTCTCCATTACATTTAACCTGGGAACAGTATATATATATATATATATATATATATATATATATATATATATATACAACTCGTCTAAACATCAACCCAACAATGTTAGATCTGTAAATTTGCTTTCGCAAATTTTTGGTTCTTCCCTCGCCGGGATTCGAACCCATGCTACTGTGATATCGTGACACCAAATCGCCTGCACTGCAGCCGTCCCGCTAGACCACACGACCACCTGGGCGCGAGGGGAGAACCAAAAATTTGCAAAAGCAAATTTACAGATCTAACATTGTTGGGTTGATGTTTAGACGAGTTGTATATACATTATGTACACAGCCATGTATCACCATCATTGATGGCGATCCGATGGATACATCTGTTGTAGAGTTGTCACTGACTCAGACGTACTTATATATATATATATATATATATATATATATATATATATATATGTTCCTGATTTAACAAGTGAAAGTTATATCAAACTTAGATTTACAGTATGTTTCAAATGATATAATATTACATGCATAGTATCTAGATTGTATTCTCGAGGGTAAACTGTTAAGTATGTTTAAATAATTTTGTTAAATGAATTTCAAACTTTTTTGTAACTCGAAAATATGTAACAAACTAAATTTAAGAAAAAAATTGTTCATTAACAATTTATTCGTGTGGTCTTTTTGGGGATCTTTACATATTTGGAAATGTTCGTTATAGTGACTAATACTATTTAAAATCTAATTAATTTTTATAATATTCTTTAAAAAATAAAAAAAAATAATTAATAAAGTGATCATTATAACATTAATGAGCGAATTTACGACAAATAATGCATGAAAAAAATCAATTCCTGTCGTATTAAGCCGATCGTATCCTTTTCTCGATTATGACATTATGATTAAATATCCACGCATACGGTGTGGCTCCTTATGTGGTTCTTGCGATTCCTTCAGTTGTTGTTTCAGTTGTCTCTATCTAATCGATTAATTAGATTTGAACATCGGTAAACTACTGTTGCGTAAATTTATCAAGTGTGACCTTGTGAAAGGATAAAAGACTTTTTGATAATCTCCACATTTTTAATTCTCTTGTAAAAAAAAACGTATGCAATTGAAGACTAAATAATTGGACATCCCAGTAACATTTGTAATACCGGTATAAAGGAAGCAAATAGTCTTTCCATTTTACATGAAAGAAAGCCATGGTTATTTTATCGCTGCTAAAATCTTTACATCGCAATGAACAGCATATAAATCCTGTACCATATGGCATTCAACCATAAGAACAATCATACTGTATTGTAAAGCTATTATAATAGGTACCGAGATGACAGAATGTGAAACAATTCAAAAGATTTATACTACAACAATTAACGAACAGTTATGGCAACAACAACCACGTGTTTATATGGTTGGGTATATCATGGAAGTATTATATTGTCAATATAATACTTCCATGGGTATACTAAAACTATCATTACACATTAAATAGTAGGATATTGGTGCAATTAGATTTACAACACATGACTTTGTTATTGTAACCTTAGAAATAAAATATTGATACTAATCCATTTACGGAATATGTGTCACTAACGCGCAATGCAATGAAAAGCAGCCATGGCACCCCATCAATAGATCCCCATGACCTTATCGGGTTTCTAGCAATTCTGTATTGGTCATCAATCATATATCTGAAATATTTCTAACAACAGAAATGTATTTTTATTAATTTACCAGCTATATTATGGCGATTTTTCATCAATACTCTAAAATACTTTATGAGAGGATTTGTCCCTGTGCTAATGATTATGTTTTCAATAACTTTAATTTCGTTGAAGTCAGAGATATCGAAATTTCACGGTTTTGACTGACATATCGTTTCAAAATGGTGTATTTGAAATAAATATGTATAAAACGCAAAGTTCTATTTGCCGTTAAGTTTTTTTTTAGTATATATAAGACGATTTCAATTAAAAGTTTGAAAGAGTTCCGTATGACACTCCAATGCATTAAACTATAGTTAGGGCTCCCAAAACAAAGTTTGGAGAGTTATTGTGTTGTTCAGTTTCAAAATTACTACGTCTTCTTCTTACTGGTGGTTGTCTAGCTCGTCTTATTCTTCTTACGGGTTGTTGTCTAGTTCATCTTCTTCTTACTGGCGATTGTCTAATTTGTCATCTTCTTCTTACAGATGATTGTCGAGCTCGTCCTCTCTTCTTACGGGTGATTGTCTAATTCGTTCTCTTTTTACGAGTGGTTGTCTAGTTCGTCATCTTTTTCTTACGGGAGTGTGTTAAGCTTGTTCATTTCTTCTTACGGGTTGTTGTCTAGCTCGTCCACTTCTTCTTACGGGTGGCTGTCTATGTCGTTCTCTTCTTACAGGTGGTTGTCTAGCTCGTCCATTTCTTCTTACGGGTGGTTGTCTAGGTCGTTCTCTTCTTCTAACGGGAGAGTGTTTAGCTCGTCCTCGTCTACTTACGGGTGGTTGTCTAGCTCGTCCACTTCTTCTTACGGGTGGTTGTCTAGCTCGTCCTCTTCTTCTTACTGGCGGTTGTCTAGCTTGTCCTCTTCTTCTTACAGGAGAGTGTTTAGCTCGTCCTCGTGGTTGTCTATCTTGTCCTTTTCTTCTTACTGGTGGTTGTCTAGCTTGTCCTCTTCTTCTTACGGGTGGTCGTCTAGCTTGTCCACTTCTTCTTACGGGTGGTTGTCTAGCTCATCCACTTCTTACGGTTGGTTGTCTAGCTCGTCCTCTTCTTACGGGTGGTTGTCTAGCTCGTGCTCTCTTCTTACATGTGGTTTTCTAGCAGCTCGTCCTCTTCTTCTTACTGGCGGTTGTCTTGTTTGTCCTCTTTTTTTTTTACAGGAGAGTGTTTATATCGTCCTCGTCTTCTTACGGGTGGTTGTCTAGCTCGTCCACGTCTTCTTACGGGTGGTTGTCTAGCTTGTCCTCTTATTCTAACGAATCGTTGCCTAGCTTGTCCTCCTCTCCTTACGGGTGGTTGTCTACCTCGTCCTCTTATTTTTATGGGTGGTTCTCTTGTTCGTCTTTTTCTTACTGGTGGTTGTCTAGGTCGTCCTCTTCTTATGGGTGGTTGTCTAGTTTGTCCTCTTCTTATATATTAACTCAACTGAGGGTCTAGAAGGGTAAAAAAATGGGAGACAAAAAAACAAAAAGGGTAACAAATCGACAACGCAGATTCCAAAGGAAAGTAGGAATGTCTTGTATGGAGAAGAAACAGAGATACCTGCTGTTCTAAATAACGTTTTGACATTATTAAACAGAATGGATACACGACTATCCTCGATCGAAAAAAAGCAAGAAAAAACACAACAACTGTGAGTCAAATGAACGATAAATTGAATTCTCTAACCGCAAGAGTAATCGACGCAGAAAAGGGTATAGTAGATGTCAAGTCGAGAGTGACTCAACTAGAAGCAACTTCGCATGGTACAGGAAATATTTTCGATGAAATCAAGGCAAAGACAGACAAATTAGCTTCAGATATAGAACATTTAAAGAGGGAGAGAACTGACTTTGAAAACAGACAAGAGAATATGAAGGAGAAAATAGACAATTTAGAGGAAGAGAAATGTATGTTGAACGACAAATTTATTGATATTCAATGCCGTTCGATGAAGTACACTCTTATATTCTTCTTACATGTGGTTTTCTAGCAGCTCGTCCTCTTCTTCTTACTGGCGGTTGTCTTGTTTGTCCTCTTTTTTTTTTTACAGGAGAGTGTTTATATCGTCCTCGTCTTCTTACGGGTGGTTGTCTAGCTCGTCCACGTCTTCTTACGGGTGGTTGTCTAGCTTGTCCTCTTATTCTAACGAATCGTTGCCTAGCTTGTCCTCCTCTCCTTACGGGTGGTTGTCTAGCTTGTCCACTTCTTCTTACGGGTGGTTGTCTACCTCGTCCTCTTATTTTTATGGGTGGTTCTCTTGTTCGTCTTTTTCTTACTGGTGGTTGTCTAGGTCGTCCTCTTCTTATGGGTGGTTGTCTAGTTTGTCCTCTTCTTATATATTAACTCAACTGAGGGTCTAGAAGGGTAAAAAAATGGGAGACAAAAAAACAAAAAGGGTAAAAAATCGACAACGCAGATTCCAAAGGAAAGTAGGAATGTCTTGTATGGAGAAGAAACAGAGATACCTGCTGTTCTAAATAACGTTTTGACATTATTAAACAGAATGGATACACGACTATCCTCGATCGAAAAAAAGCAAGAAAAAACACAACAACTGTGAGTCAAATGAACGATAAATTGAATTCTCTAACCGCAAGAGTAATCGACGCAGAAAAGGGTATAGTAGATGTCAAGTCGAGAGTGACTCAACTAGAAGCAACTTCGCATGGTACAGGAAATATTTTCGATGAAATCAAGGCAAAGACAGACAAATTAGCTTCAGATATAGAACATTTAAAGAGGGAGAGAACTGATTTTGAAAACAGACAAGAGAACATGAAGGAGAAAATAGACAATTTAGAGGAAGAGAAATGTATGTTGAACGACAAATTTATTGATATTCAATGCCGTTCGATGAAGTACACTCTTATATTCTTCTTACATGTGGTTTTCTAGCAGCTCGTCCTCTTCTTCTTACTGGCGGTTGTCTTGTTTGTCCTCTTTTTTTCTTACAGGAGAGTGTTTATATCGTCCTCGTCTTCTTACGGGTGGTTGTCTAGCTCGTCCACGTCTTCTTACGGGTGGTTGTCTAGCTTGTCCTCTTATTCTAACGAATCGTTGCCTAGCTTGTCCTCCTCTCCTTACGGGTGGTTGTCTAGCTTGTCCACTTCTTCTTACGGGTGGTTGTCTACCTCGTCCTCTTATTTTTATGGGTGGTTCTCTTGTTCGTCTTTTTCTTACTGGTGGTTGTCTAGGTCGTCCTCTTCTTATGGGTGGTTGTCTAGTTTGTCCTCTTCTTATATATTAACTCAACTGAGGGTCTAGAAGGGTAAAAAAATGGGAGACAAAAAAACAAAAAGGGTAAAAAATCGACAACGCAGATTCCAAAGGAAAGTAGGAATGTCTTGTATGGAGAAGAAACAGAGATACCTGCTGTTCTAAATAACGTTTTGACATTATTAAACAGAATGGATACACGACTATCCTCGATCGAAAAAAAGCAAGAAAAAACACAACAACTGTGAGTCAAATGAACGATAAATTGAATTCTCTAACCGCAAGAGTAATCGACGCAGAAAAGGGTATAGTAGATGTCAAGTCGAGAGTGACTCAACTAGAAGCAACTTCGCATGGTACAGGAAATATTTTCGATGAAATCAAGGCAAAGACAGACAAATTAGCTTCAGATATAGAACATTTAAAGAGGGAGAGAACTGATTTTGAAAACAGACAAGAGAACATGAAGGAGAAAATAGACAATTTAGAGGAAGAGAAATGTATGTTGAACGACAAATTTATTGATATTCAATGCCGTTCGATGAAGTACACTCTTATATTCTCCGGGATTGAGGAACATAGAGATGAAGACTGTGAAGACAAACTCCGCCGATTCATATATCAGGACATGAGAATTGAACATAGACTAGAATTTGGGAAGAGTTACCGGAACAAACCGAGACCAATCATAGCACGGTTTTTGTACTTTTCCGATTTAGATATGGTAAAACGTGCCGGAAAAACCCTTAAAGGTACACACTATGGAGTGAACCAGCAATTTCCAGCTGAAATTGAAGGAAAAAAACGGAAACTTTATCCGATTATGAAGGCCGAACGAAAAAAACAACTCAAAAGTTGTTCTCATCCGTGACAAAGATACACGGATTCCCCTCAGTCCTGGATAGATCTTTTTGAGGAGGAATTTAATGCAGCTCTTTCAGAAAACAAAGAGATAATTTTAATGAGGGACTTTACTATTGACTTGAGAAAAAATGAGAATAAAAAATGGATCAATTTCATAAACAATTTCAATCTTCAACAACTTTGCACTGCAACACGTATTTGTGAAATCTGAAACTCTAATTGATCATATTTACACTACTAATCCTGAAAATATTGTCCATTGTCATGTTCCTTCATATGCTTTAAGTGACCACTATCCTGTATGCTTAAATAGAAAATTAAATATAAAGATAAAGAAAGAAAATCATATCGAAATAAAGTATAGGTGTTTCAAAAAATTTAATGAAGATGCCTTTTGTACAGACTTACATCAAACCCCTTTTCATATTGTTGAAATGGAAGATGATATTGATATTGCTGTCGACAAATGGTATGAAATTTTGATCAAGTTATTAACAAGCATGCACCAATGAAAACTAAAAGAGTAAACACATTTAAACAAGCCAAATGGTTTAATGAAGAAATTAAAAATTCCATTCAATATAGGAATATGTATCATTCAAAAAAAGATTGGGTAAACTTTTAAAAGTGGCGTAAGAAAACAACGTCGTTAATATTTAATGCAAAAAAGGAATATTACCAAAACGCTGTAACTAGTTCCAAAAATAGTAAAGAACTTTGGAATCATATTAAAGAGTTAAATCCAAAAGAGGATAATATTTTTCCACCTAAAATGCAGTATGAAAATCAAACTGTTTATAACAATCAAGATATTGTAAATACTCGTAATGTTCATTTTTCATTCGTAGCTGAAAAACTAATAGGAAATAATACTTCAGATATGGATTTTTCTATGCTACAAAATTTTACTAGTAAAAAATTAAAAAAAAGTGAAAATTTTAATTTAAAACTCATTTCTGTTGGAGAGGTGTGTTCTCAACTAAAACATCTTAATATTAATAAATCCGCAGGTTTAGATGGAATTGGTCCCAAAATTTTAAAGCTAAGTGCAGAAATAATATCCCCATCATTAACTTTTTTAATAAACAAAAGTATAACTTCAAATCGTTTTCCGCAAAAATTAAAACTTGCAAGAGTAACTGCTATACATAAAGGAGTACCAAGAGATATTCCCTCAAATTATCGTCCAATTTCTATTTTAAATACCTTATCTAAAATTTTCGAGAGACATGTATGTACACAGTTATATGAATTCCTAAACAATGAAAAATTGTTACATATCGCCCAGTCAGGTTTTAGACAAGGTCATTCGTGCCAAACCGCGCTAACTAAACTAATTGACGAATGGTTAAAATATTTAGATAATGGAGAAAAAGTTGATACAGTGTTTTTAGATTTTAGTAAGGCTTTTGACCTTATTAACTATGCCATACTTTTAGAAAAGTTAAAATTTTATCATATCGGAGAAAATATGATAGATTGGATAAAATCATATTTGTCTGAAAGACAGCAAGAAGTCCAATACGCTAACATTAAATCTGATAAATCGTTTGTAAAGTATGGAGTGCCTCAAGTTTCTATTTTAGGTCTGCTGTTATTGTTTATATATATAAATGATTTGCCACTTCATGTTAAACAATCTTAAATGCTTAGTATACAATCTTGGTGTAAGAATAACAGTATGAAAATCAATGGACAAAAAAACTAAGTGTATGAAATTGGGTTCAAAACAAAAACTTACACAACTATCAGAATTATGTATTACCGTCAACGAAACATTATTATTGTAGTAGCGTTTTAGTATTTCTTTATTCCAAATATGTGTGAACCTGATGGCTAATTTTTTTTACCTAAAGCAAAACCGTTTTTTAGTAAGATGTGTTTCTCAAAACTTTGAGTTCTGAAAATTGCCATCACAATGAGCTTTGTTTTATATTCCGTGTGCAGTTATTTTATTATTATACAAAACTTTACATAACTAAAGTGATATTATCTTAAAAGTGCCTTTTTCACAACTATATGGATATGCATACGTTCATTGTTACAGATAATGTCTTTTAATTTCCTTCTGAGTGAAATAAAAACATCGGCATATATTTATTTGATAGACATTTCAATAATTATATGGGTAAACAGGAAAAAATCACACTGATATATGTTTGAGTAAAATTATTTATCAAGAGTATGTTGGAATGCACCTGAAAAAGTATAAGCCCAAGTCGAATTTCTATTTTTTTTTATCCCTTTACATATAATTGTAGGTGAACTTATGACCATTATCCATAAAAAATATATAATGTGACTTTGTCTACTACATATTATATGTGCAATTTTCATACAAAATAAATATGGTGACTTTTTTCCCAGTGACCTTTTTTTTTCCTGTGACCTTTTTTCTGTGACTTTTTTCCTTCATTCAATACATGAATGTAAATATTATGTTTTTTTTTTTTACAGAACACTGTGTTCCGATACATTTATATAAGATAAGATAAGATAAGATAAGAATTTTATTAATCTAATCAAGAACCCACAAAGGGCATCATTTTACAACACAATATGATTGGAAAAAGCGAAACAGAAAACTAATACATATACTATAACGTTATGAACAGGATCAGAGCCTAACACAACATGTGTTTTATATAACTATTATATTAAATCTTATAACAATAAAATACTAAATTACTTCATATATTTTGTTTACATCTGGATCTTATTTCTAAGGGACCGTTCAATATTTATCAGATGGATGGGCCGGTGCATTCTTAATATTGATTCATTAAAAAAGTTAATGTCCATCCTTTTAAATTCTGAAAAAAAGTCCTCGCCCATCTAAAAAAATCTATAAAAAAACTCCTTGCCCCTCTAAAGCTTAAAACAATCTTTTTCTATTTGAAAGTTTGCAGGTTTATGTTTAAATCAAAGAATAGACTTTGGTGTAAATACAAAATTTAAAATGTGCTAGTTAATTCCATTTATATATAAATATTTAAGTGTGTATCAGAACCATACATTTTATTGTTTTTAAAACCAGCATGAATATACATGTATATATTTGATTTTATATTTGCAGCCTCAGATACAATATTGATTTAAAATAAAGGAAATAATTTAAACTAAGGGACAATAACTCTTGGACTAGTAAAAATATTATCATATGCTGAATTACTAATTATTGTCTTAATAACACAGCATGTTAAATATAGTTCAAATACCAATGTCCCTTTATCTAATCTTTCAAAAAAGAAATTATGGTCTTTTTAAGCAATTTAGGCAGACATATTTTTGACTTTGATGCACCCTTTTTCACCTATTAATTAATTCCGTACATTTGACAGTAAAACACCAAACAACCTGGCATTCTGTAAGATTAATATATAAATGAGATAGCTGTAGAGTTATATGAAGATCTAAATTGATTTGAAAAAGTTATAAAAAAGTTTAAAGATGACTATCTAATGATGTGGCCTAAACTGAAAATTTAAGCTTTTTTTAACCTTTTTATTAAATCCATAAGAATGACACCAATTCACCAAACTACCAAACAACCTGATATTCTGTAAGATCAATATATAAATAAAATAACTATAGAGTTTTATGGAAATCCATGTTAATTTAAAAAAGTTATAAAAAAAATTAAAGATGACTTTCTGGAATTAGCCTAGACTGAACATTTTAGCTTTTTTAACCTTTTTATTAAATCCATAAGAATGACAGCAATTCACCAAACTACCAAACAACCTGGTATTCTGTAAGATCAATATATAAATGAAATAATTGTAGAGTTTTATGAAAATGCCAGTTGATTTGAAAAAGTTATGAAAAAAATTAAAGATGACTATCTGGATTTAGCTAAAACTGAAAATTTTAGCTTTTTTTTAACCTATTTATTAAATCCATAGAATGACAGCAATTCACCAAACTACCAAACAACCTGGTATTCTGTAAGATCAATATATAAATGAAATAATTGTAGAGTTTTATGAAAATCCATGTTGATTTGAAAAAGTTATAAAAAAATTTAAAGATAACTATCTGGATTTGGCCTAAACTGAAAATTATTGTTGAGACCATGTCCTTTATGTATTTGTGCCTGCAAAAGGAATTTCCTCCACACCAATAAAATTGAAAGCAAATTTTTTTCAAATAAAATAAGTTCTAGCCCATCCACTATATATATTAAAAAAAGTTCTCGCCCATCCAAATATTTCCACAAAAAAAGTGCTTGCCCTGCCCCATTTTGCACCGGCCCATCCATCTGATAAATATTGAACGGTCCCTAAACCTTTAATAATGTAATTTCCTAGGCACATGAGAGTTGGTAAATGCTCATTTGTGAACAGCCAGAAATATTTCTTATCATTAGGTAGTTCTTTAAAATTAGTACAAAAAGTTATAACTTTATCAAATAATAATTTCCTCTGTTCATCATATAATGGACAATTTACTGTAAAATGGGTCTCATCTTCAATAGAATTTGATCCATGTGATAATACATACATACATGATCTTTCCTGTACATGAATGAAGAATTAACAGAATTTGAAAAAAAAATGTATTTTTATTAATGATCTATTCATTGAAATGTTAAGTTCAGTTTAATTTAACGTTAAAGCAGGTAGCATTCTAAGGTTCAAGATTGCTTTTTTCTACAGCCGTGTACTAAATCATAAATAAATTAATTTATGATCTATATTGTACTGTGGAGTGGTTAGAGTATTTCTAAAATTAACATTATTGTAAGTTATATAAATTAATGATTTATTACCGCTCAATTACCAGTACATGTGGTAATAATGGTAAACAGAAACTATAACATACTCATCATTTTATTTATCTTTCATCTTTTGGTGTGGGTATATCACTGACAATTAGCACACACTATAAACATATGGGTACTGTGTTATCTATCGGCTTGTCAGCATGACAGTCAGTCAATGTCGGGGATTGTAAATACAAGGATGTCCAGGCCATCTTGGGTGTCATAGTCCAGTTTTCAACATGAAGATCGATTCTGCAACACAGAGTGATTTTGATTTAACGTTCTATTATTTAGACCTCATGTGCACACCTCACAATACATTGAAAGACCAGTTTTACTCATTATTTAGTGGTAAGAATTCATTAATTTATCAAATTCATTGTATAAAATGATATCAGAAGTCAATATCTTCTAATGATTTGTATAGTAAGATAAGCATGCCATTGTTCCAAACAATATCTCTTCTCTGGAGCTCTCGGTGTAGAAGTGTTACAATAATCATAAATTTATAGGAAAGATGAAACTGAATTTCCCGGCAATATGTCTTTGCATATTTCGAACTAAAATAGTTGGCTGGTTCGTTCTAACGCACGATTTCAAATGTGTTTATTTAAAGTGGTTTGACGTCGCGTACGGTGTTGGTGTTAGTTTTGGTAACGTTATTTTGACGTTATTTTTCATGCATTGTATAAATAACGTCGTACTTTTTTTTATTTCGTGCAGCTCAATCATACAGCATAATTTATATGAGCGGTTTGCTTGACTTGCTACGCATAGAACCGAAATGCAAAAGCGGCACATATGTTTTTAAGTAGAGTTAAATTAAAACAGAAAAATAATATTCATTTACATTAGTATCCCCTTGGAGCAAAGATATTTTCTCTTTCTTTTGATTGAAACAGGATATTTAAAAAAAGTTTAAACCACTGTCTTTTCTGCTGATTTTTCTTTTAGTTTAAACATATTTATTTATAGTGGATTGGGAAACAAGTTATTACAACTTATATGAATCCGTTTCCACTTTGAGGGTGCCAGTGCTTCCTTGTAGCCTAAGCCTGCTCTTTTCGAAATCTAAACGGGTGACTTTTATGTGCCAGAGATATTGCTCTCTCTTAATAAAACACGGGCCAGTCATTTATCGCCCTCTTCCGACGGACTATCATTGTTTCACAAGACCATCATACTCGCAAATGGTGTCAAGGGCTTATTCTTTTATCCGCTTTTGATAATTTCCGAATAAAAATTTTATTAGTTGAATCGTTTGTTTCATCGCCTGTATTAAATGTTAAAAGAATCAACAGTTGAAAGCAAATTCAAAATTAACCACAATAAAATTAATTTAATCAAATTTGCCAATTTCATAAACAAAAAGAAATTTAATCTCAACTATGAACAAGAAAACAGATGGGCGCAGATAATTTTAGCGCAAAACTACTAGGGGAAATTTTAGCGCAGACATTAGAGCCCATTTTAGCGCAGGATTAATCCGTTCAGCTGCATTTTCGATAGCCCATTTTAGCGAAAACTTTCCTAGTTGAATAATACTAAAACCACGAGCATTAATTTATGCTGGTTTAGTATTAAAGTTGTATGTATATATATGTTCACTTTGGTTCATCATTGAAATAAAAGTAGTTTAGTTACAAGTATGATAAGTCATATTATACAGTTTTGGAGGGGGGGATTTGAAATTATAATAGCACAAAAAATACTATATAACATTAAAATCTACTGTTCAGGGATTTTTTTGAACCCATTTTTGATCACATGTCGGAAGTATTAACAACACAGTCAGCGACTACTTTTGTCTAGTCATAATGTCACACCATGCTTTTTTACTTGTTTTGACGTTACGTTCTGTAAAACTTGACATGTAGTGCCTAACGTCGAAAATTGTGGAAGTCTTTACGTGCCATGCTAATTAACTTTTTCCAATTTGATATAACGAATTATGAATTTGATAAAACAAATTAGCAATTTGATATAACAGATTAATAATTTGGTATAACAAATACTCAGCTATTTACGTTTTTCTTGAAACTATCATCAAATTGCAAACAAGAACATATATATAAAAATACAATGTATAGGCGAATGTGCACCACAATCTAGACAAGATAAAGAGAAAAATCAGTTCCTACTGCAACTTTATCAACAGCATTGTACTGATTGTGCATGGGTTTTCTCTTCCAGATCTCGCGCATGGGTCTTTGTTTTTTAATAAAAAGTGTGCAAACAAAATAAATATTGAAACAAATATATAAAGAAAAATGCAAGGATGAACTTAAGAGTGTTTCATTAATCCTTGTAAGCCCATCGAAATTGATAAAGAAGCATGCCAGCATTTTTTATCCTAACATGTTCCTATGTCCCTAGAAACACACTATCCATTCTTTCTGATTTGAAAATGTGCAATATAAAGTGATCCTTTTTCTATTTTAATCGTTCGTTCTAAGACACCAGGTCCCATGTACTGAATAGAGAACATTCAAACTAGTTCCCCCAAACTGCTTCAAATAATAGATAAAAGGGGAGGGAGAGGGTTCCAGAAACATTAAACCTGTTTAAAAGAAAGTTTTGAATAAGCACTCAATGACATATTTGTCGCTGGACGTCAGATAAACAATAAATCAATACAAAAAAAAATGCGCCAATTTGGGTTACGCAATGTTTCAACCAATCTCATTATTATAATTAAATCATACTATTTGTAGAGAAATTGACAATTTGTTATTTCTAATTGATAATTTGTTATATCAAATTAATAATCTGTTATCTCAAATTGATAATTTGTTATACCAAATTATTAATCTGTTATATCAAATTGCTAATTTGTTTTATCAAATTCATAATTCGTTATATCAAATTGGAAAAAGTTAATTAGCATGGCACGTAAAGACTTCCACAATTTTCGACGTTAGGCACTACATGTCAAGTTTTACAGAACGTAACGTCAAAACAAGTAAAAAAGCATGGTGTGACATTATGACTAGACAAAAGTAGTCGCTGACTGTGTTGTTAATACTTCCGACATGTGATCGAAAATGGGTTCAAAAAAATCCCTGAACAGTAGATTTTAATGTTATATAGTATTTTTTGTGCTATTATAATTTCAAATCCCCCCCTCCAAAACTGTATAATATGACTTATCATACTTGTAACTAAAATGTAAAAAACGGCGTTTTGTGACATTTTGACTAGACAAAAACAAAAAGATCGCGTTTATTTTTTTTTCAATATTTTCTCTTAAAACTTCGAAACAATTTTTTTTCATACACTTAAAAAAAAAGTTTTCACGTTTGAATAAAATTTCATATCGTAGAAAAGACTGCAACTGCCTACTACTTTTCATAAGACACTTAACAAATACGCCAAAACGTCAGAAAACGGCGTGTGTGACATTTCAACGGATTTAATAAAATTAACAATTTAGGACATAAGGGAGCTAC
The DNA here is from genome assembly GCF_965363235.1 of Mytilus galloprovincialis. Classification (NCBI taxonomy): domain Eukaryota; kingdom Metazoa; phylum Mollusca; class Bivalvia; order Mytilida; family Mytilidae; genus Mytilus; species Mytilus galloprovincialis. Next base: position 25,304,750 of record NC_134840.1, on the reverse strand, counting down.
CATTTGATTTTTATTGGGGGGCTAGGATGAAAAATTTTGTCCTGCATTTTTTTTTAGCTGTAATCTCTGTCCTGCCTTTTTATTTTTCACTCTGTTCGGTCCTGCCTTTTTTTTTTTTTTTAGTTTATCCTGACTTTTTTTTACCTAAATTGTCGTCCTGACTTTTTTTTTTGCAAGTGTCTCATCCTGCCTATTTTTTTCAAATTTCATCCTAGCCCCCCCCCCCTAAAAATCAAATGGTAGCTCCCTAATTTAAACAATACTTACTAATTGAAGACATAGAAAGTTGTATATTTATTGTATAATTTTGACACAGGAAGGGTGGATATGTAAATTGTGGTTTGGATCTGCAGCATTCGTTCGAATTTTGAAGAGCTCCAAAAAATATGCAAGATCTGGGTTTTGTGACAGAAATACAAATTTCAAAAAATCATTAATTCTGCCACGATCTTTTAAAATGTTGTAACACAACTTTTTATTTTTTTTCCTTATTATATACGGAATAAAAAGATATATCATTTTCGGAATAATCTATTTGAATTACCTTTAAAAATCACTCTTAACTTCACTTTTTTTCAATTTTCGGCTTGACCACAAGAATAACTTCAAAGCAACGCTAATCATATGTCGCGGTGTTACTTGTCTACACGCTCAAAATCTGTGTTATTAGGGATCATTCGAGTAACAAAATGAATAAAAGTATTGATTTTAAGGCATTTTCCATTTCTACTTTTAATTACGCACATTTTGATATCTGCATTTATATAGTTATCAATTCCGATACTTCTAACAAATGCAATAAAGGAGAACTGGAAAGCAAAACCCGTATTATCACCAACACCGTACGCGACATCTTTCCGAATCAATAATGAAAGGCAGCATTTTATGAATTTATTTTTTTACCATTGCCATTAATGAAAATTTCAAAGAGGTCAGCAAAAAATTTCAAAGACGTACTACATTCAATTGTCTATGAATTCATTTTTCACCAGAGCTTTTAAAAATGGATTTAAGCTGTACTAAAATTCACTTCCATATATACTTTGAACTTATCTTTTGATATAATTGCTTATTTCTAAACGTATGTCCATTAACACCAAAATATTTAAATTAAGATCTGACACTGACAATATTTAACCAATATGTGCAATGTACCAATTTAAAAGTCAAATTTCAGGCTTGAAAAAAAGACTATTAGCAGGTCTGAGCATAATTCGCCGATTGCAATTGATTGAGATTGCACTTGACTTATACTGAAGCATAACATATCATTCCTTTTCATTGATGGCAAGCAAACATTGACGAAAAGTTTTCTTGTACAATGAGTGACAAGTAAGTGTTTGCACAGTGGATGTAACAAAAACATTATGCTTACAAGCTGTAACTCATCATTATCAAGCTACAAACTAAACATAAAATCCTTTCTTTGAGTAGAAACCGAGAAGACCAGAGTTTTATATACACGGTCTTTCAGACAAACGGACGGAATCGTGCGGATACTAGACTTGTTTATGCCCTCGGCGACGTATAGTTAAAACTAAATTTTGTAACATGTTTCTAGAAATAATTTCTTACAAGACAGTTTTATATAGATATGTTTGTCCTTTTCTGATTTCGACACCATTTAAACGGTTCATTTTTTTTAAATTAATGTGTTATATGTGCTGTATACCAGTTAATTCTGCATTAAGTATTTTTTAACACACCACACACACACACAAAAACATTTATATATTCACGCCGCATATATAAAACCATGATTTCTTTTACTATTTATTTTGTTTTAATCACAATTCGACGGTATAGTTATCTTGCTATTTCATTTGTGACAACATAAAACATGAGATTTGATCACGTAGAAATAATTGTACTTGGTTTATTTAACCCCTTATCCACTAACAATTAAATGATTAATTTATTATATATAATTTGTATGTTTACCTATTACAGAAAAGCCCGTACAACCGGGTTCCAAGGATTTAGATTGTTATCTCAAGACACTTCAAGTTGTTGCAACATGTCAATCACCGATGTCTATAAATACCGATACCGAAAAGAACATCTCATCGACTGTATCCGATAACTTTACCAAACCATCGGCACAAGAACCAGACTACCCACAGCTTGATATCAACAACCTTGACGAATTCCTCCTGCAAGAATTAGAGGTAATTTCAACAGAACTTTCGGTAGTAAATTCAACAAAAAGGGGACAGAAGGTAAAAAAGAGACTTTTCGTCTGTAGCAATGACGGTGAACCAAACACAAAATGGAGAAGAACAGGAAGTTTCACAGAAACAGATGCTGACATTGAGTTTATATGGACATCGTTCGACTCTGCTGGTCGCAGTTAAGAATATAATGGGCGTGTTTGATACATGAAGCCTTTGTTTGCCCTTTTAGTGAGGTCCGTTTGAATAGCAACATTTGTAATCATGTTAATTGACTTACATGATAAAAGTAACTGTTGTATGTTTGATAATTTGTGTACAAATATATAAAGATATAGTGCTAAATGATATATTATAAAGTGTACAATAACCACATTTTCTTTCACTTTTGTCAAAATCTGAACTGAGGAAAAGGAAGAGGGATTTTCTGTATAGGTTGCCCTTAATTAAGTATGTATGGAGTAAAGCATCTATCAAAACTCATATTATACAGGCAAGTGGATGTCCAAATATAAAAACAGCCGCAAAATACAATTGAATACCATTCTTTTTTTTCCAATATTGTATTGATTCTGAAACGTTTGATTCAAATGAGGACGAACTACTTATCACAAATCACAAGCACCGCATTAGGCGGATTTGTTTTTATCAAATGCGGACTGCAAAGCAGTTTTGATTAATATTTCCAGTCCTAGATGTGTTTAAAATGACCACTTTCGTGTAAAACATATAAGACAGTGGAGATGGCTAATTTTAATTGCTTACATGTGAACCCATAAGAAACAAAATTTAAACATTTCAATTGTGGTTCTTCATGTTTTATTCTAGGAAACGTCAAAAATCATCTTTTTCGTCTTTGTTTGCATATTATAACGACCAGCAGCACTTGTCATGACCAAATCAACAGCACAGATTGATACATTCTGTCGAAGGTCAATGTACCCACCCTGAAATAGATCCTACAAGATACCAGCATAAAAGCATATAGCTTACTCGGTCCTACAAGAAACCAACATTCAGAAAACGTTAAGAAGTTATAATTCTTGTATATAAAAAAAAACACAAAATCAAGCTAATTTCAAAGGTTTATTTGGAAAGAGTTTTTTTTTAATTTAACAGCTGCTATACTAGAATCTGTACTTTGGACAACCTCTGCTGATGACTAATGACACATCTATTGAAATAAAAAAGATAAAACAGGTTACAAATATTATATTCATACCTTGTTCAATAAGTGGGTTTCGGTGTTTTTTTAACACCAAAGAATTGCAATAACAAACTGTATCTGACTTACAGATTATATTGCCGTCTTTCATCCTTTTTGTTTCAGCTGACAACTCCTAAGAAATATGCATTTGCATGTTATTAGGTTTAAGTTATCGTGATGAAATAAATAGTTCTCTTGAAGTAATTATGTGCCACAAAAATACGAGTTAACCTTCGATATAAGTTACTGTCGTTTTAACTTTGCATCATGGAAACTAAGTAAACTAACAAGTTGAAATTTGTTTAAATGCCTTAAAAGCAACATGTTAAAGCTATTGTTCTCGTATGTAAAATATTGTAAACATTATTACGGTCTCTCCTGATCACGGATTTGTTGCTTAAAATATAAGGACGTAAAAATAATTAGCTTGAAAGTATACATACACGCTATTTGCTTATCCTACAAAACTTGTACCACTGTACACAGGTGCAGAACCAGAGTAGATTGATGTTGATGGATAGGCACCACCGGCATAATATCCACCACCGACACCACCAAGACCTCCAACACCTCCAAACCCTGCAGCACCTCCAAAACCTCCAACACCTCCAAACCCTCCAGCACCTCCTAAACCTCCGACACCACCAAGACCGCCAACACCTCCGAAACCTCCAACACCACTGTAGCTTGGATAGCTACCACCAGCTAAGTAGGAACCAGAATTTCCGTATAGATAGTTGCTAGATCCGCCATATGATGGGTATGTAGATGCACCGCCAAGGTATGAGCCTGAACTATATGGCATGATGCTACCAGAAGTTCCATAGCCATATCCGCTACTATATCCACCTTTAAAATAATAATAATAATATAATTAACTGGGATCGATAAATATTTAACAATACTTCTATATTTGCCCTATACTTTTATCGAATAACATATTTTTTTCAAAACCAGTACGTATGACTGATTTTTTGGATGGACAATTTAAACAAAGACGTAAAAATGTGTTCTGGAATTTTTAAAATACAGAATTATTCTTTTATGATAATGCCTATTTCATATTCTAATGTCATCGTCATAAGTTATTATAAAATAGTAACCAAGTTTCTGGAAGCCGATCATCTTATTTCTTTAACAAACATTCATTGATTTTCAGGTGACAACAAAAATCTCTATTCAAAAACAATTTAAGTGTTTGGCATGAAGGTTTATAAGTTAGTTAGACTGAAATGATTTTACAAGAAGTTATTATGCAAATTTGTTTTTAATAAGAGCACCATTATCATATAATTTTTATCATTTTCTTAAAAGAACTGCATTTACACAGTTTTGTGTAAAATTTAATTCAGATGGTAATGTTATTATGTGAACAAATATCATGTATGCTCATATAAAAAAGAAGATGTGGTATGATTGCCAATGAGAAATATCTCAAATGACACGGAAACTAACAAATATAGGTCATTGTACGGCCTTCAACAATGAGCAAAGCCAATACCACATAGTCAGCTATAAAAGGCCCCGAAATGAAAATATAAAACAATTCAAACGAGAAAACTGACGGCCTTATTTATGTACAAAAAATGAACGAAAAACAAATATATAACACATAAACAAATGACAGCCACTAAATTACAGGCTCCTGACTTGGGACAGGTATCTACATGCAGAATGTGGCGGGTTTTACATGTTAGAGGGATCCAAACCATCCCACTAACCTATGACAGTGGTGAAACAGTACAACATCAGAACTAAGACTATAAAAATCAGCTGAAAAAGGCTTAACTCATCAGATGGATAGAAATACAAATACAAGTGGACGTGGCCAGGTACTTATACATCCCAACAACAAAAAGGCACTTAGTACAGATCTGAGAGTACTCGCAGTTACTGACAGCTAGTTCAAACCCACTAACAACAATGTTACATTTAAAAAAAATAACGTATCCTAGTATTAATTATCAATCAGTACACATCCAACATCCTATGCCGGGATTTAGTGTAAAGACGTCACAAACAGTCAGAGAAAAACATGACCTTGTGCAATGCCAAGATACCAGTATATCGACAGATTGTAGATCCATGAATGTGTATATGTATATAACAATAATATTAAGTTTGCTTTTAATTTGACTGATAACAAAATCAATATAAAAACAATATTCAATGATCTAATTACAGTGTTGGTAACTTTTTAGAATAAGTTTATTTAAAGGATCAATTTATTTTTCGATTGTTTTGATAAATCGCAGACACAACAATATCGCGTTGATATATACATACAAAGATGTTTAGAGGTTCGGGAGAAACACCAAAATCGACGGATATGCACTTATGATTATTGATTTACAAAAAGTAACACAAAAGGTGGAAAATACAAGTTTAGAAATACCAGTAAACAGACAGAGACTTGGTGCATATGACAAATAATCTTATCAAAATACATTGAAATAAAAGAACCAGTACAAGAACTTATAAAGTAAACAGGTTCATTTTTGTGGGGTCAAAAGTGGGGAGACAAGCCGAGGGACATCCAGTTTTTTTACAAAAACTTTATATTTAACATTTATTTAAGAAAGCAAAATATATTTCAGATATGTCTCTAGCTGGACATTTCCATATGCTCTAAATGGCAAAATTACCAATAAAATAGCCTTACATACCTCCACCGTATCCACCCCCGTATCCTCCTCCGTATCCGCCTCCGTATCCGCCTCCGTATCCACCACCGTATCCTCCTCCGTATCCTTTTCCGTATCCTCCTCCGTATCCTTTTCCGTATCCTCCTCCGTATCCTTTTCCGTATCCTCCGTATCCTTTTCCGTATCCTCCTCCGTATCCCTTTCCGTATCCTCCTCCTTTTCCGTATCCACCTCCTCCATATCCCATCCTATAACCCCCGCCATATCCTCCATATCCTCTTCCGTGTCCTCCACCATATCCTCCTCCGTGTCCTCCACCATGACCATACCCACCTGCCTCAACATAGGCAACGACAACAGCAAGGGCAAGTACTAACTTCATGGTCGTCATACCTAATTATTTAACTTTGAACAATGTAATAATTTTATTATAAAAACATTGTAATTGTCATGTTTTAATAAAAATCATTCATATTGAATTTCTTTCAGACTGCGACGACAACATATGTAAAGATATATTTACACAAAAGACTCAAAAATTATTGTAAAAGTTTTATATTCTTTGAATTTAATTTGAATGTTAAAGATCATCATTAAAAAAAATATTTTTTTTTTATATACTTATCCATAAATCAAACAGTTTTTCAGTACAACTTTAAACATTGCTGTTGAAGACAGTTTTGATACTAAATCGGAAATTTAAATGTTTTCGTAAAAAGATACATCATTGAACGACATTCTGAACTAACGTGCTTTGTCAGAAAGTCAAACTAGATAGATTTACTTAAAACAAATATAAAGATTGGATATGGTTAAGAGTGTCTTTCTTATTTATTTTCGCGATAATTACACCAAATAAATCCAAATCAACCAAAATTGCAGTTTTGATAAACTTTCAGGCATTTGAAATTGTAAACATTTTAAAAGATTTGCCGTTGTACAAACAAAGCTGTCATGTTATCGTCACTTATATTTTAAATTTGAAAACTTGGTTTTAAATAGCCCTGGCGGGAAAAGATTTTTTGGAGGAATGGCTCTACCCACCTGAAAAGTGGTTTACTTAAAATTTGTATAATTTAAAAAGCAAATGTGATATCGGTCCGACTCATATATACTCTTCATAAACGATGAACCTTTGAGAATGGGAAACGTTCAAATGTAGTAACAATCAGTCTTTAGCCAGTATATCAATTCCAATTTGTTTAATTTCTAAAGAGTTGGAGCTCATTCCCATTATTTAGCTGATTTTTTTATACGATAAATTATGATTAAGGTTGTTGTTGTTTGCTGAACGTTCAATGGCAAATAGTTGGCGCATATTCAAGACAATCTTAATTAATATCAAAACTAAATCATTTTGTTCTTGGTTTTTGAACAAGTTAAATTCGTAATATTTCTTGAAATCACCTTTAAATGCAATTTGTTGAAGATTTCGATTCCATTAGTTTCGTTAAATATGATGAAAAATCTATTTATTAGCCTTTTATCAACTTTTCAATATTGAATATACAAATACACTACCCCAGCTTTAAACAAAAAACAAACCAAATGACTTGTGAAAACTAAAGACCATACCTTAATTTGACCTGTGTGATCCTAAACAGCGCTGTTGTTCAGAATTAGTAGAATTAGTTTATATACGTCCAACGGAATCATGTGATATTTCCGTAAATAGATGTTCTAACCGGGTGACTTGTCGGAATATTTGGTAATATTCATCATATGTGTATTGCCTAAGTATGGGTTAATACAGGTCACGGTTGTCAGGCCGGTTGACAAATCACTCTCAAGAATCTTCCTTCTATAAGAACGTTTCATAATAACATGATACATATGTTTACGTTTTTAACACCGGATTTACTTGTAAAAATGTCAAAACGTTTTCGAAGATTCCTAACATTGATAACTTAATCAAAATGTATTTACTATATAGTAAATTGTAATATAGTACTTTTCCTTTACAAGTTAAGTACCAGCTGTAACTGGTAAATTTGTTAACACTTGGTTTGTACTCACGGGAGAGCAAGGTTCTATTTTATTCTATTTTATTATTTAATAGTCACCACCAAACCTCCTCTATAGTGGTGATTTTGTAAGGATTATACCCCAATACCTCTTAAAAGACAAACCATGAAATCATTAAAATCCTTGTCTTTGTGACCTCCGAAAATGATAACTCGCTTACTAAAGCACAAATATATATAAGGTTCATGAATTTATTGTACATTCATATTATACATAAATCAAAAATATTCACCGTGATTAATTGGTCATCATAAGTCTATTGAAATGCAGATCATAAATTCAATTAACTCTAACTTGAAATAAAGATTGCTTATTCAAATACCAATGAAATGCATCAGAAACATTTATTCATTCAAAGCTTTATAAAAGCTACAGAACATGATAATCTCCCTTTTTGAATATTACAATTCTTAACTTTTCTCAATCAAAGTAGGAAACAAGAGAAAGTCTTCGAAGTAACCAACATTTGTTCATGGATAATCAATTATGTTTCAATTAAAAATATCAAAAATTTACAAAACATAATCATAATATATCAATGATTCACAGGGCACATAATTACAATTCAATATACATATCCTAAATCAGGAAATGGCAGACAATTCAGTTCACAGCAAAATATCATCCTCTAGTAGGAAAAAACAAATATAACTACTTGTGAACAATACTGAATTTATCAGAACCTTTTATATTTAAAATGTAAAACACATTTTTCTGATAAATATTTCTCAACAATGCATATCAATTAGTTCAATAAAACTATAGATCAAAATCTATTAATTATACAAAATTTCGAAATTATATTTGCATTTGCAAAACTTCAGATAAAAGTATAGAATGCTATTTATTCAAAGATTCTTTTTTTTTTAACCAAGAGTTCATACGCTGAAATGTCTCGTGTTTTACTGATCATTGATTGTATGAATTGAAAGTCTTAAAGATAGTAGAGTTTACAAAAGTATCACATAAACAAACCAAAGCACAAAAACTTTTAAAACATGACCAAGGAACTGTGGAAATGAGACCAAGGTCAGATGAAACCTGCCAAACTGACATGTACCCAACACAATAATTCTATACTCCCACGAATAGTTGACCCACTGCTTATAGTATTTGAGAAACTGTCCTGATTCCATAGGACAAGGCAATTACTCTGAAATGGTAACTCAAGGTTCCAAGAATTTTAAATCGCCGACCTGCAGGGCCGTAACTACATTGAGGCAAATGAGGCAGATGCCTCATGTTAGAAATTTCCCCAAAAAAAAAACGGAACAAAAGATTGTCTTAATATCAAATTGTTTTCACAGAAAGTGTCTAGCAAGAAGCAAGTTCTCTTCACTCTCTGGTGTCGCCCCTGCATGTTTTTCGTGATCATGTTTCTATTTTTATGCCCCACCTACGATAGTAGAGGGGCATTATGTTTTCTGGTCTGTGCGTCCGTTCGTTCGTTCGTCCGTCCGTCTGTTCGTTCGTTCGTTCGTTCGTTCGTTCGTCTGTTCGTTCGTCCGTCTGTCCCGCTTCAGGTTAAAGTTTTTGGTCAAGGTAGTTTTTGATGAAGTTGAAGTCCAATCAACTTGAAACTTAGTATACATGTGCCCTATGATATGATCTTTCTAATTTAAATGCCAAATTAGAGTTTTGACCCCAATTTTACGGTTCACTGAACATAGAAAATGATAGTGCAAATTTCAGGTTAAAGTTTTTGGCTTCAGGTTAAAGTTTTTGGTCAAGGTAGTTTTTGATGAAGTTGAAGTCCAATCAACTTGAAACTTAGTATACATGTGCCCTATGATATGATCTTTATAATTTAAATGCCAAATTAGAGTTTTGACCCCAATTTTACGGTTCACTGAACATAGAAAATGATAGTGCAAATTTCAGGTTAAAGTTTTTGGCTTCAGGTTAAAGTTTTTGGTCAAGGTAGTTTTTGATGAAGTTGAAGTCCAATCAACTTGAAACTTAGTATACATGTGCCCTATGATATGATCTTTCTAATTTTAATGCCAAATTAGATTTTTACCCTATTTCACGGTCCATGGAACATGGAAAATGATTGAGTGGGGCATCCGTGTACTTTGGACACATTCTTGTTCTTTTAGTTTTCAGAGTTGATGGTCTATTGTTTGTACTTCTGTGTCCCGGGTTTTGTCTTTTGTTCAGTTATTGTCCTACTTTGTGACTAAAGTCTGAGTGTTGATTTCCATTTGTAAACGTGTGGTTTTGCAATGTTGCATGCCCACCGATGCCCAGATATTGTGCGAGAAAATATTTTAAGAACATACGATGCTACAAGACACAGCAAAAAATGGTCGTTTCTGCAAAAAATACAAAACTGTCTTTTTTTGGTAGATAAAACTAGATAGCTGACATGGTTTAAATTAAAGTAAGGTCACCAATTTCCCGGTATCAAATAATTTGAAAAAAAACCAATAAAGTATTGCCATATGACCTTTTACATTGAAGGGTTAAACTTGCATAAATCATGTTCAGACCCTTTAACAGAAAATAAAGGAATATGGAGTAAATGTGCACGAAACCTAATCGCACACAAAGTCTGCAATGCATAGAAAAAATACTAATGATCAATGGTTGCTGGAGGGTCTTCAACAATAAAAGAATCATTAATACCGTAAAACAGGGTCAAGATGATCCCTAGGGTCGACTTAAGCAGTACTAGTACTTAAAGTATAATTTGTACTGCACTGTCACTAAATTTAAATCTAGTCATTAAAAAATCACCAAAGTCTAAGCACAATACAAGACAAGAACCGACAGACAAATAGACAGACAGATCCGGTATTAATAAACTTTAACTTTATTGAAAAGCACTTTACGCCCATATGGGCCAATGGCTTAAAACATGATACATAATATACAGTTTACATATATAAAGCAATGAAAATTAACAATGCAGACACTTTGAACCATAATCCTTGTCTTTCTTTAAATCAATATATATATATATATAATAAGTTAAAGTTTATTAATACCGGATCTGTCTGTATATATATATATATATATATATATATATATATATATATATATATATATATATATATACGAGTCTAAATTGAAAACTACGTTCAAACTTATGATTGCGTCGGATAAAAAACGCAATTTTTATTCGTGTGCATGTAAAACAAATTTCGTTGTAGAAGGGCCTATAAATACAGCACAAACAACATTTTCCAAAAGACCACAAAAGTGAAAAAGTATATTTAAACAAAACGCATTTGACTAACAGGTCGAACAACTGATGTTCTTTAACCCTGCTGACTGCCATTGGCGATTGCCAAATAAAATTGATCACAAGATGTAACAAAATGGATCTTAATATAAATTTAATACTAAACAGAAAACAATTAACGTGTGGCCACGATGTTATGCCACAAACATAAGGTGTCAATATTTTTTTTTGTACACCAGATCCGGATTTCGACAATAAATGTCTCTTCAGTGATGTTAGGGATCGAAACGGTATTTGTAAGGCCATATAAAAAGTACCCTGATTTTAAGATAGACTCTTGAATTTTAAGAGTCAATATAGGATGAACGGATCATATAAACCGGAGAGAAAATATGATACAAGCCCAAACAAAAAAGTATAAACGAGTCTAAATTGAAAACTACGTTCAAACCTATGATTGCGTTGGATAAAAACTGCAATTTAAATATATATATATATATGTATATATACAAGAGATTTAAATCATGTTAAGGACTCCCCGCCCTCAGTCTGAGTGACTTTTTTTTTTAAAAAGGAGCCTAATTTGCACGTGTCCTGTTTTGTTTCAGGATTGAGGATATGTTTTATTATGACAATTACAATTTTTGCTTTATCCTACATATCGGTCTTTTAATGTTGTCCATAAAACCTAAAAGTCTTGAATTACAATGAATCTACGTTTTTGCTTTGACAAAATGTTTGAGACCAGAATATTGTCGAAAAAATAGCTAAAAATTAATTGCGTTTCTATGTCAGAAAGAGTCCGGGAAACGCTCAGAATGCACGATTTTGCGTTATTTTTCTCAGAGCTTCTGGGGGCCTTGAGCGGCCCCCAGACCCCTCGCCAAAACTTTTCGCCTCGTTCCGCTCAGCGAATGTACTCTGCCTCACCATTAGAAGTGGCTAGTTACGTCCCTGACCTGGATTAATGTCTCGTGTTTTACTGATCATTGATTGTATGAATTGAAAGTCTTAAAGATAGTAGATTTTACAAAAGTATCACATAAACAAACCAAAGCACAAACACTTTTAAAACATGACCAAGGAACTGTGGAAATGAGATCAAGGTCAGATGAAACCTGCCAAACTGACATGTACCCAACACAATAATTCTATACTCCCACGAATAGTTGACCCACTGCTTATAGAATTTGAGAAACTGTCCTGATTCCATATCGCGTATGGCAATTACTCTGAAATGGTAACTCAAGGTTCCAAGGATTTTAAATCGCCGACCTGGATTAATTTTATTCAATAGAAATATAACGTCTATAATAAATAAATAACGTACCAAATAACCACCTTAGTATCTTTGATGTGTTATAACAACAGTAATAAGCGACATATTTTGTAAATGGAAATTAAAATTAGAGATTTTGGAACATTATATGAAACTTGTCACGTTATACCTAAATATTTATAAGCACCTTCTACATTGTAATTATCAATCATGTCGTTAAAACAATTTTGACTTAACCTTCAGTCCAAGGATGCCATTTTTCGACTCATCTGAACCACAGACAGCCCTTTTGCCGGCAACCTTTGAAACATCAATACAGCAAAGTCGTTGCAGAAGATCCGGATTTCGACAATAAATGTCTCTTCAGTGATGTTAGAGATCGAAACGGTATTTGGAAGGCCATATAAAGTGTACCCTCATTTTTAGAGACTCTTGAATTTTAAGAGTCAATATAGGATGAACAGATCATATAAACCGGAGGGAAAATATGATACAAGCCCAAACGAAAAAATATAAACGAGTCTAAATTGAAAACTACGTTCAAACCTATGATTGCGTTGGATAAAAACCGCAATTTTTATACGTGTGCATGTAAAACAAATTTCGTTGTAGAAGGGTCTAAAAACAGCACAAACAACATTTTTCAAAAGACCAAAAAAGTTAAAAAGTATATTTAAACAAAACGCATTTGACTAACAGGTCGAACAACTGATGTTCTTTAACCCTGCTGACTGCCATTGGCGATTGCCAAATAAAATTGATCACAAGATGTAATAAAATAGATCTTAATTTAAATTTAATACTAAACAGAAAAAAAATTTAACTTGTGGCCACGATGTTATGCCACAAACATACAGTGTCAATATTTTTTTAGTACACCGGATCCGGATTTCGACAATAAATGTCTCTTCAGTGATGTTAGAGATCGAAACGGTATTTGGAAGGCCATATAAAAAGTACCCTCATTTTTAGAAAAAGTACCCTCTTATTTAGAGACTCTTGAATTTTAAGAGTCAATATAGGATGAACGGATCATATAAACCGGAGGGAAAATATGATACAAGCCCAAACGAAAAAATATAAACGAGTCTAAATTGAAATTACGTTCAAACCTATGATTGCGTTGGATAAAAACCGCAATTTTTATACGTGTACATGTAAAACAAATTTCGTTGTAGAAGGGTCTAAAAACAGCACAAACAACATTTTCCAAAAGACCAAAAAAGTGAAAAAGTATATTTAAACAAAACGCATTTGACTAACAGGTCGAACAACTGATGTTCTTTAACCCTGCTGACTGCCATTGGCGATTGCCAAATAAAATTGATCACAAGATGTAATAAAATGGATCTTAATTTAAATTTAATAATAAACAGAAATTTTTTTAACTTGTGGCCACGATGTTATGCCACAAACATACAGTGACAATATTTTTTTAGTACACCAGATCCGGATTTCGACAATAAATGTCTCTTCAGTGATGTTAGAGATCGAAACGGTATTTGGAAGGCCATATAAAAAGTACCCTCATTTTCAGAAAAAGTACCCTCTTATTTAGAGACTCTTGAATTTTAAGAGTCAATATAGGAGGAACGGATCATATAAACCGGAGGAAAAATATGATACAAGCCCAAACGAAAAAATATAAACGAGTCTAAATTGAAAACTACGTTCAAACCTATGATTGCGTTGGATAAAAACCGCAATTTTTATACGTGTGCATGTAAAACAAATTTCGTTGTAGAAGGGTCTAAAAACAGCACAAACAACATTTTTCAAAAGACCAAAAAAGTGAAAAAGTATATTTAAACAAAACGCATTTGACTAACAGGTCGAACAACTGATGTTCTTTAAACCTGCTGACTGCCATTGGCGATTGCCAAATAAAATAGAATACAAGATGTAATAAAATGGATCTTAATTTAAATTTAATAATAAAAAGAAATTTTTTTAACTTGTGGCCACGATGTTATGCCACAAACATACAGTGTCAATATTTTTTTAGTACACCAGATCCGAATTTCGACAATAAATGTCTCTTCAGTGATGTTAGAGATCGAAACGGTATTTGGAAGGCCATATAAAAAGTGCCCTCATTTTTAGAAAAAGTACCCTCTTATTTAGAGACTCTTGAATTTTAAGAGTCAATATAGGAGGAACGGATCATATAAACCGGAGGGAAAATATGATACAAGCCCAAACGAAAAAATATAAACGAGTCTAAATTGAAAACTACGTTCAAACCTATGATTGCGTTGGATAAAAAACGCAATTTTTATACGTGTGCATGTAAAACAAATTTCGTTGTAGAAGGGTCTAAAAACAGCACAAACAACATTTTTCAACAGACCAAAAAAGTGAAAAAGTATATTTAAACAAAACGCATTTGACTAACAGGTCGAACAACTGATGTTCTTTAAACCTGCTGACTGCCATTGGCGATTGCCAAATAAAATTGATCACAAGATGTAATAAAATGGATCTTAATTTAAATTTAATAATATAACAGAAATTTTTTTAACTTGTGGCCACGATGTTATGCCACAAACATACAGTGTCAGTATTAAATTGCCAAATAAAATTGATCACAAGATGTAATAAAATGGATCTTAATTTAAATTTAATTCTAAACAGAAAAAAATTTAACTTGTGGCCACGATGCCCAACTTTCAGCTTGCATTAATAGACGCAAGTGAATACTTGGGATTGGCTTTAATCATACTGTAAGGCGACCTGATTTTTTTTTTAAATTCTGCGGAATCAAGTGCCCATGTATTTCTCAGCCTTCGTTAACTTTCGTTGCTGTCTGTCCTGTGTAGACATGGTTTATACGATTACAAAGTTAGCACTTTTACTTTGACAGATCTAATTTTATCCGTATTCTCATCCAGATAAATTTTGCCCGAGTGGTGTTTTTGACGACTATTTAATAACGAATTAATTGTTGTACCATTCTCCGTTTTTTGCACACATTATTCTAAGTCTCTTTAAATTTGATTTCTACTTTTAAAACAAAATTTTATTGGAAAACAGCGTGCATCATGAATAAGTATTTATTGCAAAAATAAACCAAGAATAAAAAGAGTGATAAGTCTGTTATGCATAAGAACATATAAAGATAAATCGTGTCGATGCTTAATATCAAAGAAACAGAATATTTAAGTATAGTAATACATTTTTAAAAGTTAATATTGAGAAGAAGAATGGCCGTAAAACGAAAATGCAATCTATGTCAAATAACCATTATGTATTGCATAAAAACGCTCGGCACTCGGCATCTAGGGAGAGTTACCGTAAAAAATGTCACATAGTTACCAAAAATAAAAGGATTGTTATTATTTAATCACTTTGTGATTGCAAAACCTGCTGAATTGGCTTGTATGTGTGAACGTTACTCGATAACGTCAGGAACGATAACTCGGGGCGTAACGTCATTCGGTATCGTGTTATCTTATGCCCGTGTCACACTGTCCCGATTTTTACGCCGATGGCAACACGATTATGGACATTTTCAAAATCGGGACTGATCGTATGCAGATCGGGCTATTCGTAGTGCCATCTCTAACCATCGAAGAACCATCGGCCACTTTTTCTAGCCTTCGGGGACAACTTCGGGAAGGGTTCTAAATTTTTTAACATGTTAAAAAATTCCCGAAGGTGCGTCCGATGTTGAGGGTTCGTATTGAGTTCGTATCACCATCCTCACCATCGTAATGTCACCGGGAATGCATCTTTGAACATCGTATTGCATTCGTGTTTCCATCGTTTCCATCGGGCAGTTTTGACATTACGATGACTACACGAATGAATCACGAAGCTACCCGAAGGTCTTACGATAGCAACACGACTTCGTGAAGACCTCGTAATTCCGTCGTGTTGCCATCGAATAAAAGTACGAAGGCGACAAGATGGAACTACGACGGCAATAAATCAAGCTAAATGTAAGTAAATTTTCGCGCTAAAATACATTTAAAGTGCCATGCGCGATATGCACTGGTCAGTCTAATACGACAGTTAAGAAAGACGTTCACAAAACATGGAGCTCATATCATATGATTCTATGAGAACAAGAAAGGCGACAGCGTTGTTTCTATTAATTCAAATGGAACAAGAAGAGCAGATATTACAGGCTCAGGATTTACTTTTACAAGTAAAATATTATTTTTTGTCAATTTTTCATATCAAGTAACATAATGAAAATCATAAACGCGCCTTGTACACCAACACTGCAAAGTAATAGTACCTGACTATAGGGCCCCTCCGGAAGTAAATTTTTTTGCGCATGCGCGGCAAAAAAATTTCTTCCTAAAGGGGCCCTATAGCTCAGGTACTATTACTTGAGGATTTTTTGGGGTAAAAAACCTCAAAATAGATTATAGGCGTGGCTAAATCTATATTAAAATAATATTTAAAGTAATTAATGTTTAAAGTAAATAATATTTAAAATAAATAAATATTTAGAACTATGCAAGAAATAGAGTTAATAATAATTGTTTATTAATAGCAATTAATAAATCTTCTAAAAATAGAATATTTTAAGAACTATTAGAATTAAATATATGAATAAATGTTTATTAAGAGCACTTAATAAATCTTCTATAATATATATAAAAATATTAAAAGAAACACAATATATTATAAAAATATAAATTTTTAGAAATAAAATTATTGCGGACCTGATAGAAAACACCTTATATTGACCAATCAAAATAAAGTATTATTTTAACCAATCAAAATAAAGTATTATAAAAAATACTCTATAATAATATATATATAGAATAGGTTTACCACCAAAATAAGTATTATATTTAAAAAAATATTCAAGATTAAAGATGGCTTATGAACAAGCAATGAATGCTTACATAAAGAATGAGGTAGAAGATTATTTTACACTAGATGATTTTTATAAAATTATGTGTAAAAGAAAATATGTTCCAGATGATAAAGTTGAAGAATTCTATACTAATGTATGTAAAGGATTAAAAAATCCTACATCTGAAGATACAGATAGTGTTAAAAATACAGATGATGCTGATTTGAAACAAGTTATTGCAGATATTGATTATCTGAATGAAGGATCAAAAAGAAGTGCTGATAATATTAAAGATACAGATGAAATTCAAGCTATAAAGAAGCTTAAAATAGATAATAATCAATTATCATTAGATAATTATATTTTACCAAAGGAAAATAAAGATAATAGTGTATCAACTAAAGTTAATAACAATTATTTGTGTAAATATAAGATAAAAAGACAATATATGTCAGAATATGATAGAGCATTATTAAGACTTAAAAAGAATTATATTAATATTAAAGATAATTTAATGACACCATATAAATGTATATGTTTAGGTTATGCTAGTCTTGTTAAAGTACCTACAGATGAATATAAGAAAATAGAAGATGATAAAGTGTCAAGACATGTTAATTTATTTGATAATAAAATATGCACCTTGGCATATCATGATAAAATGAAATTTCAAGATAAAAGAAATTGTTTAATGAAATGTGTAAGATATTTTTGTGATAAAATGGAGTTAGATCCATTAAAAGAATTCAGTTGGACTGATATTCCTAAAATAGAGAAATATTTAAATGTTGGAATCAACATCTATTCAACAGATAATGGTGGAGGAATTGTATATAAAAGTACTAAATATAAATACAGTATATTTTTAAGATATAATATTGATAAAACTTATAGTTTATATTATAGTATGTATCATACTAATAAATTACCTATTGATTATATAAAAGTTATAAGATCATAAATTATGTGTATTATTATTATTATTATTATTATTATTATTATTATTATTATTGTATGTATAATATATATTATAAATGTAATTCTTATTATTAAAAACAATAAAATTTATCATGCCAGTTGGCACAATTTAAAACGTGTTATGTTATTATTTAAGAAATAAAAACCATCTACATAAAATGTAGAATATAAATAAATTATATATTCTTCCATTTTTATTATTTGAGGCTTTTTTACCCCAAAAAATCCTCAAGTAATAGTACCTGAGCTATAGGGCCCCTTTAGGAAGAAATTTTTTTGCCGCGCATGCGCAAAAAATTTACTTCCGGAGGGGCCCTATAGTCAGGTACTATTACTTACTGCAGGTACATATGGCAAGCCAAAGTGGACAAAAAGAGCTATTTTCTAATATTAAAAAATCATTTTCTAATATTAAAAAATCATTTTCTAATATTAGAAAATCATTTTCTAATATTAGAAAATCATTTTCTAATATTAGAAAATCATTTTCTAATATTAGAAAATCATTTTTTAATATTAAAAAATCATTTCCTATTATTAAAAAATAAGGTACTTTTTAATATTAGAAAATGCTTTTTTAATATTAAAAAATCATTTCTTAATATTAGAAAATGCTTTTTTAATATTAGAAAATCCTTTTTTAATATTAGAAAATCCTTTTTTAATATTAGAAAATGATTTTTTAATATTAGAAAACCATTTTTTAATATTAGAAAATCATTTTCTAATATTAGAAAATCATTTTTTAATATTAGAAAATCATTTTCTAATATTAAAAAATCATTTTTCAAAGCGTCTGAATGAAAAGTAACAGCGTTTTATGACGTCATTGAATATACATGTAGTACGCCAAGTGACGCCACTGTACTAA
This sequence comes from Mytilus galloprovincialis, assembly GCF_965363235.1. Classification (NCBI taxonomy): domain Eukaryota; kingdom Metazoa; phylum Mollusca; class Bivalvia; order Mytilida; family Mytilidae; genus Mytilus; species Mytilus galloprovincialis. Next base: position 25,285,574 of record NC_134840.1, on the reverse strand, counting down.
AGACGGTTTATACAATATAGTATTTTGATTTGTCAACATGCGGCTAAAACTTGCATTTCCAAAGTTTAATTCTTTGATGTTGTCTCCACGGGCATTGAAACAATGCACACGATATTGGTGGATATTTCATTATTTGATACAACCTTGTGTTCATTTTTATTGGAATGCGAAACTATAAACAGAATGAAAGTAGAATGGAGTATCCAAGGATCAGTCCTAGGACCCTGGTTTCTTTGTTTATGTAACGATATCGCCTCGTCTTAATAATATTAGTGTTGGGGTTGCAACTAGCACATTGACATATATACAATCTATATGCTGAAGGTCCACACTAAACAGCGAGACTGTATGCGGATGATGCTGTTGTCTGCTTGACCACTTCCTCGGACAATCTCAGACAACGACTGCTATGCACGAACTACAAGAAGTCCTAGATAAACTGCCGAAATGGGAAAATGCCTGAGATATAATTTTAACGGTTCCAGCCAAATAAAAAAGAAGAGGTCATCATTTACAAGAGATTGTAAAGATGGCCTTTAATGTCTTTCTTTGTACATTTACATACTCAGCTACATGTATTTGTTTTATAGTTGCTTTATAAGTATTGATCTCATTATAGACACTTGTTAATAATTTTTTTCTTTGTATTTCACAATTTGTGTCAATATTTTCAGGCCAATGATGCGCAAATAATTCATTTTGCGAGCTTAATATATATTGCACGAAAAGAGTTTTAAAAAACAAATTACTTTCTTGTCGCTAAAATTATTTTCTTTTGCATATTCTTTTAATATTTATTGCAATAATTAATTTTAATTAAAAAAAATATGTTTTCTTGTCGCTAAATAGTTTCTTGTCGCTTAAATAATTCTTGTTGTCGCTAAAATTCTTGTTGTCGCTAATTAGTGAGACCGTAATTTTTCCAGACATAGTAAATTGAATTTGAATTGAAATAACAATTTTCTTCTCAATTTGTATTTCTTTTCAGATGTACAGGTAGTAAAACTCATTAATTTATTTCAACTCGCTCACTCCGACTCGCTGCGTAGCTTGCATATATGCTCAGATGCTCAAGCATCCACATCATTTTAACAATATACATTTTGTGTAATTGCATGTGTTCGCAGCAGAAACACAAGGTGTTATCTGAATATAACAAGGGCGATGATACGAAAATAGCGTCCATATAAGGTAGTGGTCCCGACCTGTTAAAGAGAAACACAAATGAAAATACTTTAATACAGAAACAAATATTATTGTATCATGAATGTGAAATTACAAATATAATCGCTTATTTAAGTAGAACATATGTATACATGGCTATTTTTAAATGATTGGTAGTTATTTGTTTGTATTATGTCCAGTGGCAAATGTTTCATGACTTTATTAAGGCGGCAACTTCGATGAAAATGGATGTACCACCAGAATGATATCGAACTTAGAATTTTCGAATTATTCTTAAATCACATTTTGTCCATTTTTATCGAAGTTTTAAACTTACAAAAGTCCTTTTTACATAAAAAAAAATTATCACTGATTGAACAATTTTACTTTATATATCAATAATATAAACTTAAACTCGTCAATTTTCGAGTTTCATTTAAGAATTTAATGCTTCTTTTTGTAACTTCATATTGGGGTGTACCCGAAACCCCAATACGTGAACATTATTCTTTATGATGAGAGACTGCCCTGCTGTTGACATTTCCTCTTTAGTATTATCTGTTTCTGTAATAAACTCAACAGAAAGAGTTACTGTAGTTCAAATAACTCGTCAACGATACTACAAATGAGTGTCAAATGAGTGTCGGAATTAGGGCAGGAGGGAAGGAGGTATCTTTGCATCCATTTTCCCTATGCTTGTACTTTTTGTCCATTACTCCCTCCATAATATTACTATTTTAGCACCTCATTTTTGGCCCATTTCCCTATTCTTTATACTTTGGCCATTAGAATGAAATTCATAACAGTGTAGCTATGGCCATTCATTGACTGGGGAAAATTAGGTGAACGTTCGTCTGTAATGCCAACTGCTCACGACGTACTTATCATAGAAATTTAAACTGTGAGGTCACCAAAGGTTCTAAACGCCTAAATAAAATAATTAAAAATACTAATCAGGAATAACTTTTGTAATTTGAAAATAAATAAAAATGGCCTTCAACACTGAGTCTTGGCTCACACCGAACAGCAAGCTATAAAGGTTGAATACTTAAAATTCTTTACTTGATTTTTTGTTATGGTTTGACCATCAATTTTCCTAATATGATATCGCACGTTCTTTCAGATTATTTTTTTTTACTTAATTGGCTTTGAAAGTTACAATGCATGATGTCGTCTGTTTATGTAGTTCATATGTGTTTTTCGTTTCTCGTTGGTTTTCCTGTTTGAATGGTTTTACACTAGTAGTTTTGGGGCCCTCTATAACTTGCTGTTCGGCGTGAGCCAAGGCTCCGTGTTGCAGGTCGTACCTTGACCTATAATGGTTTACTTTTATGAATTATTACTTGGGAGGAGAGTTGTCTCATTGGCACTCATACCACATCTTCCTATATCTATCTATATCAATAAATTTTTTTCCAACAAAAGAATACATCACAAGAATATAAGTTTTGTAAGAAACGTGAAAAATTGTGTTGGACGTGAAGATAATGCAAAGTGACAAATATCTGAAAGAATGAATCGTTTTATGGTATTAAACAAAGAAATCAAATGATTTTTTAATTATCCAGAACTCTTCACAAACAAAACCCACATGTATACGCATTGAATAAATAGTAGGCCATTCTTAAATGATCACACCGTAGAAGTAGTTGTGCTCTTAATCAATGAGATATTTTGTGAATTAACCCCATCAACTTAATAGTTTTTTTTTTACAATGGATAAACCTATTTTTTTATTATTATTAAATAATATCATCTCTGAACATTATTATTCTTATAAATGACACGGTTGTATGTGATGATTATAATAAATATTTAAAACAAATTCCTTTCAAGCTTTGTAAAAAGAAAGTTTCATTTTATGTATCGGAATGTGTAACAAGTGAATATTTCAATCCCCACTGGAAGGCCTCTGACAGACTGGGTGAGCATAAAATTATAGCCGTTGACAAACAAGTTACAACCTACAAACGTTTTACTGTCGACCACACTGTTATGCAATTAATTCTATTCTCTTGTTCTGTAAACCTCAATTCACACAGACCAATGGGTAATGGGTTGTCGGACCAATGGGTAATGGGGTGTCGGACCAATGGGTAATGGGGTGTCGGACCAATGGGTAATGGGGTGTCGGACCAATGGGTAATGGGGTGTCGGACCAATGGATAACAACTGGATAAACAAGAATGTGTCCACAGTACACGGATGCCCCACTCACACTATCATTTTCTATGTTTAAAGGACTGTGAAATTGGAATAAATTCTCTAATTTGGCATTAAAATTAGAATGATCTTATCAAAGGGAACATGTATACTAAGTTTCAAGTTGATTGGACTTCTACTTTATCAAAAACTACCTTGACCAAAAACTTTAACCTGAAATTTGCACTATCATTTTCTATGTTCAGTGAACCGTAAAATTGGGGTCAAAACTCTAATTTGGCATTTAAATTAGAAAGATCATATCATAGGGCACATGTATACTAAGTTTCAAGTTGATTGGACTTCAACTTCATCAAAAACTACCTTGACCAAAAACTTTACCCTGAAGCCAAAAACTTTAACCTGAAATTTGCACTATCATTTTCTATGTTCAGTGAACCGTAAAATTGGGGTCAAAACTCTAATTTGGCATTTAAATTAGAAAGATCATATCATAGGGCACATGTATACTAAGTTTCAAGTTGATTGGACTTCAACTTCATCAAAAACTACCTTGACCAAAAACTTTAACCTGAAGCCAAAAACTTTAACCTGAAATTTGCACTATCATTTTCTATGTTCAGTGAACCGTAAAATTGGGGTCAAAACTCTAATTTGGCATTTAAATTAGAAAGATCATATCATAGGGCACATGTATACTAAGTTTCAAGTTGATTGGACTTCAACTTCATCAAAAACTACCTTGACCAAAAACTTTAACCTGAAGCCAAAAACTTTAACCTGAAATTTGCACTATCATTTTCTATCAGTGAACCGTAAAATTGGGGTAAAATCTCTAATTTGGCATTAAAATTAGAAAGATCATATCATAGGGAACATGTGTACCAAGTTTGAAGTCGATTGGACTTCAACTTCATCAAAAACTACCTCGACCAAAAACTTTAACCTGAAGCGGGACAGACGGACGAACGAACGGACGAACGAACGGACGAACGAACGGACGAACGGACGCACAGACCAGAAAACATAATGCCCCTCTACTATCGTAGGTGGGGCATAAAAAGTTGCTCTCTGTCCTCTCAAAGCCCTGTCACTTAAGGTCATCTACGGTAAACTGAATCTGCCTACAATACTAGTTAGGTCATATTTCTACTAGCGTAACTGTATAATTTTCCACTAAAATGAATTTGTTGCTTCCTTTCCTTTCAGCCAATAGTTCGAAGACTTAAAATACATCAATTGCATACATTTTTTTGGTTTAAAATGTCCTTCAAAAAATGGAGATTATTTGGCCCTATCCCCTCAGTCATGTCTACTGACTTCGAAACTTTTGCTTTTTTTACATGTATAAGCTTGTGATTAGTTCAGACTAGGGGGAACCATTCGGCAGAGGACATTTTAGCGTGAGAAAAAATTGACATTTTAGCGCCAAAATAAAGCACAATTTAGGGCCAGATTTTTAACCCATTCAAGAGAAAATTAAATTTGTCAATGCCCATTTTAGAGAAACATTTTTAACCCATTCTAACAAATAATATTTAAACAAGAATGTGTCCCCAGTACACGGATGCCACATCTGCACTGTCATTTTCTTTGTTCAGTGGACCGTGAAAATGGGATAAAATTTCAAATTTGGCATTAAAAGTAGAAAGATCATATCATAGGGAACATGTTTCCTAAGTTTCAAGTGGATTGGACTTCAACTTCATCAAGAACTACCTCGACCAAAAACTTTAACCTGAAGCGGGACTAACGGACGCACATACCTGAAAACATACTGTTCTTAAATGGGGCATAAAAATTAAAAAAAAGGTTTAATAAACTCAAGACAGCACAATATAAAACATACCATATTCATTAAAAAATACAGCACTGATTATTTCAAATGTTAAAAGTGCGTTCTAGTCGAATATATATCCCAGATAAAATACAGCACAAAAAGTCTAAAAGGTTGAATTAATTGTTAAAAGTACGTTCTAGTCTAGAATTTATGTCTTAGAGAACGTAATTTTAAAGGGCTCTGGATATACCTCCTGTACAGTACTGTACATAGAATTGCATTAGGAACGGTTCTTTCTCTTTACTAGATTGTGGTGCAAATTCGTCTTTTATCATTTGTACCTTTATATATTTTGTTGTTTGCAATTTGATAATTATCAAGAAAGCGCGAACAGCTGGGTGACAACTATAAAATTGCTTATTATACATGGCATGGAACGACTCTGTTCCTTTAATTGTTTGCTAAGAATTACAAGAAATTTCTACCCAAAGCTTCAGTGGGAACATAGGATCTTCAGCTACATAGTATCCGGTCAGATAATCAGCGAATTTGACACATCTCTTATGTGTTTCCATGATGAACATATAAACAGCTTTAACATTAAAGGTCATTAAACCAGTATAAACTACTGTTTATGGTTATATTGAGGGGAGTATTATTCAACCAGGTCAGTTTTCACTAAAATGGGCTAATGAAACATGTGAACGAATTAATTCTGCTCTAAAATCGGCTCTAATGTCGACACTAAAATGTCCTGTAGTTTAAAAAATTTCGCTTAAATGTCACGCCTGCGCCCAACACCATTTGTGGTACATTTGTAGTTCAATGGTATTTGTTATGCTATTGTATAAGTTAACATATTTATATAAGTTTGTGATTAGATCAGTTTAAGATCATAGGCAGATCCAGGGGGCCTTTGGGGGCCCGAGCCCCCCTTTTTTGTGGAAAAATTTGGTTGCATGACTGGCGTGGGTCCCCCTTAGGTCAGTAAGCGCCCCTCTTTTATGAAAAGTTCTGTATCCGCCATTATAGATTTACAGCTAATGATCAATGATATTTGGTTTTTAAATTTATTGTCATTTGTATCATTTAGCAAAATCTGTTTCAGTTCATTCGGACAATATTTTCTTAATTCCTTTTGTAAACAGTGTGGGGTTATTGAATATAAAACAAACAAGTCAAAACGTTTTGATGATGAAGATTTTAATTTTTAATATTAAAAAATGATTTTCTAATATTAGAAAATGATTTTCTAATATTAGAAAATGATTTTCTATTTCTTAATATTAAAAAATGATTTTCTAATATTAAAAAATGATTTTTTAATATTAAAAAATGAATTTCTAATATTAAAAAATCATTTATTAATATTAGAAAATGAATTTCTAATATAAGAAATTACTTTTGATTTTCTAATATTAAAAAATGATTTTCTAATATTAATAAATGATTTTTTAATATTAGAAATTTATTTTTTAATATTAAGAAATCATTTTTTAATATTAGAAAATCATTTTTTAATATTAGAAAATCATTTTTTAATATTAATAAATAGACTTTTTCTTTTTTAATATTAGAAAATGATTTTTTAATATTAGAAAATCATTTTTTAATATTAGAAAATGATTTTTTAATATTAGAAAATGATTTTTTAATATTAGAAAATGATTTTTTAATATTAGAAAATAGCTCTTTTTGTCCACTTTGGCTTGCCATAGGTACACGTATATAGGGAAACCAACTTTTTCTTCATTATTCTGATTTTTTATGTATCGTCTGAGTTGTTGTCACACGAATGTTTACTCCATAACCGTTTTGTTTTCTATATGTCATATTTTGCGGCATTTGTTGCTTTCCCCACATCCTTCCTTTTGTCTATATTATTATGATATTCTCCTGGAAAGAGCTCTTTTTGAATAAAAGGGATCAACGAACCCATTACCTTACCTTTAAGATATATCAGTAAACATGGGTATAATTATGGGTAATTATTCAGACTAGTGCACACATTTTACAGTTCAAACAAGCTGTACACGACGTCTTTTAGACATCGTATGGCCATCGCGCAATCATCGTAATCCATCGTGTAGCCTTCGTAATCCATCGTGTAGCCTTCGTGATCCATCGTGTAGGCTTCGGCTGAGATATGAAGCTTAAATACCCGTCTTCGGTTAACCTAAGACTATGCGAGGGTGCCGAAAGTATATACGATAGCAAAAGATGGACATACGAAGATTAACCGAAGACGGTATTTAAGCTTCATATCTCAGCCGAAGCCTACAAGATGGATCACGAAGGCTACACGATGGATTACGATGATGGCGCGATGGCCATACGATGTCTGTACAGCTTACGATGCATTTAAATTATATGCCGAAGGCATCATGCGTTTTAAATTGTTTGATCAATATTGAATATATATTATATTGTACATTCAAATTTTGGTTTAATCACAAGACGGAAGACCGTGGGTATTTCCAGTTACTGAATAATTTGGTTGATTTCTAAAAAAATAGTTTATGTATATCAACTATGCGTATTCAATTTACCATTTTCTGCATGTGTCATATACAAATATAGTGTCCATATTTGTCCCCAATATGTTACATACGAGGGGATGCCACCCTCGGCATTGCCTTGTTTGAACTGTAAAATGTGTGCACTAGTCTGAATAATCACCCATAATTATGCCCATGTTTACTGATCTATCTTAAAGGTAAGGTAATGGGTTCGTTGATCCCTTTTATTCAAAAAGAGCTCTTTCTAGGAGAATATCATAATAATATAGACTAAAGGAAGGATGTGGGGAAAGCAACAAATGCGGCAAAATATGATATATAAAAAACAAAATGTTTATCTCAGACGATACATAAAAAATCAGAATAATGAAGAAAAAGTTGGTTTCCCTATATACGTGTACCTGCAGTGTTGGTATACGAGGCGCGTTTATGATTTTCATTATGTTATTTGATATGAAAAATTGACAAAAAATAATATTTTATTTGTAAAAGTAAATCCTGAGCCTGTAATACCTGCTCTTCTTGTTCCATTTGAATTAATAGAAACAACGCTGTCGCCTTTCTTGTTCTCATAGAATCATATGATATGAGCTCCATGTTTTGTGAACGTCTTTTTCAACTGTCGTATTAGACTGACCAGTGCATATCGCGCATGGCACTTTAAATGTATTTAAGCGCGAAAATTAACTTACATTTAGCTGGATTTATTGCCGTCGTAGTTCCATCTTGTCACCTTCGTACTGTTATTCGATGGCATCATGACGGGATTACGAGGTCTTCACGAAGTCGTGTTGGCATCGTAAGACCTTCGGGTAGCTTCGTGATTCATTCGTGTAGACATCGTAATGTCAAAACTGCCCGATGGAAACGATGGAAACACGAATGCAATACGATGTTCAAAGATGCATTCCCGGTGACATTACGATGGTGAGGATGGTGATACGAACTCAATACGAACCCTCAATATCGGACGCACCTTCGGGGATTTTTTAACATGTTAAAAAATTTAGAACCCTTCCCGAAGTTGTCCCCGAAGGCTAGAAAAAGTGGCCGATGGTTCTACGATGGTTAAAGATGGCACTACGAATAGCCCGATCTGGATACGATCAGTCCCGATTTTGAAAATTTCCATAATCGTGTTGCCATCGGCGTAAAAATCGGGACAGTGTGACGCGGGCATAACGATAATCGTTTGTAGAGGGTCACCCGATTAGCTACTACCGATTAGCAAAATTTCCTTCTTTATATATATATATATATATATATATATATATATATATTGTTGAGTTTCAGAGAAGATTTTGTGAATTTAACCAATCAAAATCAATTCAACGGTATCCCTCTGGCGAATTTTTTTTCGTTCAATCGCACTGTAATGAGGATAGTTCTTAAGGGGCCTGCCGAACAAGTTATATTACTACCAAATTTAAACAAATGATTGTATATTTCAATATACAATTCTTTTGCTTTAATGAGACATTGGTTTAATGGTAAAAGATGAATCAGTGAACTCTAGAGTTTAACTTGGAATTATGAGCCACATATTAAACCATGTTTGCCACCGAATTAACGTTTGATAGAAGGTATCCCATTCACTAGTCATGTACAGTTCCATGACATTTTCCCATGTACTTTCAGAGATTTGTAAAAAATGGTCATTCAGAACCAAAGATTGCCAGGTAGTAATGTTATTCGTTCTTATCGAAACAAAATGAGAACGTTGAACGGGCACCTTCCACATCATCAATGTCAATATTGATCTTGAATTGAGTTGCTTACATTTACATAGATATATACAAATGACGAAAATAGCAAAAACTAGATATCGTGAAATTACATTTTAATTAATTTGATATCAATAGAAGAAGAATTGTCACATGTAATTGTTTTAAATTTGTTTCATTTGTTTATAATTTTGTTGTGAGGTGTTTTTACTTTCTGTTGATATAGACACGAAATACCTTCTCCTACGCGTCTAAAACAACAAGAGTGCACACGCTGAAATGTCTCGCCTTCTTTGCTAATCATTGATATTATGTTGTGATAATCCTAAATATAAAGCTTTATTTCAACTGTCACATAAACTTAAAATTAACCAAGAAAATTAAACGTTGACCAATGAACGATGAAAATGAGGTCAAGGTTAGATGAACCATGCCAGGCAGACATGTACAGTTAACAATTATTTCATACAACAAATATAGTTGACCTACTGGTTAAGAAAAACAGACCAAAACACAAAAACTTAACACTTAATGAACCGGATAAATGAGGTCAAGGTAAAATAAAACCTGTGCGACTGACAACATCATAAAATATTTCCGTACAACAAATATAGTTGACCTATTGCATATAGCAGAGACATATATATGTCTCTGCATATAGTATTAGAAAAAAAGACCAAAACTCAAAAACTTAACTTTGACCACTGAACCATGATCATGAGGTCAAGGTCAGATGACATGTACACCTTACAAGCATTCCATACACTAAATATAGTAGACCTATTTCATACAGTATAAGAAAAACAGACAAAACACAACAAGAGGCTGTCAGAGCGACAGCAAACCGGATTTATTAACATTTATTTGTGTCCTGGCATTTATCAATATCACAGGAACCATAACTCCTGAACAGAAAAAGTGAAAATCGCCATTATTGAACTGGACCTCAATTTTGTCATCAAAAACAACATTTTTAAATTTGAAAAAAATTGGTTGAACGGTTTATGAGTAAATACATGGACACGACTGGAAACACCATTTTTCAATCTTTCAAGAACCCCTGAACGGTAAAAATCAAAATCGTCATTATTGAACTTGACCTCAATTTTGTCATCAGTAACAACATATTATAATTTTAAAAGCTTTGGTTGAACAGTTCATGAGTAAATGCACGATATGACTGGAAACGCCATTTTTCAATCTTTCAAGAACCATAACTCCTGAACGGTAAAAGTCAAAATCGTCATTATTGAACTTGACCTTAATTTTGTTGTCAGTAACAACATATTAAAATTTTAAAAGCTTTGTTTGAACGGTTCATGAGTTAATGCACGGACAACATTTGGCTGCCGCCCAACCGCCGTACATCCCCAAATCAATAACTGACATTTTTGTCACAAAAATCCGGTTAAAAACTTAACTATAACCACTGAACCATGAAAAAGAGGTCGTCAGATGACAACTGCCAGTTGGACATGTACACTTTACAGTCCTTCCATACACTGAATATACTAGACCTATTTCCTTAAAGTATCCGAGATATGGACTTGACCACCAAAACTTAACCTTGTTCACTGATCCATGAAATGAGGTTGAGGTCAAGTGAAAACTGTCTGACAGACACCAAGGACCTTGCATGTACGCACATACCAAATATAGTTATCCTATAACTTATAATAAGAGAGAATTCAACATTACGAAAAATTAAGTAGTTACTGAACCATGAAAATGAGGTCAAGGACATTGGACATGTGACTGACGGAAACTTCGTAACATGAGGCATCTATATACAAAGTATGAAGCATCCTGGTCTTCTACCCTCTAAAATATAAAGCTTTTAAGAAGTACGGTAAGCTAACACCGCCATATCACTATCCATATGTCGAGCTTTCTGCGACGCAGGCTCAACAAAAACAGTGTATTAACTGGAGTAATTCAGATAATTTTAAGACAGCACAGGCACAGGCGTGCTTATTGGATTTATGAAAGACCGCACAAAGTAGTTTCTCTTTCATGTGTTCCTTTTCCTTTCTTGGAGTAACTAAAGACTAACGTATTTAATCCAGTAGTCTGCTTAAGACGTGCAATTGAAGTCTTGTGTCATTAGCTGAACCTACATTGTTTCTGCATTTTCAACAATAGCTATTCTCCAGACCACTACTTATGACTATAACTCACGAGGCTGATATCTTTTTTTGTTGATCTTGTATTGCTGATCACTATAATATTGTTTTCAGTTTCTAGGCTACTCGATGTTTTGCCTCCAAAAAACAAACATTGCTAAAACTGTAACTCAGGGTAAATAACTTTTACATGAAGTAGAGTTTCAATTTTGTCTTTGCTGACATATATTTCAGAATTTTGTTGTTTTTCTCTTTATCTATATTTTATGCCTATCCCATAGAAAATGTAACACACTGTTGACACAGATAACATAAAATTCAGATAAAAAGACAAACTGTTACTGATGCACAGCAACATGGCAAATTCATTCAAATTTGCTGGACCATGAACTTGTTGGCAGGGCATTGAAATGGTCGACAAAATGAGATGTACAGACAGTAATGTAACTTTAAAGAAAATAGAGTTGTCTATTGTAAGAAGTTCCCTATCAAACTAACTTAAGCAGAAAACTAAACATTGAAAATTGGTAATTAATTTAAAGTCAATAGACCATGAATTAAGGGACAGGGCCTCAAAATACTCGTCAAACATATATGATAGTGATAGTAATGCAAGTTTTTATGTTGGCCCAGTAGGTTCAAAGGAGATTTTGCAAAAAGGTATGCCCATAGCTCACTTGACCTGTTGTGTCAGTTGAACTAAAAAGTAAGAAACTTCATATATCATATCTCTCTTTATTTACAATTTTAATAACAGGGATTTCATCACAATGGTTATTACCTTAGAATTTTTATTGGAACCTAAATTAAACACTACCACTGTATGATCAGTATCCTGAGAAATTGCAATTAAACTTTAATTATTGAATTTCTAGTGTGTACCATTATATCACTGTATATCATATAATTTCAAAATGAGACATTTCCCAACAAAATCATAGCAGTTGTTCAATACCAAGTGTATTTCTAAATATGTTTTTATCAGGCTTCTAGTTTGTATGTATATTGTACATGGAGGGGATAGACCGAATTACATTCATTTATAATATGCAGGTTTTTTTGCCTAGATTAAACTTTCCAAGAAATATATACAAAACATGAATTCATAACAAAATACTGTAAAAGGAAAAGTTGCACTTTTATAAAGTCATTTTCACAAAATGCCTGAATGATGTAACAAAGATATGCGAGATGCATTATTCAACTCTATAACATTATATAGGGTGTTTCAAATGTAAACAGCAGGTAACAAATTTAGTGTAGAATTATACAAATTGTCTTTTTTATCTCTTAAAACCAGGTCATAATTATTTTATACAATGTTAATCTCACTGGATTTCATTACACATTTTATTTCTACCTGACATCTTGCACACTCAACTTAGAGTCAAGTTACGCATACATTATCCTTCTCATTTCTGCAAAGAACGAGAAGATAGAAAATTAAATTATAAAACAGGTCCTCTAAAAACTTACAAATAACATGACCACTCAATATACAAAAAGTATTTTCAATAATTCTAATTAAACAATTTAACATGACAGATCTTCTTCAATCATCATTCCTCATTTATTTCATCAGCGCGTCATTGATATTTTTATTTCATTTGTAAATCAGACTAAGACAATTTTCACCTTTTGATCTATGAGGAGGTTTGTCTGGTGTCAATAGAGTTAAATCCTGAACTGTAATGCTATCAACATATTTGCAACGGGGAAAAAATGCACTATCCCAGATATTGAAATGTTATACTCTCAATCAATCTCTTTGGGCATAAAGCTACTTTATAGAATATCTACCTTTACTTCATAAAAATAGCAAAAAATAAATCTATATCAGTATTCTAGACAATGTTAGAATGCATATACTTTTACCCTGAAAATATACAAAATTTCAATATCTTAAATGTCTGAAAATACACAAGCCAAATGTAGGATCCTTACCAGAGTTTAGAAAAAGCTAGAACTTGTATTAAACGATTTAAAGCATACAAAGCTGCATTTATACAACAAGGGAGAACAGTGACCTAAGCTTATTAGGTAGCTTTAAATTGTTTAACTTTACAACAGAATTCTATTGTATGACTATCTGCTGATATCAATATTAATGTCCAAATTCAGATAAAAAATCTACACGACCTAGTTCGATTGAAATTCGTTAAATGGGATGAAAAGCAGATTCAGGCTCTCCAATTGTGTTCCAACTTATTTTCATCACCACTTGACTGTTTAGTGAAGGGCACCATATTGAGCCTGAATAAATATTACTAAATGGACCTTTAAAGCAAAATCCAAGTACAGAGTTCACCGCTAAATATATCATCAGCAAGCAGTTGGTTTTGCTGAGTACACCATGGTGCTCAAACTCTAAGTGTTGACACAGAAATTTTAAACAAGTTGAAGGTACCATAAAATGATTATGTACAATTGTCTTAAAAGAACCTGAAATAACTGTTCAAGAAGCCATTCTCAATGTATAATAAAGACTCCTTATGGAAATATCTTGATTGTCAAATGGGGAATCATCTCTAAAGAATTGTGTGACAAAGTACTTTAAATTCTTTGTACCATTCAAAATCACATTTGGCTTATCATTGTTAGACTTCAGAGCAATGTAAAGACAAACTTGATGGTTATCATGAATAAGGTTCTATTAAAGCTCTTAACTACTGAAGTGCATGCTCTCTTTCAGAGGGTTTCATATTATAATTGTTGTCACTGCAAACATGTACATTTTTTTGTGATTCAGAAGTTAATAATATAGTTTACCTTGGTATAAAGTTGATATGATTGGGATTTTGTGTTCCCTTGTTTATTATATATCATGATATTTTTAGCAGTATTGAGAAATAGCTAGCAGTTTTTGTATTTTATTAAAGCTTGAAACAGGTTTTAATGTAAACTGTTATGACTGTATATAAGAATATTATCAAATTGAGTATATGGTTTCGACATTGATGGGTACCCTTTATTTCATATAAGGATCATCATCAGACCTGTTTGTTCACATTACTTTCAATTTACTGTTTATACATAGATAAATAGTTAAAAAGGATAAAAATTAATACACAAAATATCAAGAACTTAAATACTGGAAGGATGTTTGTTTTAAGAACACATTATATGACACTTTAAAAATATGAATGCATGCTTACTAATACAGTATGATTTCTTTAAAGCAAACCCAAGGATTACATCCTTTCTTAAGTATTACATATTATGTGAGTTGTTGAGAGCAGTTTTCTTAAGTTGAAAATTGATGTCTGATTATCTTCTTTAAAAGTTCAAATGATGTGACTCTGTTTCTGAGAGATCAAATTTTATTGCCTACATTTCAGCTTAAATTCCCCAAATATATATTATTATCTTGTGTAGAAAAGTGTTGTTCTTTCTAATTCCTCATGCATTTAAATACATGAAGGCATTTTTATTCCATTCAAAATACACAGTATTTTCTGCTTATTAATTACCACCTTCGATGTTTAAAACTCCTTTCTTATCTTATCAGAACAAAGTTACATTCTCAAACCAATATTCATATTTTTTCATCATCTGCAGATGACAACACTTTGTCCTTATCACATCTTAAAAATTATCTATATGTACAAACAAAAATAATTTAATTCTTCATATACTCAACAACAACACTCTAAAAAGGATAGTAAAATTCACCGTAACCATAACTTCAAACGTAATGCGTCAACACCATTCAAATAATAACGGAATAGACGTTTGTCTCGTACAAAACCTAAATTTTCATATAAATTCAGGGCAGCTTTATTAGTAATCTCGGTCTCCAAAACAACCTGAAAATATAAAATATCAAACATTAAAAAAATATTCATAATTTTTTTCATATGAACAATATGGTGATTATTGCTGGCTATGCATGGTTCATTTGAGAGATATTTAGGAATCATTTTAAGATGAATTAAAGGAGAACAGATTGCAAACTTGATCTGCAGTTTGTCACAGCTAAACAACATTGAACATATAAAATGTAGGTATAACTTAAGGCAGAAATGCTTTCAGGTACAGTGTTTTCTCTAAAATAAGGAGTAAGCTTAAATATAAATTTCATAAAAATTTAACAAGAAATCCATGTGAGACTTTGCAAAGCAATTTTCCATAAATCTAAGTTTCAAAGGGACATAGTTCCTGTACAAATAAGTTTTGAAATAACTGATAGTCACCGTTTTTTGTACTCGCCCAAGACATTACTGATATAAACCTTAGATTTAAATTTCATAAAATCATACAAGAAATGTATGTAGATTAGCTAGAGAGTGCTTCACAATGCAATTGTCCATGAATGTTTTATTTTGAAAAAGAAACAACTATTAAAGTAGATATGTACTGATTTTTAACTTCTTGGAGACATAACTGATACAAATATCATAAAATTCACATTAGTAATGTAGGCTTGAGAGCACTTACAATGCAATTTTCTATTTACATTTATTTCCAATGGTCATAACTCCTTTAAAATTAGTTGATTGTCTCTGATTTTAGAACTTTCAGAAACATTGATAATATAAACCTTTAATTTAAATTTCAGAAGCTGAAATACATGTGGAAGTGATTTTTACATACAGACTGACCCACAGAAGCATGCCTGGTATTTCTATGTCCCCTGAAGGGCATAACATACATTATGTAACAAAGTAAGCATACACACGTCGAAGATGATGATAAAATAGATTTGAGGTAAACATTAGCATGCAGTAGTCCACATACTTACTTCATCACAGTCATCAGCTATCATGGCTTTGATTGCTTTACGAACTAAATGAGAACCTACAAATATTAAATTAAATAAACAATTATATACTTTGTAATACAATACTTAACTTGATTCATGATTTAAGATAAATGGTACATTTGTATTTTGATTTAAAAATAAGTAATTTGAAAAGTTTTGTTCTTAAATTCTAAACTATACTATAATTGTCACAATCACGACAATACAAGCTTCTAAGACTAACACATTTTCTGTTAGAATAAAATCATGTATGAGTATCAAGTTTCATGAACATAACAAAGATTGCTGTCAGATCATCTGGTACCAACTATAAATATATCAGTATTGACAGTAAATTTATGAATAATGAGGTACCACTGCTTTTATCATAGTGAAAGCAATGTTATTTCGTTGAAAATCCAGATATTAAAAACTAGAGGCTCTCAAGAGCCTGTGTCGCTCACCTTGGTGCATATTAAACAATGAACACAGATAAATTCATGACAAAATTGTGTTTTGGTGATTGTGATGTGTTTGTAGATCTTACTTTACTGAACATTCTTGTTGCTACAATTATCTCTATCTATAATGAACTTGGCCCAGTAATTACAGTAGAAAATATTTTCTAAAAATTTACAAAAATTTATGAAAATTGTTAAAAAATTACTATAAAGGGCAAAAACTCCTTAAGGGGTCAACTGATAATTTTGGTCATGAAAATTGTTGACTTATTTGTAGATCTTACTTTGCTGAACATTATTGCTGTTTATTTCTATCTATAATAATATTCAAGATAATAACCAACCAGATGCTCCGCAGAGAGCAGCTTTATACGACCGCAGAGGTTGAACCCTGAACGGTTGGGGCAAGTATGGACACAACATTCAAGCTGGATTCAGCTCTAAATTTGGATTGTGATTAAATAGTTGACACAGCCTAGGTTTCTGACACCAAATGAACGTGGTCTAATGAACTTAAAATTTTTGTTTTGCCTTTGAGCAATTCACTATGCTGTTGAATATTAATCCTCTCAAAAACATGTTTGAAGAAGTTTTCTTTTTATTTATGAAATCTGAAATGAGAAAAATTGAACCCCCCCCCCAATTTTTTTTCACATCCCCTTTCCCTTCTTCCAAAACTGATCTCAATTCAAATTTCTAATGGAGTTT
The DNA here is from genome assembly GCF_965363235.1 of Mytilus galloprovincialis. Classification (NCBI taxonomy): domain Eukaryota; kingdom Metazoa; phylum Mollusca; class Bivalvia; order Mytilida; family Mytilidae; genus Mytilus; species Mytilus galloprovincialis. Next base: position 25,268,191 of record NC_134840.1, on the reverse strand, counting down.
GCAACAATAACTTCTCATTTAAATATATCATAAAATATTAAAATGTAAAATAAAGTGCTTGTTATCACTGAATGGTAAAGATTGTTTTAATTTATCAGTTGGTAGTAAAAGTGAATATACATTGTATATTGTATAAAACAATGATTTAAGTTGATTCAACTACTATTCTGGACAAAGAAAGATAACTCCAATTGAAAATTTCTTGCTATTGCACAATATTGTGCAATTAGATATTTCATGCTATTGCGCAATACTGTGCAATTCAAAATATTTGCTATTGCACAATACTGTGCAATTGAAGATTTCTTGCTATTGCGCAATAGTGGCAATTGAAAATTTCTTGCTATTGCACAATACTGTGCAATTGAAGATTTCTTGCTATTGCTGAATACTGTGCAATTGAAAATTTCTTTCTTGCTATTGCACAATACTTTATATAATAATTTCGGATCCTGATTTGAACCAACTTGAAAACTGGGCCATAATAAAAAATCTTAAGTACATGTTTAGATTCAGCATATCAAAAAAGCCCAAGAATTCAATTTTTGTTAAAATCAAACTTAGTTTAATATTGGACCCTTTGGACTTTAATGTAGACCAATTTGAAAACGGGACCAAAAATTAAGAATCTACATACACAGTTAGATTTGGCATATCAAAGAACCCCAATTATTCAATTTTTGATGATATCAAACAAAGTTTAATTTTGGACCCCGATTTATACCAACCTGAAAACTGGGCCAATAATAAAAAATCTAAGTACATTTTTAGATTCAGCATATCAAAGAACCCCAAGGATTCAATTTTTGTTAAAATCAAACTAAGTTTAATTTTGGACAATTTGGACCTTAATGTAGACCAATTTGAAAACGGGACCAAAAATTAAGAATCTACATACACAGTTAGATTTGGCATATCAAAGAACCCAAATTATTCAATTTTTGATGAAATCAAACAAAGTTCAATTTTTGATGAAATCAAACAAAGTTCAATTTTGGACCCTTTGAACCCCTGATTCCTAAACTGTTGGGACCAAAACTCCCAATATCAAAGCCAACCTTCTTTTTATGGTTATAAACCTTGCGTTTAAATTTCATAGATTTCTATTTACTTGTACTAAAGTAATGATGCGAAAACCAAGAATAATGCTTATTTGGCCCCTTTTTGGCCCCTGATTCCTAAACTGTTGGGACCTCAACTCCCAAAATCAATCTCAACCTTCCTTTTGTGGTCATAAACCTTGTGTTTAAATTTCATTGATTTCTATTTACTTATACAAAAGTAATTGTGCGAAAACCAAGAATAATGCTTAATTGGGCCCTTTTTTGGCCCCTAATTCCTAAACTGTTGGAACTAAAACTCCCAAAATCAATCCCAACCTTCCTTTTGTGGTCATAAACCTTGTGTCAAAATTTCATAGATTTCTATTTACTTAAACTAAAGTTATAGTGCGAAAACCAAGAAAATGCTTATTTGGGCCCTTTTTGGCCCCTAATTCCTAAAATGTTGGGACCAAAACTCCCAAAATCAATCCCAACCTTCCTTTTGTGGTCTTAAACCTTGTGTTAAAATTTCATAGATTTCTTACTAAAGTTAGAGTGCGAAAACTAAAAGTAAATGGACGACGACGCCAACATCATACAATATACGACCAAAAAATTTTCAATTTTTGCGGTCGTATAAAAACCAAGAAAAATGCTTATTTGGGCCCCTTTTTGGCCCTTAATTCCTAAACTGTTGGGACCTCAACTCCCAAAATCAATCCCAACCTTCCTTTTGTGGTCATAAACCTTGTGTTTAAATTTCATTGATTTCTATTTACTTATACTAAAGTTATTGTGCGAAAACCAAGAATAATGCTTATTTGGGCCCTTTTTGGCCCCTAATTCCTAAATTGTTGGGACCAAAACTCCCAAAATCATTCCAACCTTCCTTTTGTGGTCATAAACCTGGTGTCAAAATTTCATAGATTTCTATTTACTTAAACTAAAGTTATAGTGCGAAAACCAAGAAAATGCTTATTTGGGCCCTTTTTTGGCCCCTAATTCATAAACTGTTGGGACCAAACTCCCAAAATCAAATTGACAATCCCAACCTTCCTTATATGGTCATAAACCTTAAAATTTCATAGATTTCTATTTACTTATACTAAAGTTATAGTGTGAAAACCAAATGTCTTTGGACGACGACGCAGCCAACGTGATACCAATATACGACCAAAAATTTTCAATTTTTGCGGTCGTATAAAAACTGCAAAATTTCCTTAAAATTACTAATTCAGGGGCAGCAACCCAACAACGGTTTGTCTGTTTTGTCTGAAAATTTCAGGGCAGATAGATCTTGACCTGTTATACAATTTAACCTCCAGTCAGATTTGCTCTAAATGCTTTGGTTTCAGAGTTATAAGCCAAAATCTACATTTTATCCCTATGTTCTATAATTAGCCATGGGGGCCATCTTGGTTGGTTGGCAGGGTCACGCCACAATTTTTTTAAACTAGATACCCCAATGATGATTGTGGCCAAGTTTGGTAAAATTTGGCCCGGTAGTTTCAAGGAAGAAGATTTTTTAAAAGAATACTAAAATTTTAGAAAAATGGTTAACAAGAGGCTGTCACAACGACAGCAAACCGGATTTATTAACATTTATTTGTGTACTGGCAATATCACAAGAACCATTACTGATGAATGGTGAAAGTGAAAATCGTCAATATCAAATTTGACCTCTATTTTGTCATCAGTATCAACATATTAAAATTTGAAAAGCTTAGACTGAATGGTTCATGAGTAAATGCAACAACGTGAATGGAAACGCCATTTTACGATCTTTCAAGAACCATAACTCCTGAACGGTAAAAGTCAAAATCGTCATTATTAAACTTGACCTCTATTTTGTCATCAGTAACAACATATTAAAATTTCAAAAGCTTTGGTTGAATGGTTCATGAGAAAATGCACGGACACGACGGGAAACACCATTTTTCAATCTTTCAAGAACCATAACTCCTGAACGGTAAAAGTCAAAATCGTCATTATTGAACGTGACCTCCATTTTGTCATCAGTAACAGCATATTAAAATTTCGGAAGCTTTGATAGAACAGTTCATGCATAAATGCACGGACACGACTGGAAACTCCATTTTTCAATCTTTCAAGAACAATAACTCCTGAACGGTAAAAGTCAAAATCGTCATTATTAAACTTGACCTCCATTCTGTCATCAGTAACAACATATTAAAATTTGGGAAGCTTTGGTAGAACAGTTCATGCGTAAATGCACGAACAAGACTGGAAACTCCATTTTTCAATCTTTCAAGAACCATAACTCCTGAACGGTAAAAGTCAAAATTGCCATTATTGAACTTGACCTTCGTATAGTTGTCAGTAATAACATATTAAAATTTAAAAAGCTTTGGTTGAACGGTTCATGAGTTAATGCACGGACAACATTTGATTGCCGCCCGCCCGGCCGCCCGCCATCCCCAAATCAATAACCGACATTTCTGTCACAAAAATCCGGTTAAAAATTGACTATAAAGAACAATAACTCCTTAAGGGGTAAACTGATAATTTTGGTCATGTTGACTTATTTGTAGATCTTACTTTGCTGAACATTATTGCTGTGTACAGTTTATCTCTATCTATAATAATATTCAAGATAATAACCCATAACTGCAAAATTTCCTTAAAATTACTAATTTGGGGGCAGCAACCCAACAAGGGGTTGTCCTATTTGTCTGAAAATTTCAGGTCAGATAGAAATTGACCTAATAGACAATTTTACCACATGTGAGATTTGCTCTAAATGCTTTGGTTTCAGAGTTGAAAGCCAAAATCTACATTTTACCCCTATGTTCTATTTATAGCCATGGCGGCCATCTTGGTTGGTTGGCAGGGTCAAGCCACACATTTTTTAAACTAGATACCCCAATGATGATTATGGCCAAGTTTGGTTAAATTTGGCCCTGTAGTTTCAGGAGAAGATTTTTGTAAAAGTTTACAGACGACGGACGAGGGACGACGGACGACAAGTGATGCGAAAAGCTCACTTGACCTTTCAGGTCAGGTAAGCTACAAAACACTGATTTAAATTATTAAATCTTTACAAGTTTTTTAACAAAAATATCCTAATACATGTATGAAAAGTCTTTTATACTAGTTTACTTCTCTAACCAAACTGATTATGACATCTAAATTTAAGACAAGAATTTTTAGGATGACTTTACCCTTTTTATATGCAGTGACAGTATAAAGCTTTGCTACATTTGTACTTATGCATACATGTTCATTTTTTATATAAATAAGGCCCTTACTTTTCTCGTTTGAATTGTTTTACATTGTCTTATCGGGGCCTTTTATAGCCGACTATGCGGTATGGGCTTTGCTCATTGTTGAAGGCCGTACGGTGACCTATAGTTGTTAATGTCTGTGGCATTTTGGTCTCTTGTGGACAGTTGTCTCATTGGCAATCATACCACATCTTCTTTTTTATATGTACATGTAAATGCATTTTCCATAAATGTCACTATATTTCTATAGAAATATAATATGAATATAACAGACATTTTTGTAGATTCTTGAGACTACCTTTATACTAATGGCTTTATCTTTTTGTTTATACTACAGAATTACCTATTTTTCTTCTCCTATAGTCTGAATCTACAGCTAACATGGCAATATATCCTCTTCGTACCATCTTTTTATGCATATCTAATTTACAAACTATAGCACCTACACATTTCCCTTCATCCACTGCCTGAAAAATTATAACAAAATTATAATAAAGATAGAAACAAAAATTCAAACATATTTGTTTCATTTTGTATTGAACTTTAATAACAATATTAATCTACATACATGTACATGTATTAACATGTTTAACCCCCCCCCCCCCCTCACACATTTTTGCACCTGTCCCAAGACAGTTTCTTGTGTATAATTTGAAGTTAAGTATGACGTCCATTATCATTGAACTAGTATAGATATTTGCTTGGGGGCCAGCTGAAGGACACCTCCGGGTGCAGGAGTTTCTCGCTGTATTGAAGACCTCTTGCTGTTTTGTGAACGCTATGAACAATTACGAAACAACATTATTTAATGATATCCGAGATAAGTATAACATAGACTTAACTACGCTACCAGTGAACATCAAATTAAAACATTTATTTTGTAATTACAGCAAGCTTGTTTCTAACTTTATTTTGAACTGTTTTACCATCAGACAATCTGTGATCAACTGATAACGTGCCTTGTTATAATTTGCGTGTAAATTTGAACTATATTTATTTATTTATCTTATTTTCAATAATGATACACAATGTACAGTGCATCATAAAGCCTATTTGGCTGGCTGAAAATTACTTGTATATATGATGAAGACTCAGGTAAATGTCAATTTCAACTCTTTGGTATCCAAATTTTTATCCTCCAACGTTGTAAAAAATTTAATGTGCAATTTATTTATACCCGTCAGATAATACAAAATATGTTGGATTGCAAATTCTCAAAACTCAGATTTATCTTTTTTGACGACCATGACAAGAACCCATTAGAAGCAATACAATAATGGAGCTCTTGCATATTTTTTCTCTAACTAAATTAGAATGCATTACTAACAACTTGGTTGCTGATGAAATTTAAATCTGATTAAAAGAAAAAAAAAATCTGTGACAAGATACCAAAAGATACCAAATTGGGTCAACTTCAGAAATTTAACCGATTCAAAAACTCTACAATTAAAAACAAATCCAACAATTCAACAACACTTCTCTTCTTCATTATTTTAAGACCTGTTTTGTTAAAAACATTTGTAGTAAAATTCAGTAAGATACACAAACCATGAACAAATTTCCAGAACATCATCAATTTTTCATCAATTTTTTTTAAATAGTAGAGGAGGTAATCTTATTATGAATGTGTCTTTTTCTTCATAAGCTACAATATAATGTGTTATTGTGTATATTATCCAATTAATGGCAAGGTAGACAGTACATGATAGTTACATGAGCTTCACCACAGCTTTTATGTATGGTGCAACATTGTTATTGACGATTTACAAAACGGTTCTTTTATGCATTTATATCTATACATATGGGCAGGAATTGGTGTCAAAACCTGAATTTGGAAGGCAATTAGATAAACCACTAAGACAGGAACATGTGTTCTAAGTGTCAAGTTATATATGACAATAAACTCACCCGAAACTAAAACCACCAAAAACTATATCCTGATTTGTGAAAGATGGAAAAACGACCCAACATACAAAAAAAAGGGCAACATGATATATTTCCACATGGAGCATATGATGATAAAACAAATATTTGCATTGTTGAATCCACGTTATTAGTTTGGTTGTTCTTAAACATGTGAAAAACTTAGTTGGATGCCAAATTTGAAGTATACCCGACTTCGAGTGAGTACAATACTTGGAGCCTCAATCGGTGACTAGTGGTGCCAAAAAAAACCCAACTTAATTCTTCCCATCATCTTCTTCATAAACTACCTTGACCTAACACATTAACCTGATCTTTGGTGAACTGACGGACAGATGCATAGATTCGAAAACATTATGCCATCTACTAAGGTAGTTGGCACCATAATAAGTTCTAAAACTTCCACATAATGTTTTTTTCTCTTTGGGTTAAGCCCAAAAACTAATTTTATAATCTAACAAATTTTCTACCAAATAAAGTTGCCGCATTTCAAAATCTGAAATCAATGAAAAATGAATAATGTGATAAAACTTTATTAAGTTTATAAAAAAAAACGGGATTTCAATCCCCTGGAATAAACCAAAACAGGGTGTCCAAAACAGTAATGTCAACAGTGGACACAGTATATTCTTCCAGTGACCATACATCTTTCCACCTCTTGAATTACTGGACCGACACAAAGCCTGCATTTTCTTAATCAATGATCTGAAAATATAAAAGTAATCAAAATTTAAGTGCAAATTTTTTCAGTTACTTTCTGAGCTAAACAGTACACTAGCAACTTCAGCATGTGGAAAATATCTGCATTAAAAATGGAACAATGAATGTTATGTTTCCAGTAAGGTTTTTAAACCTGTTTGGACAATATTGATGTAGACTTATTAATTTCAAGAACTGTAAATCAACTTAACCCACATTTGAATAGTTATTTTGATGTTTACAGGAAAATATCATTCATGTAAGACTTTCACCGAAAACATAATGCCCTTCTACTAACAAAGGCAGCAATACATTTTTTTGGTTTAGCTTATCCCTTCCAAAATCTTGTCTTTTTGACTCTTTGTTTGCCATTATCAACTTATATATTATAGCATTTGTACACTTTTGAACAAGAATAGTAAAACCTTCCTACCTGTCTGTCTGAGTAAGGTGAGGGTAAAATATGTGGCAGTGTTTGTAATTGAACAAATTAAGATGAACTGGAAAACTTAAAGAATTTCATCTGGATTCCAGAGATGCAAACAGTTTTTTTTTCCTGTCAGACAATGGGGCCTACAGGGTACCAAGTTTTGCCAGACCCATCAAATTTCTGCCAGACCCATATTTTCACTCAAAAATCAAATGAAATTATGCTATTGAACAAACGTTAATTTTGATTTTGTTGATATTATTATTTTAAAATAACCTGTGATTCATAACAATTGTAGTTTATTGAATAATACATTACATAATATTGATCTGATTAAAAGTTATTCTTCACAAGAGTACTTGGAAACAAGATAGTCATTGGTAGTTTCATTCTGTTCAAATTCAAAATCTGACTCATAGTCGTACAAAGACCGCTTTACAGCTTTATCAACTTGAATAGGTGACAGGTTTGGTCTTTTACCGGGTTTCGACCCACTTACAAATTTTATCGGCCATGACATATTTCCTGAACTTATCAACTATGCTTATAGACCTCCTTCCTAGAGAGCGAATTTCTAAAACAAAAAACATGACGGAAATACGGAGAATTGTTCGGGGCGAGATGGACAAGGTACGAAAGACTATTACTGGGGGGAAATACTGGTTCCCGGAGTTAGAAAATGCGGGGGAACAGGACATTTACTTTTATTAAAGATGATCGCAATTTTATAAACAAAATACTCTGCCGGGGCCGACGGGGATTTCAGTTTTGGCGGACCCAAGCGGACTTAAACTCGCTACATTGAAGACCCATTGGTTGCCTTCGGCTGTTGTTTGCTCTGTGGTCGGGTGGTTGTCGCTTTGACATATTCACCATTTCCTTTCTCAATTTTATTAAATATTGCCGGCCATCAGGTCCTGCACAGCTACGAGTTTTGCCGGACCTGCATAAATTCTGCCCCTTAGGTCCGACGGGTCCGACGATTAGTTGCATCTCTGGGATTCTATAATATTATCACCAAAGGAGAAAAACAACACAAAACATACTGACAGTGATTCCATTTGAACAAGTTGCCCAATGTTGTGGAAAGCATACATACATGTACCGCCATGCACAATGAAAACTTTTCAAAGAATCGGCAAACAGGAAGTTGGTATCTGAAAAGTGCTCACACATTACAATTTATTACTGTTAAGCTGGTGGCCAAGTATGAAGAAATTCATGCCATTTTGCAAATTCATATTGAAGTGTGTGACACCAATATTTGACCCACGTTGACAAACAGACAGACAAGGTGATTGCAATTTAGTCCCTTACTCTATCGAGCGGGAGTATAAAAATAATATTCAGGCTATATATATACATACAACTCTGACTTGTGAATCCCTTCTTTGTTACATGTAGGTGTTATTTTTATTTCTTTTCCTCTTGAGTGACTTGCTCTGATCTCTTGACACACTATCTTATTTTCTTATCGAAGATCACATGATTTTCTGTCATCTGTAAAGACTCTTCATCCATCTCTGTCTTGTCTTCTGTGTCTAATGCCCATCTGTTGTCATGGTTGTACATTCATCATCTCTTAAAGGTATCTTTTGGTGGCTGAAATTGAGTGTAAAACATGAATAAAAATCTGACGTGACATGATACGATTAATGGCAACTCCCAAGACTTATGTTATGTTGTTTATGTTGTTTACACTAAAAACTTCATGATTCTTAATAATAATAATAAAAAAACAATTGTGAAAGACAATTTGGACATAAAATTTCATGGAAATTAATTATTCCGCTTGATTTATAGAAACTTCACAGTATTTTAGACAAAAGACTTGACGTATGTGAACTCTTGTCATGTTGTTCCTGTTTTCATGAAATACAGTAACATCTTTGAATTTTAAAACTTTTTGTACTAAATAAATAGATAAAATAAATAACATCTTTGTTTTGTATATGTTTGTATGTAGGTCAACATGTCAATTCAAATATTTACCGACTGCGTTACAGGATGCAATTAAAAAAGAACTCCTATGACATAATTTTTAACATGTAGTTCACACTATTGAAAATACAAAAAATACTTGAATTCTGTTGATACACATTTGTATTTATTACAATACTACAAGAGCCAGGTGAAATGGAATGCAAGTGTTCAGTCTGTTAACATTTCTCATGCAAACATGTAATGGAAGCGATGTAAATGGTTTCTTTAAAAATGCCTGAATATCAATGAAAAAAAGAAACCACCTATAGTTGCTTCAAGTAACGCCATAAAATTAAATATAATATCACTATTTACGGATGCATTTTTAATGGGTCACAATTTTATATCTACAATTTAATAAATGAGAAACAAACATTGATGTATAGACTAAGCCCACTAATTTATAGCAGAACTATGTAGAACTGTTATGCGGATGCGACGGATCCAATGTACGATCACATTTTAAAATGACGAATATCATTTTTGCAAGATTTCATTTTGATCCGGAATTTGTAAAGATGTAATCTATTATAATTAACCCTGCTCGTAATCTATCTCAGGATTTGATTTGTTTTGTATTTCCACCATTTTATTGGGTAAGACTATATAATAAATATAAATATTCATCAATACTAGGAAACGAAATGCTAATATACTTACTGTGTTTATATTTATCCTAAATCTGCTTCCATTTAAATTCTGAATCACCTGTGCGATTTCTACCGGAAGTCCGATAAAGTAGTTTAAAAATTGAAAAAGATGTTAAAAATTACAATTTTGTATCGTTACTTTGTAACGCCCGTTATCGACTCCTAAAATGACGATCTTAATTTCAATAAAATTAGAGAAATTTAAAAAATGGAACTTAACATGAAATTGTAGATCTCACGAGAATGTGATGTATTGAGGTTCCCAATCGGATTCATCAACGCAACACGAACAATTTGGCATTCAAAATACTGTTACGTTTTCGGAGTCGAAAGTAACGCGAACAAAAACTTCTTTTGAAGTAAATCGGTAAAAAATGTAAGTGAGCACTTATTTCTATTATAATAAGTCACAAATTACACAAATCATACGACCTTCATACAAGTTCTCTTATTTGCGTGTGTATGTAAACCTTTAGCGTTACGGCCCTTCGGATACGAAAAAAATGCGAAGAGTCGACTAACAAAATCGGCAATTTAATATAAAAAATGAAAACAATATTTTATTTAGTCATAAGCAAATTAATTTTAGACAAAAAACACTTTCTGTAAAATAATAATCTTACACAAATGTAATGTAAATTTCACATATCTTTTCAAATCTACATAGTTTAGGTGTGACTAGGAACCGATGACATTTACCTGAGTCTTCATCATATATGAATGCAATTTTTGTTATAATTCAGGTTGCACTTTAATATTAAAATATTTTATTCTATTCTATTGGTGACCTTCTGCTGTTGTCTGTTCTATGGCCAGGTTGTTGTCTCTTAAACAAATTCCCCATTTCCATTTTCAATTTTCAAGTTAAAATTGAGAAAGGAAATGGGGAATGTGTCAAAGCGACAACAACCTGACCATAGAGCAAGCCACCAATGGGTCTTCAATGTATGTATGTTTAAGATGCTGATCAGTGATGCACATGTTGTATGACAATGTACAAGATGGTGCATGTTTCTTAATCTCCTTATTCAAGAGTTGTTCAATTTAAAAAATGTAGTGTTAGCAGCATTTCTGTGACTGAATTAGTGTTGTGGTACAATGTATCTACAGTATTGCATGTGTACCAAGTTTATTTGTTTGTGATTCAGGTCATTTATCAGAACTATCACACTATTATCGGTCAACATTTACTGGATGTTAAGCATCCAACAATCAATCAATCAATATATTAATAGTTTTCTAGCAATTGATTTCAAACTGTAGTGTTGTAGGTTCCTCTATTTTGGGTTATTTAGCATACTGGCTATATTTGGCGTCTATTTTCATCAACTCACCAGAAAACAAAGCTTTGGCCAGTTATGTATAAAATATCTATAGGTATAAATAGAATATGGTTCAGACAAGTCTTTAGTTATGAGTCTCATTATATCTGGCATCTGAAGTTCTGATTCATAAACAATATAATGTATTCCATCTATCATGTCATTCTCTGGTTCCTCCTGTTCACTTTTTTTAAGTTCCAACTGATTGAATGATTTGCACATGGAAGACTCATTGTCCTGAAAAGTATGGCTACTGACATCTACCTCATCGACATCATGAATTCCAGAACATGGACAGTGGTGAGGTGAATCTGCAACGGATTTTGCATGTCTTACAAGCCCATTTTCATGTTTATGTCTTATTTTACCATTGGGTACCTTTGAATCATGATTAACGCAGTAAGAATCGTTTAATGGGTCACTTTCAACAGAAATGTTATCATGTTTCAGTAAATTATCTATCTGAGGTTTGATTGGAAAGCTGCTTCCTGAATCAGTTATCACTGAGCATATTTCTTCAGACATTTTACAGAGATAGTTTGAACCAATGCATTTTGAAAAGTGTCTAAATCAGGGTAATTTCGTCTTGCTACATCTCAGTTTTCAGCTAAGAAGACACCTGTTTGCTATTTTGTCAGAACAGGTGCTTCCATGTTGCTGTGGACTATATACTTCCGGTGAAGTTGTTACGCCAACTTTTCCCAAAACATTTCTTTTAGTTTTGCTCAATATCTAAAATTATTTCTCACAAAACTCTATCAATATAACAAATTTCAATAAATCAATAAACAATCAGCAAAAAAGTATTAATTTACATCAAAGATTTAAACCAGGAAAAAGCACTATTTCTACGCGTTATTAGTTCATGTGGGATGTTGTTGGTCATTTCCGTTTGTTTCATAAAACGAGTAATTTGTGTTGACATTGAGTAAAGGTATCTTGTTTTTGGAAGTTTTATATTTTAATACAACCAAACGGACAATTTCATATTAAAGCAGAAGTCTATTTGAAGTTCAAATCACAATGCTTATGAAACAAAATCAAAAATTACTTATTAAATTATTAAAAAAATATATATGATGCAATTTAATTGTATTTTTAAAAAAGAAGATTTTTTTTACAATTTCAATCTGGATAACTTTGTACCATGTCTGTTAGGTTTGAATCATTGTCAAGGACCTTTTGTGGGAAGTCAGGATTAGGTGTTTTTAAGCTCGGGATTCAAATGGGTTAATTCATTAAAATATTTTGATTTTCAACATGTTCAAGGTTGAATCCGGGTCCGTCCACCCTGATTTCGGGGTTACTGTTCGCCCTAGTTCCGTTTCGCCCTGAGACCGTTCGCCCTGATACCTGTTCGTCCCGGGTATGTTTGCCCTGATTTTAATTTTTTATTACAGTGTTGTGTTGTGTGTATTTAATTGAATATGTTGAAGTCTACAATTTCGCTGAATATTTACGATGTATTATGTTGTCTACAGCTAGCTGCTACTAGGTTATAAGTTCCTGTAAATTTCAGGACTACAAGATATTGTGACTTCAAGGTATTGAGAACTAAGTTAGTATCTGTATGTAATTACGTTACTAGGAAATTAGTTTTTGGGAATTTCGATCAGCACTACATTGTATTTTTAAATGTAAAACAACTGAAGACTAAATTATTTGTATGTAATGGCATATGTTGAAGTCTGTTGACATTCACAGAATATTTATTTATGATGTATTACGTGTTGCTGCTTTTGGGAAATAAGTGTCTCGGAATCTCACATACGTCACATGATACTGCATGTTAACGAGATCAGACCTCTCTGTCACAAGAAATAAACATGTACACTTCCATAGTTCCTGGAATAATGTTCCATAATCCACTTCCATATATATATAATAATGTCAAATTTGTCAAAACACACTTGAGATCAAAGAAGCCAGAGACATATATATGTCTCTGAAGAAGCCAAGCTGCGAAAAATAATTTCCCTTTCATGCCTAACAATTTGTACATCAGTGTTTTTACCCATCCAAGCTGACTATTTATTTGAGAAAAATGTTATTTTCATTATTAATCCATCAAAGACAATTCATATACCATGTATACCAATCAGTGATATCAAAGATTTCAAATTATACCTAATCAGCAATCAAAATTCAATCAACAGTACTTAAAAGTAATTATAAAATAAAGTGGAACAATGCAGCCAAGAATTTTATCTAATTAATATTCTGTATTTAACTTTTAATAGATATACATAAATTTTAATATATATAAATATATATTTCTTTCATTAATGTACTAACATTTATCACAAATGAAAATAGGGCAAACGAACCCAGGGCGAACGGATTACCAAGGCGAACAAACTCAGTGCGAACGAACCTAGGGCGAACATGTAATCAGGGCGAACGATCCCGATACCTTCAAGGTTGATAATTATATAAACAGTAATCATTCCAACAATTTTTTACATAAATTAAATATGCTTATCAATCTCGTATCAAAGTTTGCAAAAATAAGTATTTGTAATCTGAACTTGCCAGAACTTTTAACTACTTTGGATTCCTTGGAACCATTTATTTGCTTGCTATGACATTTTAGATTTACTTTAAAAGTTTATTCTACTACACATCAGAGATGGGTCCGATTACTTTCGATGTAATTGATTAAATTACAATTACTTTGTCATTTGTACGATTAAATTAAATTAATGATTACATCATTTCTGAAAGTATCTGATTAAATTAATGATTACATTGGCAAAGTAATCATGATTACATCTGATTACAATGAATTTAAAAACAAAACATTTTGAATGATGTGAATGAATAAACGTTCAATATAACTATAGCATTTTTGAGGAAGTATTTTATTTGGTTCAATTATAAAATGATAACTTCAAATTAAAGTTCATTTATTTAAATAAACACCAAATTTCACTACATATATATACATTACACTTTATCACCAATGATCTCTGAATTATTTTGAATTGAATTTAATAACGATATTTCATAATCAAGAGTTTTTTTGTTTGTCTTCTGACCTCTTTCATAATTTATATGTATTCCAAGTTGCAGTTTATGGAAGTTTAAATGTGGATGAAATAAAGTTACCAGTTAAAACTATGTTAAATTGTAATAGAAATGCTTAATCAAATTGTAAACAATATGTAAGTACTAAAAATCATTGCATTTTACATGTCCAGTCTAAACATGCTAAATACAAAAAAAAATTAAACAACATATTTGTCCAACTTTTAATTTAGTTTGTGCTAATTAGATAAATTTTCATGTCTGGTTTATCTTTTATCATATATATTTCCCTACAGCTATACTCAATTGGTAATTGCAATAAAAACAAACATTAATTATAGTCTCCTACCTGTCAATTCAAAGTTGACAAAAATCACAAAAATTAACAAAAGAATTATAATTCAGGGTTAAAAAAAAGTATTACTTGAATATATAACAGTTATTATCAAATATTAATATGAAGATCATTATAAAACGATGAATATACATGTATGTACAATATCTTTTACCAAAAAGGTATATAATTGTATTATATGTCTCTGCTTAGGCTTATGATGACTTTTCAATACTGTTACTTTATTTTTTACTGAAGTAGACATGCTTGAAGTAACCAAATCATTTTAGTTTGTTTAAAATTTATCATATATGAATAACAAAGAGGTTCATTTAATGACCAAAAACACTATTTTAGATTTTTTCCATTGTAATCAGAATGTAATCAAAAAGTAATCATGATTACAGGGTATTTTGAAAAGTAATTGATTAAATTAAATTACATGTAATCAGATTTTTGGCTGATTAATGATTACACTGATTACTTGAAAAATAGTAATTAATTACAGCTGATTAACGATTACAATTACAATTACCCCAAGTCTGCTACACATTTGAATAGTCCTGTGTGTCCCTAATGAGAAGCGTTACATGAACAAAAACATGCAATATGACATGTATATAGATATAAGAAGATGTGTTATGAGTGCCATTGAGACAATTCT
Source organism: Mytilus galloprovincialis (assembly GCF_965363235.1). Taxonomy (NCBI): domain Eukaryota; kingdom Metazoa; phylum Mollusca; class Bivalvia; order Mytilida; family Mytilidae; genus Mytilus; species Mytilus galloprovincialis. The sequence goes on along the minus strand of NC_134840.1, from coordinate 25,252,871 downwards.
CCAATCCAAATGATTCAAGTCTCAATTTGTAAAAGTAAACCATTAACGGTCAAAGTATATGCCTGTTTTTAACATTTTTGTTTAATATCCCAAAATTAATCTTATTCAGCATGTTTAGTGTACCAAAATAATGCCATGGTTAATTTTAACAAAACCTTTTGCAGTTGATGCATATACCACTATCCTTTCAATGGTGTAAATATATGAACAATGAAACCAGAGAAAAAATTGAGGTTTAATACCAAGGCCTGGTCCTTAAAATTTCAAAAACTAATTAAAATTGGTTAAAATTATTTGAAGGAAAATGATCAGCAATTTAAAATCTACTAAAATACCAAATGACCATAATTGGATGACAGGAATTATTTGCTTTCAATTATTAACAAAAATGTTGACTTTTCTTAAGTGTCTGTCTGTACTAGTACTTTTCAAAGACCTTTGCCATTTGATTGCTGTCTCTTTGGTGTATATTTCACATCTATTCTTACCGATCAGACGATGAAGTTTCTTCAATATTTATTTTGCCTAGATATTATATATATTATATAAATTAATATAAATAAGTTTTTTTTTCTTTTAAGTAGCTAAATGTGAAGAATGTCAGAATCTGTAGGTCCTATTTCTGGAAAAGCAGACAGAGAAAAATGTTGGGGAGCAAGAGATAACTATTGGAACTGTTTATCTAGACATGAAGAGAAACTAGGAAAAGAAAAAGCATCAGAAAAGTGTGCAGAACTTAGAAAGCCATATGAATCATTTTGTTCGAGAACATGGGTAAACTATTATTATTACATTGTATTTACCGGTAATTCATTTTTAGCTCACCTGACCTGAAAGGTCAAGTGAGCTTTTCTCATCACTTGGCGTCCGTCGTCCGTCGTCCTGCGTCCGTCGTCCGTAAACTTTTACAAAAATCTTCTCCTCTGAAACTACTGGGCCAAATTCTACCAAACTTGGCCACAATCATCCTTGGGATATCTAGTTTAAAAAATGTGTGGCGTGACCCGTCAAACCAACCAAGATGGCCGCCATGGCTAAAAATAGAACATAGGGGTAAAATGCAGTTTTTGGCTTATAACTCAAAAACTAAAGCATTTAGAGCAAATCTGACATGGGGTAAAATTGTTAATCAGGTGAAGATCTATCTGCCCTGAAATTTTTAGACGAATCGGATAACCTGTTGTTGGGTTGCTGCCCCTGAAATGGTTATTTTAAGGAAATTTTGCAGTTTTTGGTTATTATCTTGAATACTATTATAGATAGAGATAAACTGTAAACAGCAATAATGTTCAGCAGAGTAAGACCTACAAATAAGTCAACATGACCAAAATTGCCAGTCGACCCCTTAAGGAGTTATTGCCCTTTATAGTCAATTTTTAACAACTTTTCATCATTTTTTGTAACTTTTCTAAAAATCTTCTTCTCTAAAACTACTTTGCCAAATTTAATCAAACTTGGCGACAATTATCATTGTGGTTTATAGTTTAAAAAATGTGTCCGATGACCCAGCCTACCAAACAAAATGGCCGACATGGCTAAAATTAGAACATAGTGGTAAAATGCAGTTTTTGCTTTATATCTTTGAAACCAAGACATTTAGGGCAAATCTTTCAAGATTTTAATGTCCATCAGAATAAGATATATTCCCTCACAAATTTTCAGTTGAATCGGACAACCTGTTGTTGGGTTGCTGCCCTTAAATTGGTTATTTTAAGAAAATTTTGCAGTTTTTGGTTATTATCTTGAATACTATTATAGATAGAGATAAACTGTAAACAGCAATAATGTTCAGCAAAGTAAGATCTACAAATAAGTCAGCATGATCAAAATTGTTAGAGGACCCCTAAGGAGTTATTGCCCTTTAGAGTCAATATTAAACAACTTTTCCTCATTTTTGTAACTTGTATAAAAATCTTTTCTAAAACTACTTGGCCAAATTTAACCAAACTTGGCCACAATCATAATACTAGGGTATCTTTTTTTTAAAAGAGTGTCTAATGACCCCGCCTACCAACAAAGATGGCCGACATCAGTAAACACATTAACAGGTGAGCGACACAGGCTCTTGAGAGCCTCTAGTTTTAAATAGATAGTTAAACTAGATGTGTGGAAACGACACGATTGACCCCGTCTCGAAAGTTGAAAAACTGCAATTTCAACAACTCACGTATGATGGTAGTCTCACATATTAAAAATCAACTCAAAATTTAAAGGCATATAGAAAAAAAGGTCAACAATTTTTAAAGTCGTAAACCCTTAATTTTGACAAAAATCTGCGGAACTGAACTTAACTTAAACTTGATCTATAAATCTTCATGGTTAACTCACATACCAAAAATTAGCCCAATATCTGAAAATTTATCGAAGTCCAAATCCCATAATTTTGGCAAAAATTAGCAGAGCAGAACCTAACTTTAAATTGATCTATAACTCATCATGGTTAGCTCACATACCAAAAATCAGCCCAATATCTGAAGGTGTTAAGAAAAAGTCCAAAGCCTGTAATTTCGGCAAAAATGAGCGGAGTGGAACAAACCTTAAACTTGATCTGTAACTCATCATGGTTAACTCACATACCAAATATCAGCCCAATATCTGAAGGCATTGAGAAAAAAGTCTGTATAATGGTTTGTTGTGGAATGACAGAATGACGGAATAACGGACAAGGGTAAAACTATATGGCAACCACAACCTTGTTGTGGGGCCATAAAAATAGATTGCCTTTTTTTCTTTGAATGCTGTGAAACCTTTTATGCATATAATTATGATTTAATTATACTTGCTGGTCTGAGGAAATACTGTAAACCAACTTATTTTTGGTGGATACTTTATTTTGCGTAACTCAAGATTTTCAAATTTTCATGACTTATTCATAAAGGAGAGATCAAAGTTTTAAGTTTTAGTGACAATTAATTTCACATTATTCTTCTACTTGCAAAAGTTGCAAAAATAAATTACTTTTGAAAATAAAGTTGTATGAGGTCAAGAGATATTCTACTTTCAGGTCTAAGGATATCTCTGTGTTGACCTCATACACACATACAAGTTGTTCAGTCATATATATTTTCTTTTTAAAATAAATTTAAGGGTCCCATTGATTTTAAATTTATAAATGCATGGACTTTTTCAGTGGCAGATCCAGAACTTTTCCTAAGGGGGGGGGGGGGGGGGGGGGGGCGCTCCAGTCATGCTTCAATGATTCCCTATATAATCAACCAAATTTTTACGGCCCCCTGGATCCACCTATGTTTTTTTCTCTTTGGTCATATTGTTGTCTCTTTGACACATTTCCCATTTCCATTCTTATTTTACCATTATAATCATTCTCTGTTATCATTGTTTAAATTCAATATAAGGAAGTAGGTCTAACACAGGGCTCTAAATCATGTTCAACAAAACATTGTAAATATAATACTCTGACCAAATTAGTTTTTAAAATATACTTGTTCAACAACCTCTCAACAGTCTATTGTCAAATCCTATTTTACCCATGAGAGACTTTTAAATCCTATTTTACCCATGAGAGACTTTTAAATCCTATTTTACCCATGAGAGACTTTTAAATCAAATCAAACAAATCAAATAATTTTATTGGTGTAAATTCCTATACAGAAATGATACCAGCTGACATTTACAAAATACAAATACAAAAATATACCAAAAAACCCCCAAAAAACAAACATATTTTCTCAATGATAAGAGATACATATTTTATGTCTACATTGTGTGGAGGTTTTTAAAATATGCTTCTACATCAGTGATTTGAAATATTTTGTTATATTTTCAGGTAAAACATTTTGATAGACGGAGAGAATATTTAAAATTTAGAGCAAAAGTTGAATCTGGAGAAAACCCTTTACCAGAAGAAAAAGAGTTCAAAATTTCAGGATATAAACCAGAATCATCATGATGTTGTTGACAGATGTAATTTTATGTGATATTGTAAATATTTCATGTATTATACAGATAGCTAAAATATCAAATAAATCTTTCATATACTGGCATATGTTATTTCTGAAAGGAGTTGACCAAGAGGATCTAAACAAGGGACTTTCACTCCAAGCAAACCCATGATAGGACCCTGGTATGAAGTCTGGAGGGAAACAGAGCTTAATATTCATCTATGAATACATCTGACTTTGGACTTCACAATAGATTTGAGCCTCTTGCAATAGGTTAGATATCTTCTTTATGTTTTAGTCCAATCAGCAGAGAATGAAGGTTAATTTTCTCTGATATACTATTCTGTAATGTATACACTTTGTAAACTGTAAAGTCAGAAATTAATGGGAACATATAATATTACAAATTACTGATTACTTGTAAAAATGTAAGGGATCAAATTATTGTGATTGCAAAAAAAATCTGAACATTCCCCAAATTATGAATGAGTTTTTTAAATTGTGATTCTTATGCCGCCGCTGAATTTACAACATTTAATTATCGCAATGATTTCTGATTGATAGTAGTAGCAGATGACATTACATGATAAAAGAACAGCAGAGTCGTTTGAACATCTACTTTTGACTAAGATTTGAATCAAGATGAATGAACCAAAACAGAATATAAATACTATTCCCTGATTTTGCAGGTATGCCATGGTTTTCTATAGGATGGTATTTTTTCTGTATTTTACAATGATTTTCAGCCAAAGTAAATTAAAAAATTAAAGATATGGTATGATTGCCAATGAGAAGACTATTCACCCGAGACCAAAGGATGAGAACTTTAGCTACTATAGGACACTGTATGGCCCTCAATAATGAGTGAAACCCTTTTAATAACTCTTGCAGTCACCTACCTGTTGATATCACCATGCACAGTTTTTCTCCAATACAAAGATGATATTGATCCACATCTAGCAAAGATTGATGATAAGCATTGGTTGAACATCTCATGTTATTAAACAACATAAAAGTGTCATTTCCTTATCTATCAAGAACCATCATTTCTGAATGTTGAAGTGCAATTTGTCAATATGGAACTTGACCTTCACTTTGTTATTAAATTAGGAGCAACAAATTAAAATTTAAGTATTGGTTGGAACAGCTCATAAGTTATTGCACAATCAATTGGCAGCCCCCCAACTTCCCCTTTTTAATAATCTTTCTGAATGAACATCTATAAAAATGAAGGTCTTCCTACAAGCATCACATATTAAACATCTTCATCCAAGAAAATGAGATCAAAGTCAGATAAATCTTGCCAGACAGACATGTACACCTTACAATGATTCAATTACAATTTATGACAAAAATAAGCAAAGACCCATCGAAACAACATCTGATAAACAAATTTAATAATACTTTTAGATATTTGGATGATATTTTGGCTCTCAATAATGATGACTTCAGTATGTATATTAAAGAAATTTATCCTGCTGAACTTACTTTAAATAAAGCTAATACTAACAATGACCACTGTCCTTTCCTCGATCTTGATATCTATATCACTAACAGAAAGCTGAATACTAAAATTTATGATAAAAGAGATGATTTTTCATTTCCTATCGTTAATTATCCATTTTTAGATGGTGACGTTCCCTTGTCACCATCTTACGGTGTTTATATATCTCAACTTGTACGATTCGCTCGTGTATGTAACAATGTTTTAGATTTTAACGAGAGAAATTTATGTATTACTGAAAAATTATTACACCAGGGTTTTCGATATCACAAACTAGTCAAAACATTTACTAAATTTTATCATCGGTATAAGGACATCATTCGTAAATATAGCTCAACATGCAGACTTCTTATACGTTCAGGTATTTCACATCCAATTTTTTATGGAAATATTCTTTATAAAGCACAAAGGTGTCAGTATTCACCTCAAAAACTAACAAAACCTTAAAATAGACTTATTAAGAAGGGATATAGTTACGATACTGTTGTCAGGTCATTAAAGATTGCATATTTTGGCGTTAATATTGATTCACTTATAGGGTCTTTGCATCGGAACTAAACACACTTATTCAAAAACCAGTTGTTGGCATGACACGGGTTATGTTCTTCTCATATATGTTATGATGGTATGATACTAAACCCCTAACGGGAAGGATTGTGCCTGATGTTCATATGATGAAATCATAATCTTTCAGTCAGTTTAATTGAAGTCTGGAGCTGGCATGTCAGATACCTGCTAGTAGTCTGTTGTTATTTATGTATTATTGTCATTTTGTTTATTTTCTTTGGTTACATCTTCTGACATCAGACTCGGACTTCTCTTGGACTGAATTTTAATGTGCGTATTGTTATGCGTTTACTTTTCTACATTGGCTAGAGGTATAGGGGGAGGGTTGAGATCTCACAAACATGTTTAACCCCGCCGCATTTTTGCGCCTGTCCCAAGTCAGGAGCCTCTGGCCTTTGTTAGTCTTGTATTATTTTAATTTTAGTTTCTTGTGTACAATTTGGACATTAGTATGGCGTTCATTATCACTGAACTAGTATATATTTGTTTAGGGGCCAGCTCAAGGACGCCTCCGGGTGCGGGAATTTCTCGCTACATTGAAGACCTGTTGGTGACCTTCTGCTGTTTTTTTTTGTTTTTTTGTTTTTGTTTTTTTTCTATGGTCAGGTTGTTGTATCTTTGGCACATTCCCCATTTCCATTCTCAATTTTATTTAACAAATACAGAAGTCCTGCTACTTATGGTTCATGGAAAACAGACCAAAATACAAAAACTCAGCATTGACCAACGAAAATGAGGATAAATTCATGAATCTTGCCAAACAGATGTTCAGACGGACAAGGGTAAAACTTTATGCCCCCCTCCTCTACAGCCAGGGCAATTAAAAAGGTATTATTGCTATAACAAGAGGCTCTATAAAGTGCCCATACCACTCAGAGATCTATGTGAATCTTCGACAATGGCCACTCTCCAACATTGTAAACTAGAACATAATTGATGACTTAAATATTTTTTGTTGATTTTTATTTTCTGTTAAGAATAGAGAATGGAAACTGGGAGTGGGTCAAAAAGACAACCCATCAAAAGGGGCTTCAGCAAGCACATAAACAATAATGTTTACTAGTTCAGCGAAATGAATGCTTCAATAAACACCAATACATACAAATGTTTAGTGTCTATCTTCTATGGTTTTTGCCTGAAATGCAGCATGTAAAAAAAATAAATAAAAAGAATTTCCTAAGTACGCGGATGCCCCATCCGCAATATCATGAGGAACATTTGTACTAAGTTTCAAGTTGATTGGACTTCAACTTCAACAATAACTACCTCAACCAATTTGTTTAACCTGAAGTGGGACAGACGAACGGACAGATGAACAAATGACTGGACAGACGCACAGACCAGAAAACATAATGCCCATAAATGGGGCTTAAAAAGGGACCATAAAAATCATCATTGGAGGACAATAACTCACTGAAGTAGTCAACTACAAAAATCTGCCAAGTAGATATATTAGCAGATATTGACTTGCTGATAATTTTGCTTTCTTAAGTTTCTGTCTATCATAGTTTTCAAGATAATATGCACAAATAAATTAATGGGAAAAATCTTTCCATATGTGCAATTATCTCTATGAGGAGAATTCTGTTGTTTTTGGCCATGTTTGAATTATTCCATTCAAAATATCTTTTCGATTACTGTTTTCAAGTTGAAAGGGAAAACTGAGAAAAAAATTATTAAAATACTTATTTATGGGAATTTTCTCGTACCAGAAGTTGTTTGACAGGTTTGATGTAAAAATGAACAAATCAAAATGATGTAAAATGGTCAACTCCATATGATGGCACACAGTCATCCCAACTGGTCTCTGCATTCAGAAGGTTATTTATCTCATACAGTACTCAAATATGCTCTATGATATGGTCTGACAGCTTCACATGAAGGAAAACAATAATGTTATGTATGCTGGCTTTCTGTCTCTCTGGTCTAAGGAGTTGTGGTTATAAGCCTAAGGTGTTATTAACAACATACTCCAAAAAAACGGTAAAAGCCCTATAACTGCAATAACAAGAATGTGTCTATAGTACACGGATGCCTCATCCGCACTATCATTTCCTATGTTCAGTGGATCTTAAAAATGGGGTAAAATCTCTCATTTGGCATTAAAATTCGAAAGATCATGGCATAGGGAACATGTGTACTAAGTTTCAAGTTGATTTGACTTCAACTTCATCAAAAACTGCCTCAACCAAAAACTTGAACATGAAGCGGGATGGACAATGAACAAACAAACGCACAGACCAGAAAACATAATGCCCATAAATGGGGCATAAAAAGGATCGACTAATTTGCTGGAATAATATGGTTATCTTCAAATGATCCTTTTAAGTATGAGAGTTTTCTGTGAAATCACCTCAGCAGAGTTGCATTCACAAGGTGTTATTGTTAAACTTCTAGAGAAAAGTCCGACGAGTCCTATAAAGTTATCAAGCGTACTTTACTTTTCTTCATTGGCTAGAGGTATAGGGGGAGGGTTGAGATCTCATAAACATGTTTAACCCCGCCGCAATTTTGCGCCTGTCCCAAGTCAGGAGCCTCTGGCCTTTGTTTGTCTAGTATGATTTTTAATTTTAGTTTCTTGTGTATAATTTGGAGTTTAGTATGACGTCCATTATCACTGTACTAGTATACATATTTTTAGGGGCCAGCTGCAGGACACCTACGGGTGCGGGAATTCTAGCTACATTGAAGACCCATTGGTGGCCTTCGACTGTTGTCTGCTCAATGGTCGGGTTGTTGTCGCTTTGACACATTCCCCATTTCCTTTCTCAATTTTATATTTATAAATATTTTGAATATGAAAACAAATATGGGTAATTATACCATGTATAAACAAAAATGATATGTTTCGTACGTATAGGGACCACTAACATATCCCTAGTAGTGAGGTGCACAGGAGACAATAACTGACCATTTCACACATTGAATTATTTGGGGAGTCTCTTCTTGCTGTAGACAAAAATATTGTTTAATCCTTGATAAAATAATTATCTTCGCTGAGCGCAGCCTGATGCGACCGCAAATGTTAAACCCTGAACAGTTAGGGCATATTTGGACACAATATTCAAGCTTGATACTGTCTGAATTTGGATTGTGATCAAGTTTTTGACATGGTATAGGTTTCTGACACAAAATAAATATCAAGATCTTACAAATCTATTGCGCAATACTGTGCAATTAAAGATTCTTCTTGAAAATTTTGAAAAATTAGTTTGAACCCCTTAAAGAAAATAGAATTTGGCCCCTAATTCCTAAATGGTTGGGATGATCATCCCCAAAATCTATCCCAACCTTCCTTTTGTGGTATTGAATCTTCTTCTTAAACTTCATAGAGATCCATTGACTTAAACTAAAGTCTTTGTCCGGAAACCAAACGTGTCTTCGGACGACGACAACATCATAACATTATACCATCCCCAAAATTTTTTTTGCGGTCGTATAAAAACATTAGGTTACATTTTCTTTATATAATTTTGATGATAATTGACAATACTTGAATTGACCCTTATGTTCTAATTCAGCCATCGCAACTATGTTGGTTGGAAGGCTAGGCTCATCCGACATTATTTTAAAATAAGATACCCAGTAATCTAGTATAAGAATGATTATAGAAAAGTTTGGTTGCAATAAGCCTAGCTGGTTCAAAGAAGAAGATTTTATGTAAAGGTTAACAGGTGACATACGATAAGTGATGTCAATAATTAATAAAAGGCTTATTGGTAGTTCAGACAGAAAGTCTTCAACTGAAAAGAGACACAGTTTTGTAAAGTTTACTAAGTAAATGCTAATAATTGTAAGATTTTTCAATATTTTATTTGACAATGATCACAATATCATTCTTTGATATACACTAAAACTTAACAGCATGGACCACACATAAAATAAGTGAGACATAGAAACAAAATACAACTTAGACATGATTTCAGATTGTTTTTTTTTCAAAAATCTATGTTGACATGTTCAACCAAAAATGGTTATTCACCATAAAATAGGCCCAAATCTTACTCTGCTGCTCACTAAGAGGGAAATTAATTGATGTAATGATTAATAATAAGCATGTTTATTTTAAAAGTTTTTAAACATTCACAATATATTACAAAATTCTTTTAAAAAGTTATAAAATTTTTTAAAATTTCATTACCAATCAAAATTAAACTTGAAGATACAAAAATATGCATCCATAAGATAAGTAGCTCTCACAATTTCCATTTCCATTATTGAAACCATAAAATCTGTGTCAAAATCTTAATTTGAAATATATTCTACCACAATATGTGTCTTGTAAAACACTTTACCTCACAGATCAAAGATATTTATTTCTACTACAACCAACTTAAAATGTAATAACAGACATCATAGAAGTTAACATATGAAAATGTCCTTTGTAATATAATTTGGGGTGTTCCTCCAATGATTCAATTGTATAAATTGTACTGTAATGATATAAGGCTAGAAAACTACATGATTAACTCTCCTTTGTATTCTTTTATCTCCCACAACTATTCAATTGAATCTTCTATTCCTTAATCCTAGAGGAAATGTCTTTCTCTCAAACATTATTTATATCCTCATAAATTCACAATCTACTGGAGTTTTGTATCACATACACAATATGTAGTTTGAATAAAGCTTGGTAACATAAACTCTTTCATAATAATTGATAAAAACAATAATTTGGCACAGTTCATAAAAACCAATCCTTTTAAGTTCAGATAACCAGTTACAATTACATATAGTCCTTTTCCTAATGAAAAAAATCCTCTTTTCTTTGCTTTTCTCAGGGTTTCTGATGTTACTTTTTCAAACAAAATGAATACCTAAATTGAACAAAATAATGAAATGGAATGTAAGACACTCTTTCATACTTTGGTACACCATCTATCATTCAAACATAAAATAAAAGCCATTTTGTTGGTCAAAGAATTACAATGTAATATCATATCATTTAACATTTCAGTACAACTCTGATATGCAACTTTCTGTCTGTTAAATGTTGTACATCACAGCACTGGTGCCCAACAGATTCACCAATAAACCAGGTATCAGATAAATGCCTCTGCATTGTCACTACTGGTTCCATAAGTTCTGGGGTGAACTATCACAGACTGCTTGGAATTTCTTTTTTATCTCTGCAATATTCAAATTTTATATTTTAATGGGCATTAAAAAAAATAAAATTAGATGTGCAGGATATTGAAATAATATTTCACTATTAGCATTCAGTTAAATTTGGTTAAATTTTGTTTAATATTAAAGCTCAAATACATAGCTGATATTGGCTTGCAAGTCAATAATTCAACCTCATTTAATCTGTATTCATGCAACCTTTACACTTAGCAAGAGATGGAATGCACATGGCTAAATTTGTTCAGTTCCTAAATAGAGAGAATATCATCATTGAAAAGTGAAACAAGAGGGCCATCAGTTAAATTTCTAAATTTATCTTCTCAATATTATATGTATACCATACACACTTTACCATTTATGTATTCAATTTGTTAAACATACTTACAATGAATTCAGAATTCACACTCTAATTTCCTCTTCTGACTATGTTTTAATGCCTGAAATGTGACAATGATTGTAAAATGGATTAATCTTAAACAGGAATATTGTAAAACAAAACTGTGTGTGTATAGGTAACAAAAAGTTAAACACATTAAACTTAAATAACTTTTAAATCCACTTGTATTTGTGTCCATCTGATGAGTTAAACCTTTATTAACTGATTTTATAGTGCATTCTTATGTTGTACTGTTATACCACTGTCCCAGGTTAGGGGGAGTGTTTGGATCCCACTAACATGTTTAACCCCGCCACATTATGTAAGTATGTGCCTGTCCCAAGTCAGGAGCCTGTAATTCAGTGGTTTTTGTTTGCTTATGTGTTACATATTTGTTTTTCATTCATTTTTGTACATAAATAAGGCAGTTAGTTTTCTCATTTGAATTGTTTTACATTGTCATTTTAGGGCCTTTTAAAGCTGACTATGCGATATGGGCTTTGCTCATTGCTGAAAGCCGTACAGTGACCTACAGTTGTTAATTTCTGTGTCATTTTGGTCTATTGTGGAGAGTTGTCTCATTGGCAATCATACCACATCTTCTTTTTTTAATATTATATATCTATCTAATGAGAACATTAAATAATTTATTGTTACTTATTTAATTTTTAAAAGCCTTCAAAGATTACCATAACAGCTATACTGTTGAATAAGAAGACACATATTGTTGGACTATGCCTACCCCACTTAAATTTAAAATATCAGAAAACAGGAAGACAGTGTTTGACAGATCACATAACAACTCCCCACTGCCAAGCTGCTGACAAAATAATTTCTGTTCATCAGTACTGTTGAAATGTATGAGAACATTTTTTTAAATAAAAAAAATATTCTATCAACATACTGAATATTTCATAAACAAGAATGTGTCCAAAGTACACGGATGCCCCACTCACACTATCATTTTCCATGTTCAATATAAAAATATAATTAGGCATTAAAATTAGAAAGATAATATCATAGGGAACATGTGTACTAAGTTTCAAGTTGATTGGACTTCAACTTCATCAAAAACTACCTTGACCAAAAACTTTAACCTGAAACATGCACTTTCATTTTCTATGTTCAGTGGACCGTGAAATTGGGGTCAAAAGTTTAATTTGGCTTTAAAATTAGAAAGATCATATCATAAGGAACATGTGTACTAAGTTTCAAGTTGATTGGACTTCAACTTCATCAAAAACTACCTTGACCAAAAACTTTAACCTGAAAAACTTTAACCTGAAACATGCACTTTCATTTTCTATGTTCAGTGGACCGTGAAATTGGGGTCAAAAGTTTAATTTGGCTTTAAAATTAGAAAGATCATATCATAAGGAACATGTGTACTAAGTTTCAAGTTGATTGGACTTCAACTTCATCAAAAACTACCTTGACCAAAAACTTTAACCTGAAAAACTTTAACCTGAAACATGCACTTTCATTTTCTATGTTCAGTGGACCGTGAAATTGGGGTCAAAAGTTTAATTTGGCTTTAAAATTAGAAAGATCATATCATAGGGAACATGTGTACCAAGTTTGAAGTCGATTGGACTTCAACTTCATCAAAAACTACCTCGACCAAAAACTTTAACCTGAAGCGGGACAGACGGACGAACGAACGGACGAACGAACGGACGAACGAACGGACGAACGGACGCACAGACCAGAAAACATAATGCCCCTATGTGGGGCATAAAAATATGTTTAACAAAATGAAAAATTTAAAGAATCAGCAAACAGGAAGAAGTTGTTCACACTTTATAACTCATCACTGTCAAACTGCTGAATAAATAAGATGTTCTGATCAGCTGTTCTTGGAAATTGTAACAGAGAAATGTTTTTGACAAACCAATGGATGGATTGACTTTAATGAATGTATTATAGCAACAACCACTCTGGGAGTTGTAGAATGTATATATAGAGCATTACTTTTCGCAAAGACCTAAAGCTAGTTCAAATTATTTGTGGACTTTAATGCAAAACATGCTACATTAGGAATTTTCTGATTTATTGTAGAATCAAATATACACAAGTAAGGGAGAAAAAAAATAAAATTAATAAAATAAAACCTACATGTAATGAAACTTGAATGCAGGAATTTTAACTAGATAGGAAATAGGGATGTTTATATGCACAATAACTAATACTGTGGATTCATTTATTTTCGTGGGTATCAATTTTCGTGGATAGAGAAAAAAAGACGTTTCGTGGTATACGTAAATTCGTGGATCGCTGATTACAACAACAAAAAAATAGATACGTAATTCGTGGATTTCTTTTTGATTTAGGAGATCATATAACATCCTTGGTTCGATCAATAATAAAACAAAACAAAAAAGAAGGAATTCATTGAAAAAGTTTTGAATTGTCAAAATCCTCGCTTAATTGGTCATTCTAGGTTAAAGTGTTCATTGATAACTTCGATTACAATAATGGGCAGAGACAACTAATTATTTGTTTGTTTTACAATTTATCAATTCTTGTCTGAATTCTATAAGGCCTTCAAAACTTTATGATTGAAAGCTAATTTCCCTAATCACGATATAATAAACAGTGATATAAGGTGTGAAAATAAATGTTCCTGTCATAAACAATATTAACTACGGGCAATATCCCCGTCCTTAATCCTATTGATTTTTAATCACTGGTAAACCAAACTATGACACGGTAATTAACAACTTGCAGTTATTTTCCATGAACAGTTTTAATCAATTTTAAAAAGTAAATTATCACTGATATTCGATATATTTATTATAGATTTAATCAAAATACTTGTATCTTCTTTCAATCAAAGAGCTGATAGCTCTGAAGTAGAAGAAGGTGAATAAAAGGTAACTTGAATTACCATAAAAGCAGCCCCACTTACCCAGGCTGCTTTGTTCCATTATCGTTAAAATGTATTTTTTTTCTTCAAACAAGAAAAGGTCATAAGTACATGGATTTCCCATCCGTACAATCATTTTCTATGTTCAGTTGACTATGAAAATTAGGTAAAATCTTTAATTTGGCAGTAATTAAGAAGATCATATCAAGAGGAACACATGTGTACTAAGTTTCAAGTTGATTGGATTTCAACTTCATCAAAAACTACCTCGACCATAAACTTTATAACCAGAAGCAGGACGGACGGACAGACTAGAAAACATATTGCCCATAAATGGAGCATAAAAATAGTAAGACTTGTTACATACCTGCCAACTTTTGAAAGTTCCCATATGGGTTTTTACTGCACAACAATTTTAAAGGTTACAATTTTTAGCGACGTATTTTGCAAGATCTGGATTGTCTAGAAAAAGTGTCATATTTGTATGATGAACTTACATGCCTTTTCCTTAAGTCTGTTTGCATGATTCTAGTTATATATTAAATCGGTAGAAAAAATATACATGAAGCTAGCAGACCAGGGTTTATTTTCCAGATTAAGAATATTAGATGCTTGTTGAAATTTCCTATTTTGAATTATGCACTTTAAGATGGACCTTTAACAGGTTGGGAACAACACTCTAAATGAGGGTAACCTAACTGGAAGATCATCACAACCCACTGTAAAAAATGAACACAAAATAGAATTTTTCAATAAAATGCTGAAAATAGGCTTTAAAGTATTAAAATGCATTGCAAAAAACATATATTTCATTAAATAAATTTAAGTAGAATATTTCTATGATATTCCTTTTCATATTGGATACAAATTTTATTGAGTCTACTGCAGACACTTTGTAGTCATAGTGTTTCAACTGAGGTACTACACAGGCGTCATTATGGAGTAAAGGTGGTGGCGTCAAAAAGCGTCATTATGGAGGAAAGGGTTAAGTACTGAATGGTCAAAACATCATGTTTTTTTATCGACATAAATTTTGTCATAAATGTAACCAAATGATGTAGAAATTGTGTTTTTTCTTCAAATTTCCATCAAATTGTAATGTTTATAGTTCCATTATTGCCTCTCTATTTGAATAAAATAAAATAATAAGAAGAATCTGTTTCTTGTTTTGTTTTGTTTTTGACAAATGATTGTTCACTGCTAGCAAATGAATCATTATATTTATATATCTTATCTGTATATATTTTTGTTCATGTCTTCATCTCCTTATCATTTGTAAATGTATAGACAAATAAGAAAGAAATAAGCTCCACATGTATATTTGCAACATCGTAAATTAATTAAAAAGAACATTCTGTGGTAAACAAAATTATGATATAAACTTCAATTTAATCCTTGAAAGGAGGTCTAGATTGCTAAAATAATTTATAAATTTTAATTTTTTTATTTGTCCAAAATCATTTAAATTCATTTAATCAACATCCTTTTATGATTATTTGATTAAAATATTAATCATTTATAGTCTTTTTACAATTTACATTTTTAAAAGCAAAATAACTGAAAACAGGATAAAACAAAGGGAAGTAACAAAAAAGTATTTCAATATTCCCAATACACATCGTTTTGATAACACAACGGCAGTTAGCCGGAGGTAAACATCGTTGATTACCAGTATGTTTGACACCCAAGCTGTCAAGTGAAGCCATATAATTATACATCTTCTTTGATGTTCAGGTAAAATTTAACACAGGTGTCAATTACACCCGTACAGTAGTAAGAAATGATCAAATATGGCGTCTGAAAAATTTCATACACGGGAGTTTTTTCTCCTAAACGGGAGGTTCACATGTATGTTACGAAGGGCATCTAATTCACATGACAAAGGAAAACCATGAATAAAGACAACACTTTATATATCCTTTTTATTTATATAAAAACAAAATCTTCTTGTCTGCAGGATTGCAAATTCGTAACTTCAAGGGCGAACTTGTAAACAGGGCGAGTTGTCCCGATACCAAATTCACGCATGCGTAATACAAATATCTACAGTTAAAACATCCTGTTACAAGTAAACAAATAACGTTCATGTGGATGAGATGAAATCTAATAATTTACATAAATAAAAGGGTCATATTTACGATAGTGATTGTTTTACAATCATAATTTACAAATTAAATGATTCAGATGCCTAATCATGTGTAAAAATCGGTGTCAGAAATCTAAGTTGTTTTGAAATTGTAATACACGAAATGAATGCGGCATACGGAGACTCAATGCCAATGGTCAGCCCCTTAAGTCTTCAGAAGACTTGACGTCTTCTTCCACTAATAAAAATCACGTGTTATACTAGAACTGCATAACATAATTGGAAATAAACATCCAACTCCATACACATTTCTCGGGATTATTCTTCGTTGAATTTTTAAATTCGTGGTTCGCTGTGACCCACGAAACCCACGAAAATTGGTATACCACGAATAAAAATGAATCCACAGTATACCTTTTTTCCTATGGTAAGACCATCTTATCTGCAAACTATCTGATTGGTAACATGTATACCCAATACCTTACCTTCTGATACTTATTCCTTAGTGTACACACAAGGTAAATGACAAAACAAATTAGTTGAAGATCAAATTCAATAAATTTTAAAATGCTTACCTTTTTAATTTCTGTCCAGTCTTCAATAATATCGACATCTCTCAAAAGATATACAATATATGGTCCTAAAAAATAAAAATAAAAATCAGTAAAATTCTTTAAAATCGACAGGCAAATTTAAATATGTATTGCACAACTGCTTAAATGTATGAAAAAAAGAGTGACATTAACTTCCTTTTTCAAGTTTCTTTGAAATATGTGAATATTGAGTTTTAATAGACTTGCTAAATGTTAGTTCCAGGTTTTGCATTATACTGTAAATTTAGTGAGATAGAATAATCATAGGCTACCAGTCTTTGTAAATATAAAGCCAAATCTTTGGATACTATCATACAATTTACAAACTGTATTCCCTACATTCATTCCTAAAAGTTTGACAATATTTGGCCCAATAATTTCAAAAGAGAACATTTTATTTAAAAGTTTACAATGAAAATAGACAACAACAGACACCAAGTGTGACTAAAAAAGAATGCATAAAATTCATACATAAATTCTGGAAACATAAGACCAAAATATCCAACAGATTAATCACTTGGTATATGCACATTGAATCAAAGGATTGTATTCACAATTAAATTGAAATTTTGACACTAGAATACAGAATGTTTGAATGGAAAAGTTGCAAACCTGTAATTGTAACTGGCTTTTTCCTTCGATCTGTAGAAAAAGAATCATTTTTCTTTTTGTTTTTCTTTGAAATATGAGATTCATGCCATAAATCTGTAAAAATAATAAAAAGTGACTATTCAAACATAATCAAAGTAGCATAAGTAATCTTTCATTAGTGTATCAATATCAAAACTGACACAAGATAATCTGTATTTGTAATACTAAATTACAATAATATTGTAATAATAATTAACATTAATATATATCAATTTTTATTTTATATGCATCTAGTATTAAAAAATATCTATAAAATCTGCAAGGAATTACTAGTGTTACCATGTAGTTCTCGTTTTTCTCATTAAAGCATAAACATCAGATATTACAAGAAGTAATTGTAACAGGATGCTGTTACGAAGTCTCCCAAACAAAGCTCCGATAACTCCCCATTCATATGGTCCCATGTTCATTTGATTTGATTTTTTGTCCCATACAAGAATATATATGGCTTACGAGTAGGGATCTCCACCATTTACAAGTTTTCAAACAGGAGGGGGTGGTGGTGACCCCAAGGGACTTTACCTACATTTCATTTGATTTGTTTTATTGTCTCCTACAAGAAAATATATGGTTTAGGGGTGGGGATCTGGACCGTTTACAAGATAATAGTACATACTCAAATTGAACGGGGTGGGGGTGACCCCCAGGAACTTCCATCTAATTTGATGTGATTCGTTTTATTGTCCCATACAAGAATATATATGGTTTAGGGGTGGGGATCTGGACCGTTTTCAAACAAGAGGGGTTGGGGTGACCCCCTAGGGACTTCCCTTTTATTTCATTTGATTTGTTTTATTGTCCCCTACAAGAATATATATGGTTTAGGGGTGGGGATCTGGACCGTTTACAAGTTTTCAAACAAGAGGGGGTGGGGTGACCCCCTAGGGACTTCCCATTTATTTCATTTGATTTGTTTTATTGTCCCCTACAAGAATATATATGGTTTAGGGGTGGGGATCTGGACTGTTTACAGGATAATAGGACATTCTCAAATTGAACTGGGTGGGGTGACCCCCAGGAACTTCCATCTAATTACATGTGATTTGTTTCATTGTCCCATACAAGAATATATATGGTTTAGGGGTGGGGATCTGGACCGTTTACAAGTTTTCAAACAAGAGGGGGTGGGGTGACCCCCTAGGGACTTCTCTTTTATTTCATTTGATTTGTTTTATTGTCCCCTACAAGAATATATATGGTTTAGGGGTGGGGATCTGGACCGTTTACAAGTTTTCCAACAAGAGGGGGTGGGGTGACCCCCTAGGGACTTCCCTTTTATTTCATTTGATTTGTTTTATTGTCCCCTACAAGAATATATATGGTTTAGGGGTGGGGATCTGGACCGTTTACAAGATAATAGCACATTCTCAAATTGAAGGGGGTGGGGATGACCCCCCAGGGCATCCCCCTATATTTCATGTGATTTATTTTATTGTCCTATAATCATTTCTGAAGACTGCATGTATCTATCACTTATAGTTTTCAAGTTATATTCATTTAAAAAATTTTGAAAATAAAATCCCATAGGGTTCTATAGTAAAACCCTCCCTGCTTTCTACCCCCCAAAACACCCCTTAATAGACCCCAATACACAAACGAAAGATTGATGGCTCACCTAGACATATTAGTCTACCATTTTATGAAATCCTAAGTCAATCTGACAAGCGGTTTTGGAGAAACGCTGCGGACAAGTTCATTTTTTAAAGCGGCGGAAGAAGAAGAGGAAGAGGAAGAATAACTAGAATTGCCATTGCAAGCAATAGCGGATGTCACCCTTCCCCCTATTGCCACTAAGCGGCAGCCATTTCAAACTTGTTTAACAGTAAATGCACAAATATGCATGGCTATTCATCTTTTTGTAAATGTTCAGTATATTCAGAGCATTTTAAAGTATTTCACATTTATACCGTTTCCATGGCAACGGCAGCCATTTTGAAAATTTCAAAGTCAAAAGTCTCATCTTAACTTGTCAGTTACCAATAATATCAAATTTCATTAAGTTAAAACCATTTTGAGAATTTTTGACATTTTTGCAGTTTCCATGGCAACCGTGGCCATTTTGGAAATTCCAACTTCAAAAGTCATATCTAGACTTGACAGTTAACAATCATATCAAGTTTCATCAATTTTGAAGCATTTTGAAATTTTTGCTCCTGTATCCATGGTAACATAGTAGTTCCAATGATTATCAAAATCATTCAAAACCTGTATATAGTGGACAACTATAATACATAAAAATTTGATGATTTTAAGTTCAAGCATACCAAAGTTATTCACCAAACCCGGAAGTTTTTGGAGCATTTTGACCTTTTTGCATTGTTTCCATGGAAACGGCAGACATTTTGGAAATTCCAACGCCAAATTCCACATCTACCAAAGTTGCTCATCGTTATGCTAAAGTTTCAAAAAAATTGGAGCATTTCCATATTTTTGAAATTTTTGGTGTAGTTTCCATGGCAACATAGCAGTTCCAAAATGTGCCAAAATCATCCAAAACCAGTATATAGTGGGCACCTACATTGTATTAAAATCTAAAGATTTTAAGCTTAAGCATTCTCAAATAATTCAAGGAACTCCAAAATTATATTTTTTCACCATTTTTCCGTTTCCATGGTGATGGCAGCCATTTTTTTAGTTCCAAAGTTGCACAGACTCTGGGGAGTCAGGGTTCCTTGTTATAGTGCACCATCATTCGGATTGGTACTTTTGGCTCTGAGAAAGCAGGCGGACAAAATTAGGTGGAAGTATAATAATAATAATAATACAGAAAAAGAAACAGAGGAAAAGCAATATGTCACCCGACATTGTCGATCGGGTGACATAATAAAAATAATAAGAACTGACCAAAAACAATAAGTCTCCAAACTTTGTTTGGGAGACTTAATTAAGATCTATTGTTTCTATATAAAATTCCGTTGATAATACAAGTGATATCTATTTGTGTATACAACACAACACTTTTTTCACACTTTTGTGTACATTTTTACCATAAAACAGTTTAACACATGACTGATGATGAGGGTATTTTTTTTAAAATAAGTTCTAATATATTTATTTTTTTACAATGATTGTACTTTTCTACCATCCTGACTTTATTTCTCAAACAATTGTGCATGCTTTTCCATGAGAGATTACCTGAAGATATGTCTATATTGTGTCTATCTTCCTCCAGTCGTCTGATCTTATCCTCTAAATCAGCTTTAATTGAGTCATACAACAGGGCTTTTTCACTCTAAAAATATAAGAAATCCTGATCATCCTGATTATTAGTTTTGGTATATACAAATATGAACATTATGTAACAAGAGAAATTCTGTAATTTCTCTTGTTACATAATGCTGACATTTACAGCATGTTAGCATGTTTAGAAGTATTTCTAAGTGTCAAGTTTACTTCATGAAACTGTTTATAATTTATTTATGAATGAACGAATATTGTATTTGCGAAAGCATAACTAACATGCAATGGCAATACATAAACAAGTGTATACAATGTGACGAAACAACAGATAGCAGAGAACAATACATAATATAGTATATATACACATTAAAAATATTTGTTTTAAATGATATTAAAAATATATACATAAATAAAATATACCTCCATATTTTGTTTTGCACCAATTTCTTCACTTTCAACTTTTCTTTGAATATTTTGTTTCATGTACTCTCTCAAAATGCCTGAAATAAATCAATACATCACATTGTTGATGAGGTTTATAAGTGCTTCTCATTTCTCACAGTTTACCTAGATAAGACCTTTGGTTTTCCTATATGAATGGTTTTACACTAGTCATTTTTAGTGGTTTACTTCTACAAATAGTGACTTGGACGGATGGTTGTCTAATTGGCACTCATACCACATCTTTTTATATTTATCAGCACTATAACAGATTCACGGTTCTAACTTCATAAACCAAAACCTTTGAGATCTTTTTATATCTAGAGAGAAATTAATGGTATAATCATTTAATATCATTTTCATCCTGTATTGGACTGAAAATAATATTGAGTTTACAGTACCACAAAAGTTTGGAAACATCAAAAACTTGTTTTGGTAAATTTTACATTGAACAACCATCATATGATCATTAAAAGATTCTATTCAATTTTGATAAAGTTCTATTTGATTAATATAGTTCAATGTTTTAATATTTGAAGTGAGTGATGGCTGAATAAATGTGTTTGCTTGCATGTACAGTATTGTTATTACATGTACATAGTCAATAAAATTTCCTTATAAGTGAAAAAACATATCACTGAATTCAGGTCGTCAACAACTTTATCATCAGAGTATTATCAATATACACATAGAAAAGAAAAGGGAGGACAGATTTGGTGGTTTCTATTTTCGCAATAGGGACCATCTGCACCAAATGGAATACAAAACCTACAACAGAACTCAAACTCAGAAGTTGTGTATCGAGTCAGTAATATACCTGCAAATATTGTGGCTGATTATTCAAATTCCACACGCAATATATTAATTAATTCATTTCAATTAATGATCTATTCCATTGATAGTTTTTACACTTAAAACAGCAAGCTTCATGTAAGTTTAGACATTTTCTTATTGTACTACAATAGATACATACATGTAGTTACAATAAAATCCAATCCTTTTCAGTAAGAACTGTCGATTTTTTTAAAGTTATTTCTTTGTACTGCATATGTATAATTTGTAACATCATAAACAAGGGGAGACAACTAACAAGACTAATCTGCTACTTCTATGTTTATCCTCATGTTTACCATAAACAAAGCGAGATAACTGACAAGACTAACCTACTACTTCTATGTTTATCCTCATCTTTACCATAAACAAAGGGAGACAACTGACAAGACTAACCTACTACTTCTATGTTTATCCTCATGTTTACCATCAACAAAGGGAGACAACTGACAACACTAACCTACTACTTCTAGGTTACAAGAGCGCAATTATTCGTAATGCATTTTCCATAGGGTACCACTAGTGTTCCGTATTTTTTTTCTCAAAGACTACACAAACTAGCGAAAAACGGGTGACAGTTCCTGTTACTAGAAATGCCAGTGTTGCATTACAACAAAAAAAAAATATAGGGTCATGCGGCTCAAATTGACTTAAAATGCAGTTGAAAAAGATCGTCTACTTTTTTCGCTTAATGAAAAAGGCATATTTTTAATGGCTCCGACGTGCAGAAATTAAAGATATTTTCTATACTTTGTAAAATATGAATATGATTTTCGGCAATTTTTAAACCTAATTGGATAAGCTTTCGATTAAATGTAATTCCAATCCTGTATCAACCAATCAGAAGCCGTATAGGATTCTATTCTGAGTACCATCTTCGGGTAAAAAACTTGCCGGTTAAATGTAAACAAATAATTGCGCTCTTGTAACCTATACGGTAGTGAAAAAAATTTCCGAAAATTAAGCGCCCGCGCCAAAAGTCGCGCTGGCGTCTATCTAGATGATATCACATCTTCAAAACATTATCTGGTCACTCTCCGAATTTGGAGAATCACTTTTTGCCGGCCGATCAGGCCAAAAATTGGAACTGATTTTTTCGCCAAATACGGTACTGGTCAAAGACACATGAAGATAATGTTAATTTATTGGCCTAATTTTTCGAAGGTCATCCAGCACTGATCATATTGTCGACAAAACCGTTCTGATATGGAAAAGCTACATCGAATTTTGAAGAATGGCTATTTATGAAACCATTTCTTGAAAAAACACATTTTTGAAACAGACTATAGTATTTCTAAATGTTGAAAATATGATAATATTACTACTTTGGCAAGAGAAACTATTCTTGTACTACGATATTCAATGCCAAGATTAATTTTTCTACTTCGCAATTTAACTAAATCGTTGGTATTTGCTTAGGAACCCTTTTGGCCAATTTTCACGAAATTAGCTTTTTGCTAGAACAGCCACTGAGACACCGTCGTTATGGTTAAAAACCAAAATTTACCTTCAAATTCGAGCTAAATACATGCTTTCCCCGATAAAATCAGTAGATATCACAAAAACGTTGTTTTCTCTTCATACTTTGTCGACATTCAAGCCCACCCTAGATTTAGATATAGAAATAAATAAAAATAGGAAACAGACTATAGCATGAATTCACAACGATGAAAAGTCCATTTGACCCCGTTTCTCGCTGTTTCACATTTTTTCCGAGCAAAATGACTATTTTTGATATTTTTCAAAGCCTAATTAAAAAAAAATGTCATTTCTCTATAGGTTACAAGAGCGCAATTATTCGTAATGCATTTTCCATAGGGTACCACTAGTGTTCCGTATTTTTTTTCTCAAAGACTACACAAACTAGCGAAAAACGGGTGACAGTTCCTGTTACTAGAAATGCCAGTGTTGCATTACAACAAAAAAAAAATATAGGGTCATGCGGCTCAAATTGACTTAAAATGCAGTTGAAAAAGATCGTCTACTTTTTTCGCTTAATGAAAAAGGCATATTTTTAATGGCTCCGACGTGCAGAAATTAAAGATATTTTCTATACTTTGTAAAATATGAATATGATTTTCGGCAATTTTTAAACCTAATTGGATAAGCTTTCGATTAAATGTAATTCCAATCCTGTATCAACCAATCAGAAGCCGTATAGGATTCTATTCTGAGTACCATCTTGGGGTAAAAAACTTGCCGGTTAAATGTAAACAAATAATTGCGCTCTTGTAACCTCTAGGTTTATCCTCATGTTTACCATAAACAAAGGGAGACAACTGACAAGACTAATCTGCTTCTTCTATTTTTATCCTCATGTTTACCATAAACAAAGGGAGACAACTGACAAGACTAACCTGCTACTTCTATGTTTATCCTCAAGTTAACCATAAACAAAGGGAGACAACTGACAACACTAACCTGCTACTTCTATGTTTATCCTCATGTTTTCTTGTAATTCTGCCAAAGGATTTAAATACTCTATTGCTTTTCCTGCTTTCATCTCAATCAGTTTCTGTTCTATCTGACTCATTCTTTCCTTGTATAGTCTAATGGTACAAAAATGTATTTGTTTATTATTTTAATGTTATATTTCTAATTGGCAGTGGACTTATATTATAAAACTTAAATTTGTCCAAAAAATAATGTTTAGCTACTAAAACTTCTATTGTTTAATACTACATTCAATCAGAATTTGATTTCCATGATGTAAAAACAAATCTGATGGAACTCACTTTACTGTTATGTAGGAATCAGTTGTATATTAAACACCTCTGACTGTATGCAAAAATTTGTACATTAGGATCAAAGATAATTTAATAGTAAATATACAATAAATTGCTTCACTGGATAAGACTGCAGAGGTCCAACAGTTATTGATAACAGGATTAAAATTTACTAGAACACACCCGCGAAAACGCAGGCATATACAGCTTGTGCACTGTTGTATGATGATTTTTTGTAAAAGATATTATGGATGGAGAATTTCATAAAAGGTATCAAAACCCCTCTCCCTTTTTCCAAAGTCTCATATTTGTTTCCTTTCTGTTAAATTCACTTATTTTCGTGTTTCTGGCCTCAGACCTCAATTATTCTTCTCCTTTGTCAGATACAATGCATCTTTTGGTAAAACTCAAATTAAATTAAATATTTGCACCGCTTCAAACATGGAATAAATGTAACTGTTAATATATAGAACATTATTAGTCTAATAAAATATGCTTAGACTAGGACAATCTATCAGTGATTTTTCTTTTGAGAGCCTTATTAACGTTTAATAGTATAGATATTAAATTTTTCATTGCTTTTGATTCCCCCCCCCCCCTATTTTTTTTACCTTCCCCCTCCTTTTTCCAATAAAAATGTTCTACGTCTTATTTTGTACTTCAGTTCTTAAAAAGGGGGATGCTGATTGCGTAGGTCAAAATAAAAGCATGTGGTCTACTTGTTAAACTTTGTAACTGGATTATTAATTTATTTATTTAATCTGAATTATCAGAAGCATTTGCGGAAACTTAGTTAAATAATTCGACAAATGAATCGTCTATCTTCAGATAATATTCTCCTGTCTGGTTTGTTGATCTACCTGAACAACCTCAGGTACAAGTGATTAGCAATCTTAATCCGGATATCCCTCAGGCATTTGAACTGTATTGGATTATACTATAAAAAAAAGCCTGAGGGTTATGCAATTACATGCATTTAATTATAATTGCTAAAAAAAAATGGCGTCAGGCAATAAAAACGATCACAGTTTTGAACGATGGCGGAAGACAATTGAACAATGGCGCGAGTCATTTGACGATGACGCAAGACATTTAAACGATGGCGGGGCGCCATCGTTAAACAGGCCATGGAGATCCCTGCTTACCCTCAAGATATGGTCATAATATCAATTCAAATAGAGTTTGCAACCATAATTACCCATTCAAATACATCATTAAAGTATTAAAATAGAAAATGACTTAAACATGGCTTAAAAGTGTTGTCCCCCATCAATTTACTTTTATAGTAACAAGTTCTAACATACTGCTCTTTTATATCAGAAAACTGTCTTTCCAGATCTGCCATTTCATCTAAACAATGAGTTCTTCTGTGGTCATATTCTTCTTCATCTAGGTCTGCAAAACAAATGAAAGAAAATGTAGGAAAAAAATTAAACAGATATTCCTTTTAGAAGTTCACATGGGTAAGCTCCTTGGTCTATTATCTATAAATTTCTCTTAAGTCATTTAGAAAGAAAAAAAAATCACATTTAACATGTTTAAGTCATATGAAAATTCAAATTCAAAATATAATACAGAACCTGTTTATGTCACATGTGGATGGCTATTAAAGTTTTACTCTTTTTTAAATAAAAGTAGTGAAAGTGACCATTTTCAAAGAAACATTTTTATATTATCAAAATGTTCATAAATATTCTAATCAATATTGAATTATTGACTACCCTGACACTAATTTGCTGCCATTTTTTCTGTATGTAGTGACCTTAACCTGAGACCTCTCTCAATAACTTCGATAACAAGTTTTATCAGGTCCGTTCGCGCCCAATATACTTTCGCACCCTACACGTTCGCACCTCGCACGTTCGCACCCAAGGTCCGTTCGCACTCTACACGTTCGTGCCCAATTTTAATTCAAATTCCAGTTGAATAATTGGAAATCATCATTGTTGTTTTTAATTGCTTTCGTGTAAATACTGGATGTATTTATAGCTTGGTATGAGTAAAAGATTGAAGATTATAAATGAAAAACACAAAAGATAATTGTTTTTAACAGCTTGGTCCCTTTGATCTGAACCAATGAAACAATAATATATAGCAATACACTATTATAACCAAAACATGATAAAATTTATTCAAGACTCAAAAAAAAAAACGTAGTCAGAATCTCACTTCATTTTGAAACAAGTCAATGAAACAAAGTTATACATGTTATAGTAATACACTAACCAAAACATGATAAAGAGTTATTCAACACAAAATAAAACGTTGACAGAATCCCACTTTATTTAGAAAGGAATATTTTTTTTTTTTAACAATACACTATCCAAAACACGATTAAGATTTATTCAACACAAAGAATGCTGTATCACTTTATTTTGAGACAATGAAAACAATAATTCTTATAATAATACTACTTGATTACAAAGTTGAAATAGGGCGCGAACATGTAGGGTGCGAACGGACTTTGGGTGCGAACATGTAGGGTGCGAAAGTGAAAGGGGGCGAACATGAGTGGGTGCGAACGTGAATGGGCGCGAACGGACCCGGATTCACTGGTACATGTATATGTGACACCGTGTATGATGTATTAATCAGTACTTGCGTGATGGGTCCTAAACCCTTTGCATTTCAAAGATTTAGATATATTGACTGAGTGGTGTGTCATGCCTACAAGTGTTCTTACATGATCCACATGAGCACGTGGCATGAATATTATGATAATAACCACAACCTTGAATGTGGTGCATATAAAAGTGTTGGCATACATATTCAGTCTTCCATATGGTCAAAGACTTAGGTACGAAATGTGTGTGATAAGACATGACTATAATTCTACATAACTTCAGTGACAATATGGCATACAAGCCCTTCTAATATAAGCCCTTTAAACAAATGTCAAATGAAAGAAAATAGTCGATTTCTAGACACTTTTTTATGGAAGAAAAGGGACGTGACAATGCTTCAAATGATAATATTCTAATAAAAAAGCAATGTTTTTGATAAGTAGCATTCAAAATTTAAGAAAGACTAACACTTTTCTCTCGGAATTTGAAATTATTTACCAGATATTTCGTCGTCGTCAACAGAGCCAGATTCTGAGTCTTCGTCTGAGCTTTTATCGCTTTCAGCTGGTTCGTGATCCATCTCCTCTTCTTCTGTTTCATTCTTCTCACTTTCAATTGTCGGCATTCTGTTAAATATTAGATATAACAGAATAAGAGATACTTTACTTTAAAATAATGTAAAATGCGGTAAACGGAAGTTGTATTTTCAAGAGAAAACATTTCAATTACGCATGCGTTTTGGAATATCCCTATTTTCGGATGTTCTTTTGTTTTAACCATACAAGTTTATTACGCGCCAAAATTGAAAAATAAAAGCAGTGACATACCCAACAACCCTGATCTTGTTAACTTAAGCATCCAGTCTTCTTCTTTTTTTTTACTTACGACAGTGTTTAAGCGATGCAAAAAAGAGACAGGCGTTTTTGTAGCTGCTTTAGGAGATGCGGGACAACTTGGACCGTCAATTTTACTTTACTAGTTGAGATCCAATAAAAAAACTCTATAATGAGGGGGACAGGACCTTCACGGGGGGGGGGGGGGGGGGGGGTGTTAACCTTTTATTGGGTATGCGGGGATGTTCCAAAAATATGAGTCATAATTTTGCCAGATTTTATATAACAATTACTAGTAGTGCTGAGACATTTAAATGCATTAAAAATAGACAAATCTCCAGGGATGGATAAACTACACCCCAGACTGTTAAAAGAGATCGCTGAATCATTGGCAAAACCTTTATGTATCATTTATAATCAATCACTTGAAAGTAAGACTGTACCTAACGATTGGAAGAATGCTATGATAAGTGCAATATTTAAAAAGGGTAATAAGTCACTAGCCAAAAACTATAGACCAGTCAGTTTGACATCAGTAGTATGTAAAATAATGGAGAAAATATTACGTGAATTTATAATAGAGCATATGAAAAAGAACAACCTATTCTCTAAAAAGCAATATGGATTTATTGCAGGAAGGTCAACTGGTCTCCAATTACTAGAAGTGATTGATAAATGGACAGAGGCACTAGATCAAGGATTAGACATATATATAGACTGCATTTATACAGACTTTATGAAGGCCTTTGATAAGGTACCACATAAAAGATTAATAGCCAAAATCAAAAATCTAGGTGTCCACGAGGATATAGTAGGGTGGATAACGAGCTTTTTAGAAGATAGGAAACAAAAGGTCGTAGTGAATGGTGAAGAGTCAGACTGGGCTAACGTTACATCTGGGATACCCCAAGGATCAGTATTAGGACCACTACTATTTGTTTTATATATAAATGATCTCCCAGACCAAGTAGATTCTGATGCATACCTATTTGCAGATGACACTAAGATCTTCAGAATAATTAAAACACAAAATGACAGACAAATTTTACAAGAAGATCTTAATAAGATGGAATCCTGGAGTGACAAATGGCTACTAAAATTTCACCCAGAAAAATGTAAATATATGAAAATAAGTAAGAAATCTAATAGCACTGACCCTCCACCAATCTATAACCTATTAAATCATCCTATAGCACAAGTTAAAGAGGAAAAAGATATTGGAGTCCTCATTGATGCAGAACTCACATTCGAAAACCACATTAGTGAAAAAGTGAACAAAGCAAACTCCATATTCGCAGTTCTTAGAAGAACATTTAAATACCTGGGAATAGAAACATTCATGCCACTATACAAAACCATGGTTAGAACACACCTAGATTATGCCAGCTCAGTCTGGTCCCCATGCATACAAAAAGAAAGATATAGACAAAATAGAAGGTGTTCAAAGAAGGGTAACAAAACAACTACCAGGGCTAAAAGACATGAGCTACCCAGAGAGACTAAAAAAACTAGGCTTACCAACATTATCCTATAGGAGAATAAGAGGAGACATGATCGAAACCTTCAAAACAATGAATGGATACTACGACAAAGAAGTTAGCTCATTTTTAAGAAAAGCAGAAGATTCTCAACAAAGATGTAGTAGTAGGACCAACAGCAATAAAGTAGTTCATCAAAGATTCCAATCTAATATCCGTAAACACTCTTTCTCTGTTAGAATTGCTAAAACCTGGAACAAACTACCAGATAAAATAACAAAGTCACCATCGATAAATTCATTCAAAAATCGACTAGACAAATATTGGTCAGACGAAGAATTATACTATAATGACTATAGAGCAGAAATATCCGGAAGTCACGGTCAAAATAGTATAAGAAATACATTAAATTACGAGTCTGGTGAAGAGGAACCTTGAGGGATCCTGTACTGGAAATCAACTATAAGTAACTAAGTAAGTATTACCCTCCTTTTTAATGACATCCTATATTAAAATGCATTTACGTTCGATAACTGTATATTGATTTGGGATATCAGCATATCATTATTCATATATAAATATGCTATTGAGAATCTTACTTTATTAATGGTCAATTATTATATTAAATTAAACAATTCATTTGTTTTTAAACTCGGGATTTCGGGATTGATCCTTTCGGGATCCGGTATTATTTTTTCGAATTTCGGGATGTCGGGATTTAAGTTACTTTACTGAAATTCGGGAAATCGGAATTTAGTAAAACAGGACGCCTCCAACCCCCCTCTATAATCAAAACTAAGACAAAGTATTTTAAAGATCATTTGGAATCAATATATATGCATGTGGGTCATATATGATTATAAAATTTTTAATTTTATATTCATTCTGGTTTTAATCAGACTGTGTTATATTTAACATGATGTTGCTAAATTTGAAAAAACATATCAAGTTATCTTTGGCTTGCAGACGATCAGAGTTGACTTATAGATGATCCGAGTTAACTTATTGACGGTCAGCAGGGGCGGATGCAGGAATTTTCGAAAGGGGGGGTGCTAACCCAGGGCACCAGGGCAAAGGGGGGGGGGGGTTCAAAACATATGTCCCGATACAAATGCATTGATCGGCAAAAATAAAGGGGGGGTGCGCACCCCCGGACCCCCCCCTGGATCTGCCACTGGTCAGAGTTGTCTTCATATATAGACTCGTCTATAAAGTCTACTCGAACTGTTTATACTGATAAGTCAGACAATGTGGGATGATCTATTTTTTTAGTCAGACAAAATTTGAAAGAGGTTCTAAACTATATAAATTGTAATGAATTACTAAATCTTAAATCTAACGTATAGTCGAGGCTTGAATGCGACACGACGGGTGCCACTTTTGGAGCAGGGTTTACTTACCACTTAATCCGGAGCACCTGAGATCACGCGGCCAGTTTTTGCTGGGGTTCATGCTGCTCAGTTACTTTAGTTTTATATATGTTGTGTAATATATACTCAATGGTGGATCCAGAAATTTTCATAAGTTGGGGTCCACTGACTGCCTAAGAGAGGCCCCGCTCCGGTCATGCTTCAGTGATTCCCTATATAAGCCACCAAATTTTTCCCAGAAAAGGGGACCCCCTCTAAATCCGTATTTGATACTATATTATTTGTCTGTTAGTCTTTGTCTTTTTTAGTTATTTTCGATATACAAGTTTGAATGACCATCTGGTATCTTTCGCGTCTCTTTTGTAGAATACATATATAAAGAAGGCAGTGGCTATTTGACCGGCACCGGCATTGCCATTTAGCCGGCACTGAATAAAACTGTTCATTGATGTGATTAGTAGAGAATACAAAAGCTTAATAACAATTTAAAATCATTTTATCATAATATCAAGCATTAATAAAAATACACTGAGTACAATCAAAAATAAAATATTGAAGATTTTCATAAATAAATAATTTATAACTTTATAATATTAATTAAAAGCATAAAACACATTTGTACATACATTATTAAAATATATACTTGTTCTAAAATATTTATAAAAAAAAGTTGATTTTCAAATCTGTGTAAAATCTATGGTTTCAATATCCTGCTAGTGATACAAATAGTGTTATGCAAAACTACATTATAAAACAGACACCACAGACAATATTAATAGTTGTTTGCTATGAATTTCAAATGGACACATGATTTAACATATGCAATTGTTACAAAACCAATTCTTTGGAAGTTGTTTTAGTCTAGCACAAGATAAATGTTGCCACTTTAAACAGGAACTACACATTACACTGACTTCCTTTGAATCTACATCATGTGTGCATATGTCACATATGTAGATACGGTTCTTTTTCTTCTCTTTATAAACGCTCTAAATAGCCAGGGGTGTAGCTAGGGCAAAATGATGTGTAGTCAAAGCCGGGGGTAAGTCAAGGCCACCAGAAGCTCTGATGTTAATAGTGAAATTCTCGCAATTTCCTGGGACTTAACATGACCTCACAAAAACGATATTTTCGGCAGTTAAAAATCAAATTTTGAAATTAAATATATGATAAATAAATTTAAAGAAAAAAATAATTAGAGAAAAACAAACTTCTAATGTGTATTGGGTTGAGCTAGATCGGATAATAAGGAACAGTGTCTGTGCAACTTGCATGATATTTTTTAAATGAGAAAATACATAATAAATAAATACAATTACATTTCTCGATGTTTTAGTCTTTTTTTCAACTTTTGATTCTCAAATATAATTCTCAGAAAAATCAAGGACAATTTCCTTTCCTTCCTTATACTGAAAAAAATGTGTCTGATGAAATTTTTATATTGTCACGCCTAGTTTATGTTCAAAAGCCTAAGCCAGATAATCGCTTGATTATAATTGTATTTCTCAAGTTTTCTCATGGTACTGAAAGACCATTATGCCATTGCATCGGCAACACAATCACAATGCTGGTTCCGTAAATGAAAAGAGTATACTAGTTTCTGGAATGTAGTATATCTACAAAGTGACTATTATCATATTTGTATTTTACGTTTTAATTTATCTTATTACTTTACTTCTTTTCTGAATAGATTCACCATATTTTTATTTTTGTCAAATTTTCGATGTGTACGCTTCATAGTTTTTTTTATTTTTTTAGGTAAGAAGTTTAAGTGTTTATATGAGCAACAGTAACAAAAGTTTTTAAATATAAAATTTTGATATTTAATTATTATTCTTAAATTTTAATTCCAGTGAGATATAATTTAATCAAAGCCGGCTAAATGGCAAATTTGCTATTTTGCCGGTGTCGGTCAAATAGCAAATTTGCTATTTCGCCGGTGCCGGTCAAATAGCCACTGCCTATAAAGAATGTCAGTCTTTGATGCAGAGTTAAGTTTGAAATGGAACACGGAGGAGACTCATTTTTTATAGAACCTGAAACGTGTGGAATACAGTATAACTGAAAAAAAACCCCGAACATAACACCAATCTACGGAATATCATTTTTTTGTGTGAGGTCTTTTGGATTAGATTACCGTAGCTGTATATTTGGCAAAACTTTTAGGAATTTTTGGTCCACAATGCTCTTCAACTTCGTACTTTATTTGGCCTTTTTTCGTATTATTCGAGCGTCACTGGTGACGGTCTTGTGTAGACAAAACGCGCGTCTGGCGCAAAAGCAAAATGTCAACCCTGGTATCTATATGATGAGTTTATTGTATACTGCATGATATTCAACCATGAATTAAACATAACATTGTCTAGATAGTATGGCAAAGAGACAACTTGGTGCGGGGATTAACCAGTTATTTAGACAGAAAAAAAAACATGTTACATTTTGTCGAGATCAACAACACTATCAACGACGGAAAAGTATCATTTTCATGACTGTCACATTTCTATATCTAAGGAAAGGCAACAATCTAAAAACTTCATCAATGTTCTATCGTTACCAATCGCTAAACGGTTATAAAATTCATTTGGTCATCTTATTATTTATTATCTTCAAAATGTTTCGGCGTTCCCGTGCCTTCCTTTTGACGTTTGAGATTTAGGTATCTACATAATCAATCTCACATATTTTTATGAGCTTTTTCAGCTATAAGAGAATATGGAACATCATCAGGATACCGAAAAAAATTAGAAGAATAAGTATATAACAAATTGAGTATCCTGCATGCAAAAGAAGTACAAATGAAAAGGAAAATATCTCTAAATATTGAAAAGTGGACATTAACTGGCCTTTACTGTACTGTCCTACGAATTTCTATAAAACGGACATGCATGCTTTTTCGTTTTACTAATACAAAATCCAGTTGGTCATCAAATTCTTTTTAAAAGGGAGACGGATTTATATAAGTTTTTCTTGTTTCCGAATCCCTGTATTTATATTGTATATTTATATTTCATGAACTTTTTGAATAAATATTGTTGAAACTAAATTCTTGTTTTTCTATGAAAACATTGAAGCCACGACCTCGCACGTTCTTCCCCTTTTTCTGTGCCTAGTGGACTCTTTGCAGACGAAAAATTATTCATACAGATCCTACATTGCTCACCTGACAGCTTTGTATAATAATGATACATTGCAACAAGAAATTTGTGCTGAAAGATTGTAACTCGTGCAAGTTGTAATTATTTTTTTGCATGGCACTCCAGGGCTTCGGTAGAAATGAAAGTTTTCAAGTCAATATCTTGTCGTATACGTATCCAATATAGACTAAAATTGGTCATATTTACTCCTCCTTTCAGGACAATATAAATAGTATCATAAAGTAACAACTTACGATTTCTGTCATGTTGAAATAAGTTATTTGTAGATGTTGCCTTAATGATAATGTTTTCTGTAAACGGTTTCTCAATATCTACAGTCGGAAGTTTGCCTTTGCAACAACAAATACAAAAAAAAAATCCCGCATGTATATGTAAAAATCGACACTGAAAGGCATAATTCTAATAAAGAGCCAATAACGATTTTCGGATGGAATAACTATTTTCATTTATTGCTAGTACGGTGCAAGTGCAGATAATTATTCCCTGTATTCAGGGTACTGCATTTCGTTGGAAAGATTTTTCATAATCGTACTGTTTTGGGCAAAGCTCTTCATTTCAGTTATTACCCGGCCATATTTTTTTCTGCTCCACCCAGCCCCCTTTTTCATCAAGAATATCAAATATATATAGACACCCCTCAAGTGGAATTTTGTTAGAAGCTATAAACGTGTAAAGGAAATAGGAGTTGCGGCTTTTACAATAGGAACACAGATATTCCGTAATGACCAAGCATGGGTGGATTGCAACGGTATTTTTTTTTTTAGAGAAACTAAACATCGTCATAGATTTTAAAGTCTACATAGTTATATCTATGTATTTCTGGATTATATATACTGTCAATTAAGACCCCGACCAAATTTAATCAGATACACGTACGTTTCGTATTGATTAACTGCGCACCTACGATTCATAAAAATAATCAAAGATACTTCACCAGCTGTTGCATTCAACTCTATTGATTGATTGGAATTTAAGAAACACCATTTATACCTTCAACACGAGTAAACAAATGATATGACAATTTAAACGTATACAAAACGCGGAAGCCACGTTGCAATCAAATTTCTATTTCTTGTTCAAGTGACTTTTACTTTACCATAAGATAGGACCAACATGGAAACGAATTTGGTTTTTCTTGTATTCACACTTTACAGTCTTGTTCAGGGGTAAGTATCCTACAGTTTTTACGTTTTATTGATATCCCGTTATCATTGAACTCATATTGGTCTTTGTGTCAAACAATTTCGATTCTTCAAATAAAATCATTTGTGTTTATAATTTACTTTAACTCGCTTTTAGGTGATAAAAATATTAACTTGGCTTTATCGCAATATCGGACACATACCACTCCATGACATTCTTTTTAAATTGCATTCGATTTTCATCATTAAATACGTCAATCTTTCACGACTTCATACCCTGTCTTTTAGATTGTAAAAATTATGTGTGCGATATAGTTTCAAAAGTTTTCCTTTTCGAGTGCAAAATATTCGCTTTTATCTTCAACACGTAGATACAATAAAGCAGATTTATTTTTTAAAAGTGTTTACTGGTATTGACATATTTGATTATTGCCAATATTGGAGATGTTTAAATTTTGGTCTTTTCGTTTTTGTTTAGTTGTTCAGGTTAGAAAGTTGTGATAAACGAGGATTCAAGTGCATTTAAAAAAATAATAATTTGGTGTTTTTTCGCTGTAAAATATAATATATAATAAATGGATACTTACCATTTAGATGAGAAATCCCTGACACTGTTATGCAGTGGGACATTTTAAAAAATTATGACCAAACCATAAATGTAGCTCCATAAAGGGGGAGGGGGTCCGTCTCTGATAGACACACTAAAGAATAAAATATTGGAATATCAGATGATAAAATACAACTGGCTCAAAAGAGAGAAAACAGATCCCAAAGGGGCATTCAAACGCATAACTCGAAAATAATCTGACAGCGCCACAATCTAATTAAAATTAAATCCTTGAGATTGCTCACGTGGAATTGCTCTTGTTCTGATATGTCGCGACACAAGGATATCAGAACAAGAGCAATTCAAGGATTTAATTTTAATTGGGTTGACAGCGCCATGGCAAAAAAACAAACAAATAAACGTAAAACGATCAAAAGACAAACCACAACTTCAGAACACTAAAGACTAAGCAGCACTAATCTGACTGGTCTCAGGTGCTCCAGAAGAGTAAGCAGACTCGTTGATCCTATTCCACATGTGGCATCAGTCGTGTTATTCATTTAGTACAAAATCGCTGATTATTCTAGTTCGGTAGGTCATATTCGCGAGAGAAAAAACAGTACGGGCTTGTAATAACAAGTTACGACAATGTTCGTTATACATCCTAAGACTTATACAACCACTGTATATCTTTTGCAGTGTCCAAATGTTTGTGTTTACAGTTCATATCCTTTACTGTAGGCTGGCTATATAGTATTTTCAAAACTAAAGTATATTTTTCAGTTTTTAAAGGTTACTATAAAATATTTGAACATGGAATAGGGCTTTCTCTTTTTCAAACTGCACCAATTATTCCTTTAACTTTTGATCTTCTCATGCAGCTCTAAGATTAAAAATATTTCAATGATAAGCTATTTAAAAATCGAAATATATAGTGTCTTATTTTTCCAGCAGCTTATTAAAATTTTATTTTTCGTTTAAGAACCTATCCCAAGCTGATATAAGTCTAAGCAAGGTATACGTCTTTATTTTCAGAGGTGATTTGGACATTTCATTATGTGATGCTCGCCAGTGGTATTTAAAATGTGCAGCAGAAGGACTGTTTGACGGACCATTAACTGGGTCTCAAGAATCAGTGCAGTACGAAATTGAAGATATATTATTAAAAAGTAGAAATGATCCGACTCAAAGGCAAATAGACTGTATCTTATTGGAACAGTTTGAAAATATTTTGAAAAAGAAGTCAAAAGGGAACGAAGGTGATAATAGTGAAGCTATAAACGAAATGGAAATGGATGAAACCGACATTCTTGAAGAAGAAACGGAGCATGATGTAACTGCTCCAACTGAAAATACTAACAACAAAGACGAAGATAATCAAGAAATGGACGAAACAAATAGTTTACCGGATGAAGTCACACATAGTTCCCATCTCCAGTCAGATTCTAATGTTGAAACAAGCAATGCCAGCGAAGATGAAGATTCCAAAAATGGTGCAGAAATAGGTAATGTGGGACAAACAAAAGAACAAAACGGACAACAGGAAATGACAACAGAAAACAACGGAGAACAATTTCACGTTATGGAAGAAAATGAACAATACACAATAGATCAAAACGAAGAATATGACGAGCCACAATTACAGACAACAGAACATAACAAAGACCATCAACATACAATGGGACACACTGATGAACAACCACAGACTTCAGAGCAACACGGGACAAACACACAGAAAGAACACAATGAAGAACAACATAAATCAACTGAACAAAGCGAACATGACGATAAAGTACAACAGACAACAGAAAATAGCGTAGAACATCAACAGACAACAGACCACAGCGAAGAACATCAACAGACAACAGAACATAGCGTAGAACATCAACAGACAACAGAAAAAATAGTAGAACAAACTACAATCCAAAGTGATGATCAACAACAATTAACAGAAAAAGGGGGAGATCAACAACAGAAAGCGGCACCACAAGGGGAAGATCCACAAAATATAAAAGAACGAAACGAGGGTCAAACACAAACAACTGACCAAAATAGATCAAATAAAAAGACAACCGAACAGAGTGAATATCAACAACAAATAATGGAACAAAACCACAAAACACAGACAACGGAGAGAAACGACGAATCTCATACGATGGAACAAAACAGAGCACAACCACAGGCAATGGAACGAGATGAATTTCAATCTGAATTTATTGACTCAATTATTGCAGATCTTTTTCAAGGAGAAAAGGCAAGCGAACAAGATAATGCAGCAAAAACAGGTAGCTTAAATATTGAACAAACTATGCCTATCCAAACACAACAAAACAGTCAAAATGCAGATATTCGAACACATGTTCTACAGGATGAGGCCCAGTTAAGTGGTCTAACACAGGAAAAAGAGATGCAAGCTGATAAAACAATCCAAACTACAGAGCATTTGAAAACAGAAATGCACGAAAAAGAAAAAGGGAATGAAAAACACATGGAAAAAGAAACCGATATAATGATGAACACAGCAGAATTTGACCAAACACCAACTACTGAACAACACACTGACGCATCACCTGAAACAAATAAAATCAAGCCAACAGATAATATTTCGAACAACGAACATCTTCAAAATGTAAATGACTTTGATTCGGAATCTGGTTACTCCGATGCAGAAAAAGACAATATTCTATTAAACTTTGGAGTGTGTAGAACAGATAAATCTAGTGCAACGGATATATTTCTTTCGCGATATTTGCCGTCAATCAATACAAATAATGAAAGTACAACTGAAAAATGCAGCGATTGTCACGGCTTTGAATCTGACAACAAGAACAACCTGCCTGATGAATTTCGTGATAAGGATATCACCATGAACAAATACGAATCCACAGTATCTAGTAAGAAGCTTGTTCAGAAAGACAACACTCATGACAAAATGGACACTGTGAATCTACAAAATGACTCTGAAAATAAAAAGCAGAGTGGAAATACCAGGACTCCTGATTCACATTTACACTTGTCACAAGAGCACGCATATTCTATAAAGAAAGACAGTAAACAATCAGCTCTGGTTCCCAGCAATGAAAATACAAACGACGAAGGATATGTTTTGAACAGGGTAAACGATCTAGAACCTGACGACAAAACCAATGACAAAGATCAAACAAAAGAAGAAAATGTAAATAGCATGCAAGACGCAAACTTTAATCATATGAAAGACTTCTTTAAATCTAAAACACTTGAATATTCATCTCAGATCCAAAATTTAGAAATCCTGGTCATAAAACTTCAAAACCAACTGTTGATGGAAAAATTAGACAAGCAAAATCATTCCACATCTATAACTAAGTTAGAAAATAGTATTCTAAAACTAGAGAATGAATTACTAAGGCTAAACCATAGCCATTTTGACTTGAAAATAGAAAATGAGAAAATGAATAGACAGAAGCTAAAATATCTACAGTTGGATCACGTGCCAAAAAACGATTCTAAACAAGCAAACGAAATAACAGATCCTACATCGAAAAGTTATGAAATAATAACACAGCAACAAAGCAAAATAACACAACTAGCAGAATTACTCAAGAATCAGTCAAAAGCAATTCAACACATGAAAACGAGATACGATTATTTGGAAGATCAGAACCGGATGCTCTTCCAAATGGTCATGAACCAGACGACACTGGTGACCCAAATAATGTCACGAGTACAAGAGTTATCCGATCAAAATATGCAACATAGGATAGAAGCACAAAGTCTGAAGGAGAAACTGGCAATATCAAAGTTATCTGATAAAAAAGAAAAAAATCATATTTCGGAGGTATCGAATGAACTGCTAGAAAAAATTGATGCAATTGTATCGGACAAAAAGTTAGATATGACAGACGATAGAAAGAGCAAGACTAATAGCAAGGAAACAGGAAAATTTGGCAATGAAGACGAGACAGACGAAACACTGAAAGCCTACATAAATAAAACCAAAAGGCTTGCCGACATTACATATAACTGGTGTGGAAAACACCGAATGGTCTGTATATACAAATCTATTAGACTGTCAACGTGTGTACCATTTGTTCCACTGTACTGGTCTGTGTGCGAGGAAAGACAAATGAGAGATACAACAAGACCACAAATGGAGTATGGATATGACAGAAGGAAAACAACAAAAAAAGACGTGGAGGAATTGAAGGAACAGATATTTAATAAAGTAAATGCGATGCCTGTAGCTGAAGACCCAAAAGATAGACACGAGGAAAACGCAGATAAGAACATAAAAAATGAAGACACTAAGTCACGTGCCTTTGTACAAGGAAGCGAAAACGAAATAGTTGAGATATCAAAACAAAGTACCGAGAGCAAACCTCAAACAGCTGACGTGGATAAAAAAGCTATTGAAGAAAACGTGGAGGCAAAACTTTTAAAACCAACCACAGGAGAAATTACGAATAAAATAAAAAATACAGATATAACAGGCAATGAAGAATCATCAGAAATCAAAACATCACAACAGGGTGTTCAATTAGAAAGTATAATTTCTCCCAAGGTTCAAGACAGCAACACATGGGACGAAAGGACGGTAGACAGGAATCCTAATGTGCAATCAGATAGTAAACCTCATGAAAATACTGTAAAGCCGGACATAGACCAAACACAAGAAACTTTACTGACAAATAGTAAACCTACTACAAAAGAAGATATAGAAATTCAAAAACCTGTACCAAAAGATAACCTTACCGTTATCCAACAGCAGGATAGTAAAACTCAAAAGGCAAATACTCCGAAAGGTTTACCTCTAAATGATCCGAAGGAAAAGAACTCCAAATCAATAAAAGGAGTACAAACAAATACAGGACAGAACAAAGAGTCTTCAGAACAGAAAAACAAGAGAGAACCTTTTGAAGAACCAGTACCAAATGAAAAACCAGTGAAAACTTCACAGCAAGAAAACACTGTACTAAAGCAAGATAAAATACCAGATAACAAAATGGCACAGAAGAAAGTAGCAGAAGATAAACCCCAAGTTAAAACTTCCAAGACAAATGAACCTCCTAAAAAAAAGTCTACCGACAAACAACCAAGTACACAACACAAAAAAGCTGACAACATAAAATCTCAAAAGCTATCACCTACAAAGGATTTGAAAATTAGGAATCAAGAGAAGAAACAAGATGATAAAGCTCTGGATCCATCAAAACAAAATAAGAAAGAAGTGAAAGAGACAATAAAGCAACACAAGAATCACAAAGAAAATACCTTGAAAGAAGTTAAACTACGATACCCGAAAAAGGATCAAACAGAACCTAAAGGTATGTTTGTAGTCATTATGCACTTTTTTATACATGGTTTTGAACATAAACTAATCATGCATAGATATCGGGATTGAAATTTTGTATTTGCGCCATAAACGCGTTTCGTCTAAAAAAGACTCATCGGTGACTGTCGAATAAAATAAGTAAAAAGGCAAAACAAAGTACGAAGTTGAAAATCATTGAGGACCAAATATTTCTAAAAATTTTGCCAAATACCTGACGCTGAAAAGAAGTGGCAGATGATGACACATTTAATACCTGCCCAGGAGATGTAAAAAGTCAATAAGTGATTGACATATTAGCGCTTACTTCATATCCAATGGAAAACATGTCATAAAAATTGTAAAAACGTGAACCAGATTAAAATAAAACAAATAGATCGGGTCTGCAATGTGTGTGGTTAGGGGTTAAGCCTGGGAATCCGGACTGCCACTGTAAAAAGATGGTGTGTTGAAAAGGAACATGCATTTTGCCTTGCAACAGGCCACCAAGAGAAAGTTGCAGTGGTTCTTTTACGGACAGGTAAAGTGACTTTCGCGTTGGAGAATCCGATTTGTCATACTTACACTTGTCACACTTGTCTGGTGCAGTAAAAAGGCATCGTTAATGTTATGAAACTCGGGGTAATGCTGATAGAAATACTCATATTTATAAACATATAAATAACTAATTCAGAAGATAAAAGTTCGATTTATTGAATTGTCTATCCATTTGCAAATATATTCAGACATCTTCAAAAAATGTATGGCATATCTTTCAGGTTTAAAAAAAAATGTGTATGCTTAAGTTATAAACTAAAGTAGGCATTACATTACGTCCAGATATTTAAAACTCCCATCCTACAAAGTTGCTGTTTATATATGAGTTGCCACAGAAAAGATTTTGTTCATATGACTCCATGAAAGCACTTCATCTTTTATTTAACTTATCAAGGTTCCTGAGTTATTGTTTATATTACAGATTGTTATGACTATTATATGCAAGGATACAAACGAAATTCAATTTACAAAATAAAACCATATGGTTTTGGTAAAAGTATACAGGTATATTGTGACATGAAAGACGGAGGCTGGACATTGATACAGAAACGATCTGATGGTACTACTAAATTCTTCAGGGAGTGGTCAGAATACAAAAATGGTTTTGGAGGTAAGAATTATTCAAAGCTTTGTCTTTAATGAGAAGTGGTGCATTAACTTTGTATGAATGTATACCAATATGTCAGTAGTGTTGCCCTCTAATGTCCTTTACTGGAACAATAAATATTCTTTATTATCATTCTATTATTTACCTTTATTTATTATAGGTCCTTGTACTGTTGGTATAGTGTTCATCATAAACATGTTCCCAGTTCCCAGGGTTCATCATAAACATGTTCACAGGGTTCATCATAAACATGTTTCCAGTTCCCAGGGTTCATCATAAACATGTTCCCAGTTCCCAGGGTTCATCATAAACATGTTCCCAGGGTTCATGTATTGTTATTGTTAGGTTATGGTTTGTTTTAGGTTAATGTAGGTTTAAGAGTTAGAGTTAGAGTTAGTGTGGTATTGTCCTATATTTGTTGGGACAAATAAACAAAAGAATATC
This sequence comes from Mytilus galloprovincialis, assembly GCF_965363235.1. NCBI lineage: Eukaryota > Metazoa > Mollusca > Bivalvia > Mytilida > Mytilidae > Mytilus > Mytilus galloprovincialis. The sequence goes on along the minus strand of NC_134840.1, from coordinate 25,210,036 downwards.
CTATTAATAAGGGATAATCAACAAAAATGTCTTGTGTGCCACACAAAATTTTTCCTGTTCAACACCCAAATAAACTAATGAAAATTTTGACAGACCTAAAATATCATCTAATACAGGACACAGAATATACATGTTTTTACTTTTTGTGTTACAGTATTATGTCATTATATTATCTTTTCTTTGACCAGTTGTTAAAAGGGTTTTTGTCTAGGGAGTACAGTATATAAATGTTTTAAAGGGAGACTTTTACAACTGAAATTCTTATATATAGTCACTCTAATTGTTCTTGAACAAAATGACATACATGGTTTTGAGAAAATCAAAGTTTGTAACAAAGTAATTAAATCAGGGAAATCTGATGTAAGACTTTCAAAAAGGAACATAACAAAAAACTTGGCACACATTATATGAAATGAATATGAAATTATCCCCTAAGATGACTTTCTTGTTCTTTTAAACTTAGGCTATTCAGAAATGTGTCATAACTGCAGTGTATAGTATTCGTCTAGTAATTTCTTGTGATTGTATCATAAAACAGTTTGCATTTTTTAAAGGATTATATGGTGAGCATTGGTTAGGCAATGATTACATTCACTACCTCACAAACCAGGACAATTACAAACTAAGGATAGAACTAACAAATTGGGAGAAAACAAAGAAGTTTGCTGAGTATGATGTATTCAGGGTTGATGATGAAAAAGAAGGATACAAACTAACAATAAGTGGTTATACTGGAGATGCTGGGGATGGAATGGCCAAACATAATGGTCATAAATTCTCTACCAAGGATGTGGATAATGATAAAGTAGTGAAAGAATTTGGGGGAAGTTGTGCTAATCGATTTAGTGGAGCATGGTGGTATTACAAATGTTATATGTCAAATTTGAATGGACTCTATTATAGAAATGGACAAATCCCACCAAAAATGTTTGATGGTATAACATGGAAGCCCTGGACAGGACCTAATTATTCTTTACGTTCAGTGGAAATGAAAATCCGACCATCTTTGGCAAAGGATAAATAATTGAAGTGTATCTTATCAAATAATCTAATGATGCACTAAAAGCAAGCTATCCAAGGGCTTAAATCAAAAAGGCATATGTTTTGCAATGGCATGCATCACAAGAAAGTTATATTGCCAGTGTACCACCCACTTATTCTTCCAGTCAAAAAAAATTTAAAAGAAAAGCAATACCTACAAATTGTTTTAGCTTAAACTATAAACAATTTTCTAAGATAAAATGGGTCACTCACATATAAGATGTTCTCGATCCATATTTCTTTATAAAGGGAATTTAGCAGGGAACAGCTGAATAATAAATTGGGAAAGGGCTGGCTCCCACCTTATTTTCTTTAAATTGAATTCAATTAAAAAGATATCATGAAAAAGGAGAGTTCCAGTCATTAAAACAACCAACCCCTCCCCTTTTTTGGAATCAAACAATACAATCATGTATAGATCCATAAAAATGTTTGAATTATGTGTTGACTTTTTTTAGGATAAAAGAATACAATCATGTATAGATCCATAAAAATGTTTGAATTATGTGTTGACTTGAAATTATCTATAGCATAAAATATTAAATGTTAAAAGCATCATGTTCTTCAGCTTGTTATTCAGATATTTATTTATAAATTAAGCATATTTAAATTCTATGAAAAGATATTTTCCTCATAAACATTTATTCAAATAATTAAATTTTCATGCTAAATATATTTTTTTAAATGTCAAAAAATGTTTACACTTCATTACAAACAGTTAGATAAATATGTAATTTGGTGTCATGTATTTCCATTTTTTGGAAAACGTCTTATTTATAATGTACTTAATATAGATGTCTTTCATATCAATTATATTGATGGAGATGGTGCAATGTTAGAAATTTATTTTACACATTAATGTTCAGATTTTTTGTTTATTTAATATATAACAGGTTTTTTCTTCCCAAATCACCGGTGAACTCTTTTTTTAAATATTGAGTTTCAGAAATACTTCCACTCAAATGAAATAACATAAAGAAAATGAAAAATTTCCAGATATTATATATATACATATATAATATAATATTTTAACAAATTCTGTTATGATGTTAGATTTTATATTCATATTGCAACATCTAAATTCATATAAGTGCAAATTTTCAAACAGGCTGAATGCTTAGGAGCATATGTTTGTATTGTTATATGTAAACTGAATCAAAATAAAACTTTTGTATTCGTATTTGTATTTGTTAACCTGAATTTTACCTGGGTATCTAAATTAACATTCTACATTTGAAGCAGGTTTTTTTTTCAAAATCTTTAATATCTAGATTTACCAAAGTTTAACTTGAACATTTTTTTAAATTCCTAATGTTTTTTTTATAGAAGTTCTTCTTAAAAATGAATTGGGTTCACCAATTTCAAGAAATTTAATCAGCATTTTTGTTTATTTTTGTGGCAAAAATTTACTTAAATATACATGTATATTCCAGTTTGAATTGGTACCATATTGTTATTTAAGTTTGTGGTTTATAACAGTTACTGTAGCTCCTTAACAAATGTTACTTAAAGCCATTGATAGATTTTTTTACTTGATACAATTTATGAAGTATAATTGTATAATTTTGTAAATTATTCTTACATATGTTGTACGGTCATTTCACATTTTAAAATAATCTTTAGGAATAAATTTTGTGACATATAAATCTATTCACTATTATCCATATTTTTACTGTTTTCAATTCTGTTTTAATCTTATGAAGTATGGGCAATACTGTAACTGTATATATCTGTCTTTCAATATGTTTCTATTTCATTATATACTTTTATCAGTATTACTGCACACATTATATTTGTTCCTGTTCATAAAGTACTGGCATTTCATGACAATTTTACTGATTATAATATTTATACATAAACAAGATAACAGGAATCATCAAAAATATGAGACAATACTACAGAAACACACTTAGCCCTACTATATAGCACTAGACTCTACAGGAACACACTAAGCCCTACTATAGCACTAGACTCCTCTGAAAATACACATTCAAAGACAAAAAAAAATGTCAACTAATGTTTCAGACACAAAAAAATGTTTTGGGTTAAAACTGTTAACCATTTTACATGCACATAAACAATCACCCCTTTACATATCTTGAACATATGTTAAAATAAGAAAGAAGTTGTATTCCACTATTTTTTTTTATAATGCTTTCAAAAACAGGCAGGTGCTTCTGACATTCCTTGTCCTGTATTATATATAGTTTTAGCAATTTATTTTTCTTTAATATTGTAAGTAGCACTGGCAAGATGCAGTTAAAAGTTTTGTCTATAATTACCTCTAACTATAAATGCCTGAATTCTTTTTGGTCTGTTTGAATTGAACTGTAATTGAATCAAACTGCTTGTAACTCAAAGCCTAATCCATTTGGCTTTATTGAAAAATCATGTTTTGACTTTTAAAAAATGGATTTGTTACTAAATGTTAAATACTTAGATGAATGTACTTACTATCTGCTTATCAATTATCATCGAATTACTATTTACAAGAAAACCTGCCAATAATTTTACTTATATAATACTTAGTAGTTTATCATATAAACATAAAATGGTTGTAAATGTACATGTTATTTATAATTAAACAGACTTTTATACAAACATGTGTTTTATTAAAAAAAAAACCTGGGCTTCCTTTAAGACAGAAATCCATATTGATTAATTAAATCTGTGAGTGGTATAAGCACAACAGTTACAACACACAACAGGCCTTTTCATTCAGTATTACATATTATTTCTATCAAAAGCAAGGCTTACACTTGTGATGTGTTTTGCATCTAATAAAAGTTTTAGATTTAACAAAGGACTCTAAAATTACCATTAAATCAATCGAAGTGTAAGAGTATTATGTATGCAACAGACATGCACAATTACATATATGGAGTAATAACAGATTTTTAAAATGGGATAATAAATTCACTGAAAAATATTCTTTTATTTTTAATCATCTAAAAATGGATTGGATATTGCCACTTGTATAACAAATAATATATAACATTTTTACAACAACAAATTTGTTGTATATTATCTTTTTCCAAATATAAGTTTATTTTTGATTGTTTTAGGTACATGTCTTATTGTAAGAGAGATTCTGGTTTTCCGAGATAGTGTTTCTCCAATACTTATTCCTCCACATTGACTCAAATTAACCACTTTGTCTGTCACATTATCAGTAGTCCTTTCTTCTATCCCATGTAAATACGTTTTATACATATCATCACATACTAATATTAAACTTCTTGGCTGTAGTAAGACCGATGTTAAGTACCTGTCTTCAAATGATGTGGAATCCTGAAATTTAAAAAAAAAAAAGGGTTATACACTATGCACAGTTCACAGGATAGTATTGCTGTTTTAATTGGCCCAAATCTATCAAATAGGAATTCAAAAGAAAGGATATACTCCAAAAAAATATCATTATAATTAAGTATTTTGAATTTCAACCAAAGACCAATGAATCTGTTAAAATAAACCCATTTAACAAAGTTGTAAGTAGAATGAATTACACTCAACCTAAATTCTACATGTACTAAAGAATCCTTGTATTGAATTTTTGCTTATTTTTGTCATTCTTTATTTGACAGTTGTACAAATACACATTATCATACTTGATTATCCTCAGATATTGGTCTGTAGAAATCCAAAAAAGTGTGAGATCCTAAACTGATTGTGGAAACTACAGGATAAAATAAAGGTCCATCTTCATGTGGCTGAAAAAAAAAGAAAGTGCGGTCAGTCAACATGGATTTAAGCTATTGTTTACATGAAAAAAATCTAATATGTAATTGGTCTGCTGGTTATTCAAATGTTTGCTAGCTTGTATAATTTAAGAAACTAAAAACTGTCAAATCCTATGCAGTCTGTAATGACATTAAAAAATGTTGTCATTTATATGGTGAAATGAGGTCAGAATGACTTTATCTCGTAGAACTAAGCCGATAATGATCAGCAAATAGACCAAAATATTAAGATGATTGCATGTTAAACAGTATACAAAAGATAATTCATATGTGAAACCCAAGTCAGTAAGAAATCTATGACAGATAATCTTTTTTTCAGGGGAGACATTCAGACTCACTTGTGTCTTTACTCGAAACCCAGACTGTGCTGGGTGTAAAAGATCTAATCTTATTAGATAGTCATACAAATGTTTTAAAACATGCTTTTCTAAAAGTTTTGATAAAACAGGAAGTACAGAAATTGGTCTATAATTTGTTGCCATGAATTTTTCACCAGCTTTAAAAACAGGGGTTACTCTTGCATTCTTTAGAACACTGGGTAATGTACTTGTATCTATTATTCTGTTAAAAATGTAAGTTAAAGATGAGGTTATGAAAGGAGCACTCAATTTAAACAATTTTGGTCCTATGTTATCAGATCCGGTGGATTTATTAATGTCAAATTTGATCATCTCATTAAATAGATCATTTATTGTGACTGGTGGAATTGAAAATTTTACTTGTTCTGACTTAGTAAATTTCTTTTGTACAAATTGAGTTAATTTTGCATAATCATGATTTTTGCTCATACATCTGTCAGTCCTCAGGTTTTCAACACAAAATGTAAAAAACTTATTAAAAACATTACAAATGGCATTGACATTATTAGTTTTAACACCATCTTCATTTAAAAGTTCATATGGTTTTTCTTGTTGGGATGGGTTAAGACTGTGAATACATTTCTACAAATCTTTAGAAGCTTTTGAATTTTTTACCATCTTTGAATAAAAATTTCTTTTTGATTCATCGATTATGTGTTTTGTCCTGTTTCGCCAAAATTTGAATTCGGACCACATTCCTATTTTATGGTATTTCTCTCTCATTTTTCTGACATATGTAATTTCATTATTGAACCATTCAGGTTGTCTGTCTCTTTTTACTCTTTTAGTAACAGTTGGTGCATGTTTATCTAGAACTCCATTAAATATGTCATACCACATCTGAATGCATGTAGTTGGGTGACTTTCATATTCAATTTTATTAAAAGGTGCAATAGCTCAGTCACTTAGACAATTTGTCTCATTGATTTATATTTTTTGATTTCTGTAAGAAATGATAGTATGAATATCTTTTTTGATATAAGGAGAGAAGATCATATAGTTTTCAAATAGTTGGATGAAAATTAGTCAATTAAGCATAAAATGTAGGTCAGAATGATCCAGTTTTACACCAAGCAGTATGATTGTAGGTCACTTAGGTATATAAAACACAATTTCGAAGTAATGATTATTTAGTTTTGATAATAGAATGCCACACTAACTTTTGTATTTAAACACCATGAAACATAAATGTTAGGGGAGGGTTGAGTGTTTGTGAAAATGTTTAACCTGGCCATATTCTTTATGTGCCTTTCAGGGGTTGCTGTCTGCCATATTTACTTTTTGTTTATTCAAGTTTGTTTTTTACTATGAATATTTATGGTTATTGGTTTTCAGTTTTGAATTATTCTCTTTGTCATGCCAGGGGCTTTTATTGCTTACTATAGTAGAGATTTTTGCTAATTTTTGAAATACTGACTGCATGAAATATTTAAGGACTTCATCAAGCACACATGGTCAGATGGGAGTGGTTTACCATCACTAAACTCAGCTGGATTACTACACAATGGCTCAAATGACTCAAAGCTAACATCCTAAATAGATATAGGAAGATGTGGTGTGAGTACCAATGAGACAACTCTCCATCCAAATAACAATTTATAAAAGTAAACCATTATAGGTCAATGTACGGCCTTCAACACGGAGCCTTAGCTCACACCGAACAACAAGCTTTAAAGGGCCTCAAAATTACTAGTGTAAAACCATTCAAATGGGAAAACCAACAGTCTAATCTATATAAAAAACGAGAAACACGTATAAATTACATAAACAAACGACAACTACTGTACAACAGACAAAAAACCCAGACAAAATGTTTGGTCAACATAAATAACAGCACCTGATATATCCATCACACTAGAAGGAATAAGAAGATCCTAAATGGGTCTCATCCACATAAAGCAGAGGGTCCAGATAACATCTCCCCTTAGATCTGAAAAGAACTGGCAGCCAAAAAAGCATTTATACTACAAGTTATCATTTGTAGAAGATATTATACAGGGGTTATTATATTATAAAAAGCAACACACTTATGTCTAGTATTCAATAAAGGTGAAAAGTGAACCATCCAATAACAAATTTTTAAAGTTATAAAATAATGGAGCGCATAGTTTCTAGTCCTAATGTGCCTTGCAGATAGAAACAACATTCTGTATGATCTACAACATGTTTTAAGGAAGAAACTGTAATGAGAAACTCAGTTTAAAATAGAATTTATTGATGATATAAAAACAAACACTGATAAAGGCCAACAGACTGACTGCCTAATCATTGACTTTTCAAAGGCATCTGACAATATTAGCCATGGTCTACTATACATCCAAAAGCTTCAACACTATGGAATAACAGGGAAAACCAACGACTGGATCAAGAACTCTCTTTCTGAGAGAACTCAGCCAGTACATAAAGAAGGGGAATTATCATATTCCATTAATGTAGAGTCTGGGGTACCACAAGGATATGTACTTGGACCCAGCATACTCCTCTTCTATATAAATGACATGCCACAGAACATTATAAAGTTGACAAGTTTTTCTATTTACTTTTGCATCAAGCTTTAAGAAATAGCAAAGATTAATTGTGTCCTACTTATATAAACAATATTTTTACAACTTCAAAGATAGATGATTGTAAAAAAATATATGAAGTATAACAATTCACATTAATATATTGGCAAATATTGAATTTACTGACCATAATTCCCTGTCCTGCTTCATATTCATTAACTAGTACATGGTTTGGTAAACAGTCTCCAAATATTCCAAGTCTACCAATTTTGTCTATATAAGTCTTCAACCACTTAAAAAAAATACAATTTTTATAATTTAATCATCAAAACTAATGTCAAACTTAATTTAACTCTTTTGATATGGAAAATAAGAAACGACGTATGATTGGTCTTTCAGATACAACTAGTTGGGTATTCAATACTTGCTTACTAAGCTCTGCTGTAATATTGTGCATACAACTGTGTAAAATTATCTTCAGATAGCTGAGGAATTGAAAGCTTTGATAACTACAGTATATTTACAAGGGAAGAACCTTGAAAATTGTCTGGAGCTTTTATCAATTTAAGAATAATAGTAATGGCACATATAAATTAGAGCTTACCTGTGGTATATCCTCAGCTACCATACCTTTGGGATGTGGTAATCCTCCTGGAATGAAATATACATTAGTTTAGCACTTAATTCCCTGCATCATCCCAAGAACCTCAAATCAGCTACATGGTTTTTAAAATTAGCAGAGAGGCTGATAATAGGTATAAGGTAATAAATGGTCTACAATTCATGATGTGTAGATTTATCATTCAAATGTTCACACTGACACATGTTTCTATCTATAGCAAACAAACATTCAAGTAAATAAAAGATTTTGTTAAATTTGAAGTATCATGTCTTAGAAATGATGCAAAGTAATGTCAATAGTTAATATTGACCATTTGGACCAGGTGAGGTTAACAGTATCAAAAACTTGATAGGTATTATATTTATTGAAACCTTCCTTTACAACTTATGGCATAGACATCTATTATATGCTTGTTTGGTCAACAAAAAAGAGGGGGGGGGGGGGGGGGGGTTCAAAAGAAAAGTGTCCTTGATTTACCCCAGTTTTGTAATCTTCTATTTGATAACTGTGTCCATTTTGGTTTGGGAGCTGCATATACACTGCTCATTAACCTTTGTTCTTCTTCAGGAGAAATAAATTCTGGAATGTAATATATTGTTGGTGGTGCCTGTAGAATATAGAATAAAATGTAGAACCATGAAAAATTACAGTTAAAATGACATAAAAAAACCCTATATATTTGGGGTAAATTTATGGACCTGAAATAAACACATGAGTTCATTTACATAAATGACATTTACTTATAAAAAGGAAGGCTAAATTAAAGGACGATCCAAGGGCCATGTGGGGAAAATTTGGTTGATTATATAGGGAATCACTGAAGTAGGACTGAAGCATGCCCCCTTAGGTCAGTCAGTATGCCCCACTTATAAAAAGTTCTTGATCAGCTACTGACACGTGAAGCTCATATTAAGGCTCGAGTCATGGTTATTAATTGTTGATACATTGTAGTAGATATTCAATTTGTGCCAACTTTTAATCAATTTTACTTACTTTAATGGGCAAATGGACCCATGTGATAATGATATTATGAGGTAGTCCAAATAAATATGACCTCTTGAAAGGTTATTTTATTTTTTTGCTGTGAAGCCTTAAGACTAATCAGACATTATGATCAAGAAGATAAATGATTAAGAAGACTAATAATGCGACAAGAAAACAATTTTAGTGTCAAGAACTCTAACAATTACCATGATTACTTATTTCAATAAATAATTATATAAAAAAATGCATTATACTGTAAATTCAGAAATTATTGTGATGTTTTTATTATTGCGAAAAATGCAACAGGGTAATCATTGCAATAATTAAAAATCGCATTTTGAAATTTTTTATATGAATCAAATAGGATTTTTCTGAATATCGCAAAAATTAAAATTGCATTTTGGTCTAAAATTGCAAAATCGCAATAATGAATGCACGCAATAATTTCTGAATTTACAGTAGTAAGTAAGTACAACAAATGTAAGTTAGTAAGTAATTTTTATTGAACATTGGACTTTCTGTTTCATCAGTGAACGTATACAAACATGTGTTTACACATTAGAACCAAATTATATGTGCGGTTTTTATTTAAAGTGTGTGCATTAAAAGTGATTTTCATTAAATCATGATACTGACATGACTGATGAAGAACTTAAACATTTGTTAAAACAAAGAGGGGATTGTTAAGGTTTTTATTTATCACCAAGAATATGTTTTTAAACAAGAGTGCACACACTGAAATGTCTCGCCTTCTTTAATTATCATTGATATTATGTTGATAGTCCTAAATATAAAGCTTTACTACAACTATCACATAAACTTAACATGATCCAAGAAAATGAGGTCAAGGTCATATAAACCAAACTAGAAATACATGTACACCTTACAATTATTCAAATTCAATACACTTTTAAATATAGTTGACCTATTGCTTATAGTTTCTAAGAAACAGACTTTTAAAAGCAAGAAAAATAAATATTGACCAATGAACCATGAAGATGAGGTCAAGGTCAGATGAACCATGCCAGGCAAACATGTACAGCTTACAATTCTTCCATACAACAAATACAGTTGACCTATTACTTATAGTTTAAGAAAAACAGACCAAAACACAAAAACTTAACAATGAACACTGAAAATGAGGTCAAGGTCAAATAACACCTGCGAGACTGACATGTACATCATAAAATAGTTCCATACACCAAATATAGTTGACCTATTGCATATACATTTAGTATTAGAAAATCAAGACCAAAACTCAAAAACTTAACTTTGACCACTGAACCATGAAAATAAGGTCAAGGTCAGATGACACCTGCTAGCTAGAAATAAACACATTACAATCATTCCATACACCAAATATAGTAGACCTATTGCATACAGTATAAGAAAAACAGACCAAAACAAAAACTTAACTATAACCACTGAACCTTGAAAATGAGGTCAAGGTCAGATGACTCCTGGCAGTTGGACATGTACACCTTACAGTCTACCCATAAACGATAAAATCGAATATAATATATTAGACCTCTTACTTATAGTATCTGAGATATGGACTTCACCACCAAAACTTTACCTTGTTCACCGATCTATGAAATGAGGTCGAGGTGAAGTGAAAACTGTCTGACTGACATGAGGACCTTGCAAGGTATGCACATACCAAATATAGTTATCCTTTTACTCATAATAAGAGAGAAATAAACATTACAAAAAATCGTAACTTTTTTTTCAAGTAGTCACTGAACCATGAAAATGAGGTCAAGGACAATTCACATGTGACAGACCGAAACTCTGTAACATGAGGCATCTATATACAAAGTATGAAGCATCCAGGTCTTCCACCTTCTAAAATATAAAGCTTTTAAGAAGTTAGCTACCGCTGCTGCCGTAGTAGCCTCCGCCGCCTGATCACTATCCCTAAGTCAAGCTTTCTGCAAAAAAAGTCGTAGGCTTGACAAAAATGTGATAATGTTAAAACAACAAATAATCAACTATATTAGACCACTATCCAGGTCGTTGTATTTCCGCCAAAAAAAAACAACATTGCCAGTTTGGTTTAGGTGAACATCATTCATGTGTTCAAGGGCATCATCCCCTCCTTCCCATATTCAGGGAGCATTTGAAAAAAAAATAATATAATGCTGTATTGGACTTTTGCATTTATTCAGCAAATTAAATAAATTCTAGTAATTGATACTCTGGCTGAGAACTGAAATTATAGTCGATATTTTGTTGGTTTAACATTATCACATTTTTATTTAGACGTTATAGCTAAATTTTTATTTTTTAATTTTTTTAATTAAATTTTTTATTTTTTATTTAATGTCAATGCCAAATATTATGGCAATGGCAAAATTTTGACTTTATGGTAAAAAAAAATCCCTCAAAATTGAAACCTTTTTTTATTTTATTTTTAGAAATTAAGATCAAAACCTTATTTTTTAAGAAACAGCAAGTAGCTGGCCTGTGGTTAAATTATTAAAAAATTGATAGTTACTTCTGTCACAAGATTCTTTGTATCCATCTCCTCAGTGGGTTTTGGCTGTTAGAATTTCTGTAAATATGATAAGTCAAGGATTTTCATTGGCTTATTTCAGAAATCTGTCCAATTAAAATCACTCTTTCATTTTGACGATTTTCCGGCAAATGAAGAAACGAATGTGAAAACATTTCAAAAATCAGCATCTGCAATTTATGATTGTGATGCGGACGTAAGCGCATTCCCAGCACTATATAAAGGTCTTTATAAGAAAATATGTATTTTCATTTTTTTTGGCAAAATTTAAACAATGCATGCAGTTAATAATTTAAGAAAAAAAAATTAAATAAAAATAAAAAATGCCCCCCCTTTTTTATCCAAATATTTGTTTTATGATTATCCAGATCATAAAACAACAAAAATTATTAGAAATTTAAGATCAGGATACTACCTAAGAAATTACTCAAACAAAATCAATTTAAATATAGATCCCAAGTGTGAATGGGGTCAATTACTGAATTAGAAACTAGGGGACATTATTTACTATTTTGTGAAAATTATGAAGAGGCTAGACAGAGACAGAAAACTTATACATGAGATTTTCTTTAACACGGATCGTTTCATTTTGATTTAGAACTTATTGTCAATAGAAAAAAACAACAACTACTCCGTCTCTAATGAAACACTAATAGCAGTCATGCAATTATAGGGTGACTTTATTTGTGAGATGCGCTGTTTTGATAAAGAAACATTTTTGTCGAGCCTTCGACTTCAGTCGAAAAAGCGAGACATAGCGATCCTTCATTCCGTCGGTGTCGTCATCGGCGGCGTCCACAAATATTCACTATGTGGTTAAAGTTTTTGAAATTTTAATAACTTTCTTAAACTATCCTTGAATTGTACGAAACTTGGACAGAAGCTTGTTTATGTTCATAAGATAGTACCCAGAAGTAAATTTTGTAAAAATAAAATTCCATTTTTTCCGTATTTTACTTATAAATGGACTTAGTTTTTTTCTGCCAGGAAACATTACATTCACTCTGTGGTTAAAGTTTTTAAAATTTTAATAACTTTCTTAAACTATCCTGGAAATGTACAAAACTTGGCCAGAAGCTTGTTTATGATCAGGAGATAGTATCCAGAAGTAAATTGTGTAAAAATAAAATTCCATTTTTTCCGTATTTTACTTATAAATGGACTTAGTTTTTTCTGCCAGGAAACATTACATTCACTCTGTGGTTAAAGTTTTTAAAATTTTAATAACTTTCTTAAACTATCCTGGAATTGTAAGAAACTTGGCCAGAAGCTTGTTTATGATCAGAAGATAGTATCCAGAAGTAAATTTTGTAAAAATAAAATTCCATTTTTCCCGTATTTTACTTATAGATGGACTTAGTTTTTCTTCCAGTTAACATGACATACAGTCTGCAGTTAAAGTATTTAAAACATTTTTAAGATTCTTAAACTAGCCTGGATTTTTACCAAACTTGGACAGAAGCTTCTGTCAGACAATCAAAAGATAGTATCGAGAGGAATAATTTTATTGATTTTTTTCATCATTTTTGATGAGTGTGTGATTAACAGCAAAAGTAGGCGAGACACTGGGTTCTGCGGAACCCTTACAAATTTTTTATTTTTCTTGTTAATTGATAAATGTATATTTTTAAATTTTTGTCTAAATATGTTAAGTACAGTTGCCACCTATAACTTATAAGTAGATATTTAAAGTACATGTGAGTTGTTTACCAGAGTGAAAATTGTATGCACGAGACTTTAATATTTACAAGGGAGATATTCCAGTGTCAACAGCGACACCTACAGAATACAGAATTTGTTATACATTTTGTTGGTAACCCCTTTTGTTATATGAATAATGTAAATATTAAAATCTTTTATCCTGTTAAGACAGAAAAGTTTGTGTCACATATTTATTGGTTTTTAATCTTTTATAAATTATCATTGCAAACTCTTGTACATACATATTGATTTATTCATGTTTACACTTATCTTGTCATTGATAATGAAAAAAAAACCCAAAGTTTATTCTCTTGTTAAAAAAAGGCAATTTAATGTAAGTTTGAATATTTATTTATTTAGAATAATTAATGCTTAGACTTTTTATGCTAAATTTGTTTTCTTGTCACTCAATTATACTTCTTGTCGCTAAATTATTCTTCTTGTCCCTTCTTGTCAATAATTAGTGAAACCCAATTTAAAGTACTATCATTCTGTTAGTAACATAGCATATTCTTATTTTTATGCTGATATTAGTTATAGTTTTAGTGCAATAATAGGAAGTCATATGAGAATACTAAAAATTCTCTAGCACTTTTATTATTGTGACTTCTGACCTGATAAATGTGTCAACCATGCTTCAATTGTCTTTTTATGTTAAATATATTTTTTAAGCAAACAAGCTTTTGATTTACCTAAACACTTAAATTATTTAATAGTACTTTATTATATTAGATAAATGATAAACCGTCAATTGTATACTTTTATCATATTCAGAAAATACCATTCCTGCCAACCCTCCCGTTTTGAGAGGGAGACTCCCGCTCAAATGGCGAAATTCGGGAAATCTCCCGCTTGCCGATACCCTCCCGCTGTCATAGCTGAGAGGGAGATAGATCTCCCTCTTTGAAGGTTTCAGAGGTTGGCAGGTATGGAAAATACTATTGTTAATAAAATTTTCAATGCTTCAATGTTCTAGAACTCCTACATGTATAATGACAAAACTAAAGATATTTGTACAGAATTTATGATAGTCATATATCTTTTCAGTTGTTGTTATAAATAGTTGTTTAAACAAAGAATTTATAATCAGTGCTTGCAAAATAACAGGAATCTTTTAAACTTAGTTTATGAAAGTTTCTTTCATGTACACAATGGGTCAAAGACATTCTTTAATCATTGAAAGGGGAAGACATCTTTATATTCCAAGAAAAAAATACTTAAAGGTACTGTCCAATCTGTAGTATTCCTTCATTCTCTACTGTACATAATAGTGGAATCGACGTCCAAATCTGACGTTACATTCTCAAATCAATGGCCAATATTTTGATTATCTAATGGCAATGAATGGACATCCAATGTGACGTTGCATATTGCCAAAACCTCAAATTTATTGTAGTCGTCTTTAATCGATGTCCAAAATCATTTATAATACTGACTGTAAATTCAGAAATTATTGCCTGCATTTATTATTGCGATTTTGTCATTTTAGACTTGAATGCGATTTTAATTTTTACAATTTTGAGAAAAATCCTGTTTAATTCATATGAAATATCGCATTTACAACTATGTTGCAATTTTTCGCAATAATAAAAACCTCGCATTAATTTCTGAATTTACAGTAAATAATAAATTACTGGACTTACACTTATACCTGTACATGTTTTGTACACGTCTTATGACAACTATAAATTTTCAAACATTTATACATACTTTCCAATATCGAATTTTTTCAACAAGAAATAGGTAACATGCATTTAAATATTTATCTTGATTAAAAGTTAATCCAATTGATCTACATAATACTGGGTAGTGTGTTAATCCTATTCATATTAAAAAATGACATGCATGTAGTCACTTATAATTCTAAATATAATGGCGCTTGTATATTTTTTAGCAGTTAAGCTAATGAAATTTTACTGTTATTGTTATACAAGTGGTAAGACTTTAATAAAATCTTGAATCTTGTAAATCAATTAGAAAGCAACCAAACAACAAAGGAAACCAATGACATCTACATGTAGGAGCATTATTTAGTCTTTAACAATTGACAAAATAAAGAAGTGCAGCAAATGGTTTTTGAGAGTATTATAATTCTGCATCTGTAAGATATTTTCAACAAATTTCTGAGTTTTACCCTTGTACTGAAAATATACGCAAGAAATCTGCATTATGTTTTTATGTTGTGCTGTTACACCTCTGTTCTAGATTAAGTGCACACACACATGTTTAAAACCGACACATTCTCTATGTGCCTATAGTCCAGTGGTTGTCGTTGGTCTGCAATACTGGTCTTTCGAAATTGTTTTGTTATAAATAAGAGTATTAAGACTGTTAATTTTCTTATTTAAATTGTTTACACTATTTATGTCCTGGCCTTTTATAGCCTTTGCGGTATAGGTTTTTATCAGAGTTGAAAGCCAAACGGTTGCCTATAATCATGATAATTGCTCACATTCACTTTATTTAGACTGATGGAAAGTTGTCCCATTGAAAATAATAACACCTCTCTTTATGTTTATGTAATCTCTAAAATTTAAAAAATTGATATGATCACTACCTGTTTACACACTGGTATATGTTTTAAATTTTAAAAAAATACTTTTTTTTAGATAGATTTTTTTTGTTAGACATAATATATTTAAAGGTTGAAAGGTTTCAGCTACTATCGGTTTAGTTCAATTGTGTATTCCTAAATGGATGTTGAATAGCGTAATTAAGAATTTGACGTCGATAAGAGAAGTCACAAATTGGACGTCGATAAGATAGGCATAAAATTGGCCATCGATAAGATAGGCATAAAATTGGCCATCGATTTGGAATGCTATTTAATTATGACGTCAGATTTGGATGTCGATTTGAGGAACAGACGTCGATTAGAGACCGGACATCTATCTGAGTCTTACATATATATAACAGCATAACTTATATCTAGCTAATTGGTTATTGGTGTAAAACAACTATTTATATACATACATTTGTATATCTCTTTTGTAGATGGTTAGGATAGGACCAGACACCTCAAAAAGACTGCCCAGACATCTTAGAAATGAAGATATACCAACACATACCTTTACACCACCTACCTATCAAGTATGTATTAGAAAGACATCATAATTTACAAGTTACCTACCATGGAACATGCATGTAATCCTGTGATGGGGTTATTGTAGCATTGTGATTACTCCCCTTTCATTTCAAGCAGTGAAGAGGAAGTTTTATATCATCATCTCCAATATTTCATCCCATATATTCCTTTTTCTCAAAAACACACAAAAACTTAAAACCAAAGGTACCTGTAAACACATGGTCTTCAATAGACTATAACATTTGTATAGACAGCAGCCTTTGCCAAAAACCTTTTTGAGTACCAGCCCATAGGGCTAGTGGAATAAAACACTAGCCCAAAGTGATTTTTTCTTAGCTGGAAATAATTTGTGTAACCAGTGAGTCTTTTCAACTTTAAATGTTTTACCTGGGATAAGCCCCTGGTTCCATTTCTGCATCGAATGTGATCAAAACCTTGATTGTTTGTTTACAATGAGTGGTATTTATTATAAATTGTGTTTGTTCCACGCACATGGTCGAGCCATGTTCTCATTGGTAATAAGGTATTGGATGGAGAGATGTCTCATTGGCACTCATACCACATTATATATCTATATATTGTTAATGACTGATTCCAATTGATTAGAAGTAACTAAACCTGTATGAAATAAAATAGGGATTCCAGTAAATGTATGAAAACAAGGTTGCAACAAATTGTAGCTTGTTCTCATAAATTCAATGAAACACAGGCTACAATTTCGCAAACAATTTCAGATGTTCATTAGACCGATCAGGCAATCACTAGTGCTTCTGCACAAGTCTGATGAGATTTTTACCAGACAGAGGCTTCCGCTACTGCTGAATGTTGCATACTGACTAAGACAGGTTATGCATAAATTAAAGATAGAGATTTATAAATATCTGCTTATGACATGAAATTTCTTACAGAGCAAACAACTGACAAAATATAAACAAAGTCAACCGTAAGTGCTTAACTTTGAAGAAATGCATTTACAAGTTGTAGGATTAGACTTAAGGGGGCTCCTGGGTATAAATCAAATTTTTTTTCTAATATAGAATTTCGCTATATTTTTTTATAAATGAACTTTATCATATACTTAAAAGAAAAATGAAATAAAAAAATGGGGTCACCGTTCATTTAAGCTCACAATCTGCCTCCGGAAGAAGCATACATTTTTGTTAATGTCCTTTTTTTCTGTTGAACTAATAGGAGAAATAGAGGTAATATCGAAATAAAAAAATAACCTAATTACAGAAATCACTTAAATTTTACAATTATTTAGTTTACATACAGCTTATATGAAAACAATAATAAAAAATAAAGGTCACCGATGAGTTAAAACATTTAACATAAGGTTTATGACCACAAAAGGAAGGTTGGGATTGATTTTTGGAGTTGAGGTCACAACAGTTTATGAATTAGGGGCCAAAAAGGGGCCCAAATAAGCATTATTTTTGGTTTTTGCACCATAACTTTAGTATAAGTAAATAGAAATCTATGAAATTTAAACACAAGGTTAATGACCATAAAAGGAAGGTTGGGTTTGATTTTGGGAGTTTTGGTCCTAACAGTTTAGGAATAAGGGGCCCAAAGGGTCCAAAATTGAACTTTGTGTGATTTCATCAAAAATTGAATAATTGGGGTTCTTTGATATGCCGAATCTAACTATGTATGTAGATTCTTAATTTTTGGTCCCGTTTTCAAATTGGTCTACATTAAGGTCCAAAGGGTCCAAAATTAAACTTAGTTTGATTTTAACAAAAATTGAATCCTTGGGGTTCTTTGATATGCTGAATTTAAAAATGTACTTAGATTTTTAATTATTGGCCTAGTTTTCAAGTTGGTCCAAATGGGGGTCCAAAATTAAACTTTGTTTGATTTCATCAAAAATTGAATAAATGGGTTCTTTGATATGCCAAATCTAACTGTGTATGTAGATTCTTAATTTTTGGTCCAGTTTTCAAATTGGTCTACATTAAGGTCCAAAGGGTCCAAAATTAAACTAAGTTTGATTTTAACAAAAATTAAATTCTTGGGCTTATTTGATATGCTTTATCTAAATATGTACTTTGATTTTTGATTATGGGCCCAGTTTTCAAGTTGGTCCAAATCAGGATTCCATATCAAGTATTGTGCAATAGCAAGAAATTTTCAATTGCACAGTATTGCACAATAGCAAGAAATATCTAATATTGCACAATATTGTGCAATAGCAATTAATTTTCAATTGGAGTTATCTTTCTTTGTATAGAATAGTAGTTGATAATATATGTTGGAAATTTGCCAGACATGACTATAATGTCATTTTCTATTTTTATTTGCCAATAACTTTATGTAAATAACTTCATTGGAAATTTGCCAATATAAAATGTTGCTGATGAAGCTTTTTTTCCTTATCTTATCTAAAATGTTTTTAGATAATGTATGTTGGACATTTGCCAGACATGACTATGATGTCATTTTCTATTTTTATTTGCCAATAACTTTATGTAAATAACTTCATTGGAAATTTGCCAATATAAAATGTTGCTGATGAAGTTTTTTTTATTGTTTTATACAATAAACAATGTATATTCACTTTTACTACCAACCAATCTTTACCATTCAGTGATAACAAGCACTTTATTTTACATTTTAATATTTTATGATGTATTTAAAAGAGTAGTTATTGTTGCAAACTCCATTAGAAATTTGAATTGATATCAGTTTTGGAAAAAGGGAAACGGGGATGTGAAAAAAAAGGGGGGGGGGTTTAAATTTTTCTCATTTCAGATTTCATAAATAAAAAGAAAATTTCTTCAAACATTTTTTTGAGAGGATTAATATTCAACAGCATAGTGAATTGCTCAAAGGCAAAAAAAAACTTTTAAGTTCATTAGACCACATTTGTTCTGTGTCAGAAACTTATGCTGTGTCATGATCAACTATTTAATTTTAGATTTAAAAAGTTTGAAGAAGAAATCTTTAATTGATTTGTAAAATCTTGACATTTGTTTTGTGTAAAAATAAACCATGTAATGTCAAAAATTTGATCACAATCCAAATTCAGAGCTGTATCACGCTTGAATGTTTTGTCCATACTTGCCCCAACTGTTCAGGGTTCGACCTCTGCGGTCGTATAAAGCTGCGCCCTGCGGAGCACCTGGTTGAAATGATATAAACATTTTAAAAATCATCTGGGGCCAAACCGAATCGATTTTTTGGGTTGATTTTTTTAACCATATCATAAAGTAATAACTAATAGTGTAATAAATAAAATTTGTAATGAAAAAATAAAGCTGAAATTTTTGTACCCACGAGCCACCTTAACACTACAAATAAGTTTTAGCACTGGATCACTTTTTGTCTTGAACAGTGGTATAGAATAACATGAAGTATACATCATGTAAGAAAGGTATATATGATGTAATAGAAGTCAGTTTATAAAAAAATTCTGAATTCAATAAAAATTATAATATTCCAAAAACATCGTCTGCTGTGCTTCTGAGTAGGTTTTGTACAACATTATCAAGGAAAGCTCAATAAAACAGAATCTTGTGCAATGCTCTTTGTTATGGAATGATTGTAAGGTACAATACATGTCAGTCTGGCATGTTTCTTTTGACCTTGACTTCATTTCCACCGTTCATTGATCAATAATGTTTTGTGTTTTGATCTTGTTTTTCTTCAGATACTATAAGCAATAAGGAAAACTTTATTTGATGTATAGAATGATTCTAAGGTGTACATGTTTGTTTACCAGTATTCATCTGACCTAGATCTCATTTTAATTGTTATTGGTCAATATTAAGTTTTCATGGTTTAGTTTATTTTTGTATATTGTAAGCAATAGGTCAACTTTATTTGGTGTATCTTATGATTGTAAGGTAAGTATGTCAATCTGGCTTGATTTATATGACTTTAACCACATCTTCATGCATCAATGATAATGTTAAGTTTATGTGATAATTGAAGTAAAATGTTGTCCTTAGACTATCAACATAAAATAAATCATCAATAGTGAAGCATTTAAAAAGATGTCAACTCTAGTTTATAAATAGTGTTTAAAAAAATGTTCAGATTACATCAGCATAAACCTGAACTTATTAAATCATAACATAGTCCATCCATCATTTTGGGAGGCAGTGATATAACATACATTCACATCTAGTATATTTTACTCTCCCACAGTACCTCATCTAAATTATTCCTTCAATAACACATGATCGGTACAATATTTACAGGTGGAGCTTCTTGATGCAGCATTACACAGGAATACCATCGTGTGTCTGGGAGCAAGCTCTGGTAAAATGTTCCTGGCTGTCATGGTACTTCGTGAGTTATCCTACCAGCTCAGAAAACCCTTGAAAGAAGGGGGCAAGAGAAGCGTGTATCTAACTGATAATGGTAAAGATTAGTTGTATATTAACATTCTAGATGGTATTTTCTCACTACGTCTTAATATACATGTACCTAAAGGACAATTTAAACATATCTGTTTGATAGTGTTGGACATACTTTGGATGCTAAGAATTAATCTTGGGGATGATATTTTGACTGTATATCCATTAATTTTGCAATATATCCAGGTTATCACTTACAAGATTCTAATTTGAAATACAAATGGACAGCATATCAGAGGTGTATAAATTCAAAATGTAATGGATCTTAATTTTGCTAGAAGATAAAATCTCTCTTTTAAAAAAAGGACAAATAACTGGAATGATCTCTGTCTTCTTATTAATTGTTCGTTAACTATCAAATTCTGAACATCTAAATATTTGGTATCAAGCCATCTCTATGATGCATTTTACTGAATTATTAAGAATATTTTTCTAATTTAATACAACTACTTCCATAGTGGTTTAAAAATGTTGAAAATAATTAGCTAAAGAACTTACATGTAGATGTGTTCATAGGACCATTCATTATTTTACTCTTGGGGTCAAATGATCCTTTCAAGTTGTTTTTGAATTTTGGCTTAAGTTTTTTTTTTTCAAAGCTCAAGTGAAATGTTTGTAGTAAGGGTTGAAAATAAAGGACATTTTTGGTGATGAAATGTGATAGGTACATATTGACATACTTCTCATCCATTTTTTACCCTGTCAGACTGTGTGACTCAGTGTCAGAGAAATGTAACATTTATGTTGTAAGTGACCTCATTCTTGAAGTTGTATAGCTTTTACAAGTGTAGAATTGTTTGATTAAACATTTATTTCATTTTAGAAACCTTTGTTGATCAGCAAGTTCAAATAATACAGCACCATACAGACCTTCAAGTCAGTCAGCATCTGAATAAAGATAGCATAGTAACCATGACAACAGAAAAATGGCAAGATCTCATAACATCAAATCATATCCTATTTCTATCATCACATGTTTTGAATTATGTTTTGGAGGAGAACATTTTACATCCATCAGAAGTGAATGTATTAATTTTTGAAGACTGTCATGTTGTTAATAAAGATCCTGTATATGCTCAAATTTTACAAAAGATAAATGACACCTCATTGGAATGTAAACCTAGAATTGTAGGACTAACATCATCAGTGACAGCTACACGCTGTCAAAATCCAGCCGAACTAGAATCAACAATATCAACACTGGAAACTAGACTAGATGCTGTTGCAGAAACATCAACTCTGATTATGTCACAGAGATATGGAATGTGGCCAAAAGAACAAATTATAAACTGTGACAAGTATGAAGATACAACTGGTTTAGTAGATCAGCTGGAAAATATACTACTTGATGCTCTAGAATTTCTGGAAGATTTCAAAATTAAAGAAGATGAAGAAAATGAAAAAAAAGTCAGCAATGATCCATGTCAAATCTCCAAAACTGTTGTATGTGAATGTCTAAATATTTTATATAAACTTGGTCCTTGGTGTGCAGCTAGTATAGCACAAATGTTTCTCACACAACTGGAAAAAATGGAAAAACAAGAAACGGAAATATTAGCTAAAAAGTTTTTAAGATTTAGTTCAACACAGTTAAGAATGCTTAACACTGTATTTGAAAATAACTTTACTCCAGATTATAATGTTGACGCTTTGCTTTTATATGCATCTCCAAAAGTACGGGAGCTAGTGAACCATTTGAAGAATTATAAGCCGGACTACGATTTTATGATAATAAGTAGCGAGGATATGGATGGAATGATGGGAGATAATGAATCAGACATGTCGGATGATTCTGAATTAGATGATTCAGATGCTGAGAACGAAGAGAATAATAGAAGATCCAATGTTATTCATGTAGCAATTAAAAAAGAAGGTTCAGATGATAGCAACAAAAAGGCATCAGATCCATTCTCTGTTGATGCTGAGAAATATCTGTGTGGCATTGTCTTTGTGGATCATAGATTTGTAGCTATAGCACTGAACAAGATGTTAGAGGAAGTTTGTTCATGGGATGATAGTTTATGTTTCGTCAAATGCCATCAAATTACAGGCCAGAAAAAGAAAACTCTCAAAAAGGATATCAATAAAAAACAAGAGGACATTTTAAGGAAATTCAGACTACAAGAGCTTAATTTGTTGATAGCAACAAGCTTCTTAGAAGATGGAATTGATGTTCCAAGATGTAATATGATTATGAAATTTGATCAACCTAAAGATTACAGGTCATACAGCAGATCTAAGGTAAAGTGTTAATTTAGCTTTACTGTTAAATTACAGTACATTTACGTTTGTATATCTAAGGTGTAAGAGTTAATACTGCTTAGAAAATTAACTGACATTTTAAATTAATTCTAAATAGGAAGGAAATGTACGCAGGCATGTTTTATTGTACTCTTAATTTATAAACAACCATTTACCACTATGACTTAAAATTAAAAAAAATACCTTTATTATTTTATATTTATAAAAAAAAACCGATGTTATGATATTAAAAATATTTTTTTCACTCTTCACTTAATATGATTATAAATGCACTGTACATATACACAATAGTGATTGTTGATTTTTTTACAGGGTTTAGCAAGAGCTAAAGATGCAGAGTATCTTATACTTATTGATGATAATAAGACAGAAACATTCAAAGATGACCTCCAAATGTTTAAAGGTGTTGAAAAAGTAAGCTCACTTTTAAGAACACAGGCTTTCTATAGGTTATAAAACTAGTTATATACCTAGTTTTAATGCAGCAACATATAAAAAAAGAAATGTAGAAAGTCAAAGTTTCAAAAAAATCATCTTTAAAATGTAAGGAAATGAAGAAATATTAAAAGATTCAAAAAAGAAAATAACTCTTCATAAATTGTTTGTGTATGAAGCGATTATCTGTATTTACTTTCATCTGGAATGCTCAAGCCCCTCAGACATTTTTTTGTTAGAGTTGATATCTAAGGATGTATATTATATGTGAGATGCTATATGACTAAAACAGATACATAGTAATTGAAATGCACTGTTTATTTCAAAGATCTTCAGCAATGATCTTTAATTTAAAGCAATCACTTAACAGACGTAATATTCCTGAATACAGGAGTACTTAAAATGTTTGAAAATGCTTTTAAAGAGAAATATAAATCATTCTAATGCAATTTGTATATAACAATTTTTTTCATTGGCTAAAAGTTGCCGTCAAATCCACAGTTGACCAGGCGTAACTAAGGAGGGACAACCATTTTGAAATGATTGAATCAACAAATGTTCGATTACTACTATATAATCCAAAATAAAACAACACCTACCCCAAGTTCGCTGTTTTAAAGTTATTTTATCCGATTTTGAAGCGTACAGGTAACGCAACAACCTCTAGTTTGTAAGTTTTCATTTGTATGACCTCACGTTTACCCATGACGTCTTTGCGCCAAAATCATTCATGAAGTTTCATAGATTTTTTTTTTTATTTGTCAAATTTAGACATTTTTCCAAGTTTTATCGTATTATTTCTTTTTGAAATGCATTAGAATCGGAATAACAGTACTGTAGTTGAAGAGTTGCCACCGTCAATTTTGATTTGACAGTCGCAAATCTCTGTTTTACTGTCTCCGCTACTCATCGCCAGTAAAACTGCATTTGCGACTGTCAAATCTACAATTGACGGTGGCAACTCTTCAACTACAGTACTGTTATTCCTTAAATGATCATCATGATCATAGTAAAATCTTACAGTGTAAAATGGACTTTGAAATTTATTTTTTGTGTATTACAGGAGAAATAATTTATGATTTTGTTTATTTTAAAAGGTTTTGATTGGATGGAGACAGAATAAAGAAAGTGACAATGAGCTTGAAATAATAGAAGATGACTTAGATTGTATAGAGTTACTTCCCCCTTATTATCCCAATTCTGACATGCCAACCATCCAAGTCAACTTATGTAATGCTATAGCATTAATCAATAGGTAATGTAATTGATATATCTTATTTAGAATTAAATATTTACTGATTATCACATAAATTTGTAGTAAATTTAAAATGTAATGAAAATTTGCATATATCAAGTACAACAACTGATGAAAACTGATATATGCTAACTCCTCAGATAAGTGTATTGATAAAAAATAGTAAACTCAAGTCAGGAGCCTCTGGCCTTTGTTAGTCTTGTATTATTTTAATTTTAGTTTCTTGTGTACAATTTGGAAATTAGTATGGCGTTCATTATCACTGGACTAGTATATATTTGTTTAGGGGCCAGCTGAAGGACGCCTCCGGGTGCGGGAATTTCTCGCTACATTGAAGACCTGTTGGTGACCCTCTGCTGTTGTTTTTTATTTGGTCGGGTTGTTGTCTCTTTGACACATTCCCCATTTCCATTCTCAATTTTATCAATGTGTTGTAGTTCAATTTAGGGAGGCTCAATACAGAATTCCACTAAACATGTTTTCTGGTTTAGCACTAATCACACTAACTGGAGCTACCTAACTTAAAAAGATTGAACAAATCTCGTTTAATATCGAAAAGAAATGAATTGATATAGCATGCTTTACCTAGCAATTTTATCAAATGATGATATTACGCATACTTTCTAATTTAATTAGATATAACATGTAATTACAGATATTGTGCCAAACTACCTAGTGATGCCTTTACACATCTGACACCCAAATGTCATCTAACCAGTGTCAAAGTCAATGGAGCCTCAATGTACCAAGCTAAACTTAGATTACCAATTAATTCACCTATTAAAATACAAATAACGGTGAGTAGTAATTAAAACCTTAACCATAACTGAAGCAGGAATACTAAGCAACCTAAAAAATGTTACAAAATTAAAATTTGATAAAAAATTATATTCCCCTGATTGCTTGATTTGAAAATGTAATAATCATGGTGATGTTCATCAATAAATAAATGACTTTCATGCTAAGTATTATAGATCTTTT
This sequence comes from Mytilus galloprovincialis, assembly GCF_965363235.1. Classification (NCBI taxonomy): domain Eukaryota; kingdom Metazoa; phylum Mollusca; class Bivalvia; order Mytilida; family Mytilidae; genus Mytilus; species Mytilus galloprovincialis. The sequence goes on along the minus strand of NC_134840.1, from coordinate 25,184,188 downwards.
TTCTTTTTAGGGGGAAAAATTCAGAAATGTGTATTTTGTTGGAATTTTGTTGGAATTGTCATTTGTTTTAGTGAGACTTATACATGTAGATATTATAGACCAGTTATTCATTTGCAATGAAGACATTTGATCAATGGGAAGCAATGAAAGATATATTTAGAAGTATTGTTTTGATTTGTTCTTCCTTATTCTTTATGCAGCAGAGCTGTCTTAAATGATCTTCAATGTAATGACATTCAGTTTAATATTATTTCAGAGTGATTTTATGCCAACTAAAAGTTTAGCCAAGAGAGCAGTTGCATTGAAGATGTGTCAAAACCTTCATGAAGAAGGTAACTAACCAATGGCTCTTTTTTCAAAAAATCATTCAGTTGAACTGTTGAAGATATTCATAAGTCGTGAACATTTCAGTACAATCAATTATAATTTTTAAAACTTTACTTATTTTGCCCAATCATGGCAATAGACCATATAAACCAATGTCATCACTTGGCATCTGTGACTGTAAACTTATTAAAGAAAATCAAATTATTTTCAGAGAAAATCAAGTAATATTACTGTATTTTAACATTAGAAAGCGGAAATATTTTGACGTTTGCGAAATTTAAGTCAACCTAGTTCAAGACGAGAGTTGACTGTAGCTATGTGATAGGGTACATACTCACTTAATAGTTAAGTCTATTGTACAAAATATGATTTCAGGTGAATTAGATGACCAGCTTGCTCCTGTTGGGAAGGAATTGTTTTCCTTGGAGGAAGATGATAACAATGAATGGGATGATGAAGATTTGATGGGAGAAGCTAGACCAGGAACTACAAAGAGGAAACAGTATTACCTCAAAAAGGTCCACTTATTTCATTAAAACATTTTCTGCTATCTATTTAAAAAAAGAAATGTGGTATGATTGCAAATGATACAACCATCCATCAGAGTCTAAATAATGAGGTATGATTGCCAATGATACAACCATCCATCAGAGTCTAAATAATGTGGTATGATTGCCAATGATACAACCATCCGTCAGAGTTTAAATAATGTGGTATGATTGCCAATGATACAACCATCCGTCAGAGTCTAAATAATGTGGTATGATTGCCAATGATACAACCATCCGTCAGAGTCTAAATAATGTGGTATGATTGCCAATGATACAACCATCCGTCAGAGTCTAAATAATGTGGTATGATTGCCAATGATACAACCATTCATCAGAGTCTAAATAATGTGGTATGATTGCCAATGATACAACCATCCGTCAGAGTCTAAATAATGTGATATGATTGCCAATGATACAACCATCCGTCAGAGTCTAAATAATGTGGTATGATTGCCAATGATACAACCATTCATCAGAGTCTAAATAATGTGGTATGATTGCCAATGATACAACCATTCGTCAGAGTCTAAATAATGTGGTATGATTGCCAATGATACAACCATCCGTCAGAGTCTAAATAATGTGGTATGATTGCCAATGATACAACCATCCGTCAGAGTCTAAATAATGTGGTATGATTGCCAATGATACAACCATTCATCAGAGTCTAAATAATGTGGTATGATTGCCAATGATACAACCATCCGTCAGAGTCTAAATAATGTGGTATGATTGCCAATGATACAACCATCCATCAGAGTCTAAATAATGTGGTATGATTGCCAATGATACAACCATCCGTCAGAGTCTAAATAATGTGGTATGATTGCCAATGATACAACCATCCGTCAGAGTCTAAATAATGTGGTATGATTGCCAATGATACAACCATCCATCAGAGTCTAAATAATGTGGTATGATTGCCAATGATACAACCATCCATCAGAGTCCAAATAATGTGGATGTAAGCAATTAAAGGTAAACAACAGCCTTCAACAATGAGCAAAACTCATACTTTTATAGTCGGCTAAAAAAGAGGCCTTGATATTACAAAGTGTGGAACAATTCAAATGAAAAAAACTAATGGTATAATGTACAACAGACAAGTAATGAAAGACAAATATGACAGACACCAACCAACGGCAACCACTGAATTGCAGGCATCAGACTTCAGACAGACACACAGAGAAAATGTTCGTGTTAAACTTGTTTGTGAGCACTCAACAAAAGACACAAAATAATGATCTATATAAGAAATTCTTTGTTCTTTTATTGTTTTTTATGATGTATTGTAAACTTATTTTGTTAATTAATGTATGCCTTCTAACCCATTGGGTATAACTGTGCATTATTTAATAAACAGTGTATAAAAATATGAAGATGTGGTATGTTAGCCAATGAGACAACGATCCACTACAGTTTAAATGAAGTGGATGTAAGCCATTATTTGCAACCATGCAGCCTTCAACAATGAATAAAACCCATTCCCTATAGTCGATATGGGCTTGCACACAGTTACTTAAAGCTACTTCAAAGTCAATTACAAATTAGAAATAAATCATTTTCTCTCAAGTACCGGTATAATAATATTTATTACAGCATTGAAAGGTGTTAGGATTATGGGAGGAACAAAATGTTAGAAATGCTATTGCAGAGGGGGGAAAGTATGTTCATTACACTTATTCAGGCCAAAAAATGTAGACGCTATATGATATTTTTATTATTTTTGTAATTAATAATTTTACTTCACAGACAGCCAATATACTGTTAAGAGGATATCCTGAGAAACAAAAGAATAATTTGTACCTACTGAAAATGAAGCTGACAAAACCAATCTCTGACGATCAGAATACCAGAGGAAGAAAACTCAATGATCCAGAGGAAACTTCAAGGTCATTTGGTCTCTTAACCTCTGTTACAATACCACAGGTTTGTAGAACTGGGAATAATAAGATACTTTATAACAAATGTACTATTAGAGTTACTTGATCAAAATGAAACTGTAATAAAATATTTTACTGTTGTGAGCTATAAATATAAAAAAGAAGATGTGGTATGATTGCCAATGAGACAACTGTCCACAAGAGACCAGTTTAGAAAAGTAAAGACTTGTTTTGTTATTCATTTATGCATACTCTGAACGAAGTCAAGATTTGGGACCACTTTAGAACTTTTTCCAAATTTCTTCTTGCATCTTTGTAGTCACGTTGGGTTTTGTTTTGGTGTTCTTATCAATAGTAGGTCAATAAAATGTTGAGCTATTTAGAGTCTCCTTTGTAATGTTTGTTGTTTTCCTTTATTTCTTTTAATACGACCGCAAACAAAAAAATTTTCAATTGTATATTGGTATCATGTCGTCGTCGTCTGAAGACATTTGGTTTTCGCACAATAACTTTAGTATAAGTGAAAAAAAATCTATGATTTTTAAACACAAGGTTTTTGACTACAAAAGGAAGGTAGGGATTGATTTTGGGAGTTTTGGTCCCAACAGTTTAGGAATTAGGGGTAAAAAAAGAGCCCAAGTAAGCATTTTTCTTGGTTTTCGCACAATAACTTTAGTATAAGTAAATAGAAATCTATGAAATTTAAACACAAGGTTTATGACCACAAAAGGAAGGTTTGGATTGATTTGGGAGTTTTTGGTCCCAACAGTTTAGGAATTAGGGGCCAAAAGGGTCCCAAAATTAAACTTTGTTTGATTTCATCAAAAATTGAATTCTTGGGGTTCTTTGTTATGCAGAATCTAACCATATATTTAGATTCTTAATTTTTTAGTCCTGTTTTCAAATTGGTCTACATTAAGGTCCAAAGGGTCCAAAATTAAACTTTAGTTTGATTTTAACAGAAATTGAATCCCTATGATTCTTTGATACGCTGAATCTAACCATGTATTTAGATTTTGGATATTGGACCATAAAAGGTAAATGTCCAATTTTAAAATTTTAAGTTCTTAGACCACATTCATTCTGTATCAGAAACCTATGCTGTGTCAACTATTTAATCACAACCCAAATTCAGAGCTGTATCAAGCATTAATGTTGTGTCCATACTTGCCCCAACTGTTCAGGGTTCAACCTCTGTGGTCGTGTCAAGCTGTGCACTGCAGAGCATTTAATTTACTTTGATTTTGTATATGGTTTAATCAGATTTGGTTGCCTCATTTGAATTTTATCTGATTTTGTTTTACATTTCATAGGTTCCAGAATTTCCAGTATATACCAGGTCAGGGGAGGTTACTACAAGTATAGAACTACTTACATCTGATGTGTGTTATAGTCAAGAGGAGCTAGAAAGATTATCAAAATTCCACCGATTTCTGTTCAGCAATGTCTTACGACTAGAGAAAGATCCAATGATATTCTCTCCCAACCAAGCTGAGCTTGGCTACTTAATTATTCCTTTAGGAAAAGGTAAGTATGTTTTGTGGTAAATTTGATTTTGTCAATAGTAACAAACTGTTTAACTGTTCCTATAGTAACAAACTGCTTACCTATTACTTTTTTATACAACCTTTTGAGATCGAATATTGGTATCACGTCAGCGTCATCCGAAGACATTTGGTTTCTGAACAAAAACTTAAGTATTAGTAAATAAAAATCTATGAAATTTAAACACAAGGTTCATAACCACAAAAGGTTTTTCAAGAGTCAAACAGGTGCTTCCTGTACTGTGTGCTACGCATGCGTGTAAGTATTCTTATGAGTATTTAAAAACGTAGAATACAAAATAATTTAGTGTCAATTAAACGAGAGAGACAAATATCTCTTACTAAAGGAATTTAAATCGAAAAATGACAATTTCCTGATGAATCCGGATTCATTTTGAATTTAGTATTCACATGTCACTGTGTCTGCCTGTTTTCATTTCATTTTAAAACCAAAAGTAGAAAACATGATCTATTGACTATTCTTGATTTGTTTACAACCTCCTTACAGTCATTATAATTGTTCCAAAAAGGATTTTATACAGTTCCAACTTAATAGAAATGATATCCAATTTTGATCAAATGACAGCACTATACTCCTGAAAGTTGAAATGCAGATTTACTGATTTTCCTGGGGAAAATAAGGGCGTATTGCTTTTCCGCTAATTTTTCAAAGTCCCAATGCTACGTTTCCGCAAATTTAAAGTATACGTTTCCGCAATTTGTATTTATTAGTTTTCCGCAAATTTACCTGGTAAATTATAAATATTTGAATATATATTGACTTAAAAAATGTTGCTATGTCCTTATACAGAGACAGGCGAAAGCAGTTTCCAAACTTTTTTTCACTTTTAATTAGTCAATGATTTTGATTCGGGAATCATTATACTTTCATGTTTCACCAACTTGGTATGTCTATGTAATGAAATGACTGATATTTTCATAGATGGCACATTTAAATCCTGTCCGAAATTCTTCTACCAACTCAGTTTATTCGATACATGGATGTAAAAATAATAACTACATTCGTCTTGTATTTGCGTTACTTCCACTTGAATCCGATGAATGTTGCACGAAACTGTTGGATCAGCTTATTGATGTGTGCACTACCCGAAGAATAACTCTCCTGCCCCGAGGTAGTTCACAATGACTTTGAATATGTAATGCATACTGCTGCTACGAAAACTCGAATAGTGCCTAGTCTTTTCATGCCCACTTGAACGAGCTGTTTTACGGTAGCCATCCTAACATTTTTGTTTTTATCGATGTGTTATTGAAACTGCAAACAACATCTTACATAAAGATGAGAACTCTAACTGTAAAAGCATCAGTTTGGAAATGTGAAAAGGAGAAGATGGACTTCCTTCTTCAACAAAATATAAAACTTGTAAACGGTGAATGTACTACTGTGGACTTTGTACGGCGTGTTGGCTACAAATATTCTGCCAGGACTGACTTATGAACTCATATCAAGATATTTCTGATTAGTGCTGACTTTTGAACATACGTTTTTATAGATTTAAATGATGAATTTTACTTGCATGTTATGATGACCTTTGACTTACTTAATATTTATTTTATATTATGGCTTTGCTATCGATCAACAGGTATTCCTCAATTATTTGCGGAAAAGCAATAATTTATTTTTTCCGGAATAGTTACTTTTTTTCCGGAAAAGTAAGATATTTATTTGCGGAAACGTAAACTTTTTTTTCCGGAAACGTCATCTTTTTTTTCCGGAAAAGTAATGCCAATTTGCGGAAACGTAAAACGCCGGAAAATAATTATGATGGTCAATTATTAGGTTTATTAAATAATGGATTAGTGACCTATTGGATGGGGATAAGCGGATTAGTTGTAATCACAACTTGTAACACCTGTTGCAAATGTTAATTACCTGGGGGTCATAAACTTGTCAAAAACATAAAGACAGGTAAATTTATAGTATTTTAATGCGAAAATATTTTTACACTTTCAAATTTAAGTGACGAAATTGATTTGAAATACTTTTGTCAATGCGAAAACCACTTCGTAAATTATGAAAGTGACGAGCGCTAACAAAATCACTGCAGTTATTCTGTGTCAGAAACCTATTATGTTCACTGCAGTTATTCTGTGTCAGAAACCTATTATGTGTCAAATATTTAATTCAGACCTGTGTCAAGCGAGAATATTGTGTCCATGTTTGCCCCAACTGTTCAGGGTTGGACCTTTTGCGGTCGTATCAAGCTGCGCTCAAGAAGCAATTTATTTTTTATGAAATGAAATTTGTCATAAAAATGAACTATTATTTAATTTAATCTGCAAAACATAAGTTTGCTTTACGTCATGAGAAGAGATTTAGCTTGTATATTTACAGAAAATTCCACTTATGTACCATGTTAATCAATAATCAGTCAGTGTTATATATTTTGTAGTAATTTCTATATATTTATAGGCTATATTTACCTTTAAACAGTCATTTCAAATATTAATAAGTATGTGATATTATGTTAATTTTCAAAATTTGCATTGCCAATTGTACATGTTGTAATTACTGATGATAAAATATTATTGATGTTTTGAAAACCTTTTTTTTAAATCTCTTTTTCAGCTACAGAAGAAATTGCTGTTGATTGGGAGTTTATTGAAAAAGTAGAAAATTATAAGCTCCATGAGAGAAGAAACATATATGATACAGAAAGAGAACTTTTTGAATTTACCAAAACAGATTATGAAGATGGTGTTGTAATGCCAGGATACAGGAATATTGATCAGCCTCAACATTTCTACGTAGCTGAAATCAGAATGGATCTCAACCCAGCATCTCCATTTCCATCCCCAGAACTATATAAAACTTTTGCTGAATATTATATAACCAAGTATGGTTTATCAATCACAAATTATGAGCAACCATTACTGGATGTTGATCATACATCTGCTCGGCTCAATTTATTGACTCCACGATATTTGAATCAAAAAGGCGTGGCATTGCCAACAAGTAGTGCAGAGACGAAGAAAGCAAGACGTGAAAATTTACAACAGAAGCAAATTCTTATTCCAGAATTGTGTGAAATCCATGTATTTCCAGCCTCTTTTTGGAGAAAGGCTGTTTGTTTACCAACAATTCTTTACAGAATGAACTGCTTATTAGTGGCTGAAGAACTTAGAATTATAATTACAGAAGGTGCTAATATAGGACAAGCCTCAATTCCTGAGGGATTTATCTATGATGCTTTGAGTTTCTCTTTTCTCAAAGATGAAGAAACTGATGGTATTCCTCTGGACATGAATCCCTCCACTGAGCAGTCTGATGATGATGAAGATGATCAAACAGGAAAAAGTGTAGAAAAGTCTTTCAGTAGTAATGGTTGTGATATTAACAGTCAGGTCAAAGCTGATTTTAATCATACTAATGTTATTAATGTAGTTGATGAGAAAACCTCAAAGTGTGCAGAAACATTCCAAGATGTTGATAAATCTTTAGAAACCAATGAAAATACTGATAATTCTGTTGTATCCACAAATGGCTGGCCAAATGATACTGACATTCCAGAGATACCAGATAATCAGTCGTCAGATACTGTATCTCAATTATCCTCAAACCCTGTACAAACTGCTGAAGTTTGTTGTGAATTTGACAAATTAGTGCTGTCTAAATCTGAGAATGAGAACAATATGAACAAAGAAATAGAAATACAAATGAAACAATCACATAATGATTCTACTGAACAAAATGGAACCAGTTCTCCAGAACGAGTTGTAGAACAGGATGTGTTCAATCAGGTGGGACACTTCGGAGGAAAACCAGTGAAGAAAAAGGAAGAAGATGTTGAAGTGACGGAAGAAGAGCTTGATAAGCTAATGTCATTTGATACTGATGTGGTGACTGGAGATTTTATAGGTCCTTCACCATGTATGATTTTACAGGCCCTGACCATGTCTAATGCTAATGATTTTTTTAGCCTTGAAAGATTGGAGACAATTGGTGATTCATTCCTTAAGTATGCTATCACTGTTTATCTTTTCTGTACATATCCTGGAGTTCATGAAGGAAAGTTAAGTTATTTACGTAGCAAACAAGTTAGTAATTGCAATTTGTACAGACTTGGTAAAAAGAAAGGTTTAGCTGAATGTATGATCTCAACAAAATTTGAACCCTATGAGAATTGGTTGCCACCTGGATATCTAATTAATGAGGAAAGAAGGAAAGGGCCTGTGCCAAAAGTCTTATTGGCAACAAAAGTAGACAAAATACCTGGAAGCAGTTCTGCAGTGAACTTTTGTGACATTAAAATTGATAGTCATTCACATCATTTAACTAATGGATGGGACAAATATGTCCCCTGTTCAAAAGAGGAAAATGAATTTAATAAAGAACTGAAGGAAATTCAAGCCAATGTTGAAGAGGAAGATAGATCTGATTCGTCTGATTGTTTGATCCCCTACTGCTTACAGACTCTTCATAGCTTGCCAGATAAGAGTATAGCTGACTGTGTTGAGTCATTGATAGGTTGTTACCTCACAAGTTGTGGAAAGAAAGTGGCATTGAGGTTCATGTCGTGGTTGGGTCTCCGAGTTCTACCTCAGAAAAAATCTTTAGAGCAGGTATTTATTTGTAGTATACTATTACAACTCATATAGTCATAATCAATGTTACATGTGTTAGATGGATAGACTAAGAAATCACCTTATTTATGATTTGCTTACTTTGCTTGAACTGCTAAGTCACTTGTATTCAGTTAGAGAGATACTCATTTAATAATGTCAGAATTCATTGATTTTATTTAAAACTGTGAAATCTTATGAAAATTAAGAAAGTGACAGAACACAAGCAGAACATGTATGTAAGCAATTTTTACATTTCAGACTGGTTGCGTAGACACACATATATTATCATGTCCAAGCTCTCCATTATTTGATGGGGAACCAGATTCTGTCAATCAGCTTCAACATCTGTTGATTGGTTTTGACAAACTGGAGGAAAAAATCCACTACCATTTCAAAGACCGAGCATATCTACTACAGGCCTTTACTCATGCTTCATATCATTATAACACAGTAACAGATTGTTACCAAAGGTTGGTTTATTTATTAATAATCGGATATTAAATGGAATCTATCTTTAATGTCATTATAACCAATGTACTTTCATTTGCCACCCCTTTAGTGTTCTTCATACAAATTTTGGCTATATCCTGACAACTTTGTGTTTGGTCGTTGAATTGCTTCATGTTTCTGTAAAGCTTATTTGTCCCCAACTGACAAACTTGAATTCTAGTATTATATGGTTATCTTATGTATGTCAAATTTTTAATTAGCCTTGAGCTACTTTTTTTTTACAATTACCCATTTTTGCAGACAAGAGTTTCAGTAGCAAAGATATGATATGAAGACACAATGAATGTTATTTAGTAGTTTAGCATTTACTTGAAAGTTCTTAATGAATTTTTCGCTCTATGTTTGCTGGCACAAAAAAAAAAAAGAAATGGCTTAAAAGGGCTAAATGCAAATGTATCTGGGAAAATAAGTTGGTTTAGAGTATTTTCAATACTTTGCTTTTTGAAATTTTTTTTCTCTATATGTTTCTTTCTTCTCTGTATGTTTCTTTCTTCTCTGTATGTTTCTTTCTTCTCTCCCAATAAGTTTGGTTACATATTAATGCTGATTCAGTGATTGTGAAAAATTATTAACATGTCCTAAATTGTACCTCTTTTTTCAGGTTAGAATTTTTAGGTGATGCAATATTAGATTATGTGATAACACGACATCTGTACGAAGACGCGTGTAAATATTCACCCGGTGTACTTACTGACTTACGGTCAGCTCTAGTCAATAATAATATATTTGCTGCACTTGCTGTTAAATGGGACTTCCATAAGTTCTTCAAGGCTATATCTCCTCCACTGTTCAATGTTATAGAGAAGTTTGTTACGAGGCAGAAGGAGAGAGAAGATGAGATTGATCTAGAAGATGAGGAGGTAAGATTTGATTTACCGTAAAAGTTTTCTATTCAGATTTGAGAACGGCAAGTGAAATTTTTGAAAAAGGCACTTGAGCACTTAAATGAATTGAGAAAAAGTAACTTTGGCACATGAACTGAATGGAATCTGGCCTATGAATAAGGTCCAATATAGTGTAAGGTATTGTATGTACACCTTTTAATTAAATATTTCCTTTGTATCTCCAAAACAAACATGATACACTAGAAATAGACTCTTGGCATTTTAGGGCTTAACATTTTGTAAAGAAATTTGTCTATTGCTAAAGATACTATGTTGATAATTAAATGTTTTTATTTGTGTATTTGGATTTCTGTTTTACTGACTGGTATCCCTTCTCTCCTTAAAAAGCAGGAAGAAGGAGACGATGAAGTGAAAGTAGAACTAGAAGTTCCCAAAGCCTTAGGGGATATATTTGAATCATTAGCTGGTGCTATATACCTGGATAGTGGGATGTCTTTAGACACAGTTTGGAGGGTTTATTATAGAATTATGAAACCACAAATAGGTAAGAATTGAAATAGTAGTAATAGCAGTATGTGAAAAAAGCTACAAGATACAAAAGGGATGATACAAAAGCAAACAACATCATAAAAGATCAATATTTAAAATGACAAGGAAATGAGATTTTATGTGGCAGCCAAACACATAAGTATGACATTGGAGGCAAATCTACCATTTAACATTCAGTCATTAAAGCTGTAAAATGTCCAGGATAACAAAATGTTAAACAATCTTAAAGGGCCTGAATTATACTAAAGAAAAGATGTCAATTGTGACAGTCACCAACCAAAAACAATAAATAACGTGCCACTAGAAAGGGACATAACAATGTGGCAGGGTTAACCAATATTCTTGATATTAAACAGAAAGTATAAGAAGTAGAACACTGATATTGTTCTTTTTAATTGTCTTTACTCAATAATAAACAAATTGTTATGTTTCCAAGTATATTTCACTACAAATCACAACTATTTTTTATACATCTGAATATACCCAAAAAATAAATTTCATGTTTATTCCACATTTATAGGACTCATGAAAGCTTATGTTACAATGACAAAAAAAAAGAACTGCATTTTGATAGAGAAATTTTAAGATCATGAAGCAACTTGGGTTATTTCACTGATAGTTTGGGGGTGACTAAAACTTCTTTTGGAGTCATGATTTCTAGGGCAATGTTTCTATATCACTTCGCTGGTGTGGTAAGCCCACCATAATTTAAGTAGAGACAGACAATACAATGATAAAAAACAAAACCCCAAAAGTCCATAAAACCAAACACCTAAACTTAAAGATGTGCAACACAAACCAAACCTAAAAAAAAAAAGTAAAAAATTAGGAGCTCTTAGAGGGTTTGCACCAGTTAGTGACACACATGATATTGCTTATGTTTAAATCCTGTAAGTTACAGTAAATTTTTGCATTGTCTGATATATTTATTTTAGCATAACTGGGTTGATTTCAACCAAGATATAACGGTTTAAAAGAACAACAACCAGTAAACCTGACCAGAACATTTTACCCTTTAGAAATACATGCTCCTATAGACTTTATTGCATAAACGTGTTTAATTTATATGAATAATTTATTATGACACATGCAAGACAAATTGTAATAACCAAAAAGTTTTAACAGATCCTCTTTGAATATAATTTGAAATACCAGTAGGAGTATACAATTCACTTTAGTTATTGATTGTTTAATCAACAGAAAAATATCTGAAGAGTATTCCTAAGTCCCCGGTCAGAGAACTTCTTGAGATGGAGCCAGAGACAGCTAAATTTGAGTAAGTTTATATTTATTTTTGATAGCTAACCAATGACAAAATTGAGTACAAAGAATGATACTAAAGTATTTCAATTTATGAATATTCAATCTAAAACATGAGAAAGTAGATGAGACACTAGAATGTTATGCATCAAAAACTGTATTCTGTTGGACTTGACAGTGGACTTGAGATGTCTTTTATTATTTTTGTTGTGCGGGACTTGACAGTGGACTTAAGATGTCTTTTATTATTTTTGTTGTGCGAATGGGTTGTTATCTGATTTACTTATTCCCAACATCTATGAAAGAAACATCAATCAGACAGCAACGCAACTTTTAAAGAAAAGATCAACATAATGTTAAGCTATTTTTAGCTCACCTGGCCCGAAGGGCCAAGTGAGCTTTTCTCATCACTTGGCGTCCGTCGTCCGTCGTCGTCCGTCGTCGTTAACTTTTACAAAAAACTTCTCCTCTGAAACTACTGGGCCAAATCAAACCAAACTTGGCCACAATCATCATTGGGGTATCTAGTTTAAAAAATGTGTGGCGTGACCCGGTCAACCAACCAAGATGGCCGCCACGGCTAAAAATAGAACATAGGGGTAAAATGCAGTTTTTGGCTTATAACTCAAAAACCAAAGCATTTAGAGCAAATCTGACATGGGGTAAAAATGTTTATCAGGTCAAGATCTATCTGCCCTGAAATTTTCAGATGAATCGGTCAATCGGTTGTTGGGTTGCTGCCCCTGAATTGGTAATTTTGAAGAAATTTTGCTGTTTTTGGTTATTATCTTGAATATTATTATAGTTAGAGATAAACTGTAAACAGCAATAATGTTCAGCAAAGTAAGATCTACAAATAAGTCAACATGACCAAAATGGTCAGTTGACCCGTTTAGGAGTTATTGCCCTTTATAGTCAATTTTTAACCATTTTTCGTTAATTAAGGTAATCTTTTACAAAAATCTTCTCCTCTGAAACTACTTGGCCAAATTAATCCAAACTTGGCCACAATCATCTTTGGGGTATCTAGTTTAAAAAATGTGTGGCGTGACCTGGTCAACCAACCAAGATGGCCGCCACAGCTAAAAATAGAACAAAGGGGTAAAATGCAGTTTTTGGCTTATAACTCAAAAACCAAAGCATTTTGAGGAAATCTGACATGGGATAAAAACGTTTATCAGGTCAAGATCTATCTGCCCTAAAATTTTCAGATGAATCGGTCAATCGGTTGTTGGGTTGCTGCCCCTGAATTGGTAATTTTGAGGAAATTTTGCTGTTTTTGGTTATTATCTTGAATATTATTATAGATAGAGATAAACTGTAAACAGCAATAATGTTCAGCAAAGTAAGATCTACAAATAAGTCAACATGACCAAAATGGTCAGTTGACCCGTTTAGGAGTTATTGCCCTTTATAGTCAATTTTTAACCATTTTTCGTAAATTAAAGTAATCTTTTACAAAAATCTTCTCCTCTGAAACTACTTGGCCAAATTAATCCAAACATGGCCACAATCATCTTTGGGGTATCTAGTTTAAAAAATGTGTGGCGTGACCTGGTCAACCAACCAAGATGGCCGCCACCGCTAAAAATAGAACATAGGGGTAAAATGCAGTTTTTGGCTTATAACTCAAAAACCAAAGCATTTTGAGGAAATCTGACAGGGGATAAAAATGTTTATCAGGTCAAGAACTATCTGCCCTGAAATTTTCAGATGAATCGGTCAATCGGTTGTTGGGTTGCTGCCCCTGAATTGGTAATTTTGAAGAAATTTTGCTGTTTTTGGTTATTATCTTGAATATTATTATAGTTAGAGATAAACTGTAAACAGCAATAATGTTCAGCAAAGTAAGATCTACAAATAAGTCAACATGACCTAAATGGTCAATTGACCCCTTAAGGAGTTATTGCCCTTTATAGTCAATTTTTAACAATTTTCATTAATTTGGTAAATTTATGTAAATTTTTACCAAATATAGTTCTCTGTTACTAATGGGCAAAGTTCATGATGGATATAATTGTAAGAAGCAAAATCGTTCAGTAAAGTAAGAACTTCAAACACATCACCATCACCAAAATACAATTTTGTCATGAATCCATTTGTGTCCTTTGTTTAATATGCACATAGACCAAGGTGAGCGACACAGGCTCTTTAGAGCCTCTAGTTATGAATGCTATAAATCTTTTAAATTTTACATCATTGAAATCATTTCTTACGTAGATATACTAATTGAGGTACTTTGATACATGTAGCAAAAATGAAACCCAGCAAAAAAGTATAAAAACAAATAAAGTAAATTGTCTCTAGTGAACATATCACAAGTAAAAATCTATGCCAATGTTTCCATGATACATTGTTTTTAAAATCATGAGGATTTACTTTTGCTGTTTTACAATACAACAGTAGGTTTACTTTTGAATGACTGGTACTCAGACACTGTACTATTTTTGCACGTCATGTAGATGTTAGGAACATATGAGAAATTAATACTTAAACATTATTGAAATTTTCTTCATTTTTCAGGAAACCAGAGAGAACATTAGAGGGAAAAATACGAGTCTCAGTGAATGTTGTTAGCAAAGGGGTGTTTACTGGTGTCGGAAGAAATTACAGGATTGCTAAAAGTGCTGCTGCCAAAAAAGCCTTACGAGGAATAAAAACTATGCAAGCTCAGGGACTGGTGCAATAGATATCATAGAAAACCAAAAAATGTGCCATAATTTACTGTAGATTCATTTTTAAATGTTTTCACATTTTTTCTAAAACATTGAATAGAAATTAAAGTCATGAATCAAAATATCAAAGGGAAAGCTTATACTTAGTTCACATGAGTGAAGACAAAACAGAGTTATTACTTAATCATGTTTAGGTTGTGTTTAAACTTAAAAGTTGTTAGACCGAAACAGTCAATATATTTTTTGGATGTACATCTTTGATTTATGAAGTCTCCTTTTTGTTCATATGTCTGACTTTTTTAAATTTACCTCACTTTTTGGTGTTATTCAGTTTTTGTGAAAGTGTAAACCTAGTCCCTTCATATGAAGGTATGATACAATTTTGGTATGTAAAATATATTGTCATGACTTACTTTTCTAGATATTTCAGTTTTGTTATGGCTTATTTATGGAGAAATATAGGCAATTTCAGATAAGTGCAATATTTGAACAAAACATCACAGAAAGAGATAATTTCTGTTGGTTGTCTATGAATATATTCTTTAGTTTATAGATTTTCTAGTTTTCTATATTATTATCAATGGATATAAGTTAATTAATTTATACAATTCGAATTCTTACAATTACATGTGTGGTAAAAGATTTTGACACCAAAATACATACAGAAAAAGATTTGACACTTAAATTTCAGTTGCGTTGATATAAAATTCATGGGGGTTACCAAATTCATTTCTGCTGTATGAATAAATCAAATGTATTTGTACTATCTTAAATGTTAAACATTTAATCGTAAGTCACAGATTCCTGAAATTTCATATCAAGCTTCCTGAGAGCATTCTATACTGTGTGATGTGTTTTTACATTTATATCTTGTCAACTTCCAGTTTTAATACTAAATACTTATATATTTTTCCTCATAATTGGCATTGATGATATTTTTGTCACAGTTTTCTCAGGTTCTATGAATCAGAGCTTCCTGTATAGTATCTAGCTTCATGTGAGCATGTTAAACTGGTGGATAACAGAATGATGAAACATATATTATAGTTAGGCACCTGCTATTATGGAAATATTTGAGGAACTTTTTCCATTTTTCAAAATTTTAACAAGCTGGTACCAAATTTTGTTTTCATATCTTTGAACTTCACAGAAATTTTGCAGACCTTTAGAAGTTGTTAACCTTCCATTATGTAGTTATTTAAACCTATAGAAGTTGTTAACCTTCCATTATGTAGTTATTTAAACCTATAGAAGTTGTTAACCTTCCATTATGTAGTTATTTAAACCTATAGAAGTTGTTAACCTTCCATTAGGTAGTTATTTAAACCTATAGAAGTTGTTAACCTTCCATTATGTAGTTATTTAAACCTATAGAAGTTGTTAACCTTCCATTAGGTAGTTATTTAAACCTATAGAAGTTGTTAACCTTCCATTATGTAGTTATTTAAACCTTTAGAAGTTGTTAACCTTCCATTATGTAGTTATTTCATGATTTTGCCATTGTTACCTTTTATATTTCCATTATATTCAAATTCATTATAGTTTATTGTTTAAAAAGCAAACAGTGCAACCAGACCAGTAGAGGGACTGAGTCTTTGATATGATATTTTCTCTCTATTCAATGGTTCCTCACAGAATATTACCTGGTATAGAACTTTAAGTAAAACTTTAAACTATTCTACCTCTCTATTTGTCATGTGAACAACTTGTGAAACAACTTATTATTATTTCGACTCAAATTTTAACTGAAGATTTGTAAGTGAAATAATTTCACGCAGTATATATATAGAAAGAAGAAACTACAGTATAAATGTATTATGTTCTCACTGTTACTTAATCATTAGGTTTCACACATCTTTTCATCTGTATTTTATAAGAGTGCTTATACCTTTGTTTTAAGGTATTATGACCATAAAACGTGCTGAGTCTTTGTTTAAGATATCAAGATCATAAATAGTGCTATATCTTTAATTTAAGGTATCATAATTGTTAAAAGTGCCGATTCTTTGTTTTAAGGTATTACAAAATGTATGACCATAAAAATTGCTGATTCTTTGTTTTAATTTGTTATGACCATAAAAAGTGGTGATTCTTTGTAAGTATCATGACCATATAATAATAAATGACTTGCATTTTCCATTCAAAACATGCATCGTTTAGAAAATATTCAAAAACTATATTCATTTTGTAAATTTCTTAGATGAAGTAAGTAATTCAGACAGTGTTTTACTAATTGTCCTACTCAGGAATGTTAAATCTGGCAAGAGTACAGATTTTATAAATTATGATTTAAATAATTGTTTTCAAAAACTGTAATAAAAATTAATATCACTAGTTTTGTAATGGTCCTGTGAACAGTTTCACAAAAATTCTTAAGACTAAAGTAAGCATATTGAAATTTTTCATGACTGGCTTAAAATCAACTTCAATAGTAAGATTTTTTGCATAATTGATTACAGATTCTAGCTAATGAATGTATATTGAACAAACAAATGAAAATATATCTAACTGGCTACAAATCCAATTATTTAATTAATCTTAGGAACAAAAATATATAATGAATTTTAGTTTTGAATATTGTATGTTATTGTGTGTAATTGAAGTAAGAAAAAAATATTTTTTAAGGGCTAATATGGTAATATGCATATACATGTCTAAAAAAACATTATATCTGGTCATTATTGCAGTCTGCACTCAGATTAAACAGTAAAATTTTTGCTGTTAAGAGTGTAGAAACCATCATATTTTTACAGCCAATTTGACAAAAAGGAAACTTTGTCAGTTAACAATTAAGTGCCAGTCTTTGTAAGAATCACACAATTTAGAAGAATTGAAAAACATAACTGGAAAAACCAGCCAACCTAACCATTCTATTTCTAAGTTACCCTCGTCCTGAGTTAGAAATGGTAGGTCTTTTGTTTCTTCTTGTCTGGTAATTACAGAATTCTCCACATAACTTTTGGTTAGAATGCTTGCAAGTTACAGAATTAACTCCCCCTTATTTGGTAATTTTTAGTACATTTCAAACAAATAATATCTAGAAATACAAAAACAGGAAATGGAAACTAATGGTATATTATGTACCATTATACATTTTGAACTTAAACCAATGTAAACTTAAGTGGGTTTTTTGTTTGTCATCGATTCTTATACAGATTGGCACTTAATTACAACATAATCAGTGGCAATTAGATGATTATTATAAATAATGATCTGTTTATTTTCATTCCAGTTTATTGAATGTGATATTTAGTCAAAATAAACTGTATTTGCTGGTCAGTTTTATTTGTTTGTGTTACCAAACCATCATTGAATTTGTTCCATCAAGAAGTAAGAGTTGTTCAGCTTTTCATTCACTTAGCCATGTGACCAATTGCCATCTTTTGACATCTTTACTAAATTTATAAAAAAAAAATGTTTGTTTCAGTGCATTGAAGAGGTCTTTTGTTGGAAATACTGTACCTTGCATCAGATTTTGTTGCATTTAAAAGTAATAAAATTAAGAATGGAGTTCAATTGGGGAATATGTCAAAGAGACAACAACCACCAATTTTTCATCAGCGTAGCAAGAAAATCGTGCACCCATAGGCTGACCCCCTAAATAAAATTGTGTACTAGTTCAGTGAAAATGGATGTCTTACTAAACTCCAAAACATATAAATGAACTAAAATTTAAAAAAAAAACATGCAAGACTAACAGCTGGCCCCTAAACAAAAATGTGTACTGGTTAAGTGATAATGGATGTCATACTTAACCAAGAAATATACACTTGAAACAGCCAGGTGCTCCGCAGGGCCCATCCTTATACAACCGCAGAGGTCAAACCCTGCACAGTTGGGGCAAGTATGGACAAAACATTTAAGCTTGATACAGCTCTGTATTTGAATTGTGATCAAATTTTTGACATTATATGGGTTTCTTACACAAATCAAATGTCAAGATCTTACAAATCTATTGCACAATATTATGCAATTAAAGATTTCTTTTTCAAACTTTTTTTGCAATTAGTCCAAAATCTGACATTTCTTTATACACATTTTACAAGTAGTGTAAGGGAGGTAAATCTGAACATACTCAACATTGTATGTTAAAGCTTTTGAATTACCTCCCTTTCACTGCTTTTAAATTGTCTTAATTGTCCATTGACCAGAAAAACCTAGTTTTCCCCCTTTTTTGTCCCTAATTCCATAACATTTTGAGCCATAACCCCCAAAAGTCAATACTAACTATCCCTTCATGGTATGGAAACTTGTGGTATAATTTCAGAGAGATTCATACACTTAAACACAAGTTATTGTTTGAAAACTACAAAAATGCTTATTTTGGGGCCCCTTTTTGGCCCCTTATTCCAAAACTATTTGGACCATAACCCCCAAAATCAATCCCAACCTTCCTTTAGTGGTATTGAACCTTCTGTTAAAAATTTATAATGATCCATTCACTAAAACTTAATTTATTGTCAGGAAACTAAATGCGTCTTCGGACGACGACACAGATGACGACGACATGATAGCATTATATAACGCAAAAAATGCTTTGCGGTTGTATAAAAATTAAAAATCATACAAGACTTACAAAGGCCAAAGGCTCCTGACTTAGGACAGGCGCAAAAATACAGCTGGGTTACACATGTTTTGTGAGATCTCAACCCTCCCCCAGTAAAACTCACAAGTTCTTGATTTTTTCAACTTTGGAAATTCCATAAAACACTGGGTTAAAACTTTTTTTACAAATACCAAATCAGCAATAACACAGAATAATTTTCTATCAGATTTTTTTACAATTGAAAGAGGTTGCAGACAAGGGGATCCTTTATCCCCTTACATTTTCTTGTTATGTGCAGAAATTTTAGGACTATTACTTAGAAAAAACGAAAATATAAAAGGTATTACTATTGAAGACTCAGAATTTTCGATCTCACAATATGCTGATGACACCACACTTATTTTAGATGGTTCACCAGAATCCTTAGATGCATCTCTTTGTGTTTTATTACATAATCAATTGTTATGTAATTAGTTGCTATATTGTGTTGTCCACACTTGAATGAATTTAGCATCTTTGTTCTACATAACATCCCAAAATATTTTATAGATTCTTGAACAACACAGCTTGACCTCCAAAACTGTGTACAAAATGTATCAGATTTCCAAAAGCATCAATAGAACAAATTTTATATCCAATTGAATTTAGTGATCTCTTATGAATTGATGTTGCAAACTTCATTGAAGATTTATGAGAGAAGGAAATACAATAGGAAAAATCTGAGACACAGTTTTTGAGGTCAAACTGTGTTGTGCAAGAATCTATAAAATATTTTGGGATGCTATGAATAACAAAGAAGATAAATTCATTCAAGTATGGACATCACAATATAGCAACTAATTACATAACAATTAATTATGTAATAATTATGTCATAATGAAATTATCACAATTTGAAAGATTAATCCTTCATCTTTCTTTTGGTACTTCATTTATAAAATTTAAAGAAGGATGAGGGGAATTACATCAGTTTAAAGATGTCTGATTGGGGATGAAAAATCTTTGTATTGTGCTACCTTAAATCTAAAACAATGCATCAAAGGATTAAAACTAACTTGGATAAGAAGAATGATTAAGCAAACTAATAACTATTGTAAGTTACTAACTTGTACTGAAAAAGTTAAATTAAATGAATTATTCTTGGTAGGTCCAAGAACACAAGTTAGAAATCCTTTTTGGCAGGAGGTTTTTAATGCTTGGACTGAACTCCAAACCAAAGTAGCTATTAAAAAGGAATATGATTTTAACACATCTAATCTTTGGAATAATAAAAAAATAAAAATAAAATTGGTAATCAAATCCCTCTGTATAAAAAATGGACTGAAAAGGGAGCCTGGCTAATAAATGATGTAATTGATAATGATGGACATTTAATGAATTGGCAGGAATTTTAAAAAAGCATATATTTCTTATATTTCAAGGAGTAATGTCAGCTGTTTATTCCTATATGAAAAGTCTTAATATTAAATTTAATCAGCTTATAAATCCTTATGGGCCAATTATACCAACTACTATTTCTATATTTATGAAATCTACAAAAGGATCAAAAGACATGTACAATGTTTTAAATGAAAAAATAACAAATATCACATCACAGGAAAAGTGGTCCCTAATCCCAAATAGACATAATATTATTTGGAATAAAATATACAGACTGCAATTTTACATTACTAAAAATTCAAAATTACAATGGCTCCAATACAGGATAAATCACAGAATATTGGGAACTAATAAAATACTCTACAAAATTAAAGTCTCACAACACAATAAATGCACTTTCTGTATGGACTCAATAGAAACTATAGAACACATATTCAAAAGTTTTTATACGACCGCAAAAATTTTAATTTTTTGGTCGTATATTGCTATCACGTTGGTGTCGTCGTCTGCGTCGTCTTTTGAATACTTTTAGTTTTCGCACTCTAACTTTAGTAAAAGTGAATAGAAATCAATGAAATTTTAACACAAGGTTTGTGACCACAAAAGGAAGGTTGGGATTGATTTTGGGAGTTTTGGTCCCAACATTTTAGGAATTAGGGGCCAAAAAGGGCCCAAATAAGCATTTTCTTGGTTTTCGCACTATAACTTTAGTTTAAGTGAATAGAAATCTATGAAATTTTGACACAGGGTTTATGACCACAAAAGAAAGGTTGGGATTGATTTTGGGAGTTTTGGTTCCAACAGTTTAGGAATTAAGGGCCAAAAAAGGGCCCAAATAAGCATTATTCTTGGTTTTCGCACAATAACTTTAGTATAAGTAAATAGAAATCAATGAAATTTTAACACAAGGTTTATGACCACAAAAGGAAGGTTGGGATTGATTTTGGGAGTTTTGGTCCCAACATTTTAGGAATTAGGGGCCAAAAAGGGCCCAAATAAGCATTTTCTTGGTTTTCGCACTATAACTTTAGTTTAAGTGAATAGAAATCTATGAAATTTTGACACAGGGTTTATGACCACAAAAGAAAGGTTGGGATTGATTTTGGGAGTTTTGGTTCCAACAGTTTAGGAATTAAGGGCCAAAAAAGGGCCCAAGTAAGCATTATTCTTGGTTTTCGCACAATAACTTTAGTATAAGTAAATAGAAATCAATGAAATTTTAACACAAGGTTTATGACCACAAAAGGAAGGTTGGGATTGATTTTTGGAGTTGCGGTCACAACAGTTTATGAATTAGGGGCCAAAAAGGGGCCCAAATAAGCATTATTTTTGGTTTTTGCACCATAACTTTAGTATAAGTAAATAGAAATCTATGAAATTTAAACACAAGGTTTATGACCATAAAAGGAAGGTTGGGTTTGATTTTGGGAGTTTTGGTCCTAACAGTTTAGGAAAAAGGGGCCCAAAGGGTCCAAAATTGAACTTTGTGTGATTTCATCAAAAATTGAATAATTGGGGTTCTTTATATGCCGAATCTAACTATGTATGTAGATTCTTAATTTTTGGTCCCGTTATCAAATTGGTCTACATTAAGGTCCAAAGGGTCCAAAATTAAACTTAGTTTGATTTTAACAAAAATTGAATCCTTGGGGTTCTTTGATATGCTGAATTTAAAAATGTACTTAGATTTTTAATTATTGGCCTAGTTTTCAAGTTGGTCCAAATGGGGGTCCAAAATTAAACTTTGTTTGATTTCATCAAAAATTGAATAAATGGGTTCTTTGATATGCCAAATCTAACTGTGTGTAGATTCTTAATTTTTGGTCCAGTTTTCAAATTGGTCTACATTAAGGTCCAAAGGGTCCAAAATTAAACTAAGTTTGGTTTTAACAAAAATTAAATTCTTGGGCTTATTTGATATGCTTTATCTAAATATGTACTTTGATTTTTGATTATGGGCCCAGTTTTCAAGTTGGTCCAAATCAGGATTCCATATCAAGTATTGTGCAATAGCAAGAAATTTTCAATTGCACAGTATTGCACAATAGCAAGAAATATCTAATTACACAATATTGTGCAATAGCAATTAATTTTCAATTGGAGTTATCTTTCTTTGTATAGAATAGTAGTTGATAATATATGTTGGAAATTTGCCAGACATGACTATGATGTCATTTTCTATTTTTATTTGCCAATAACTTTATGTAAATAACTTCATTGGAAATTTGCCAATATAAAATGTTGCTGATGAAGCTTTTTTTCCTTATCTTATCTAAAATGTTTTTAGATAATGTATGTTGGACATTTGCCAGACATGACTATGATGTCATTTTCTATTTTTATTTGCCAATAACTTTATGTAAATAACTTCATTGGAAATTTGCCAATATAAAATGTTGCTGATGAAGTTTTTTTTATTGTTTTATACAATAAACAATGTATATTCACTTTTACTACCAACCAATCTTTACCATTCAGTGATAACAAGCACTTTATTTTACATTTTAATATTTTATGATGTATTTAAAAGAGTAGTTATTGTTGCAAACTCCATTAGAAATTTGAATTGATATCAGTTTTGGAAAAAGGGAAACGGGGATGTGAAAAAAAAGGGGGGGGTTTAAATTTTTCTCTTCAGATTTCATAAATAAAAAGAAAATTTCTTCAAACATTTTTTTGAGAGGATTAATATTCAACAGCATAGTGAATTGCTCAAAGGCAAAAAAAACCTTTTAAGTTCATTAGACCACATTCATTCTGTGTCAGAAACCTATGCTGTGTCAACTATTTAATTTTAGATTTAAAAAGTTTGAAGAAGAAATCTTTAATTGATTTGTAAAATCTTGACATTTGTTTTGTGTAAAAAAAACCCATGTAATGTCAAAAATTTGATCACAATCCAAATTCAGAGCTGTATCACGCTTGAATGCTTTGTCCATACTTGCCCAACTGTTCAGGGTTCGACCTCTGCGGTCGTATAAAGCTGCGCCCTGCGGAGCACCTGGTGTCTTATTTTATTGATGTTTGGGAAGAACTTAATAAATATATATTCAATATAAGTCCAAATTGAACTACCACTTAATTTAGATATTGTCTTATTTGGGATATTAGAAAAAACAGAAAAAAACTACATAAAGAAATCTCATAATACTATTAACTAAATATTATATATACAAAAAAAAAAATGCAATGTGGACAAGTAAATATTGTAGCCTTAGAAAATTTGTTTATTGAAAAAATAATATTTTATAAAAATAAACCATTGCAAAGAGCGTACGCCTGCTGGAACCCCTGGCTCCAACTAATATAATGATTTTATAAGTTAACTTTCATGTAATAAAAATATCTACCCAATCCATGCTACCTGAGATTCAGATTTTCTGTTCTTTTTTTAAATTATTATTAATATTATATGTTTATAGAATGATTCAAAATATCAACTTTATGTACTTGTCTCGATTTTGCTTACTTACTATTATTATTATATATGTAGTTTTTTGCCAATAAACACATTACAAAAAAAAAAAAAAAAAAAAAAAAAATTGTGGATTTCGTAGGGACAGGCGACCCACGAATACAAATGTTCAAGGAATACCAAAATTTCAAAAGGCTATGTATACTGAGACCGTCAAAACCACGAAATCAAATATCCACAAATATGCAAGTTTTCAGTAATTCACGAAGATTGATATCTACGAAAATAAATGAATCTACAGTACCATTGCAGAAGTTTGCCTACATAATGTAACTTCTTATTTAACTTCAACTTTCTTTCTTTAGTTGTTTAAGATTTCAATGAATTACTGTTGTCACAAAATTGGTTTTTGCCCAGAATTCTAATCTTATGGCAATATCCATATTCCAAAACCTCATGGTATAATTGGCATACATGCCATTTCGATTCTGTAATTAGTTCTTGGTGAAATTATCCTTCACATTTCATATAAACACAAGTCTGGGAGAACATGTTTTATTTATTATCAGTAGTTGTTTCAGAAGGGTTTCACATATCTAACAGGATCTGTCTAAAGCACCTAAGATTACCCCAAAGACTTGGACAAGGTTTGAATTGTGCAGTTTTTAGCTTTAAGTGTAGTGCTTTGTAGATTGTTGTCCTCTTTTAGTCATATTTTGCCATAATTTGATAGCCTCCCTTTGACTTGTGTGATTTCTATTCTCCTTTGGTTTTTGCTTATTTTCTCAAGCTCACCTTACAAATGAGCCAAGTGAGTGAGCTTTTCTCATCCGTTTTACTAATATGTTGATAGTCCTAAATAAAAATTTTACTACAAGTTTCACATAAATTTAAAATAAGGTCAAGGTCTGATAAGGCAGCAACCATTTGATTTTCTGGGGGGGGGGGGGGGGGGCTATGGTTTTTTTTCTGGACAAATTCGAAAACAATTTTTTTCTTTCAATTTTAGCATTACATATAGTGGCAGCTGAGGGTGAAACAAACAATTTTTTTTTCTCAGAATCAAAAACAAATTATTTTTTTCTCCAAAAACTGGAAACAAACTTTTTTTTCCAAAAAAAACCATAGCCCCCCCCCCCCCCCCCAGAAAATCAAATGGTTGCTGCCTAAACCAAATCAGAAACATATGTACACCTTACTATCATTCCATACTCAAAATTTAGTTGACCTATTGCTAGTTTTCAAGAAACATCATTAACCATGAAAACTTAACATTGACCCATGAACCATGAAAATGAGGTCAAAATCAGATGAACCATCCCAGACAGACAAGTACACCCCACAATCAATCTATGCATTCAATATCGTTTCAAGTTTGTCTGTGACCGGAAAAAACTCGTCTATTATGCGCGCCTTTATGACGTCCTTTACCAGATAGAGGGGATCGCCTGTATTCTTGCACTTTTAAACGTTCATCAAGCGCCTTAGTGATCGTCAATGTGCAGGATAAACCAGAAATTTTATTTGTTCTTTAGGTACTTAAAGTCAAATGAAACCTCAAATTAAAAAAAAGGATGCATATGGTTTTTTTTTTTATAACAAAATGGATTGTTTTCATTATTAAACTTATGTACATATATTTTTTCTGAAGAAAATTCTTTAATTTGTCCACATTTAGAGCAAGTTTACTTTTTTTAATTGCTTGCTTCCAGGAAGCAATTCGTCAACATATTTTTCGTATGCAAAGTGACCTTACCGTGAACCTTCTGGTAAAAATCCGGTGATTGCAATACACATGGATCTGTCACAGAAATAAACTATTATCTGATTGTACATGTTAAACACGTTCTCAATATCCATGCCTTTTTGTTGATTGTTTACTATAAGGTGACAATCCGTAAACTTTGGAGTCAAAACACTGCATTTAATGAGCTGCCATATTTGTTAAATCATAACAAACAGAGAGAAAAAAAAATGACAATTATACGAAATATTTGCGTAACCAGATGCTCTGCAGGGTGCAGCTTTATACGACTGCAGAGTTCGAACCCTGACCATTGGGGCAAGTATGGACACAACATTCAACTTTAAATTTTAATGTGGACCAATCTGATAACCGGGCCCAAACATCAAAAATTTAAATACATGGTTAGATTAAGCCTATATCAATGAACCACATATATACAATTTTTGTTGAAATCAAACAAAGTTTAATTTTGGACCGTAATTTGGACCAACTTGAAAACTGGGCCTATAATCAAAAATTTAAATACAGGTTTAGATTCAGCATATCAAAGAACCCCAAGGATTCAATTTTTGTTGATATCAAACAAAGTTTAATTTCGGACCACGATTTGGACCAACTTGAAAACTGGGCCCATAATAAAAATTATAAGTACATGTTTAGATTCAGCATATCAAAGAACCCAAAGGATTCAATTTTTGTTGAAATCAAACAAAGTTTAATTTTCGACCCCAATTTGGACCAACTTGAAAACTGGGCCAATAATAAACCAGGTGCTCCGCAGGGCGCAGCTTTATACGACCGCAGAGGTCGAACCCTGAACAGTTGAGGCAAGTATGGACAAAACATTCAAGCGTGATACAGCTCTGAATTTGGATTGTGATCAAATTTTTGACATTACATGGGTTTTTCTACACAAAACAAATGTCAAGATTTTACAAATCAATTAAAGATTTCTTCTTCAAACTTATTTAAATCTAAAATTAAATAGTTGACACAGCATAGGTTTCTGACACAGAATGAATGTGGTCTAATGAACTTAAAAAAATTTTTTTGCCTTTAAGCAATTCACTATGCTGTTGAATATTAATCCTCTCAAAAAAATGTTTGAAGAAATTTCTTTTTATTTATGAAATCTGAAATGAGAAAAATTTACCCCCCCCCCCCCCCCCCCCCCCCATTTTTTTTTCACATCCCCGTTTCCCTTTTTCCAAAACTGATATCAATTCAAATTTCTAATGGAGTTTGCAACAATAACTACTCTTTTAAATACATCATAAAATATTAAAATGTAAAGTAAAGTGCTTGTTATCACTGAATGGTAAAGATTGGTTGGTAGTAAAAGTGAATATACATTGTTTATTGTATAAAACAATAAAAAAAAACTTCATCAGCAACATTTTATATTGGCAAATTTCCAATGAAGTTATTTACATAAAGTTATTGGCAAATAAAAATAGAAAATGACATCATAGTCATGTCTGGCAAATGTCCAACATACCTTATCTAAAAACATTTTAGATAAGATAAGGAAAAAAAGCTTCATCAGCAACATTTTATATTGGCAAATTTCCAATGAAGTTATTTACATAAAGTTATTGACAAATAAAAATAGAAATAAAAATAGAAAATGACATCATAGTCATGTCTGGCAAATTTCCAACATATATTATCAACTACTATTCTATACAAAGAAAGATAACTCCAATTGAAAATTAATTGCTATTGCACAATATTGTGCAATTAGATATTTCTTGCTATTGTGCAATACTGTGCAATTGAAAATTTCTTGCTATTGCACAATACTTGATATGGAATCCTGATTTGGACCAACTTGAAAACTGGGCCCATAATCAAAAATCAAAGTACATGTTTAGATAAAGCATATCAAATAAGCCCAAGAATTTAATTTTTGTTAAAATCAAACTTAGTTTAATTTTGGACCCTTTGGACCTTAATGTAGACCAATTTGAAAACTGGACCAAAAATTAAGAATCTACATACACAGTTAGATTTGGCATATCAAAGAACCCATTTATTCAATTTTTGATGAAATCAAACAAAGTTTAATTTTGGACCCCCATTTGGACCAACTTGAAAACTAGGCCAATAATTAAAAATCTAAGTACATTTTTAAATTCAGCATATCAAAGAACCCCAAGGATTCAATTTTTGTTAAAATCAACCAAAGTTTAATTTTGGACCCTTTGGACCTTAATGTAGACCAATTTGAAAACGGGACCAAAAATTAAGAATCTACATACATAGTTAGATTCGGCATATCAAAGAACCCCAATTATTCAATTTTTGATGAAATCACACAAAGTTCAATTTTGGACCCTTTGGGCCCCTTATTCCTAAACTGTTGGGACCAAAACTCCCAAAATCAAACCCAACCTTCCTTTTATGGTCATAAACCTTGTGTTTAAATTTCATAGATTTCTATTTACTTATACTAAAGTTATGGTGCAAAAACCAAGAATAATGCTTATTTGGGCCCCTTTTTGGCCCCTAATTCATAAACTGTTGTGACCTCAACTCCAACCAGGTGCTCCGCAGGGCGCAGCTTTATACGACCGCAGAGGTCGAACCCTGAACAGTTGGGGCAAGTATGGACAAAACATTCAAGCGTGATACAGCTCTGAATTTGGATTGTGATCAAATTTTTGACATTACATGGTTTTTTTTACACAAAACAAATGTCAAGATTTTACAAATCAATTAAAGATTTCTTCTTCAAACTTATTTAAATCTAAAATTAAATAGTTGACACAGCATAGGTTTCTGATACAGAATGAATGTGGTCTAATGAACTTAAAAAATTTTTTTTGCCTTTGAGCAATTCACTATGCTGTTGAATATTAATCCTCTCAAAAAAATGTTTGAAGAAATTTTCTTTTTATTTATGAAATCTGAAATGAGAAAAATTTAACCCCCCCCCCATTTTTTTTTTACATCCCCGTTTCCCTTTTTCCAAAACTGATATCAATTCAAATTTTTAATGGAGTTTGCAACAATAACTACTCTTTTAAATACATCATAAAATATTAAAATGTAAAATAAAGTGCTTGTTATCACTGAATGGTAAAGATTGGTTGGTAGTAAAAGTGAATATAAATTGTTTATTGTATAAAACAATAAAAAAAACTTCATCAGAAACATTTTATATTGGCAAATTTCCAATGAAGTTATTTACATAAAGTTATTGGCAAATAAAAATAGAAAATGACATCATAGTCATGTCTGGCAAATGTCCAACATACATTATCTAAAAACATTTTAGATAAGATAAGGGAAAAAAGCTTCATCAGCAACATTTTATATTGGCAAATTTCCAATGAAGTTATTTACATAAAGTTATTGGCAAATAAAAATAGAAAATGACATCATAGTCATGTCTGGCAAATTTCCAACATATATTATCAACTACTATTCTATACAAAGAAAGATAACTCCAATTGAAAATTAATATCTATTGCACAATATTGTGCAATTAGATATTTCTTGCTATTGTGCAATACTGTGCAATTGAAAATTTTTTGCTATTGCACAATACTTGATATGGAATCCTGATTTGGACCAACTTGAAAACTGGGCCCATAATCAAAAATCAAAGTACATGTTTAGATAAAGCATATCAAATAAGCCCAAGAATTTAATTTTTGTTAAAATCAAACTTAGTTTAATTTTGGACCCTTTGGACCTTAATGTAGACCAATTTGAAAACTGGACCAAAAATTAAGAATCTACATACACAGTTAGATTTGGCATATCAAAGAACCCATTTATTCAATTTTTGATGAAATCAAACAAAGTTTAATTTTGGACCCCCATTTGGACCAACTTGAAAACTAGGCCAATAATTAAAAATCTAAGTACATTTTTAAATTCAGCATATCAAAGAACCCCAAGGATTCAATTTTTGTTAAAATCAAACTAAGTTTAATTTTGGACCCTTTGGACCTTAATGTAGACCAATTTGAAAACGGGACCAAAAATTAAGAATCTACATACATAGTTAGATTCGGCATATCAAAGAACCCCAATTATTCAATTTTTGATGAAATCACACAAAGTTCAATTTTGGACCCTTTGGGCCCCTTATTCCTAAACTGTTAGGACCAAAACTCCCAAAATCAAACCCAACCTTCCTTTTATGGTCATAAACCTTGTGTTTAAATTTCATAGATTTCTATTTACTTATACTAAAGTTATGGTGCAAAAACCAAAAATAATGCTTATTTGGGCCCCTTTTTGGCCCCTAATTCATAAACTGTTGTGACCTCAACTCCAAAAAATCAATCCCAACCTTCCTTTTGTGGTCATAAACCTTGTGTTTAAATTTCATTGATTTCTATTTACTTATACTAAAGTTATTGTGCGAAAACCAAGAATAATGCTTATTTGGGCCCTTTTTTGGCCCTTAATTCCTAAACTGTTGGAAACAAACCTCCCAAAATCAATCCCAACTGTCCTTTTGTGGTCATAAACCCTGTGTCAAAATTTCATAGATTTCTATTCACTTAAACTAAAGTTATAGTGCGAAAACTAAGAAAATGCTTATTTGGGCCCTTTTTGGCCCCTAATTCCTAAAATGTTGGGACCAAAACTCCCAAAATCAATCCCAACCTTCCTTTTGTAGTCACAAACCTTGTGTTAAAATTTCATTGATTTCTATTCACTTTTACTAAAGTTAAGAGTGCGAAAACTAAAAGTATTCGGACGACGACGACGACGACGACGACGACGCCAACGTGATAGCAATATACGACCAAAAAATTAAAATTTTTGCGGTCGTATAAAAATCTAAGTACATGTTAAGATTCAGCATATCAAAGAACCCCAAGAATTCATTTTTTGTTAAAATCAAACTTAGTTTAATTTTGGACCCTTTGGACCTTAATGTAGACCAATTTGAAAATGAGACCAAAAATTAAGAATCTACATACACAGTTAGATTCGGCATATCAAAGAACCCCAATTATTTAATTTTTTATGAATTTAAACAAAGTTTAATTTTGGACCCTTTGGGCCCCTTATTCCTAAATTGTTGGGACCAAAACTCCCAAAATCAATCCCAACCTTCCTTTTATGGACATAAACCTTGTGTTTAAATTTCATAGTTTTCTATTTACTAATACTTAAGTTATGGTGCGAAAACCAAGAAAAATGCTTATTTGGGCCCCTTTTTGGCCCCTTATTTCTAAACTGTTGGGACCTCAACTCCCAAAATCAATCCCAACCTTCCTTTTGTATTCATAAACCTTGTGTTTTAATTTCATTTATTTCTATATACTTATACTAAAGTTATGATGCGAAAACCAAAAATAATGCTTATTTGGGCCCTTTTTTGGCCCCTAATTCCTAAACTGTTGGGACCAAAACTCTCAAAATCAATTCAAACCTTCCTTTAGTGGTCATAAACCTTGTCTCAAAATTTCATAGATTTCTATTTACTTAAACTAAAGTTATAGTGCAAAAACCAAGAAAATGCTTATTTGGGCCCTTTTTGGTCCCTAATTCCCAAACTGTTGGGACCGAAACTTCCAAAATCAATTCCAACCTTTCTTTTATGGTCATAAACCTTGTGTTTAAATTTCTTAGATTTCTATTCATTTATACTAAAGTTATAGTGCAAAAACCAAAAGTCTTCGGACGCCGATGACGCCGCCAACGTGATGCCAATATACAACCAAAAAATTTTCAATTTTTGCAGTCGTATAAAAAATTATAAAATTGTGCACAGAAGACTAATTTTATGATATATACATACTTACTTACTACTTACTTATCCTCTTCATCCCAAGTGGGACATAAGGCCACAACAAACTGCCTCCACTTCTCTCTGTCCTTAGCCATGTACTGGGCTTGGCCCCAGGTGTATCCCATTGCTTCTAATTCTGCTGTTACAGTTCTTCGCCAGGTGATTCTAGGCCTCCCTGGTTTTCTTTTTCCTGGTGGTGTCCAATATAAAGCTGTTTTAGGTGTGCGGTGTTGTGGCATTCTCAGTACATGACCTAACCATCTAAATCTTCGTTGTTTAATTTCTTCTGTTATGCTCTTAGCATTGCATTTCTTCAAAAGGCTCTTGTTGCTGATCTTATTTGGCCAGAATATTTTGTTGATTTTTCTAAGGCAGCTAGTATGGAAAGCATCTACTTTTTGAAGGTCACTCACTAAAACACGCCATGTTTCCGAACCATACAGTAGGACAGAT
The DNA here is from genome assembly GCF_965363235.1 of Mytilus galloprovincialis. Taxonomy (NCBI): domain Eukaryota; kingdom Metazoa; phylum Mollusca; class Bivalvia; order Mytilida; family Mytilidae; genus Mytilus; species Mytilus galloprovincialis. The sequence continues at coordinate 25,152,156 of NC_134840.1, read as the reverse complement.
TTTACATTGCTGTTGTAAATTCGCAGTTTGGTCCTTAAACTGTACTGGTTAGACTTCCAGATTGTATGAAGTCTAGCAAATGTTGCGCGTGCCTTAGATAGTCTTGCCTTTATATCCTTCCCTGTTCCATTATCTTTGCTTATGATGCTTCCAAGGTAGGTGAAATCGTCAACACTGTCCACTGGCAGATCATTGATTGTTATTGGTGTTGTATTTCTATTGTTTATTGACATTACCTTGGTCTTCTTGGTATTGACATTCAGACCAGTTTGTTTTGCATAGTTGGTAAGTATGTTGGTCTTCTCTTGGAGGTGTTCACTTGTTGTTGATAATATGGCAATGTCATCAGCAAAATCAAGGTCTTCTAGCTGGTTAAACATGGTCCACTGGATACCCCTTTTCTTGTCTGATGTTGTATTTCTTTGTATCCAGTCAATGGCCAATAAAAATAGGATTGGTGACATAATACATCCTTGTCTTACACCAGATTTTACTTCAAATGAGTCTGAGATAGAGCTATCAAGGATGACACTGCATTCAAAGCTGTTGTAGAAGGCTTTTATTAGCATCAATATCTTAGGTGGAATTCCATATGATCTTACAATTTTCCAAAGAGTTTCTCTATGGATACTGTCAAAGGCCTTTTTGAAGTCAATGAAATTAATGAAAAGTGGTGTGTTCCATTCAATGCATTGCTCGATGATGTTCCTCAGAGTGAAAATTTGGTCAATGCATCCTCTGCCTCTTCTAAAGCCTGCTTGTTCTTCTCTAAGCTTTTCATCTACAATTTTATCAATTCTTTTTAGAAGAATTTTGCAAAAGACCTTACTAGGGACAGAAAGTAATGTAATCCCTCTCCAGTTGTCACAGTTGCGTAGATTGCCTTTCTTTGGTAATTTTACAATCAGGCCTTTGCTCCAGTCTGATGGAATGTTCCCTTCTTCCCAGATGACAAGGAAAAGATTGTGGAGTACTTTGGATGATGTTTCTAAGTCTGCCTTTAACATCTCTGCGTGAATGGAATCAATGCCTGGTGCCTTCCCCGTCTTCAATGATTTAATGGCATTTCTTACTTCATCTATAGTTGGTGGTTCTGTGTTGATGTTTAAATCGTCTTCTGATGGTTCAGGGGTAGCTATGAAATCAGGCTCAGGGCAGTTTAATACCTCTTTGAAATGTTGGACCCACCTTTCTGCTTGTTCCCTTTCTGTTTTCAATGCTTTGCCATTTTTGTCGTTTACATGTGCTGTCTGTGCATTTGATGTTCCACAGAGTTGTTTGGTGATTTTGTAAACTGTACTTAACTCTCCAAGAATGGCTGCCTTTTCTGCTTCTTTTGCAAGGTCCTCCAAATATTGTCTTTTATTTTTTCTCGCACTTCTTTTGACCTCTTTGTCCTTTGCTCTGTATGTTACTTGCAGTTGATCTTGTAACCTTTTGGATTTTGCATTTACTGATTTTAGTTTTATAATCTTTCTTTCTTCAATTTTTTGCCATGTTTCCGATGTTAACCAATCTTTGTTCTTTTTTGTCTTATGACCAACTGTCTTTTCTGCCGTCTTTACATAAATATCTTTGATGTTATCCCATTTTTCTTGTACACTATCTTCTCCATCATCAGACAGGCGCGTAGCTGCCTATACGCTAACACGCAGTTGCGTGCACATCGATTCGGCATGCAAAAAAAAAAATATGGCAAAATAAAAATTTATAGATTAAATGTTAAAGGAAACACCTATGTTGTCACTTTTTTAATTGATGAAATTTTATTTCATTAAATAACGTTATTTGGTTTCAAAATAAAAGTTTCATTGGAGATTATGACAAAATCGGACAGTAACTTGTATCTTTTACTAGATTTGAATTTGTAATACTCAGTCTAAGACCTGTAGTTTTTGGAGCACATATTACAGTGCACGGTTCATCAGTTTGGAATGAGATGTACCAATCGGCATTAGAATTATCAGCACCCCTCGATATCGTTGAAAATATGCCGAGGCGATGTGGTCGACAGACTACCAGAGCCAATATCACCCTGCAAACACGCCAAAACAGTATTGGAAAGTCTCATTATTTTTTGCGTTCATAGACCATATGATATGATAAGGGAACTGGAGAGTGGAGTCGCGTCTAGTATTATCAGAAAATCGCACTTTTGCGCTGTATCTGCTCCATCGTGTTGTAAGAAATATAACAAACGAAAAAATCTCAACATTATCTGAGACATACGAAACTGACCTGGCATGTGATTTTGACGAATTAAATTGGGAGGTCGCTCGATGCCGAACACGTACGCTAGTTCATAACATCTCGCGAGTGCTACCATGGAGATCTATCAGTGTACTAAGTATGTTGAAAACAAATGTACGATCAACAATGAACGACAGTTACTAGCATTACTGCATATTCATCGCGATTTCAGTGTGAATATTGACAATTAAAGTAATACAGAAGTGTGTTTCTGCCTAGACACGAAGAGCAGATGTTGGACAATTTTGAGTAAATTCTGTATCACAAATATGTGTTGTTTATGTATTACCCTATTCAGAAGATTTATTAATAGTTTTACATTCATAATTTGTTTATAAGTCCTATCTACATATAGCTCCTCTTTTAACAGTCCTATGACCGAAAACCGAAAAAAAAACATTTTTCTGCATAAAAGGGTCCCAAAAATTTTTCGCCTCGCTCCGCTCGGCGGTACATGCTTGCACATCGTTTCTTTCTAGCTACGCCCCTGTCAGAGTTATTTCATAGTTTTCTATTTACTAATACTTAAGTTATGGTGCGAAAACCAAGAAAAATGCTTATTTGGGCCCCTTTTTGGCCCCTTATTTCTAAACTGTTGGGACCTCAACTCCCAAAATCAATCCCAACCTTCCTTTTGTATTCATAAACCTTGTGTTTTAATTTCATTGATTTCTATTTACTTATACTAAAGTTATGATGCGAAAACCAAAAATAATGCTTATTTGGGCCCTTTTTTGGCCCCTAATTCCTAAACTGTTGGGACCAAAACTCTCAAAATCAATTCAAACCTTCCTTTAGTGGTCATAAACCTTGTCTCAAAATTTCATAGATTTCTATTTACTTAAACTAAAGTTATAGTGCAAAAACCAAGAAAATGCTTATTTGGGCCCTTTTTGGTCCCTAATTCCCAAGCTGTTGGGACCGAAACTTCCAAAATCAATTCCAACCTTTCTTTTATGGTCATAAACCTTGTGTTTAAATTTCTTAGATTTCTATTCATTTATACTAAAGTTATAGTGCAAAAACCAAAAGTCTTCGGACGCCGATGACGCCGCCAACGTGATGCCAATATACAACCAAAAAATTTTCAATTTTTGCAGTCGTATAAAAAATTATAAAATTGTGCACAGAAGACTAATTTTATGATATATACATGCATTGGTTAAACATTATATTTCACCAGTCACTCCTTTCATAAGACAATTTTGACAAATCTATTTGCAGAATTTGTGCAATATAGCATTATAGTTTTCCAACCACACGCTCAACATTGAAATGGAAGTGACAATGACCCGAAACGCACGAATGATGTTCACTAAAAATGAAAGTTTTTGAGGGAAATACATCGAACTCGAAAGTTGTCTATTGCTTGTAGTACATAAGAAACAAACTTAATCAAACATTTAAAACAATGATTAATGAACCATACTAATGAGGTCAGATGATTCTTGCCAGTCATTCCATACACCAAATATAGTAAACCTATTACATATAGTATATGAAAAACAAACCAAAGCACACAAACTTAACTTTAACTACTGAACCATAAATATGAGTGGCTTGTAGTATCTGATATATGGAGTTGACCACCAAAACATTACCTTGTTCACTGATCCATGAAGTATGGTAGAGGTCAGATGAACACTGTCTTACGGGCATGAGGACTTTGCAAGGTACGCACATACTGAGGATAGTTATTCTATTACTCATGATCAGAGAAATTACAATATAGCGGGTTATTTTTGCGGGGTGTAAAATTTTGCTTATTTTCACGGATGTAACAAAATTGCCCAAATAAATTCCGCCAATTTAAAAGTGTACATGCAAAGGTATTGATTATTCAAGGTAAATCGCGAAATTTTACATCCACGAAAATAACTCGCTATACAGTAACATAATTTTTTTTTTTTTTAAGAAGTCACTTCACATTGAAAATGAGGTCAAGGACAGACAATGGAGAGATGAAACTTCATAAGATGAGGCATCTTTATACAAAGTATGAAGCATCAATGTCTTCCACCTTCCAAAGTATAAAGCTTCCTTAACAGAAGTTAGCCAACGGCACCACCACCAGATAACTATCCTTATGTTTATCTTTCTGCTACAAAAGTTGCAGTCTCAACAGAAAGCATCTTCATTCAAAATTATATGAATGTTTATTTGTGAAGGACAAAAGACATATTAAACAACACACCTTTAGCGACAAATAGGTAAGGCAAAAATAGACAAAGTCTTTGTATTTTGAACATATTTATTTTTTTCTGATGATCTGATCATATATTGGTGTTTTTATTATGATATATCACTCTCTTAAACACAGTCATACTCTAATAAATACTCTAATTATGTATATGAACTCTATCAAATCCAAAAATAAACAAAACATACAAAATAAGTCCCATTTATCAAGAAAAAACAAGAATGTAAACACAGAATCCAAAAGTCTTCATAGTTAATGCCTTGTGGAGTTGTTTGGTTACAGTAACACAGAACTGGATATGTTTGTTTCAGAACATTTATGTGTATTGGCTTTTTTCATTATTCAATAGTAAACTCTTGATCAAGTAGTATTTCACCTGACTTTTCTTGAATGTATTCAAGAAAGTTTTAAATTATTATTTTTGGACGGAATCATTTACTTTGACACTCACAACAGAATCATTGGTAACTGTTGCTTGATACATTGTCATTAGACTCAAAATTTAATTGGACCTTTTTTCTTATCTTAGTTCCACAATGTCATTAGCTACTACAGAGATAACATTTACATTAAACATTCATGCTAGAAAAATTAAGTTGTCATCTCTCATGCAAAGTTTACCAGAACCTTGAAAAGTGTTGTATATAATGGTTTGAACTATTCTTATTTATTTAGATCTAGGATTTATATTGTATAAATAAATTTATCTTATATGAAATAATGAGTTCTGTACAAAACAGCCAATAATTTACAACAAAATTAAACTTTCCTATGATATTTCATATGCTTTATCTGAAACAATTCTATAAAATGAAGAAAAAAAATGAGAATATTCCTGAGTTGAATTTTTGTATTTTCAGAATGACATCACCAGGATTTAACACAAAAATCACAGGAAAGTTAAGAATAGAATCTAAACAAAATACATAACAAAACAATAAACATTTTCTGCTTCAATATTAGATACTTTATGGCAATAGTAAACAAGAATGTTCACATGGCTGTTACCATGCAGGACAATATAGAATTTAAGCAGGAATATTATCTATTTTGGTTTTTTTTTAATTAAAAAATTGGTTTTTAGGAACAGTCCTGATACATTTATTATATTTAGTAAAAATACAATTTAATTCCTGAAAGTTTCAAAGCATCAATTTACCATAAAGCCACAATAAAGGAACAGAAAATTATAAATGATTATACACAACGTGTGATATACACTTAAAATATAAGACAAGTAACACACTCAACAAGATAAAACAACCAACAATCTCTCTGTAACCATAGTAACATAATGTTTTCAACTGACACAACACAAGTGTTGTGAAAATAAAATTTGACCTGTAAATGTCAATGTTATCATAAAATGGCAGTGATAAGGATAATGATCAACAAAAGTCTATATAGGGTAATTCTTACACAAAAAAATCATACTATTTCACAATATTGGTCTTTTTATGTCATTATTCATGCAACAGTTGAATTCAAAGTTAAAAATAGTGTGGAAACAACAAAACAAAAGTTTAAACATTTAATTATACTTTATACTATAATGTGTCTAGCTGTTTATACTGTATAAAATTAATACAGACATTTTGCCTAGAATTCAGTATATCAGTTGAAACACATAAAAATAAAATATACAAAGGTGTACATTTTTGCACAAGTTTTTCCTATCAGAAAAACAAATAATTAAAAAATGTTTAATTGGGAACACATTTGCAAATGTTAACATCAGAAACTTGAAAATGTACAGAAAAAAACACTGAATGGCCTAACAGTACATAGAAATTCAGTGTTAATTATTCTGAAATTTCCTATTTTCAATTTTAGCCATGGACCATCAGATTAAGAATAAACATTTTAATGAAAATATAGCTAATATCAGAGAAACCTGTTCTCAACCTTCTTTTATCAATTTTCCTTTTTATAGACAACAAAAGTAAATTTAAAAACAAATATTGCTGATGAGCAAAAGACCAGTTTTTATTTTCCTTTTAAGTAACGAGTCACATCAGTTAAACTGATGTCAATAGGGGTAATGACATCATTGAACAATTGACTCTTACTGTGACTAAATAACTTATACATTGTGATGTCGGAAAGTTCGGGAAAATGTATAAATGTTGAAATCATATAGTATCTTAGTAAACATGTGAAAAATAACATACAAAGAAAAAAAAATGATGGCAATAATGAACATATACACAACAAACAATTAAACTCCGTTACAGTATACCCAACAATGAACACAGTATTAGTACAGATCTATCATAACAGCAGTGCATATAAACTTTGGTGCTTAAACATACTGACCTAAATACAACATCATCACCCATACATTTATACCTTTACATTTGCATCTTACATATACATTTATAAAATTAACATTTCTTTTCAATGCTGTTGTCAGTGTTTTCCATACAAAGTAAAATCTACTTCTATAAAATAGGCATTTTTTTTTTCTAAATCATTAAAATGCTAGTTTCTAGTCCCATAGATAATTTATTATGCTTTAAAAGCTAAAATTTAAAGAAACACCTTTTTAATTGAATATTCTTTTCTATTAAGACATAAGTTTAAACCTGGTTAAATGGCTGGTGTACCCATCAATTAACCAAAACCCCAAACTACGAGGACTCTATCATATATAACAAAAATATTGGTTTAAAATGTTAATTAACTTTTCCCCCTCAAAAGAAATTGTTGAGAAAATTAAACTACTATGTATAACAGCTACTATTGTGAACCACAAAAAGAATATACTTTTTATATCAAAATCTACAAAGTGTGGAATAGTTTTACAAAAATCACAAAAATAGAATCATCACAAAAAGCACTTTTTTGGTAATTCAGCAGTGTTATTTTTTTTACGGAATTAGCATTACCCACAACTCTGTAATACAGACTCCTTTACTTTTCAGAGAGACACACTAGTGCTAATGCATTACACATACATATACACTTTCAAATGAAGTTTATTATCTGTTTAGTGAAGTTACTTTCATCACAGTACACTTTATATTAGGACAATAGCCCATATTACCATAAATTTCCATAGAAAATAAAATTACTTTGCATTTCTGTGTAAAAGATAAAATGTTAAAATATCTTTTTGCAATATATAAAGCATGCACAAGTTTTTTCTCCATTTCGATGAAAATTAAATATTGCATTTCCAAATTTGGCACCAGATATATTATATTTAGCATCTTGTGGATATCCTGGCTGAGCAACATTTATCCTTGCTCATGTCACTTTGAATAAAAAAAAAAAAAAAAATGTTTCATAAATAAAATCTTCACAAGTGATGTTTTCTTCCCATATTTGTTGCTAAATAAAACAAAATGTAGGCGAGTTATTACAGGAAATGAAGACACATCAATTCACTCGTAACGTGTGGGTTTCCATAGGTGCAGCAGAGTCATATAATGTGTCTGTATCTTGCGTTGGTTCACCTTGTAACTGACATTGATTGTTCAGAGTCCCTGCTCCACAGTCACAAAAAAATCGATCATGCCGAATAAACTCTACATCATGACTGGCATGACAAGTTTTTATACAGTTCACACATATTGCGTTCCTCTCTGTTGTATTGCAAGTCCGACATCTGAAAATAGTGTAACCAGATTTATAACCTTAATATATGCTATGATGTCAAAAATTCTTATGCACAATAATGAATGATTCAAATTTCAAATAATAGCAGTTCAGTATTTCTGAGGGGAAAAAAACCATCATTTTCTTCCAACTAATGCGTTTTAATATATATGTAATAAGCATTTAGTGTACTTGCAAATAACATCACTTTCATTTATTGTTCAATTTCTGTATGTTATGTATGACAGTAAATTGAAAGAAAGTTGTAAATTCAAGTGTTTCCAATATATCTTCTTCAATTATTTTTCTTTGTATTTTTTTCACACTTATTTGAACTTATCTTTGTCTATTATTTTTCACTCAGGCATATCTCAGTATTGTACTGATCAAATTTTCTTATAGCTGTTCTGCCTTGGAAAATTAAGTGGAAAATTAAATATACTGGTGATATTTACCTATAGAAGTCATGCATTGGAAAACTTGTGTAACTGGATATTTTATATAAGCACTGTCCAGTTGATACAGCCCTGTGTACCATGTTGTGATTGCCTGTGATAATGTTATCTACAAACAGATCAATATATTTCTCAATTATTATGTTCTATTAAATCCAATGTAGTCAATCCTTGCTTGTGACAACTATTATAATATTTTTTTCATAGTTAATTTTTACATATTCCCAAGTTTGTAATTTTTACTTTTTTTTACAGATTTGATGATCTTTGTCAATGAACACCACATTCTTCTAGGTGATATTTTTTGTTTTTTGTGAAACAGAATTAAAACTGCTAAAAGTTATAAATATTTATCCTGTTTCTAGGCACAAATACTCTTTATTACAATGAACAATATGATCATACTATCCCATATCTTCAGACACAACTCACTTCATCATTCATCTTCACAAGCCAAGGGTTACGATCCACTTCCCTCCTCTCAACCCTTTGACGTATTGAGATAGAATTTCAGAGACACAAGGTAATGATTTTCATTGGTTGCAGTCGAGACTCACTTCATCCAATCAAAAAGCATTTATAACATGATCATGTAGAAAGTGTATGTAAACAATTGTCACATGCTTATTGTGCAACAAATCTTTACATCCCTAAACATACGACTATATTTAGTGACAATTTGAATGTTTTTAATCGACTAATAGAAGTTCCTTTGGATGTTTATTGCACAAATGCATGAATGTATATTTTCATTTCCTGTTTTACCAAGTGTGTAGAATCAAGACGCTACCGGGTTTTAACCTCCAAATTGAAGAGTGCAAGTGCTACCATTGGTCAAGAATAATGTTTTCGACATGGGCATGACATTAATCTAATGATAGATGGCACAACATTGTTATAACAAATGTTGGCTTTATCTGCCAAGGGTGGAGAGAAGGGAAGTGGATTGTAACCCTTGGCTAGCAAAGATGTGCATCATTATCATATGTTAAAAAGTGTGCATTAAATAATATTGGTTTGGGTTATTGTTCAAAAATGTATGTTGCATTATAGTTGCTTTCTTCTGCATAATTTGATCTTAAGTTTATCAAACTACCTCATCTTCTTTTTTATGTCATAGAATTAATCCAATATCCTTTTATTCAAATTATGTTACCTTTTTGTTTTGGATGGACACCACTAGCTAGACAGAGTCCACCAAATTTATTGTTAAATATTTTATTTCCTTCTAACGTTGCTGTAGCATTGTTTGTTATTTCTATACCAGCAGCATTTCCATCAAATATTCGATTTCTTCGTAACGATGGATGACTGTTTGTACTGATTAATACTCCTGCTTGTGCATTTCGAAAAATATCATTTTCTTCTAAAATCCCTATAAATACAAAAAAGATTTACTTTATACTACCAAAATGGCTACAATTTGTTAAACTTTAAACTAACTATCATGCATAAATTGTGTATAAATGTAATATTATTATGACAAAATTGCTGGTATAATAAACATATTATGCCTTTGGTTTGATTACTTGCCAATCTGTGAATGCCATATGATGACCTATGATGAAATATATAATCATGTCAGGTAAAAGTTATTACCAATTAGCTTGATATCCTCCAGAAGTTTGTAGGGCCCTGTGGATTGTCATACAATAATGATTGGCAGAATGCTTACTGGAAAGGCATGGCAATCAAAACTTTTAAATTCTTGATAACCAATTTATCATTGAAATCAATATGATACCAACTGACAGATAAGCTTACTTTAAAAGTCTTGAAATACTGAATATGATTGTCTACTAAAATACTTCCATGCATCTTTTTTTTTGTGTTAATATTCTTTCTTAAATAGCTTTAAAGTTTAATATACCCCTTTTTCAGGTGTAACTGCCTTGTGCTATATTTATTTCATCTACGTTACAAAATAATGATAACATACCTTTTCCTCCATTAAAAATACAGATTCCACCGTCTCTGCCATCATATATTTTATTTTGACGTAAAATTGGATTGCTGTCTGTTTTGATCCAGACTCCAGCCATTGCATTGTCAAAGATTTCATTATTTTCTATCAGACCTAGTCCACTATTGTAGACAAGAATACCACCATTCTGTCCTCCCCAGATCTTGTTTTTCCTAATAATAGGGTTACTTCCTGTTCTAAATAGAAATAAATCATTATTGTGATTTGCGTTAAATCTTTTAACAAATACAATTTCATCAAAAGTTTTCTGTGTGTTGTATTGGGTGTTGAAAGTATAATTACAGTTTCAGTATGCACATGAATGTTAATACCTTTAGAAAACTATACCTACCGTTTATCTAGGTTAAGAAATTTATTAGAAATGGGTGTGGCATGTGGAGCAACCATGACTTTGGTGGGGTTTGTGGTGTTCAGTTTTAAGTTTCCTGTGTTGTGTTGTGTTTTGTGTACTGTTCTTTGTCATTTTTTGTTGTCATGGGTTTATCAATTTTTGTTTTCAATTTTTGAATTGAATAGGAATCTTCCACTTCACCTCTGGAAATCAAAACATCTAGGTAAATCTTATGGTTTTAATAATGGACAAGATTCTACAAATTAAGTCAAGTACATAAGAGCCCTTAGTTTAGAAAATTTGTAAATAAATTAAACAGAAATCCAATCACCGTCTAATTCCCTCAGGGACAAAACATTATCATAAGCAATAATAAAACCATTGACAAGGTTCCTGACTTATAAACATGTGACAGGATTTCAAATGAGGGTCTAGCACGGTCGGCTTACCTTATCTGAACACCTGAATATAAATGATTGAAGATATCATTGTTCTCCAGCACTCCATGTCCATTGTCATAAAAATATACTCCAACCTGAAAAAATTGTCATAAATTCAGGAATTTTCAATTAAAAGTTAGATACCTTAAAAAATAACTTAAAAATAAATGTCAGTGTCCTATCTAAAAACCAAGAAATGAACAAGTTATATGGCTAATCAATGAATTAAAAATAATTGGAAGCTTTTCATTGTGGAACAAATTTGTTGAGTTGAATAAGTTAAGGTTTGAGGCATTCACAAAGGAGTGATCTATGAAGGGTCCATATTGGCCCTAAAATTCCCTTGAAATATAACTTTAAGGATGAACATAGGTTAGGTTTAATAATATTTGTCAGATGTACAGACCTTTGGATTTTTTCCTACAAAACAGGGTGCAAAATTTAAGCAGATACTCGATTTTAATTCTTTTGATTGAGAACAAAATGAAAGTCTGAGTCTTCAGGCTATTTTCTATAACTTCTAATACCTAAAGAAGGAGCTGTAAACATTATATCTAAATGTTTGGTCCTTCAAAGAAATTGGTCCTGTTGACAGATGATACATTTGTTTTTCAAACTTTTCAAGATTGGGAATATTTAGGTCTCAACATTTTGTATGGACACTTGACTACTGTTGAAAACAAACTGTTGATCTATATATTGGGTTTTTTAGTTAAAATGTAGGAACTATTAAGTAAAACAAAGGTCCTTTTCACTTGTTTAGAAAGACTAAGAAGTGGGAGAATGATTACCAACATCAAAATAAACATTATTTTAATGAATAAGCTGTTATATTTAATCCATAATTACCTGTTTTCCACTATGTATTCTATTTCTGCGTAGTACTGGAGTACTGCCTGTTGTAATCCATACTCCTGCTAAAGTATTGGCATATACTTCATTCTCTTCAATTAGACCTTGTCCCTTTTCATGCTATTCAAAAATATAAATTCATTATTTTTTATTAAAACCTGGTATACACATATAAATTGAATAATTAAAACTGATCTTATTCTAATCTGTAACTTTTTATTAATAGTTTATCTTCTGCTGAAATTTATGAATATATCAATAGAAAAAATTAAAATGTTTTGAACGCTTTTAAAGTTTTTTGTTTTTCATTACTTAAGGGGGCTCGCGGGTCTAAATCGAATTTTTTTATTTAATATAGGATTTCGCTATATTTTTCTATAAAAGAACCTTATCTTATAATGAATAGAAAAATAAAATAAAATAATGGGGTCACCGTTCATTTACGCTCACAATCTGCCTTTGAAAAAAGCATAAATTTTTGTAAAAGTACCTTTTTCTGTTGAACTAATAGGAGAAATAGAGGTAATATCGAAATAAAAGTAGAACTTAATTACAGAAATCGCTCAAATTTTACAATAGTTAGTTTAAGTACAGCTTATTTGAAAATAATAATAAAAATTATAGGTCACCGATGAGTTTAAAAAAGATATTTCAATTCTAATGCCAAAAAATGGCATTTTTTGCACCAAAGGGAGATAATTTGGAGCTTTTTCAATGATATCTACATTTTAAAATTCATCTGTGGCCAACACAAATTGATTTTTTTGAATAATTTTTGTACAATATGATAAAGTAACATTTACTTAAAGTAACAAATAAAATTTGTAATGAAAAATAAATGTTTAATTTTTTTCTGAAATTTTTATACCCCGCAGCCTCCTCAATTCTTTATAATCTCATTTAAATCTTTTAACATGTATATGGGTCTTGGATACCAATTCATTTTAAGATTAACTATGAGATCTAGACTAGTTATCAGAAAAATGTTTTAAACTTATCACTTTTAAATTAATGATTGTAACTTGTAGCAATAAGGAAGGGTTTAACAGTAGCTTGGTGTATGGTGAAAATTTCCTCCACTAACTAACCTGAGTAAAATGTATTTATTTGTTCATTGAAGTTTAAATGTATTACAATTCTATTTCTTGGGTCCAACTTCTAAACCCTACATTAAACAAATGTATATATTCCCATTTTTACTAGAATATTTCATACATGTATAATAATTGTTTTAAACAGGATTTTGGTTGGTATGTTGTCAAACTTTAATCGACCATCTAATCAATGTAATCATGCAAGTTCTTTCTGTGTACTAAATATTCAATATGCCTGACTATAATTTATCAAAATACTTACAACATATATACCGCCATGTTGACCATGATGTATTTTATTATGTCTGACAATAGGATGACTGTTTGTTCTGATCTGGATCCCTGCTAATGCATTACCTGTAAACAAATAAATTTGTTCAAATAAAAAGTAGAGCTCAAGGCAAGAAGCTTATAAAACTGTTCGCAATAAGGCATATCTTGCCAGCTTTGTAGCAAAATTAAAACTGCAATTTGACACATATAACAGCATGTGTAGTATTAAAAAACTATCTTTTTCTAAGTATTTCTAAAGCTTACTTGACTAGAAAACTACAGCAGAATGCATGGAGTGTGTAGGTAAAGGTCGAATCTTAGGTTACCTTGCTTGTTAGCTCAACTGTCAAGTCATGATAAGGTTAGGTATACTACCCTCCTTTTGAAGTAGTCTAGCCCTACAGACAGATATTAATAGGTTATCAAAGGCACAAGGAGAATGTTGAGGGGTAAAACATGTTTATGACCACCCAACTGTCACCAAACTTAATTTTCACTCTATTCTAAATCTGTCAGAAATATTTTTTTTTTTCCCATCTTTATGTGAACCTCATCTCTAACCCTCATTATATAGGTGGTTTCCCCAATTCCTTACCATAAATGTTATTGTGTTCTATCAGCCCTCTTCCTTCTCCAAATATATACACTCCTCCTTGATGGCCATTATAAATATCATTTTTCCTACAAAACAATTAAAAAATTCATTTCAAATAATAACACTGTTTCTAAGGAATCAACCCTCTGAACCTAGTAATCTTTTCATACCTACATTATTATACAGCTAGAATGACTGTATCTGAAATTTTGGTATCTGTTAAGCAGTGTTCTAGGATTTTTTTGGCACCTTGACTTACCACGGGTAAGATCAATAAAAAAATTACTTACCCACATCTAAAAGTTAAATCCGCCAACCAATGCGGACGGCGCAAAAAAAACGATTTCTTACTAAATTTGACAAATATGTTATAGTTATTACTATGTCATTTATTAAGAGCTATAATAAATGCAACTGTAAGTTTATTTTCCTCCGATGACAAGAAAAAAAATTGTTTATGTCCCGATTTAAGCACCAGTTATCAATCCGGATTTTCCGATTTTATCGACACCGTGACCGACTTTTAGAATGATAGAAGAAGAATGTGGTCTCTTTTGCGCTTGATTACACCTAGTAAACGAGTGCTTGAATAAAAGCGCCGATAGACATCGACAAAATCTTCGATCTTTTATCAAAGTTTTTTCTCGTGATTTAATAAAAATAAAAAGCAGATATGGGAAAATTGAAGAGGACCGGGAAATTTCAAGAGTTTTTCGGCTTCCCCGAACTTGAAAATTGACTTACCACCGGGAGACAAAGGCTAAAAAAGGACTTACCCGTTGTCCTAATCCACTTACCCCGGGTAACGGGTAATGGGAATCCTAGAACACTGTGTTAAGGCACCTTTTATACACAAGGCTTTTAACAATAAGTTGAATCAAAATTTTGTGGGATTTGACTCATAGCTAATTGAAAATCATTATATATCACAACAGTTTATGGCAACCCACTATTTATATTCCAAAAACTAACTTTTAACCTACAGAGCAATTTTATATGTAAAAACATGTATATCTGGGGGGTCAAACTGGTATGCATTGGTTTTTTTAATTCTTATTTCTGAATTTAAATTAAATAGTAATATCAAGTTATAATTATTTCAGATATGTTTAACTATAATGGTAATTGTAAGAACAAATCATAGTATACAATACTCATATGATTACTTAATTAGCTACTCCACCTACCTGATAGTGGGATCACTGTTTGATGTTATCCACACACCAGCAAAGTTATTAGAGTGGATTTTGTTTTCTATGAACTGCCCACGTCCATTTTCATGGACATAAACACCCCCTGTCTGACCGTGGTGTATCTCACACCTAACAACAGTAGGATTAGCACCAGCTTTTACTTCAAATCCTGCTATTCTGTTATTGTGGATATCATTTGATTCAAAATATCCCTGAAAAGTAGACAGAAAATTATCAAACTTAATACTTAATACCTTGATAAACTATGGTAAAAGAGTTATCAAAGTGTAGTTTTCATGCAAGATAGAGAAATATATCAAAAGTAGGTAGAAATTTACGAAACAGGAGAAATTAAGATTACAAATTGCAAATTAAAATCAATTGTATAAAAAAGCAGATTTTAAATCTATTTATTCCAAAATTCTCTTTATAAAAAAACGCAATGTGGTCTTCTCCTACATTTGCAAAGGATCAAATCAGTCAGCTGAATACTTTGATGTCTAGTTTTTATCGTTATAAACATTTACTTAAAATTATATTCTAGAATCAAGATGTCTTCTACTCACATAATTTGACATGATCTCCATTAACATGTAAATTTTAGTCAAACTGTGTAGAAAACATGGATCTAGGTCAAGTTGCATTATTTATTAATGAATACAAATTTGAAATGAAATTCAAGTGATGTTTAAATTAAATACTTGTGACCCGATTACTCACCAAGCCATTGTCAAAGGTAAATATTCCTACATCTCTACCATGATGGATGTGATTGCGTCTCATAATAGGGTTAGCATGGTTCTTTACCCATATACCGGCCAAGGCATTCCCACTGATTTCATTGTCCTCGTATGTACCCTATAAAACACCAATCATCATTAGACAGAAAATATCACATGTATGAAAAGTT
The DNA here is from genome assembly GCF_965363235.1 of Mytilus galloprovincialis. Taxonomy (NCBI): domain Eukaryota; kingdom Metazoa; phylum Mollusca; class Bivalvia; order Mytilida; family Mytilidae; genus Mytilus; species Mytilus galloprovincialis. The sequence continues at coordinate 25,135,979 of NC_134840.1, read as the reverse complement.
TAACTTGCTGTATGTTTCCCTGTATACATGTGTAAAGCTTAATTTCATAAATTAAAGTCTCCTTTGAAAATATGTGGGTTTTTTTTGTTTGTTTTTAAAGTCACAATATGGAAATTATCATGTTTTCATCATGCACTGTTGTGATTTCATATCCACTTCTTTAACAGAACTGCTGCCTTTTGCAATTTTACAATGATCATAACTGACAATGTTAAGATGAGATATGTTTGTTGGTAAAACAACGGATGTGTCTGTGGTAAAAAATGTTTGAAGAAATGAGTATTAAGCATTATGGTAGGCACTAAAAAATAAGGGCCAGTAGAGAAACCCTAAACACACATATTTTTAGCTCAAATAAGTTCATTCAGATTTTAATGTAATCAAGGTTATGAAGCATCTACAAGTATATGCTAATACCCCAATAAGGTTGCTGTTTCATTGATATATCCTACATCTATCATCTGATAATTATTTCATAGCACCATAAATAATTCATATATTTATAACCAACCCGGCAAGGGTTGTATAGCCAGTCAAGGTCGTTAAAAACTCCCATCATCATATCTATAATATTCTATAATAACTTGCCTGTGCGTAATCTGTCACATAAAGTCCCACATTTTCACAGTCTTTTATCTTACAATGTTTTATAAAGGGGTCAGCACCTGTTCCAGATACACATACAGCAGCACCCACTAAAATGATGAAAACATATAATAATCAATCTTTATAAAAATCTATTCCTGAAACAGTTCAGTTTTAAATTAGGCCTAAATTAAAATATTGTTTGTTTGCTCTTTTCCGACCCTATCTTTTCAAACAGGGTAGGTAGGTAGGTAAAATATTTTCTTTTTCTTTCCCAAAAAATAACATGACTCGGTACATTTTTTGTAATGGGTAAGCAGGTAGGTATAATATTTTATTTTATAGATACAAAATCAGCATGATGTCATTTTTGTTTGTATTGCTTTTGTTTAAGTATTTTTTTGCTAATAAGTTTCTGGGACTATTAGTATAATAGTCCCAGGAAGTTTTGAAAAAAAAATTACCATCTCACTCATCTCTGGAGGCATTTATAGAAGTACTTAGTGGACCATTACCAATAGATTTAGGAAGAGAAGAAATGGCCATCAGAGAGTTTATTTTGTTTTCAAATATCAAAATATAGGGCTGTGCGGCATATTTTCAATGTTAATTTGCCTGAAACTTTTTAGAGTTTTAACTTGCACTAATATTCTGTACTTCGTACCTTGTACACTTACCTCGACCTAAAGGTTTTCTGTAAGAGATAACTTTGTCCTGGTAAGATATGTCGAGGCAGACATACATTACTAGTAGAAAAAGTCCCTAGAGTGTTTAAATTTTTGTGTGTGCCTGTGTTTCCAATAAAAGTGCTACAGGACTTGACACTCAACTGTCACGTATTTTACATCGCATTTATAAATGATCTGTATGGAAAAACTTGGCGATTTTACTGCCAAATATTCTCCACTTTACAGACCTTTGGTTCATGTCAGATATAAATAATATATCAATGCTGGTCGAAGGCATCGTTAACATAATCATCCTGATCTACGGATCACCAAAGGCCATTCCTACATAGGATACACGTACAACGTCCGTTTACAAAATATTTTGTACACACGTTGATAATTTTGTATTGGACGAACTTTTTTTGAATGAACCCTGCTCTTCAAGTATACAGACACATAGTAAAGTCATATCAAAGCTTTCAACATTGATTTCAAACAAATGCTTTGAAACTCTAAAGGTAAGTGTTCATGTCAAAACCAAACAGACTAGACCTTATACGGGAAAGATAAAACCCGAGGATTCCGGTAAAAAAGTTTTGAGCACGAAATACAAATATAAGATTTTTGGTAGGAACGAAAAAATAAAATAAAATCTTGCTGGTAAATACAAATAAAAGATTTTCAGGTGGAACGAATTTATAGGGTTGGTTGGTAAAGGGCAAACAAACAATATCTTAATTTAAGCCTTATAAGAGGAAGCTGCACAAAACATGTTATTAATACTTATTATGATATGAATATGAAACAGACCTTATAGAAGATTGTCATTCTAAGCAATTTCCATATGCCAGCTCGTAAGGAAGCTTTGTTGGAAAACATGTCATCCTTATCACAAACACTATTCTGACTTTGTGGCAACCAAATCTAATCCTACATGTTAAGTGCCATCAAGCAAAATTTGATTTAAAGCTTTAGTTTTGATCTAACCCATAATCTCATGTCAGGCACGCAGCAATAAAGAACAAACAGAGTATGACCTCATGATAACAATATCACATGCTGTATTCACATGATCAGTAAATATGGTTGATATAATAACCTACATTAGTTTATAACAACCTACCAACAGAAGTACTTTTAATCCTACAGCTGTCTATAACTGGAGAACAATGGTCTGTTACTTCTAAAGCATAATGTTTGTGATGTGGTACAGATGATGTAATATCAGGTGAAAACTGAAACAAATAATACAAAATAGTAGTTTCAGTTAGTTGTCTTATTTTTCTTTTTTAACTGATGGAAGATAATTTGTATATAAACCAGCCATGAATATGCATCTAATAATCTTTATCACATACCATTAGCGTTCCTATATTTTCTATAAAATAGTGTTATAATGATCTCACTCAGTTAATTCTGAAATTGTTGTTATGTTTTTATCATTGTAAAAATGATTAATCTTGTATTTTTTCCTTTTCTTGAAAAATCATAATTGCACAATTTTTTTTTAGAATTAACATTAAATACTTACTCTTAATGTAACATAGCCTAAGTAAGCATCTTTAGCACCTTCTACAAACATTACTGTAGATTCACTTTCTCTTTCAATGATCACATGATCAATCACATTACCAGAAGCTAAAAATAAAACAGAACATTGTAACATACTACAAATCAATATGTAATCACTAAGTTTGTCACAACAATCTGGTTATTTGGCTAAGCTGGACATTTTGACAAAAACTTTGAAAAATGCCCAAAATAAAGACCATGAACAATGTAAATAATAAATAAACTTTTGAATAATTTTATGATTGACAAACCATTAGTGGTTCCATTTGAATTGACATAAACCCTATTTGTGACAAATTGTTCATGCAGCCACTGGAAACAGCACACCTGAGTTTTTCCTTTGAAGACAAAAATAACAAATGTTTTACATGTTTAGTATACTTACCAGCACCTATTATAGCCACATTGGTGTCAATAAAGAGATAACAAATGTTTTACATGTTGAGTATACTTACCAGCACCTATTATAGCCACATTGGTGTCAATAAAGAGATAACAAAGGTTTTACATGTTTAGTATACTTACCAGCACCTATTATAGCCACATTGGTGTCAATAAAGAGATAACAAATGTTTTACATGTTGAGTATACTTACCAGCACCTATTATAGCCACATTGGTGTCAATAAAGAGATAACAAAGGTTTTACATGTTTAGTATACTTACCAGCACCTATTATAGCCACATTGGTGTCAATAAAGAGATAACAAATGTTTTACATGTTGAGTATACTTACCAGCACCTATTATAGCCACATTGGTGTCAATAAAGAGATAACAAAGGTTTTACATGTTTAGTATACTTACCAGCACCTATTATAGCCACATTGGTGTCAATAAAGAGATAACAAAGGTTTTACATGTTGAGTATACTTACCAGCACCTATTATAGCCACATTGGTGTCAATAAAGAGATAACAAATGTTTTACATGTTTAGTATACTTACCAGCACCTATTATAGCCACATTGGTGTCAATAAAGAGATATTCTCTATGATATATTCCTGAATGGACGAAGATTATCTGGTTTTCCAACTCTTCTGTTACAACCCAGTCATATGCAAATTCAATTGTTTCAAAGCACTAAAATTGAAAAAAAAGTTTTATAAAAAATTCATATATATAATGACTTTACTTTGGAGCTCAGTATCTGTGTTTTATTTTAAACACATTCTACATATGTGTAATGACTGGGAGTTGAAAACAATGAACTGTCAGTGTTTAACATCAAAGTAGCATGTAAAGCTATGTGGAGGATAACTTAAAAAAAAAGACATTTCTGTGCATCTAAAATAATGATTGTTGGAAGTCTAATTTGAGTTTCCATTATTCCTTTATAAATTTATCACAAGAAATATATTGGATTATAAAATCTGAACTAGTTTTTGACACTTACCTTCATATCTCTGCCTTTTAACTTTCTGTACTTTCTGTGATACAGATCTCTGAACCCAGGTCTCACATGTATACCTTTACACTGAAGAAAAAAACCCAGATTAGTTAATTTTGTAATCTTATGTATCATTTACATCAAACACAAATCTCTACATTGAACTAATCAAGGAAAATAATTGAGATACTTTTCTATTTAAAGTCATATGAAACCTCAAATTAAAAAAAAATATGCAATATGTTTTTTAAAATTAAATGGATAGTTTTCATTATACAACTTATGTACATATACTTTTTTCTGAGGAAAATTCTTTAATTTGTCCACATTTAGAAGAAGTTTACTTATTTTAATTGCTTGCTGCCAGGAAGCAATTCGCCGACATATTTTCCGTATGGATAATGACCTAAACGTGACCCTCTTCGTAAAAATCCGGTGATAGCAATACGCATGAATCTTTCATTAAAACAAACTATTACCTGATTGTATATGTTAAACACGTGCTAAATACCCATGCTTTTTGTTGATTATTTACTATAAGGTGACAATCGGTAAACTTCGGCTTCAAAACACGGCATTTAATGAGTAGCCATATTTGTTAACTCATAACAGACAGATAGAAAAAAAATTGACGATTATACGATATATTTGCGTAAAAAATTATAAAATCGTGCACAGAGGACTAAGTTTATGATATATACATGCATTGGTTCAAGAATCGGATGAACATAATTTTTCACCAGTCACTCGTTTCTTATGACTTTAAGATATGTTTGAGATAAACAAATAAAACATTGAATGAAGTGGAAACACGTTACAGGGTAAAGCATAACTAGAATTTCTAGATGAGGTTTTGTGCCATATATCAAGAAACTGTGAATTGTAGATACTGAGAAAAACCAGATGCTCCGCAGGGCGCAGCTTTATACGACCGCAGAGGTTGAACCCTGAACGGTTGGGGCAAGTACGGACACAACATTCAAGCAGGATTCAGCTCTAAATTTGGATTGTGATTAAATAGTTGACACAGCATAGGTTTCTGACACAGAATGAATGAGGTCTAATAACTTAAAATTTTTGTTTTGCCTTTGAGCACTATGCTGTTGAATATTAATCCTCTCAAAAAAATGTTTGAAGAAATTTTCTTTTTATTTATGAAATTTCAAATGAGAAAAATTGACCCCCCCCCCGCCAATTTTTTTTTCACATCCCCTTTTCCTTTATTCCAAAACCGATCTCAATTCAAATTTCTAATGGAGTTTGCAACAATAATTACTCATTTAAATACATCATAAAATATTAAAATGTAAAAAAAGTGCTTGTTATCACTGAATGGTCAAGATTGTTTTAATTTATCAGTTGGTAGTAAAAGTGAATATACATTGTAAATTGTATAAAGCAATGATTTAAGTTGATTCAACTACCATTCTGGACAAAGAAAGATAACTCCAATTGAAATTGTGCGATTAGATATTTCTTGCTATTGCGCAATACTGTGCAATTGAAAATACTTGCTATTGCACAATACTGTGCAATTGAAGATTTCTTGCTATTGCGCAATACTGTGCAATTGAAAATTTCTTGCTATTGCACAATACTGTGCAATTGAAGATTTCTTGTTATTGCACAATACTTAATATAATAATTTTGGATCCTGATTTGGACCAACTTGAAAACTGGGCCCATAATTAAAAATCTAGGTACATGTTTGGATTCAGCATATCAAAGAACCCCAAGAATTCAATTTTTGTTAAAATCAAACTAAGTTTAATTTTGGACCCTTTGGACTTTAATGTATACCAATTTGAAAACAGGACCAAAAATTAAGAATCTACATACACAGTTAGGCCAGGATTTTTTAATTTGTTGGTTTACGGATCCGCCGACCCGATTTTGTTGATTTCCAGAATAAAAATAAAATTGACTTTTCATGCTTTTTTATTCCCGCCGACCCTAACAAATGCATTATCCCTGAAAAATAATTAAAATGTCCTTTTTTTATGAAAGGAAATGCATAAATCACTTAATACAGAAGTGATGACACTTTCTGTTGTGAAAAAATGAAACTTTCAGTTTACATTTCTAAAAATAGACAAATCAATTATTAATGACCTTGAAATATTGTTTGCGCAAATAATTTTGCGGAACGAAATCTGTGTTTAAAACTAGTTACACAATAAGTTCGTTTCCTTTATTTGTCACCAGTCCGTAAGATGCCTGTTCTCATAGAAATAGACTTGTCCAAATGTGGACAGGTGGAAGTTCAAGACACCGAGTAAAAGTTCTGAATTTTAACAAATCATTTGAAATTTTCTTGTTTTCATAGATAATAAAAAAATATGTTCCATTTGGATAAAAAAACGGGAATGCATGACAACTATTATTTAACCCGATATTCTCGTTTTTCCAGTGGACGAGTCTATTACGTTTTTGACACTCGTGTTGAAACTTATTTTCGTACAACGTTTTTACATTTTTATCTTTATCAGTTTTCGTGCTAATTACTATTCACCAAGTTTTAATTAAGAGCTACCGACATGAATCTTTTTCTTGTTTGTGAAATGACGATTTAATTTCGTCTATGTCCATGCACCCCTTTTTTACGGGAAATTATTAGACAATGTCATGCGATGTTTATTACAGCTGAGAAATACTATTTCATCGAACTAAAATTTAAGAATGATGACAAAATAGTATGACAAACATATTATAAGAAAGGTGAAATATATATATATTTATTTTGCATATCAGTTTTATGTCTTGAAAGATCTTTTTTTTTTCTTTTTTTTTCCGACTGACCGACCCGACTTTTTCATGGAGAAAATCCGTAAACCAACAAATTAAAAAACCGTGGCCTTAGATTTGGCATATCAAAGAACCCCAATTATTCAATTTCTGATGAAATCAAACAAAGTTTAATTTTGGACCCCGATTTGGACCAACTTGAAAACTGGACCAATAATCAAAAATCTAAGTACATTTTTAGATTCAGCATATCAAAGAACCCCAAGGATTCAATTTTTGTCAAAATCAAACTAAGTTTAATTTTGGACCCTTTGGACCTTAATGTAGACCAATTTGAAAACGGGACCAAAAATTAAGAATCTACATACACAGTAAGATTCGGCATATCAAAGAACCCCAATTATTCAATTTTTGATGAAATCAAACAAAGTTTAATTTTGGACCCTTTGGTCCCCTTATTCCTAAACTGTTGGGACCAAAACTCCCAAAATCAATACCAACCTTCCTTTTATGGTCATAAACCTTGTGTTTAAATTTCATAGATTTCCATTTACTTATACTAAAGTTATGGTGCGAAAACCAAGAAAAATGCTTATTTGGGCCCCTTTTTGGCCCCTAATTCCTAAACTGTTGGGACCTCAACTCCCAAAATCAATACCAACCTTCCTTTTGTGGTCATAAACCTTGTGTTTAAATTTCATTGATTTCTATTTACTTAATCTAAAGTTATTGTGCGAAAACCAAGAAAATGCTTATTTGGGTCCTTTTTGGCCCCTAATTCCTAAAATGTTGGGATCAAAACTCCCAAAATCAATCCCAACCTTACTTTTGTGGTCATAAACCTTGTGTTAAAATTTCATAGATTTCTATTCACTTTAACTAAAGTTAGAGTGCGAAAACTAAAAGTATTCGGACGACGACGACGCCAACGTGATAGCAATATACGACGAAAAAATTTTCAATTTTTGCGGTCGTATAAAAACACAAAAATCTTTTATGGATACATATAAATGGAAACAGGAGTTAACCTGTACATGTATACCCATATCTGGAGCAAGGGTTACAAATAGTATATAGTTCCTGTATTCACTTAGTCATAAGAAACCTCAAATTAAAAAAAATAATTCATATGTTTTTTTATAACTCAATGGATAGTTTTCATTATAAAACTTATGTACATATACTTTTTTCTGAAGAAAATTCTTTAATTTGTTCATATTTAGAAGAAATATACTTTATTTTAATTGCTTCCTTCCAGAAAGCAATTCCCCAACATATTTTCCATATGCAAAGTGGCCTCAGTGTGATCCATCTCCTAAAAATCTGGTGGTCGCAATACACATGGATGTCCAAAATAAACTATTATCTGATTGTACATGTTAAACACGTGCTCAATATCCACGCTTTTTTTGTTGATTGTTGACAAACAGGTGACAATCGTTAAATTTCGGCTTCAAAACACAAACTTTAATTACCTGCCATATTTTCACAACACTGACCGATTGAAAAAAAATTGACGATTATACGAAATTTATGCGAAAAAAATGATAAAATCTTGTACAGAAGACTAAGTTTATGATGTTTGTATGCATTGGTTCAAGAATTGGAATAACATTATTTTTCACCGGTCACTCGACGCTCATTATTATCATGATTATATTGCGGACTTACCAACTGTCTGAAGCTTTCTTTCCATGGATTATCATAGTCACAGTAAACTTGTGGGTGTAGAAACTTAAATACCCTTGGTTCTGGGTGAAGCAGAGGGAAGTCATACTCAAATACTTCTTGATACAATTTCTTCCTGCAATAAGATGGGATCTATGTACATGCAGATACCTCAATAAGAATAAAAGGAGAACAAATATGGCAGTGTTCCCGCCTGCCCTAAATAGAAGGGCGCCCCGCCCTTGGTGCCCTTACCCCCGCCCTTCTGCCCTCCAAAGCCAAAGAATGCCCCCTCTGCCTTTTCAAAAGATACATTTTACAAATTTCATGCCTTCTGGCGTTTCCGGTAAAATTGTTACCTGAGTGATTGTGTAACACTAATTAACTGACAATAGGATTAAGTTAAATACCTAATGCCTTTGGCAGTTTTATCACCTCTGCTAATGATTGTTCACTGCTAATTAGTGGATTTAAGATAATTGAACAAATACTAGATATTTAATACAGAATGAAAATGCTGACATGTTAGCCATTTGTAATGTTTACGTATCATAGCATATGTACACATAAAAAAAAAATATTTTTAAAGAAAATTTAAAACAATTTAAAGGCAGACTAAGTTTTGAGTAAATTGGTAGATTGGTAAAAACGTTTTGTTTTTATAACCACGAGTATGAAATTAAAAGAAGAACCAAAGAAATTTGTATTTGAACATAACAAGATTGCACCACTTCCTGTTTTATTTCTTGTATTATAATCCTCCTTACATAGGAGCACTTAACAAATGCTTTTATTTTTTAATCATAATGGAGTTTATACCTTCTGTAATATATGCAATGTATTATTGCATCATTATAATATAATCCTGTTATATTTATAAAACTCCCTACTTAGGAGCACTTTGGTGTGCACTTCTTAATACTTTTTTGTAACAATTTACAAGTTAGGTAACTTTCAATAACACAAATACTATATGTCTAAACAAGTAGTTTTAATGTAAATAATTTAATTACATAACAAATTCAATTTTGTTTAGCTCCATCTTTCAGAACTACTTGTTTATTATTATAGACTTGTATAATTAAGTTATATAAATTATAAAATAAAAAAAAAGATTTTTTTAAGGATTTTTTTCCTGATCAAAATGGACAGTTTGCATAAATTTACATCAATTAAAATGATATGCTTTGTGTCATGGTATGATAATTTGATAATAAAAAAATCTTACTGGAACCAACACTTGGAACACATTAATTTCTGAATAAGGTTAAAATACAAGTAATGTTCTGCAGCTGAGCCTAGCAATATATAATACATATATTCAAGGTTATTAATACACTGCCAAACAGTGCCCTTACAATTTGGGTTATTGCGCTAAAGTGCCCTTTCAGACAAGTAGCACCCTTCTGCCCTGAGATTCAAGCTGGAACACTGTATGGGATTATATTAAGAGCATTCAAACAAAAAATATTGATTCATAATATACATGATATATGTAACATAACATAAACTAGAGGCTCTAAAGAGCCTGTGTCGCTCACCTTGGTCTATGTGAATATCAAAGGAAGCAGATGGATTCATGACAAAATTGTGTTTTGGTGATGGTGATGTGTTTGTACATCTTACTTTACTGAACATTCTTGCTGCTTAAAATTATCTCTATCTATAATGAACTTGGCCCATTAGTTTCCGTGGAAAATGTTAGTAAAAATTTATAAATTTTATGAAAATTGTTAAAAATTGACTATAAAGGGCAATAACTCCTAAAGGGGTCAACTGACCATTTCAGTCATGTTGACTTATTTGTAAATCTTACTTTGCTGAACATTATTGCTGTTTATAGTTTATCTATATCTATAATAATTTCAAGATAATAACCAAAAAGAGCAAAATTTCCTTAAAATTACTAATTCAGGGCCAGCAACCCAACAACGGGTTGTCCGATTCATCTGAAAATTTCAGGGCAGATAGATCTTGAACTGATAAACAATTTTACCCCATGTCAGATTTTCTCTAAATGCTTTGGGTTTTGAGTTATAAGCCAAAAACTGCATTTTACCCCATGTTCTATTTTTAGCCATGGCGGCCATCTTGGTTTGATGGCCAGGTCACTGGACACATTTTTCAAACTACTAACCCAAAAGATGATTGTGGCCAAGTTTGGATTAATTTGGCCCAGTAGTTTCAGAGGAGAAGATTTTTGTAAAATATTACTAAGATTTACGAAAAATGGTTAAAAATTGACTATTAAGGGCAATAACTCCTAAAGGGGTCAACTGGCCATTTCGGTCATGTTGACTTATTTGTAAATCTTACTTTACTGAACATTATTGCTGTTTACTGTTTATCTCTATCTATAATAATATTCAAGATAATAACCAAAAACAGCAAAATTTCCTTAAAATTACTAATTCAGGGGCAGCAACCCAACAACGGGTTATCCGATTCATCTGAAAATTTCAGGGCAGATAGATCTTCACCTGTTTAACAATTCTACCCCCGTCAGATTTGCTCTAAATGCTTTGGTTTTTGAGTTATAAGCCAAAAACTGCATTTTACCCCTATGTTCTATTTTTAGCCATGGCGGCCATCTTGGATGGTTGGCCGGGTCACCGGACACAATTTTTAAACTAGATACCCCAATGATGATTGTGGCCAAGTTTGGTTTAATTTGGCCCAGTAGTTTCAGAGGAGAAGATTTTTGTAAAAGTTAACGACGACGACGGACGACGACGGACGCCAAGTGATGAGAAAAGCTCACTTGGCCTTTTAGGCCAGGTGAGCTAAAAATGTACAAGAAAATGTACAATGAATGAAACTTAAATCAAGACTTGGTGAGAATTAGCGAGTTTCAGAGGAATTCGGCAAGTTAAAACCCTATTTCATTAATGACATGTTTGACTTATGACTTTAAAAATGTTAATGTTTTAACGAATGTCATCACCGTTTCTTACCATAATTCTGTATCATTAGCAATAGTTCTAAATCTCTTACAAACACAAGCTACTCGACAAAGGTCAAACTCTAACAGATAACTCAAAATCTTCAAAAGAACTTCATCGGGTAATTCCTCTTGAATGTATCGAGCTCCAACTGCATTTCCTGAACATGGAAAATATAAAGATTAATAAATAATTAGAGGCTAATATTTTAATGAATCTAATCTCTACTTGCCTAACATTCACTAATGTACAAAGTATTTATGAGATTGATAATTTGTATAAAAATAGATGTAACTCAAATTAATATGCCAAATATATAATACCCAGCATACATTTATATTTTATAATGAAATCTTTTTTGCAATTGTGCAAATTTAAAAATGATACTAGAACACACCCGCGAAATCGCGGGCATTCAGAGCGTAGTTTATAGTATGTAAAGTGTTGTTGGAAGAATTATGTAAAATATTGAATGACTGGAGAATTTCAGCAAAAGTATCATAAGTCAAAGGTTATTGGGGACAGGAAAATGTGTTTTTTTTTTTATCCCTCCTCCTTTATTTCCAAAATTCCCAATTTTGGTTTTCTATCAATTTCAATACGAACATAATACATTTAGTGGGGAATTGAAGGTCGTACGGTGAACTATAGTTGTTAATTTCTGTATCATTGTGGTCTCTTGTGGAGAGTTGTCTCAACATGGCTATCATACCACATCTTCTTTTTTTGTAATCAATGAATTTTGTAAAAGATTTAAAACTGGAGAATTTCAGAAAAGGTATCAAAAGTTCACATGAATAATTTTAGCGCTTATATTTATAATGACATTCATTACTATATAAATATAGTGTATTTACTTTCAATTTTAAGTTTACTAATCGATCCATGGTGGTCATTGATATAGTATACAGACCCTCTCTATTTAATAAACTATGTGACCGCCGTGGATAGTAAACTTGAAAATGATAGCAGATAGAATTCTTAAAATACAGTATACAGAAAAACGCAAACCGGAAGTCTAATCAGACTTAAAATTTCGTCCAATGACGGGACAATATCCGGATGCCTTTTTTCTCGTTTTTCTCCCAAAATAACTCAATCTGAATAATCATATGAATGGATGACAAATGCGACTATGCACTGTACCTATAGGACACAGAGACGTGTTGATTAATTTATTGTGGAAAGAAGAGAAGCGACACCAAAAATGAGGTCTTCTCGTTTAATAGTATAGATAATGAATAAAACTAAGACACATATCATGGTATCAAACATAGTTGCTCAGCTGAATGTTAATTTTATTCATCTTCAACAAGTCAACTTCTCTGATATGTAATGAACATGGAAGAATGTTTGCTGGATTATTGTTGATCACATACATGTAGACACCTGCAGATTATGTGTAATTGAAAATTCAATATTGCAATCCTAAAATTTCAATAATCTGTAAAAGTCTATCAAATGTTGGTGATGAGTATGGTGTGATATGAATCTGAAATAGTGACTACAAAATTCTATGTTTTAACAGAAAAGTCTGCTGTAAGTGCATTTTCAAATTTCAAGTTTATATTCATAATACACAGAATGAATGCATATAAATTCTTTTGTATAAACTACCTTTCAAATATGGAGCTACAGAACGAGAAGATGATTTTCTTCGTTTAGACATCTGTGCATCTTTCTGGTCTCCTGCTTCACCATTTTCTGATGAGTCCAAACTTCTTTTTCTGAGGTTATATCTGATTCTTCCAGGTTTAATGTCATTTTCCTCGCCACTGCTATTACTGTTAGATCTGTCTCTGCCTCCTTCTGGAAAAAAGAAATCATAAATACCCTAAATATTTTTCAAAGAAATGAAATTCAGTTTATTAGTAAGTCAGTCTTATTAAAACCAACCCCCACTATCCACTTGCGTTTGTAAGTGGATAGTGGGGCTGGTTTTAATCAGACTGTAATTAAGTAATCTAATGAATATGTCATTTTATACTAATATTATATCATATATAATGCTAAAAAAACCATGTACGTATGATCACATAAAGTTTACTGCCCCGGTCAATACTATCAATTCTAGTTAAAAATTGAATGATGCAATGATGGGGGAAATATTTTTATCTATCGGATAACAGACAAGTAGATTTAATATCAAGATTCCCTACAGCTGACAGGTGCCAATTAATCAATTTAATGACAATAACAACTACATCTAATAAATGTTGAAATAACAAGAAAATAGTTTTTAAAAAAAAAGTTTGTTTTGAATATTAAATTAACTCAGTTACTCCTGACTATTCAATAACATGATTAAATAATTATGATACAACTCTTCCCTAATTTATGAAGGTCTGAAAAATCTATAAGCATATGAATGCCTTTTCATTGCCATATATTCATGCAAGCATGACCACTTCAGGATTTAGGTGTTGTTTTGATGTGAAAGTGTCAGAACTTACAAGGCCGAGAGCTTTTTAGCTGCACAACAGAATTAGTGCTGGAGACTAAATAGCAATAAATCTTTCACCATCATCATAATTAAGCTTAAGACTAACAACCAGAAAGCTTAACAATCAGAACATGTGTTGAAGTTGCAAACCAGATGCTCCGCAGGGCGTAGCTTTATACGACCGCAGAGGTTGAACCCTGAACGGTTGGGGCAAGTATGGACACAACATTCAAGCTGGATTCAGCTCTAAATTTGGATTGTGATTAAATAGTTGACACAGCATAGGTTTCTGACACAGAATGAATGTGTTCTAATGAACTTAAAATTTTTGTTTTCTCTTAGAGCAATTCACTATGCTGTTGAATATTAATCCTCTCAAAAAAATGTTTGAAGAAATTTTCTTTTTTATTTATGAAATTTCAAATGAGAAAAATTGAACCCAATTTTTTTAATCACATCCCCCTTTCCCTTATTCCAAAACTAATCTCAATTAAAATTTCTAAAGGAGTTTGCAACAATAACTACTCATTTAAATACATCATAAAATATTAAGATGTAAAAAAACTGCTTGTTATCACTGAATGGTAAAGATTATTTTAATTTATCAGTTGGTAGTAAAAAGTGAATATACATTGTATATTGTATATAACAAAGATTTAAGTTGATTCTGGACAAAGAAAGATAACTCCAATTAAAAAAAAATCTTGCTATTGCACAATATTTTGCAATTAGATATTTCTTGCTTACTATTCTGGACAAAGAAAGATAACTCTAATTAAAAAAAAATTTGCTATTTCACAAAATTGTGCAATTAGATATTTCTTACCATTGTGCAATACTGTGCAATTGAAAAGACTTGCTATTGCACAATACTTAATATAATAACTTTAGATCCTGATTTGGACCAACTTGAAAACTGGGCCCATAATCAAAAATCCAAGTACATTTTTGGATTCAGCATATCAAAGAACCCCAAGATTTCATTTTTTGTTAAAATCAGACTAAGTTTAATTTTGGACCCTTTGGACTTTAGTGTAGACCAATTTGAAAACAGGACCAAAAATGAAGAATCTACATACACAGTTAGATTTGGTATATCAAAGAACCCCATTTATTCAATTTTTGATGAAATCAAACAAAGTTTAATTTTGGACCCCGATTTGGACCAACTTGAAAACTGGGCCAATAATCAAGAATCTAAGTACATTTTTAGATTCAGCATATCAAAGAACCTAACTGATTCATTTTTTGTCAAAATCAAACTAAGTTTAATTTTGGACCCTTTGGACCTTAATGTAGACCAATTTGAAAACGGGACCAAAAGTTAAGAATCTACATACACAGTCATGACAGTTAGATTCGGCATATCAAAGAACCCCAATTATTCAATTTTGATGAAATCAAACAAAGTTTAATTTTGGACCCTTTGGGCCCCTTATTCTGTTGGGACCAAAACTCCAAAAATCAATACCAACCTTCCTTTTATGGTCATAAACCTTGTGTTTAAATTTCATAGATTTCTATTTTCTTATACTAACGTTATGGTGCGAAAACCAAGAAAAATGCTTATTTGGGTCCCTTTTTGGCCCCTAATTCCTAAACTGTTGGGACCTAAACTCCCAAAATCAATACCAACCTTCCTTTTGTAGTCATTAACATTGTGTTTAAATTTCATTGATTTCTATTTACTTAAACTAAAGTTATTGTGCGAAAACCAAGAATAATGCTTATTTGGGCCCTTTTTTGGCCCCTAATTCCTAAACTGTTGAAACCAAAACTCCCAAAATCAATCCCAACCGTTCTTTTGTGGTCATAAACCTTGTGTCAAAATTTCATAGATTTCTATTAACTTAAACTAAAGTTATAGTGCGAAAACCAAGAAAATGCTTATTTGGGCCCTTTTTGGCCCCCAATTCCTAAAATGTTGGGACCAAAACTCCCAAAATCAATACCAACCTTCCTTTTGTGGTCATAAACTTTTGTTAAAATTTCATAGATTTCCATTCACTTTTACTAAAGTTAGAGTGCGCAGACGACGACGCCAACGTGATAGCAATATACGACGAAAAATTTTTTCAAATTTTGCGGTCGTATAAAAACTCTGCTACAGACCAGGGCTTCCAAAAAATATTTGAGCCAGCAGGACATTTTATATCTGATCCCGATTTTAATCCCTTAAGACTTAGTCACAAAAGGCAATTATGGTAATCAGATGGCCATTCCAATGATTGACATTACATTAAAATAACGATTTTAAACTTTACTTTGATATGAATTTGATGTTCGGATGTAAACTGTTAAATTGGCAGTGCATCATTCAAAGTGTGCACATCAGCGTGCTCATATCTGCCTTAGACTCTTTATTTGTGCAAAATGACATTTAAACTTTACTTTCGTTTTAAAATCACATTTTTCTAACCGGATGTTGACTTGACAATTGTAAAACATGGACCATAAACGGATACGGAAAATCCGTGTACGTTTACAAAGCACAACTGAGTGAAGAAGCTCTTTCCACGTTATTATTTCAACAAAATACTTGAAATGAACGTTATATACAGGTATCAATGATAATTTTAGCATTTTTGAAGAAATGTAGGATGCATAATTAAATTTCCCACCTGTGCACATGCGCACACGTGTTCTAGTTCATACAACGTAGTTCTGACGGTTTTTCATTTAAAACTTTTTTCATTTTTCATCAAATCATGTTGATAAACTAATTTCTTATAATTTTAATCTTTTGGACTAAATCAATTAGATACAAACCGCTGAAATGTAAGAAAATAATTGTGAATAGACTGATCAATTTATACGATGTCCGGTACTGAAAATAGTTCACCTGTCACCTGAATAGGTAGATTTCAGCTGTCCAACTACTAATTAGCCTTGATTAAAATTAGAAAGTATTGAAGTGGAGGTTGTTTTGATAGTAATTAATCATCATGTCACTTTTATGACCGGAAATGTGTTGATGTTAAAGGCAAAAGGTTGGGTCAAAAAGATCGTGAATTATGTTAAAATGACCGAAAAAGCCTTGAAAACTAAAAAGTATATGACCGTTTCATGCTTTGCCCAGTCGGACTTTTACCGGACATTATACAAATGACCGGAATATATGACCGTTTTGGAAGCCCTGCTACAGACATTAAAAAAATAGAACTGTTATGATGTTCTCTTGGTACTGAGGATGCAATATAAAAGGATTGATCACAATGATTGTGATGAGAATGGTACAGTGTTTCTTGCCATGTGTCACTTCGGGGGCCTTGGTAGGTCAAAGTTGTTCCCAGCTTGACCTGGAGATCAATCCTCTGAAATCTCTTCGGGTTGTCTGTTCCCGCTGGGAAGCCCAGTGGTTCCCTCTGAGTACTTCGGCTTCCTCCACAATAATAAAAGACTTCCCGGTGTCCTACACGCTCTCTTGAGCGGTGATGGGGGTGGGGATTGTTCTGGTGGTGGGTTAATATTGTAAATGACACATCTCCATTAATCCTTAGGGAGTGAACATGGATCCACTGTACCCTTGCAGTCAATCAAGGGGTGCGTCTACACTGGCGGAATCTCGAAGTACATACATATTGCTTATAACCCTTGCTGGTAGAGTTGTAACTTTTGTATATTAGTAAAATCATGCTCTTTATTTACTGAAAGAAATGGTGTATGAACGCCTATCAATTTTTGAATTACATATGCTATATACTATTTCTAGACATCCTCTTTACTATTTTGAGTTCTTGGCTTGCTGTCAAATTGATGTACATGCCCTACATTAAAATCACATCACCCTTAATCATATGTAAACAGTAAGATTTCAGCTTCAATGTCTATCAATTTATTAATTGGGTTTCAAATTTGACATGTACCATTTGGTAATATTGAACATGAACATAAAAAAGTTATCAAACTATAAAGACCAAAAGTTTTATGAAAATAGATAATCAACATAATCACAACTATACATGACAAAAAACATATAATTGATAGTTGTAGATAGCTTTATGTGTGTAGCTATTTTATGCAAGCACCTCACAAAATCTCTCATTTTATTTGAACTATAATATAATTTGAAATAAAGTTAATTTATTATGCAGACTTGCTGACTGCAAAGAACGACTAAAAATACATTTTTTATAAAACAGACAATGACCCCTCGCAAACTCACCTTCGTTATTCCTTCTTGTTGATGACTGTTTCACGTTGGAACGATTTTTTGTATTCCTAGTACTATATCTAGTCGTTCGTGAGTTTTGACTAGACATATTTACAGAAATAACATGCCTTTCCCTGATTTTTTCATGAATAAACACTCCGGGTTACATTAGGTAGCCATCTTGAAAATTATTCCCATTTGAGTGGCTGTTAATTTTGTCGCATCACGTGACAATTTCTCGCCAATAATTGTTCTACTTCCGGGTAAACAACCCCAGGTGCACTTTTGCTTGGCACGACTGAACATGACAGCACTGCTACAATATTTACCAAAAAATGTCCTGTAGTCTTGATTTTAATCTGAAGGAATATGGGTATCATAATTTCCCAAGATCGCTGACGAAGCAAGATAAACAACTTTTGTCTTCAGTAATGTCTAATGACTTAAAAATGTGTAAATTTGTAAAACAAACACTTTTAAAAAGTTGCAGTCTAAATAATTAATTGAAATACAGGCATAAGACAGAGCAAAATATCAATGCTAGAAAACTAACCATTGTCTACAAGCATGTTGGTTTCCTGATCCTGATCCTAAGGTCAATAATTGACACTACTGTTCTCTGTGTGCTATCTTCCTCCTCTTATGGTACACCGTTGCTCGAGGTAATATCTCGCGGTACTTTGGTATACTTGTTTAGGCGCAGGATCGGGAATCAGGGATTGCAAGTTCTTGGAATCTCCCTGATTTTGTAATATATTCCCCTATAATTTGCGATGTTGCTTCGTAGGTTTCTCTTTTTGGTGGTGCTAGTATTGACTGTATATTTGTTTATTTGTCATGTTCAGGCCTTTTAAAATGTTAAAGCTGTCTTAACTTTATTAAGAATGGGTTTTGGTTTGACTATATTTTTGAAGGCCTAATGGTTCCCTACGACTACAATACACCTTATGACTACAATACACCTTATCGCTAATCCCGGCTGACCCCGCCGCTTGAACTTTTGACGCATATAACAATCACTTTTCCATTGTGGCGTCAGATATTTTGTTTTATGACGTCAAAATTTTACGGGAACCTGTATGATATCCAGTAATGGCGGACAAATGGCGATAAGGTGTTTGCGTTTAACAGGTACTTGTGGCCAGGATAATTATTTTTGGTCCTCCCGCTTTTTTACCAAAATCCTTTTTTGTTTTTTTTCTGTCAATTTCAATTATTTTCACTTTTTTTTTCTGTATTGCAAGAACATGAATATACAAAAAATAACTTGTATTTGCTATTTACTATCAATTTCAAGATATCAATAACCACTGTTGATAGTTACCACTTGTGATCGTTACAACTCTATTCTAGGGTACACTTGACTTTAGTGACTGCAAAGCACAAGTTTTTTTAATGTAAATATAAAAAATAAGATATGGTATGATTGCCAATGAGACAACTGTCCACAAGAGACCAAAAACTCAGCAAAAAGTAAAGCTACAACACTGATATACCTGTACAGAAAATATCTATTTCTATCAAAGACAGAACTTGGCTAACTCTCTCTCTTCCAGTGGCAGATCCAGAACTTTTTATAAAAGGGGGGGGGGGGGCAGCTGACTGACCTAAGGGGGTGCCCGCTCCAGTCATGCTTCAGTGATTCCCTATATAATCAACAAAATTTTTCCCATAAAAAGGGGGGGGGGCAAAAAAATTTACTGTGGATTCATCATTATTCGTTGGTTATCAATTTTCGTGGATTTCGTGGGTAAAGGTGAACCACGAAATCAAATGTTCAACGAATGACAAATTTTCTATAGGCTTGTATGCAAACTTTGGCATAACCACAAAATTAAATATCCACGAACATGTCAGTTTTCCTTAATCCACGAAAATTGGTACCCACGAAAATAAGTGAATCCACAGTATATCACTCTTTTTTTAGTTGTCTGCCTAGTCTTTCTAATTTTCACAAGGGAATTATGTATACTAGTACTTTCTTATTTAAATTGGACAACACCCCTATTCTGTATTATCCAACAGATTAAACGAGAGAATATGACCCCTCCTTTTGATATTTGAATAGTATAGTTTTATGACTAAATACATGTACCACCCACCCCCTGTTAGAACGGCTGAACTTTTTATGATTAAATATTCTGAAATAAAATAGGAAAGACTAGGCAGATTACTAAAAAAAGTTAGGCAATACATAATTTTCAAGTTCCACAATATATGATAAAGCCTTCAGGAAGTTCATTATTATTGTATCACATTGTTTCTTTTGGTTTATTTCCACTTCCTTTGGAGGAAAGCAACTTTTTCTTTACATACTAAATTTAATGAGCATTGTTAAAGAATTGTTGATGTTCTTTGTAGGTTTTTCATGAATCTGATGATGGAAACAAGGGATTTCTTACTCGAGAGGATGTCAAAATGGCAGTGGCTGAAATATTTGGATATAAACCATCAAAGGTTAAATGTCAACCTACTCATACATAAATTCCACTATTAACTCACTATGCCCAAACTTTACGCATTTGATTCCTAGCCAAAAACTGATATGGCCTCTTAATGTAGAGAATCTTGATATCTGTCTGTGAGTTAGTTGATGAAGACAAAATATAACTTGAAAGATAAATATTTAAATCAGGCTTTCTGCACTAGGCACGAGGTTGGCATCGTGGGGTACAGGACACATCGTATAAGTTCTATTACCTTTCTGTTTGTGATATTTTTGATTAAACTGGTAATATTTTATCTTTTTCGTAATATGTGCACTTTGGCATGTCAATTAGCATTGTCTCTTGGTGCCTCTTGCAGTTGTGTCACTTTAAATAGTACTGACTCCTCTGCACCAGGCAAGAGGATGACATACCAGTTATGTGCAACTTCTTACAATATCTTACCATATCATTAATGTCCTGATACACATTTTAATATGCACCCACCATGCCATATAGCACCGTCCCTTGGTGCCTCCTGCAGTTCAGCTAGATATATTTAGCCTACTCACAGTATTTTTACTTTTTTGTTACTTTCTAGAGGTGTGTCTGAGACGAAGGTTTTATATATACTACTAAAAATTATATGAAAACTGTTGTTTCTTATTTGTGTTTGTAACTATGTGTACTGTATTGTTTATTATATTTGTAAAAGAATAGTATTATATATCTATAATGATATTATATTATGCTCCTTGTGAGCCCATTTTATGGAAATAAAGCATCTTCTTCTTCTTCTTCTTCTATATAATATAATCTTTTTTTCCCTTCCATTTTCTTTTATGTTACTTTTATCGCCTTGTGATTAAAGATTCAAAAGTTAACTTTGGATTGGAATGAATAGACAAGGTGCTTGAAGCATACAAAGTATTTTTGCTCTCTTTAATTATTACAAACCAATTAGCTAATAATTTCTGTAATATATGATCATATATCTGTCATATCTAAACTTTTGAAAAATATAATTTTGGTCATCATACTAGTGAATGGCTTTGTCAGAAGTGTAGAATATCAGCCAGTTCATTTTAACTTAAATTTTCAGTTTAAATGATTTTTTTTTAGCTTATATACATGTACATGCAGATAGTGGCAATGTTAACAAACAAGCGCTATAAGAAATAACATTTTTAACATCTCCTTAGAACCGAAATATACTCAACTCGGCAGGAATGTAGAATGAAATATACATGTAAACAAAAATTAATTCTTGATTTCTATTGATCAACTTTGAAATTCTATGAAATAATAACTTTAGTAACAGGGGCGGATCCAGGATTTGGGAAAGGGGGGGCGAAGTTTTTAACTTTCGCCGAGCGGAGCGAGGCATGTATATTTTGTAGTTGCTGTAAAGTGTAAGGGTTGGATATTTTTGATGCTGTATTCTCCTTATTATTTTCTATCATTAAATGATACTTGTTGTATGGATCCAAAGCTATGTTCTGATAAATTTGATGTGCATGGGACTTATCAGTAAAAAAATAGACATGTAAATTCTCACCGGTTTGTTGCAAGTAATAAGTTTTTCATAACCTAACAAATTTTGTGTTGTAAACAAGATATACGCCGGGCTATTTGATTAAATTCAAAATACGACAGTCACGAGTTAAAAAAGACAAACAAGCAATTTTTATCCAAATGTTTGATTGATATATTTCACCCAACAAAATTAAAGGTAGTGAGGCTTTTCAAATCAACCAAAGGCTAATAATAAGTCTGAAATGACAACGAAGTTATGATTGACGGCCGACAAATTGAGACATAAAAGCCACACCCAGCAGGCAGGTTAATTGCAGTCTGGTCTTGAAAAAAGTATTCAATATATCAGTTCGGCGAAACAGATATGCCGGCCAGACATGCAAACTCTTGCCACAAAATAAAATATTCCCGTTTTTATTCATCATGTTCATTGAATGCCCTCTACGCCCCCCTCTGAATCCGCCACTGCGTAACAAGGCCCAACCATTTCCAAGCTTTATCAGAATAATGATCAGAAGACTATTTACAAATGATTCCACTCTGTATGTTGATTAAGTGGCATAAATCACAGGCAAATTTCACTCACAAAATTTCATCTCAAACATATTTGAAACTCGCAATAACTTTTTTTCATAATAAAGTTATTCAAATTCATTTAAATTTTTTAAAATTTGGATTAAAATTTTTTGTTTTGTTTTAAGGTTCAAATGAGTTTCCCGCATATCAAGCATGTTTAGGGTTAATTTCATGTAAACTTTGCCTGTGTATAGATTACCATTTTATACCTCACTCTAGGAGTGACGCTGTATTGAAAATACTTTCATCTTGTTTGTGTGTTAATCCATCCCATTATCCTCAGGTAATTAGAATGACTTCATATTTAGTCATCAGCTCCACAGTTATAACAGATCTGTCAGACACCAACTTCTTGACTGCTGAATCTCTTTTTTTTCTATTATGAATGAACCTAACAAAAAATCATAAAAGATTTCTCCAGTACTACAGAACAGAATGACTTTATAGTTTACCAGCAGTGATGAGTTATTACATGTAGCATGACAAAATGTACATCCTTGTGATCTTTAAATGACATAGATGTCTTCATTGAACTAGTGGTAAATCTTGATATTATTAATAACTTTCAATTTAATTTTCCTTTAAAATCCTTATTCAGCATAAACTAATCTTGACCTGAGTGCATTGATTAGAGGTCCGGATGAGCTATTCAGACTGCTTGGTTTATATTACATATATTTATGAAGATTTTAAAATTTAATCTTAAGTTATTGTTCTTACCATAGAATGCTTATTGGTTATACATACAGATTGATTTGGAAAGTGTCTTTAATACTTGTTGTTTATTTCCACATTATATTTCAGTTAGAAACAGATCAGCTTATTCTAAAGTTTGGAGAAGACATCTATGGTTCAAGATGTAAGTGTTTGCATACCACATACCAAGTGTAAAGATTGATAAAGTAGAGTTTAAGCTATATCAGAAAGAATCATCCCCTTCAAATACAGCCGTGAGCAACACTAACACTAATAAATTCTGTGTCTGTTTTCAATTTAATCTTTTGTGATATAGTCCGTTTGACTTCTATAAATCTTCAGAAAATAATTCTTAAAAATTCATTTTAAAGAAAAATATTTTTTTTTTCTTCATGTGTGTTAATGTATGATATATACGAACTCTGACTATGAATATCATAATTTTGAACCAATAATAAAAAAAAATACTCATTAGGACTCTATGTTATTTCTATTTTTTTTAATATTAAATACTCATTGGAGTATGTATGACTATTGTAACAGCCTTCCATTCAAAACAAAAACATTAGACATGTGCTTTAAACCTGTTTTATTGTACCATGTGACTTTACTCATTTAAATAACTTTGGTCATGTGATTACTGAGTTTTCTGTTTGCATGCTTTTGTATTTCTCATTGCATACAAAAAGCTCAGTAATCACATGACCAGAGTTATTTAAATGAGTAAAGTCACATGGTACAATAAAGCAGGTTTAAAGCACATGTCTTATGTTTTTGTTATGAATGGAAGGCTATTACACTACTCATACTTACTCCATTGAGTATTTTATATTAAAAAAATTAGAAGTAACATAGAGAGCCAATGAGTAACTTTTTTGATTATTAGTTCAAAATTATGATACTCATAGTCAGAATTCGTATATATCATACATTTACACACATGAAGAAAAAAATATGTATTAGTAACAATGAATTTTTAAGAATTAATTTCTGAAGATTTATAGAAATCAAAAGGACTATAATTATTAATCTATTATTTGTTTTTTTTTGCAACAATTCTTTACTTAAAAAGATATTTTTCGCTGGAATTTACTGATTGTCAAAGTCATGTGATTTCACTATGGTGGAGTTGACCAGTGTGTCGAACAAACGTCACTCAGTTATTTTGAATTCAAATAACAGTAATACATTGCTTAGGCTGGGGATGACAATCATAACACTTTCAAAGCGACAAAGGATTGAGCAAGAACGTATTGACTTCTATTCCACTATTCCACCAAACAGAAAGTAATACTCTATAGACTATTACACTCATGAAAAATAAGGTTCCACAGCAATATTATTAACCTACGAAAAACATGTTTAACCCCAAACGCCCAGCCTATTTTAAAATAACATAGCTGAATAATGATCCCAAGTCTGTATAAGCTCTAGATACTAGTAGATTTAAAGTCTAAGGTACAAACCATTTGATTGGAGGAGGCAGTTTTAGATATTTGAGAGAAAAAAATGATTTGATTTTTGCCTTAAACAAGTTCTGGCCGGACCTGGATTGAAAACAATAATCTTGTCCACTTTTTTGCTATTAGAAACAAAAAATTACAACAGAACTATTTCGCATTAAATGAACATGATAAATAAAAACGGGCGTATTTTTTTTGTGGCCAGGGTTTGCCTGTCTGACCGGAATGTCTGTTCGCCAAACTGATATATTGAATACTTTTTTCAAGACCAGACTGCAACCCGACTGCTAAGTGTGGCCTTTCTGTCTCCATTTGTCGACCGTCATTCATAAATTCTTTGTCATAAGACTCATTCGTAGACTATGGTTGATTTGGAACCCCTCACTCCCCAATTTTGTTGGGTGAAACAAATCAACCAAACATTGGTAAAAAAATTGCTTGTTTGTCTTTCTTAACTCTTGTCGATCGTATTGTAAATTCCGTCGAATAAACAGGCGTATATCTTGTTTTTAACAAGATATATGTGAGGTTATGATAACTTAACTTACAACATGTACAAACCGGCGAGAATTTTCCTTGTCTATTTTTTACTGACAAGTTCCACATCAAATTTATCAGTACATAGCTTTGGATCCATACTATCATTTTATGAAAGACAATTAATAGGGAGATTACAGGATCGAAAATGTCCAACCCTTACCAATACGCTTTACAGCAACTACAAAATAAACATGCCCCACGACAGGAACCGTTTAAGAATTGCATGTTACACTTATTTTATGTTTTTTAGCCCAAAAAGGTTCCAAAATTTTATTCGCCTCGCTACGCTTTATCATCAATGCATGTGCTATATTTTCCTGTTACTGGAAACCTATAAACAATTTGCTTGTTTTAATTGAATTCAGGTGTAATATGACACCTCCAAATGCTAATAGTAATACACTTACATGTACATACCATATATCATTGACTTAACATTAGTGATTCATCTTAAACAAACCTAATCATGTAAATGTTGCAAAAGTTTTAAAGTTGTTAGAACATCATCAGACTTAGGGGGCAATGTCAAATAATCTCCATTAAAATTAAATGTGACAATGCTAATACAGTTGTATACCAAATAGCAATGACCTTCCAATCCATAATTCCCCTCAAAGTGTCCTTTTAATCACATTTTTGCTAGCAATACCTAGGTAACAACACACCTTAGTCAGACATCCACAACTTACTGTAAGTAAGGGAGACAATAAGATAATGAGGTATGATTGTAATGAGAAAACAATCCTCACCTTAGTCAGACATCCACAAGTTACTGTAAGTAAGGGAGACAATAAGATAATGTGGTATGATTGTAATGAGAAAACAATCCACACTTTAGTCAGACATCCACAAGTTACTGTAAGTAAGGGAGACAATAAGATAATGAGGTATGATTGTAATGAGAAAACAATCCACACCTCATTCAGACATCCACAAGTTACTGTAAGTAAGGGAGACAATAAGATAATGAGGTATGATTGTAATGAGAAAACAATCCACACCTTAGTCAGACATCCACAAGTTACTGTAAGTAAGGGAGACAATAAGATAATGAGGTATGATTGTAATGAGAAAACAATCCACACCTCAGTCAGACATCCACAACTTACTGTAAGTAAGGGAGACAATAAGATAATGAGGTATGATTGTAATGAGAAAACAATCCACACCTTAGTCAGACATCCACAAGTTACTGTAAGTAAGGGAGACAATAAGATAATGTGGTATGATTGTAATGAGAAAACAATCCACTTGAGATCAGAGGACACAAAAGTAAGCAACTACATGTCTTGAAACTTGCATGCTTAGTATGTGATATTGTTTGTCAATAAGTTGAAAGGCTGAAACACAAGCACTTGTTTGGTTTTTTTTTTTGCATTTAAACTTTAATATAACAAGTTATATTAATGGATATTTAAAAAAAAAATACATTCAGAGACAAGTACCTGTGTTCTGTGAGACACATTTCACTATGATGCAGCAATCGTGTATTTTTTATCATGTGTGTGTCAAAAAGTAATTTCATGACTATATAAACATCCTGTAACACAACAAAATCTTAATCATAGATGTAGTTCTTATGTTTTCTGAGGTCCTAACCATCTTGTTTTCAATTTTGTTACCTGTTTGTAGCGCATACAAAAAGACTGTAAAATATCAATCTGTTCTACTTTGAACTTAGTAAATTAATTACTTTTGTTGTTTTTGTTTCCTTTAGGCATGAAATTGGCTAAATTTATGAATGCAATGTCAGAAAAGTTGATAAAATCAGATGAAGACCAAGATATTAGGCATACTTTTATGGCATTTGACTCACAGTGTAAGATAATAAGCATGATTAAAATATATTTTATTGTAAACTTATATTTTACTGAATGCAAATTACATTTTAAGAAAATTAGAATTCTGAGTAATGTAAACAATGAAAATGAACTTGTAATTATATTGCTATATAATATGATTCCTCAAGCAATTAGCCATATATTACTATTTTCAATAATATAAAAGACCACTACTTTCTTATCATGCAATGCAAGCTTTAAGGGATACAGAAAAGATATCTCGTTGAATTTTTAAATAAAATTTTGATAAAAAGACATATTTTACTTATGTCTATAAGCATCTCAGTTTCTACTGAAATGTACATGGGAAAAACACTTCTTTGTTTAAATAAATCACTTATAAAAATGTATAGCTTAGATTACAGAGCATTTTTTCATGGGAGATAACCCAGTTATATTATCTTGCATTATAGGCAGTAAATTATAATGTTGCCTATAGTAAGGGCATTGGTGAAGGAGCAAATTATTGAACATGTATATTTATATTTAGGTAGAGGATTTTTGACAGTAGAAGACTTTAAGAAAGCAGTAGGACATGTAGCACCACATCTACCTATGCATGCTGTTGATTTGTCATTCAGGTAAACTTTACATTCTATAAATTAAAAAAAAATATTATTAAAAATTCAAATTTCAAATTTCATCAATTGATTTTGTATCTTATTGATAAATTAACTCAAAACACTTTTTGCTAGATTGTTTTGTTAATTATTGAAAAGATCTTCATAGACCCTGTATATGTCACCTTATAACCTATAAAGGTAGGTAAACTTAATGAACACAACAGCCACTAAGAGCATACCATTCATTAAAATCAAATGACGACACTTGTATATATATGCAAATGTACATAGAATTATGAGTAAACTATATTGTATTTAAAGCTTAGTAAATATAGTACAAATGTACAGATACATCTCAAAAATAAACAAAAACATTCTATTTAAGCCATCAATTTTTCTTGTCTTTGACACTAAAGTGTTTATCATTGAAAGCTTCCAGGATGATCACCAAGAGTTAATAGGGTTGGTATACACTTCAGAATGGAATAAAATTTACAAAAAAGCAGTTTTTCTATTGAAAAATGTGACTATTTTTTTTATTGAAGAAATGGCATACCAAAAAAAAACCAAACAGAATTCAAAATGGTTCCTTTTTATTAGTTACAAACAGGTCGATAAAGAATTTGATGCAAGTAGTATTACAATCAGATCCATGGATACAAAAAATAGAATTGGAAGTTTGTGTAGAATAACTAACCAATTTATTTACTTTTGCATTTTCTAAAGTGTCCTGTTCATGTTTTCTACTATACAGGGAGCTAGATAGAGATGGCGATGGCCGTGTTAGTTATAAAGACTTTGAGTTCATGATGAAGTACAACCTAGCAGAACATATTTAACTTAGGAGAATATGTAAATGCAAACAAACTCATCATTTTTACAGCATTGATGAACATGCTTGTGATGTTAAGATTATGTCACAGCAAAAAGTGAATTTAAAGTTTCTGTGTATGGCTTGTGTAATGTTCCAACCAGAGGTAAACGTAGACTCAATGTGGGATCGATACTCCACACATTATCAACACATGTGTCTCATCTTTTGAAGATAATGGAGTATCCGTGATATTTATATTGTTAAATAATATACTTGACTAATTGCTAACATTGTTGACTATTATCTCATGTTGTCTGTGATATTTTTGTAAGAATAAATTTAATGGTATTAGAATATATTTCACAAAACAGTCGTTTGATTTATTCCTAAGATTGATATGATTGTAAAAGGACATATAAACTTCTGCATTTTTTGTCTCGCCTGCTGCATGCAAGGCATAGGGAATTCAATCTGACATTTACTATTTGTATAAAGCTATATATTTTAAAAAACAGAAGACCTCTATGGTACATAGCTTTATGCTTAAACCTTATTCTAACATGTTTCCTTGTTCATACTGGTACTGATATGTCTAATGTCCTTGAGTTAATTTTTATGATTCAGTGGTTGTCATGTGAATTCCTCATAAATTTATAATTAGTAGTTGGATAACTATTTTTGTTATACATAATTTCTTGCAACATCTTCATGTCCATTAGACAGGGTTCATCTGACTTCGACTCATATGATGGATCATTGATCAAGATTAAAGTTATGTGATTAGGTCAGTTTCTCAAATACTATAAGCAGTAGGTCAACTATATGTGGTGTATGAAATGATTGTAAGGTGTTCATGTCAGTCTAGCTTGGTTCATCTGACCTTGACTGCATTTTCATGGATCATTGATAATGTTGAGTTAATGTGATACTCTTCTTTAGGGCTATCAACATTAAAATAAATCATGGTTTGTAAAACAGGTGTTATTTCAGTGTATGTATTCTTGTCATGGTTCATCGCCTACTTGAAAAAAAATTAGTTCGTTTGTCCTGCAAATATCTCACTTATGAGTAATTGGATAACTGTATTTGGTATATGGGTTCTTTGCAAAGTTTAATCAGACAGGTTTAGCTGACCTCGACATCATGTAATGGATCATGGATCAAGGTCAAAGTTACATGATCCATATTTGGTTTCTGGAATGATTGTAAGGGATACATGTCTTGTATTGTAGGTATCCAATTGCCCTTGACCTCTTTTTCACAGTTCATAGGTCAGTGTAAAGTCTTATGTTTTGGCATTTATTTTAATACAAGAACCAATAGGTCAACTATATTAAGTGTATGGAATAATTGTTATATGTACATGTCTGTCTTGCGACCTTGACCTCATTTTCATGGTTCATTGATGAAAGGTGATTTTTTTGGATTTTGGTGTTATTCTCACATAATAAGCAATCGATCAACTATACTTAGTGTATGAAATGATTGTAAGGTGTACATGCCTTTCTTGCAGGGTTCATCTCTAACTGATCTCATTTTCATGGTTCATTAGTCAATATTAAATTTGCATGGTTTAGTCTGTTCTCGTATACTATATGTGCAATAGGTCAACTTATTTGGATATATGATATGCTTATAAGAGGCTGGTAAAGGGGGGCTATGAACACAGAAACATGTGAAATAAAAATCACAAAAACTTTGCATGGAAAATAAAAAATCGGGAAAAACGAAGCATGAGCAATAAAATTGTAAATATTAATGAAAAAGTATCAGAAGTTATTGCACAGCCGTTCTAGGTGATTTTGCAGTCAATGTTAATAGAAATGAAGACCCTGCAGTCTCCATTTAGCGTATGTTAGTTGCATGTGGTTTGAAAAAAATATACTGTTCATAGTAATTTCATAGACTACCGGGTATATTGCCTACCATACATCTACAATATCAAGACCGACTTTGAATTAGTTTATTTTACCTTTGAATCATATGAGGGACAAGCACGAGAAATTTAGATTACCAACCACAAGAAAACAAGAAACAAAACGCCAAATCATGAAAACATGTGAAATAAAAAGGCTGAAAATGTTGCACGAAAGTAACCCTTTACCATTCTCTTATACATGTCTGTCTGTCTTGTTTGGTTTATCTGAGCTTAACCTCATTTTCTTGGATATATAAATGTTTATGTTATACTTGTAGTCAAACTCTATATTTAGTAAAATTGAGGAAGGAAATGGGGAATGCATAGGCGGATCAAGGGGGGGGGGCCCTGGGGGGCATGGGCCCCCCTCCTTTCGTGGGAAAAATTTGGTAGATTATATAGGAAATCACTGAAGCATGACTGGAGCGGGCCCCCCCTTAGGTCAGTCAGCGGGCCCCTCCTTAGGAAAAGTTCTGGATCCGCCACTGGAATGTGTCAAAGCGACAACAACCTGATCATAGAGCAGACAACAGCCGAAGGCCACCAATGGGTCTTCAATGTAGCGAGAAACTCCCGCACCCGGAGGCGTCCTTCAGTTGGCCCCTTAAAAATATGTACTAGTTCAGTGATAATGGACTTTTTACTAAACTCCGAATTATACACAAGAAACTAAAATTAAAAATCATAAAAGACTAACAAAGGCCAGTGGCTCCTGACTATCAACATAAAAAAAAAAATAGTTAGTAAAGTTGGTGAGACATTTCAGTGTGTGCTCCCTAACTTTTGTCAAGTGAAATACATGTACTCATATTATGAGTCATAGGATAACTGTATTTGATATATATGTTCCTTGCAAGGACATCATTGTATTGGTCTTATCTGAAATAGTTCAAAGTCATCCCCTGTGGGTACATTGTATAATTTACATACTGTGGATTCAGTATTATTTGTTGGATACCAATTTTAGTGGGCTTCTTTGATACAGGTAAACATCAAATTTAAATTTTTAAAAAATACAAATTTTTGTCAGTTGGTATGCAGACTTTTGCAAAACCATGAAATCACATATCAACAAAAAGGAAGTTTCCCCCAATCCAAGAAAATTGGTACTCACAAGTTTAAATGAATCCATATAGTATTGTCTTTGATCAAAAGTTTAAAAATATTCTGAACTCCAATGTAAAATTCAAAACAGAAAGTCCTTTATTAAATTTCAAAATAAAAGCTCAAACACTTCAAAACAATGGAAACAATTGTCATATTCCTGAATTGGTTCAGGCAATTCCTAATGTAGAAAATGGTGGGTTAATTAAATTTGAATTTGTAGCTAGCTAAACCTCTCACTTTTATGACAGTCACCTAGAATTCCATGATTTTCCATTACAATGTGTGTGAAAAAAAACCAGACATAAAAGGTAAAAATGTAAAAATTGGGGTGAAGTAGTCAGCATTGTGTTATAATCTTAATCACTATAAGAACAAAAAACTATGTCAAGACTGAAAAAACAAAATGGCATATAGACATTATTTATTAGACAAAGCACATAAGGAAAATGCAAGACAATAATACAAAAAAATGAAAAAAAGCACTATAAAACACTTTGGGGATGCAGGGGCGTAGCCCTGTGTTAATGAAGTGGAATCACCAACCGAAGGGTGAGGGTTCCAGGGCCAAGCCCTGGTACTCACCGGGGGGCCAGGGGGACGAATTTGTATTGAGCAAAGTAGATATAAAAATAAGGAGATGTGGTATGATTGCCGATTAGACAACTATTAACCAAAGTGTAAATGGAAGTGGATGTAAGAAATTTTGTAAAGTTCAAATGAAGTGGATGTAAGCAAAGATGTATAAAAAAAAAACATAATCATAAACACAATACTATATCATGTGGAGTTAGCCTAAACATATCAAAATAATGATTCATACTTTTGAATTTCAAACTTGTATTAAGTCATATTAAATCTGGTCAGAAAAAAAGGAATCCCAAACGACGTTTCTTCTTAACAGCAAATGCATCAATAACTTTTTCAAAATCATTTTCCCAATGTTTGTATGCATGAAGGATGGACAGACTAGAAAGTCTTTCTGTATAGATATGTAATGTAGAGCGGACATAAGTTTTCACTCTTCTCATTACGCTAAAACTTCTCTCTGCTGTTGCTGTTGTCACCGGCATTGTTACTAGAATCAGCAGACAAATGTAAATGTTTGGATATAAGTCACTGTTTGTCATTGGCAGAGTTTCCGAAAGAGAGGATGGCTTTGAGGCCGCTGCTATATCCCACCTTAAAATCCATCGTTCAACTTCCTCGCGAAACTACATTGTTAACAGTAAGGTCATTTATATACGTCTCAAATGATATGTTGATTGCTTCCTAATTAATCCTTTTTGGCTTTGTTGATTTCAAATACTGGGCAGAAAACCGCTCTTCGTTAGAAACCAATCTGCGTGTAAGTTCGTGTTTCAGGAGATCAAGAAATGATAGAAACATTGCACGTTTCCAGTACTGACTGGGCGTTTCAGGTGGTACATTTACACGATGTCGCTGTCTACCGGCAGCTCTCGGCATGGAAAAGACACAGTCTCCGAACGTTCAACAAATATCATGTTCATAATAGAAATTAATAGATGCATCACTCTGTCCGATTCCGATTAACCAATTCATCTCTCTCTTCCTTCTTTCTTTCTTTCTTTCTTTCTTTCTTTCTCTCTCTCTCTCTCTCTCTCTTTTTTTTTTTTTTTTTTTTTTTTTTTTTTTGTGAAAACGACGTGGATGCACGTGCTGTCGTGCCTCCGGGTAGCTACGCCCCTGGGATGTATAATTGATCCACATCTACAGTTTTATTGGAAGAATAACTAGAGCTGTCCACAGAGCAGGACTTATACAACCAACATGACCAATGGTCTCATGCATACATTTAATTGCTGCTGTGACATTCGGTATTGAGATGATGACTTTTTGAGATTTTTGACATTCACCAATTTATTTTATACAATCATTAT
The DNA here is from genome assembly GCF_965363235.1 of Mytilus galloprovincialis. NCBI lineage: Eukaryota > Metazoa > Mollusca > Bivalvia > Mytilida > Mytilidae > Mytilus > Mytilus galloprovincialis. The sequence goes on along the minus strand of NC_134840.1, from coordinate 25,102,437 downwards.
TAACTGTGTAGGATTGACACATAATACTGATAGGTCACTCTGAAAGAATTAAACTGACCAGCAACAACGTCTGAGTTTTGTATACTAATAATTCAAAAGGTTATGATCAAGGTCAGTATGATGTTTCTGTATGCAAGATTTTGTCAATCTTGCTGAGTGATATATTACAAAAGTTATACACCACACACGGAAAATCTGACTGCTTAAATACCAGCAGAGGGTCACATGTCAAATTCAATGTCAGAGCGACTATATGACACATCCCCATCCCAATATGTTTCGACATACAAAGTTTGGACTATATAAGTTGTATATGGTACCAAGGTTGTGTGCAGAACCGAAATTACACAAGATTTATCATTCAACATACGGGCCATAGGTCAGAGTGAACTTAATTTGGTATATGATATATCCCAACTTGGCAAGGCCATGATGCAACTGCATACCTGATTTTTATGGTACACAATATAAGAGCTGCACAAATATTGGACAAGGTTTTATAATCATGAGAGTCAAAGTCAATGTCGTAGTCCATGATGCAGCTCTGAACCAAGTTTGGCTAAGCTGTACTGTACAAAAGTTCGTGACACGAAGATGGACGAATGGTCATACAGACAGATGGACATGGTGATTCCTATATACACCAAACTTTAATTGCGGAGGGTAGAAAAACGAAATTTGGTCCTGGCTTAGCTATGAAGCCAAGAGACTAATATGCTAGTTCCCTTACATTAAGTCAAATGCTTCATGCTTCACAGGCGAATGCACCTTTGTGGGCAATTTGTGCTTCGGGCAATTTGTGCTTCGGAAGATCTCGGAATAGTGAGTAAATACGAAAATTTTATTTAAAGTCTGATTTTGCGAATAACATGAACGGTACCAATTTTTCTGAACCAGATACGCACTTCGACAATCAATGTCTCTTCAGTGATGCTCGTGGCCAAAATAATTGAAAATCCAAAGCTTATTAAAAGGGTGAATAAAGAGCTAAAATAGTGTTTTATCGGTAACCATTCCAGATTATGTTTTATCATTCCGGTACATTTTGGTGTATAACTATATATATTGCAGTCGTTGCAATGGTGGTTTGGAATTCACCTTTTCAGCAATAAAAATTGTACTTTAACAAGTACCAGATTGCTCTGATGTCCAATGGTTCCAGCAGATCCTTTTAAAAAACCGTCAGACGTCAGAGCAGTCTCGGACTAAACATTGAACTTGGAAAAGAAAGATAAAGATTTAAACCAGATAAAGTATGCCAATAAGCAAATAATATCTCATAATTTAGAAATCGATGTGAACTAAATGTACCCCACTTATTGTCATTGTTAAAGTTCACTGTATGAATCAAAGTTTTGGTCAAACTTCTTGAAAATCGTTTTTTCTTTTCCTTTTTGTTTTGTATAATTTTGTTGGTATATGTTACACAATTACTGTCTTTTGTTTCGGTTAATGTGTGGTGTGGTTCATTGACTTTCGGCAAACTATCCTGCCTAAGTAAATATAAATTTTGCAAGAGGCAATTAAACTACATGTTTATTGAAACAAAAGACAGTAACAGTGGCGGATCCAGAAATTTTCATAAGTGGGGGCCCACTGACTGACCTAAGAGGGGGCCCGTTCCAGTCACGCTTCAGTGATTCCCTATATAAGCAACCAAATTTTTTCCCAAAAAGGGGGGTCCCGGGCCCCCTGCCCCCCCTAAATCCGCCACTGAGTAATCTTCCGCCAACACGGTCAATTATTATTTAACACGCGATACTTTAAAAATGTTGAAATTTACTTTTTTTTCAAATATAAATTTAACACTATGTTTGATGATGTAGCTGTAGGAGAAGGTAGCCGGACAAACCACAATCGCTTTATGCAAAATAATGATAAAATACAACTACCTGTCATTTACAGAATATTCAAAAGAAATCAAATTCCTGTGACTATGCACACCTCCATTACGTTTATGAACATCCTATAAAATAGCTGTACCTCCAAAAACTATAGGAGATAGCCGGACAAATCATGATCTCGTTAAGCAGCTAGTTCTTAAAAAAAAAAAAGAATTAAGTCCAACTTTAAGTATACCTGTTATTTTCTGAATATTTGAAGAAAAAAAATCTAAATCCTGTGGCCATGCCACTTGGGCCATGCACACCTTCATTGTGTATCTAATATTAAAGTTGTACCTCCAAACTGTAGGACGAGATAGCCAGACAAACAATGTATCCTAATCCGGATGGACAGGAGTGGGGCATTAAAAAACATGCTACACTACTGGTACAATTAAAACGTTTAATCCCGCTGCAACTGTTTGCACTTGTTCTAATGTCAGGAATCTGATGTTCAGTGGTTGTCGTCTGATTGATATTGATGCTTTATTAGAAGAAAACAATGTAGAAGACATTATATCTTTAAACAAACTAATTGATAATTTTAATGATTTTGACTTCTTAGTGACCAAAACTAATGAAATCTATTTAGAAGCTGCAAAAAAATCCGTTTCTTTTAAAGCATATTTTAAAAAATCCATAAGGTTGCAAAGACATACAAAAAAGGCAAAACCTAAAAAAGTATGGATGTCAAATGATTGCTTACTCCTTAGAAAAGAAGTTCGTTCGCTTGGAAATAGATTTAAATAGCTAAAGCCCCTAATAATAATGCATTAAGATTGACTTATAAAAGAGAAAAAAGAGAATACAATAAACTTAAAAATAAACCGAAAAAGGATTTTTTTCATTCCTTGATAAAACAAATAAATGATATAAACCCAAAGAACACCAAAGAATTTTTGGGAAGCATTAATAATTACCAAAAAAAAAAAGAATAATAACTGTGAGCCTGCTATTTCCGCCAAAGAATGGGAAATTCATTATAAAAATTTGCTTGCTTCAAGTGATAATGATAAAACTGATACAAATCAAAATATAGAGAACAAAAACCATAACTTTACTAATACATCCCTCCCTATTACATGTAAAGAAATCAAAGACTGAATAAGAAGTTAAAAAAGGGAAAATCTGGAGGTCCTGATCTGATAATTAATGAATTTCTAAAGGTGGGGTCAAACACTCTAGTTTTACTTCTGACAAAACTTTTTAATAAGATACTTAACTCAGAAAAATTCCCCAAAATTTGGAACATTTCTCTATTGACATCAATATATAAATCTGGTGACCCATCTGATTGTGGGAACCATAGAGGTGTAAGCATAACAAGCTGTCTTGGTAAAGTCTTTACCTCCATTTTACAAAAACGACTTAGTGATTTTCTTGAAACACATAATTTATTATCTTCAAATCAAGGTGGTTTTAGAAAAAATTACAGAACTGTAGATCATGTCTTTATTTTAAAAACAATAATAAACACATAGTTGTTTAAATGTAAAAAGAAACTATATGTGTGTTTTGTAGATTTTAAAAAGGCTTTTGACAGTGTCTGGAGATCAGCTCTATTCTTAAAATTACAAAATAAAGGAATACAAGGCAAATTTTATAATATACTGCATGACATGTACTCTAATACCTTATATTCATGTAAATATCAAAATACTAGAACACACCCGTGATATCGCGGGTCCATGACTGAATTAAAGTATATAACTATGCGTATTATCTGATAAAGTCATGCCGAATATAAGATGCACAGTTTGTTTTCTCTGCTTTCAAAAGCTTTCTGTTTGAACCCGTCGACCTGGAACTTGTCAACGGAGTATTTTTTAATCAACAGCATTGTCCTTTATTAGTAATAAATAAAGTAGAATCTTTGATTCGCTGTTTTACGTCATGCCGGCTAACAAATTGAAAACTGTACCTATACGCCTTAATTTAAGTCCAGATTTTTAGTATTCGTATTGTCATCTTAGAAAGTTATACTGATTAAAATACTACAATAGGAAACAATGTGACAGTGGTTGAATTTAGTAGTGTCAACCCTGTGGTTATGACCCGTGTATATAGCAAAATCCTAAATACACCGTATGGTGGTGCGCCTGTTAGATGCGGAACGTACAGATAAGGTAATAGGTAACAGGTGAATATACTATTGGTATCGGTATCGGATTCGATTCGGAACCTGTTAATTAGTGGCAATATTAATTAATATGTGGACAACAAAAGGTTCTGGAGTGGTGTAATTTTTAATCTACACCAATGTCCTATATTAGCTATATATAAAGTTGAATTCTTTGATTTGCCGGTTTAACCTGATTACGGCTGACAAATTGGACCTCGTTATTTTAGTATATTATAGATGTTTACTAAGCCTTTTCTTGCCAATCAGGGAGTCAAACAAGGAGACAGTTGAAGTCCAACTTTATTTAATATATTTGCTGATGACATGGGAAAATACTTAGATACAAACTCAACTAGTGCAGTTAATTTAAAAGGTCAAAAAGTGAACCATTTATTGTATGCTGAAGATTTATTATTGATATCGGAATCTGCAGATGGTCTCCAGAACTCTCTTGATTCTTTACAAAAATATAGTACTGAATGGACGTGAACCTTAAGAAAACAAAAATTATAATTTTCTCTAAAAATAAGTAAATAAAGAAAACTTTTACTTTTATTACAGTTCTAATGCAATTGAAATTGTTGATTGTTATAAATACTTAGGAGTTGATTTTCATAGCTCTGGAAAATTTATAGAGGCAGTGTCAAGACTCTCAGATAAAGCTAAAAAAGCATATTTTGCACTGAAGTCAAAACTACCATATAGTGAAAATTTGTCTGTTAAGAGCTTTTGAATTCAATGGTAATTCCTATTTTAACTTATGGATCAGAAGTATGGATATCAGAATTCAAACCAAATTTTGAAGCATTAGACAAAAGTAAATTAGAAAAAACACAAAACTCCATATTTAAAAACATACTTGGGGTTCATGGAAAGTCTACCAATCTAGCAGTGCGGTGTGAATTGGGCACATACCCATTAGCATTAAATGTTATCAACTTATGTATAAATACTATATGCGTCTCAGTGATATTGGTGAACGGTGGTGGTCCACATGAAATTCTCAAGGCTGCTTTTGAAGTGGACAAAACTCTCACAAATAGAGAATTAATGAAATATATTGGAATACCCTTAAACAAGCATTGGTATATAGTAATTTCAAACAGAAACTAGAAGATTTCTACAAAAATAAAATTATATTTGAACTACCTAAGATAAAAGATGGAAACTGTGGTAAACTTTAAAAAAATTTTATAAAATTTATACTAAATTTAAACAACAAGAATATTTAAACTTTAATATTTCTAAATACCTTAGAAAAAAACTCACTAAATTAAGGATAAGTGCACACTCATTAGCAATAGAAACTGGTAGGTATACAAGATCAAAAATACCCTCTAATGAGAGATTTTGTAAATTTTGCACAGGAAAAATTTAAAATAAGATACATTTCTGATTGAATGTCCGCAATATAACAAAATTAGATCTAAATATAAAATTAATGTTATTAATTCAAATAATTTGGATGAAAATTTTACCAAAATGTTAAATCATGTCTGAAAAAGAATTAAATCTATTTGTAATGTATGTATATTGAAGTGGGTCTCATCGGGGTCTAAGCGTGACGCGGGATTGCCGATTTTTTGAAAGCGTGACACGTGAAAATAAAAATTTGTGTGCCGTGAAAACGGGAAATGAAGTCTAGCAGACACGGGAAATTTCAAAAAATGAGAATTGCTTACCTACATAGTGTAAGCGGGATACGGGAATCTGACAAAACAGTAAGCAGGATCCGGGACCAAAACCCCTATACGAGACCCCCATTGAAGAAGCTCTTGATTTGAGAGACCACCAAACCGTTTCATCAGATAATAATCTTTTACAGTAGTTCGTGCAGATACACATATATCTTATATAGGTGATTGTGTGTTTTAAGTAAATTTATGAAAATTTAGAATAATACTGATGTATAAGTTTATGGTATCAATATGGTTCATTCCCTCTATTCCCACTTTTTATAAATCTGGTAAGAAAAGGTAAAATTTCATGTGGGAATAGAAGGAAAACTTGTGCAAACAAAGGATTATACTGTACAAACATTTTTGAATCAACTGTTAATTGACCAGTGTTTTTTTTATTAGAACAGGTAATAAGTTATTTTTGCAACTGTATGAATTCTGTTTTTTTTAAACAAAATAAATAATGAAGTAAAGTTAACAGTTTTCACCCATTATTTTATATCTTTGATTATTGGTCCAAGTAATTATGTTTTAAAGTATACTTTTATTCCACATCTTAAGCCAACAGGAATCACCAAAAGCATTAAATTATCGTTAATTTAAAGTTACTTTGGAGTTTGAGAAATATTTATTTTGGATGAATGGCAGATATCCTTATTTCTTAAATTTGGAACTTTGAACATGAAATCTCCAATAGAAACTGGAAGATGGCAAAACATAGAAAGAGAAAACAGAAAATGTGTATTGTGTTAATATTCAGATGCCATTGGTGATGAATACCATTACATTTTTAATTGTTCAGCTTTCGATAATTGTAGAAAACAATGTATTGCATTTTACAATACAAATAGAACAAACACATTGAAGTTTTATGACTTAATGAATTCCCCAAAATGTACAGAACTGAACGAACTTTGTAAACTTATAAAGGAGATCAATAACAAATTGAACTTTTCTGGGTGAACAATTGTGAATGCCTCTATCTACTTTCGTACATTATATATTTATGTAATTGTATTGAAATATGTAGAATTATCTCTATACCTTTCTGTTATTTGGTTTGTGAGAATAAAGATTTATATATATATATAAGATTATACTTGGTTATAATATTATTTATATCATGATTTATTAGTAAAGCAGACAATTTTTTAAAGTTACAAATTCAAAAATTTAAAAATAAATCTGACTCCAATCTATTTATCATAATTTTTCTCTATTTTTAAGTATTTATTTGATGAAAAAAGAAACATATTACAAATAAACAAGGTATTATACCTAAACAGTGTACCAAATATGTTATGCTTTAAAAAAAAAGTACAGGTAAATCTTAGGTGAAATTCTAATTAACCCTGATTGTTATAAAAACAAATTATTTATCAAAACATCTATTGTTATTTGCAAGTGGGAATAGAAGGAATAGTATTTTTAAAAAGTGGGAATAGGAGGAAGACACCATCAATATCAGTTCATAATGTAATGGTATACATAGAATTGACTTATGACTTGTTGTTGCATGCATCTTTATTTCATTTATATCAATTCTAAATAGTAATTCCCCAACAATATTAAAAATTATTGTCAACTATTTGAATGAATGCTTGATGGTGAGAAACTCATTATTAAAAGGTACTTGATTTCTGTAATAATGTATATGCTTCTCTTTTATTTTATATATATTCTCTCATAATTATCCACTGTCACTCCTTCATTGTATATATGTTATTGTAGTTTGTCTTTAATTTGTTGCCATAACCATTTATTGTCAATGCGTTAGTGCTAATTAAGTTATCTTATCTTATCTTTATATGTTGTTTTAATATTATAATTGTCTGTATTTGGATCACGCCTCTATTGTGCTCTTTCCAATGAAATATTGAATTGAATTGTTAAACAAAATTTTAATCTGCTAAGGCTGAGCCGGTTTTTTACTTATAGAGTTGTCTCCCATGAATGACCTTATTCCCGGTGTAAACAACGAGGATGTGGTATTAACACCCGGAAAAAAATTAAATCACGTAAAAGCGAAGGCCTTGTTTGTAAGTAACATTTTATACACTATTTTATACGATATTTACACGAACAAATGTGTGTGTGAAACCTTATACCACAACGTTGAGCGATACGTAATGCACCTGCTATTGAATTCCCCTATTTATAACGAATGAATATTCGACGAGTAAGGTTTCACATTTTGAAATATCACAACAAAAATATATTTTTTTTATCAACTTCGCGTTATAATATTATTTTGTTGATGTAACGAAAATAATTAGATATAAACAAATGCAAAAGGCTACCGTGGACCATAGATGTATATTACATCTATGCGTGGACAGACTCAGGAGGCCCCTCATGGGGGGTCCTAGTAATCACATAATCACCATTTTTTTGCCAATATAATCACATAATCATTAAATATTTGCTTATCTTTAGTAATCAAATAATCATAAACTAAAAATACAGTCCTAGGTAATCAAATAATCATGAAATATTTGGGTTAATAATCAAATAATCATTAAAAAAACGGCCAAGTAATCACATAATCAAAAACCCCATGAGGGCCCTCACTCAGTGGCGGTGCATTACGTTTGCGCGCATTACCACTACATTTGCGCGCAAAAATCATTACGTTTGCGCGCAGCTTTTGATTACAATTGCGCGCATTTTTTTGACAGGTAAACCCAGGTAAAATACAGGTAATAATACTTATTTATTTATAATTTGTTCAATTATTTACCCTGCTCACCAACGATGAGGTGGAAGTGGTATTTCGAGCAAGATAATTCCGTTTTATTTTGCACAAGCACTAAATCCTAGAAATCTATACAGATAAAATTGTTAAAATGCTTAAACATAGCTAATCTTAAAAAAGGTAAAGGTATAATTGATAAATTCATTACTTCACATGTTGTTACGTGCCGAAACTCCATGTTTGTGCCTTGGTGTAACTTTAAAAAAATAACTTAAATTATTTACTAATTTTAAAAACGATCACTATTCATTGAAACACTTTTTATTCTGAAACATTCGCAATGAAGTTACATGTATGTCTTAAGCTATACTACGGAGTTTATAATGCTCACTTTAAAATTTGTTTTACAATTTTATATGAACAAATTACAATTTGAATTAAGAAATATTTTCAAAATTAATAATTGATAGTCATGTTTATTATGAAAATGAAAAATATATATAGTCAATTGTAATTTAATTTAAATTTTACCTGAATTTACCTGTAAAATGAATGCGCGCAAATGTAATCAAAAGCTGCGCGCAAACGTAAAACATTTTAATCCCCAAATGCGCGCAAACGTAATGCGCCCCTCAGTGGGACAGGCCAGGGACTATGATATCTACACTAACTTAGTATAGAAAGTCCCTGTGCAGGCTCAAGTCAGTCTGGCCTGACACTACTTTAACACATTGCTGCATGCAAACAGATATTTCTCCCAAAGTAAAAAATAAATTATCCAAGTAATTGTTATTTATTTTCAGGATCTGCCCAATTATCTAGTATAGACAGTTATGGCAGACTGTGGTTGGTTATGGAGTATATTATGGGCTATAATTTTACTGGTATTTGGATGGCCAATTGGATTTATTTGTGCTATATTTTACTGTTTACTTAGTCCATTTGCTGCATGTTGTCATGGATGTAATGAATTAATTAATCTATTAGAAAGAGGAGTAAAGTTACCACTGACTTGTTCTCAGAATATGGTGAAGGGAAAATCTATGTGTTGATAATACTGCAATTAATAGTATGGGTTACATAGACTGGTGCTTAATTTGGACTCTTGTGCAAGTATGTGAAAAATGTGTATGAAAGATGGATCCAAGTTTTATAATTATTGCACTGAACATGTATAATTGTCAAGGTATTAAAGTTATGCACTGGTATGCATGGTATGTTGTGTTCATATGTTAATGAATAACTTGTTCATATTTACTGATCTTTCTTATGCTTGCCTTCAGTAATTTTAATCTCAATTAACATAAGATCTCTTGTTATTGTAGTTTTATATATTTATAAATATACTATAAATAATGTAGTTTTTTATACCATAAACATTTTATGTTAAGATTTAATAATTTCATGTGTTTCATGGTTGAATTGTTACCTTCACATTGTGTATATTCTAATTCAATATTTAAATAAACAGGGTCGCTAGAATGATTTCAGACTTGAGTATTAGCATACAAAATAAAGACATGAATCAGCATTTCCAATGATGTGCATTATGTAAAATTGAGGAGAACATTGTATATATAGGTGTCTATTTATCACAGATTTTGTATACAACTATGAACATTAGCTGAAACCATTTTATTATTATATTTGCTATTAAACTATCTAGGGGGGGTAGGGGGGGGGGCAATACCTTTTTGTGTTAACCTGTTATGGCGCTTTTCAAGATGTTGTTAACTGTTGTCTGAGATCAATTTAAGCTAACTCAGTAACTGTTTTCATCCCACTTTGTTAACTGTTATCAGCATTTTTGCATTTTTTGTTATCTGTTTTTGCCAAAATCGAGGTGTTGTTAACCCCTATTGCCCCCCTCCTTTATCTTTCAAGACTATTTCCAAACTTAAGACCATAAGATTTTCTTGAAGATTGATGCGATGCTACATAAATTTCAATTTCAATAATGCAAAGCATTTAAGTGTTCTCTTTTGAGCATATGTATCACAATGATGTATCCTTGGTGAAAATTAACACAGAATTATAATATATATATGGGAGTCAAAACCCGTTTCAGGGGAGTTAAGTTAATGCGGTTATGTACCTTTTAAATTTTTTTCTATAGTTACTTATTTTGTTTTTGATGATGTAATGAGAACAGAAACTATAAATTTAAAATCACATGGCTAAAATATATTTTTCTAACATTCAAATTTTTTTTACTCATTTTATTTCGTTCCTTACAAAATTTGTAATACAAACATAATTTTTTTTAAATATTGATTTCATAATATCATCAGAATATTAACCAAATTCAATATTTTTTTAGAAGTATTTTGAGTTCATAATTAATAGGGAGAAATTATATATAAAACCTTGCAATAAGCTGTGACATTACCTGTTTATTGTGACTAAACAAGAATATACATTGTATTAATTTTTATTTTTAAAATACATTGAAATTGTAAATTGACAAGGTCATAAGGTCTGCAGTAAGATATATCCATCATCTCAGACACATTATCCTGAATCCAAGCTGACTAATCTTTGCTCTCACTCCTAAATGCTGCATGCCAAGTGAAAAAGCATCAAATACCAATGTTCAAGCCTAGCTTGACTCAACTTGGGATGAAATATAAAAAAAAGAAGATGTGATATGATTGCCAATGAAACAACTCTCCACAAGGAACCAAAATGATAGAAATTAACAACAAAGCAGTTGGTATTGACATGATATACCTTATATATTTAAGAGATATGGAAATTTAACTTCAGTCTGGAATGCGCTGAAATACTGTAAAAGCAGAAATTTTCGTGGAGGATTTAATTTCATTTATTTCATGGAAAGAATATATCCACGAAATTAAAAAACCCATGAAAATTGAACCTACATATAATATCCATTTTAATTACTGGAAACCACAAAATTAATTCCCAATGAATTCTTATATAGAGACCAAACCAAGAAATTTTAACCCCTCGAAAATTAATGTTTCTACAGTAGTTGTCACTTTAGTCAAAGTATTGGGTAACCTTCAACAAAGGCTTGTGAACTCTTTATACAAACTTTTTTAAAAGATCACTCAGCCACTGATAAACTATGATGAAAATAACCAAGTCACTGAATAATGAATGAAAGTGACCTACTTTTATATGCTGGAAATTGCTGCAAGAATGCTCCTACAGGTATAACAAATAATATGATTTGTTTAAATAAAATTTGTATACTTAACTATTGTCAATGAATCATGAAATGGTGGGAAGTTACCCTAAATCTAACTCTACAGTGTCATAGCATTGGAGGACAACTGAGAACTGACCTTGGACATTGCCTATCTACAAAATGCTGCATTGCAATATGCACTGAGCTGTTATTTGCTCATATTCATTCATGTACTTACTCACAATTAAGGTAAAGCTAGAATTAACTTTTTTGTTGTAACATTTAACACAAACACCAGAGAACAAAATAATATGTAAAACTTAACCTAGTCAGTTAAACACGGTTTAAGATTACAAGCTGTTGAATATAATCCAATTCATGTACATGTATCAGCATTTGATGAAGCTGTTTGTTTTTCAAAAAAATTGTGTGCTATAATAAGCAACATCTCAAACACTCTTTAATGCAGAGTTATCCATCCATACTAGTCTTTTATACACACTTTTAAAAATGGCATGAATGGCAAATAAAATAACAATAACAAATTCCATTATCAATTTCTGTTTATTTTCCCTAAAATAAATATTCCGAAGACATGAAATAAAAGTATTATTTAACATTAACAAAATGAGCTCATTTAGTAGCCTATAATTTTAAAATGATTAAAATAAATGTATGACCTTTTGATTTTCAGATTCTTGAGACAGAAAACTTGTACTTTAAAATGATTTAAAATATCAAAAGTACAAAAATGTTATGTTTAAAAACAAGGTTATGTCTATTCAATGATATAGTTAAATAAAAGGATAATAAGTGTAATATGCTTCTAAATGACAATGTGTTTAACTACATTAAGTTAAAACAGATTATAATAACAGCTTTCTGTATGTTTCATTTTCAACATTTCAATGTAAACAAGTTAAATAATACATTTGCAAAAACTCAGTTCTGTAGTATGTATAGTGAAAAAACTGTTCAGCATAATATACAAAATTTTCCTACTATATCAGTGTTAAAGAAGATAACAAAAAATAGCACCAGTTTTAAATATAGTCTTACACTTTTGCTTAAAATTTAATTTTCAATAAAATTGGCTTCAATGCACAATTCAACATAAGAGAACTTTTTTGCAGATCACACTGATGAAGAAAAAACTAGATAAATGAAATGAGACCTAAAATAATCAATAATGTTTAAATGAGACATTAATGTATCTGTACAATGAATTATAATATGAGATAAGACTATTTACAAAAGGAACATATTTCTACAATCAATAACATATTAATTTTTTGTGAAAAGGAACAGCAGATAAGAAGAAAGTAAAACAAGAGAAAAAAAAAGAAATATAGAATCATTAAACTACAAGCTATCTAACACAAACAGGTGACCTATCTCTGACTTCTGCTTAGAGATAAAATGATGTTCATACAAACTTTCTGACACAATAATATAGGGTTATTGCATGAATATTGGGGAATATTGTCCTGAGTAGAACTTTATATTGCACGAGCTTGCGAGTGCAATATATGTTCTACGAGGGACAATATTCCCCAATATTCATGCAATAACCCTTTTATTGTATAGCAATATAATATTTGAAGGTAAAAGTTTGTTTAAACTAAGATTTTGTCGTTGATGACGTCATGAATTTTGAAGATTTATTGCACTAATGCAATATTAGAATTTATTGCATGCTTACTTTTGGTTACTTTCTGTGGGAAATATTATATTGCTATACAATAAGATGAGTTATCTCTGCATTCTACTTAGAGATAGAATGATGTAGTTATAAACTTTCTGACACAATAAGATGAGTTATCTCTGCATTCTACTTAGAGATAGAATGATGTAGTTATAAACTTTCTGACACAATAAGATGAGTTATCTCTGCATTCTACTTAGAGATAGAATGATGTAGTTACAAACTTTCGGACACAATAAGATGAGTTATCTCTGCATTCTACTTAGAGATAGAATGATGTAGTTATAAACTTTCTGACACAATAAGATGAGTTATCTCTGCATTCTACTTAGAGATAGAATGATGTAGTTATAAACTTTCTGACACAATAAGATGAGTTATCTCTGCATTTTACTTAGAGATAGAATGATGTAGTTATAAACTTTCGGACACAATAAGATGAGTTATCTCTGCATTCTACTTAGAGATAGAATGATGTAGTTATAAACTTTCTGACACAATAAGATGAGTTATCTCTGCATTCTACTTAGAGATAGAATGATGTAGTTATAAACTTTCTGACACAATAAGATGAGTTATCTCTGCATTCTACTTAGAGATAGAATGATGCAGTTACAAAATTTCTGAGATGGTATGTTTTTGTTAATGCAAAATGGATCCAAATAAATGTGATCAAATGTTAAAATGTTAAAATTGTTAAGACATCCATAACAAGTAAATATGGGATGTCAAACAGAGTTATTATATAAACATTACACAAACATTGTTTCACAATGATAACGTTCATGTGTTATACTTAAGAATAGTTTATTCTAAATAGAGGTTTATTATTTATTCCATGCTGCCATTGTATATATCAACATTAATCTATTTACAGTGTAAAAATTTCTATATAATAAGACAAAAACATCAACAAGTCAACATAAAATCAGCAAAAATTGTATGTCCGGTAATTTCTGTTTTAAATTTTAAAAATTATTACTCCATGGTAAAAACACTGAGATTTGAGAAGACATTTTCCTGTTTAGTAAACAACACTTCTATTTGCCATATGTGCATTAAATTTCTGGTCTGATCTTTTATTCATAGCAGAAGTTCGTCTTTCTTCTCTGAAATTAAAACAGCAATAATTATGATAAAAAAAGGAATGAATGACATTATATTTGACTCATTCAGGGTCCAAAAAGGTAACTTTTCCAGCTACATGATATGCAGCATGGTCAGGAATTTAAGGTTTATTATGCGACAAGGGTGCTGACTGAAACATAAGTATCTGTAACTACAGTCTGTCATAAATGCATCAGATTGGTTAAAACCAGTTATCTTTCCATGAAAAAGCATAAATATAATAGCTTTAGGTTTATTTTTATGCCCAACCTACGATAGTAGAGGGGCATTATGTTTTCTGGTCTGTGCGTCCGTTCCTCTGTCTGTCTGTTCGTCCGGCTTCAGGTTAAAGTTTTTGGTCAAGGTAGTTTTTGATGAAGATAAAGTCCAATCAACTTGAAACTTAGTACGGATGTTCCCCATGATATGATCTTTCTGATTTTAATGCCAATTTAAATTTTTGACCCCGATTTCACGGTCCACTGAACAAAGAAAAAAATAGTGCGAAGCTCAGGTTAAAGTTTTGGTTAAAGTTTTTGGTCAAGGTAGTTTTTGATGAAGTTGAAGTCCAATCAACATGAAACTTAGTACACATGTTCTCTATGATATGATCTTTCTAATTTTAATGCCAAATTTAAGTATTGACCCCAATTTCACGGTCCACTGGACTTGTAAAATGATAGTGTGAGTAAGGGCACCTGTGTACTATGGACACATTCTTGTTTGTTATTCAAAATATATCTTTAAAATGTACTCAATGCCCCAGCTGATCACCCTACCACAAATATGTTGAAGTGACCAGCTCAAGGGACCAGGGACTAATTTAACATAAATATAACATTATGGTTATCAAGGATACATGAAAATAAGGTCAATGTCATATGAACCTTGTCAGACGGACATGTGCATTTTACAATCATTCTATGCACCAAATGTAAATGAGATCAAGTTCAGATGAACCCTGTCTGACAAAAAGTTAACCTTCACATCATTTTATTTATCCTTCAGATATAGTTGTCTTTTGACTCATAATACCCAAATAAACAGTCGACACACAGATCTGTCGGGTCTGTATGTAATTTTGATAATAAAATACAAATGTATACCTGTCAACCTCTGAAAATGAAAATCCAGGTCACAACCTGCATTGAAGCAGAAAAGTAAGGTCATAACGCATACAAACTTTTTTCAGTTGTATTTAATATAAGGATTTTTCCAAGAAATTGTAACATATTATACCAGTTTACTACAAATTTTCAAATATAATAAGTGTGAAATATTTTATGAAAAAATATTTGAAATTCTATTTATGAATACTGTTTACTTCATTGACATTGTACTTTTATTTAACAAATATCAAAATAAAGCATAACCATCCTATTGTTTCTTTCACACTATTTTTTATGAATTATTTTTTTAAACCCAACAATAATACAGCGTAGAAGGCAATTAGCTAGATTAGTATTGTCGTCTTTTGATTAACTTTGACCCAATGATAAAATCAGCTACAACTTGGTAGTGTCAAGTCCTGTCAATAAAAACATAAAGGTACAGTCAGGTCTGCTACTGATATAAAATTAACTCTTAAATCATCAAAAATGAACATTCAAAATTTAAAACTCAAGTAAACTGTAAAGGTAACAGATCATATATCATTTTTTTAAAACATGCAAACACAATTATAGTTAACAATCTCACAGAACAGATATGCTCACCATTATTAATCAATGTTTTGATACCACTACCAAGATAACATAATTTTAAAAGATCTATTTCTTTTTTTTTATTTAATGATTAAATTTTTAATTAATGGCCATTGCAAATATGAGTAAATAAAATGTCTATATTATCTGATAAATTTCAAAGCTTTTGTTTTTGTATATTTGAACATTTCACTGAAAAGACTTGGGATTTATAGTTTTCTGGAAAAATGAATCCTTGTTTGCTGTGATTCTGAAGCATGTTATTATTTCTGATTGAGGCCAATTTGAAGGAGTGCCAAATTTATCGCTTTTTATTTGAAATAATGAAAGAATCAAAGTACATCTGTTAGTTGAAAACAGAGAAAATAGTCATAAAATGATTGAATTCCACTGACCTTGCCTGTACCTTGACTGATTTAGCACTGTTGCTGGAATAGGTTTCAGCCACAGATTTCAGTTTTCCTTTGTGACTTTTCCAGGTCATTGGTCTAGATAGACTAGCTTTAAGGTCAAAAGATGGCCTCTTAACTGATCTGTTAACGTCTACTGTGCAGTTTAATGTGGCATTAAATTTGAATGGTGTTGCTATAAAAGATCAAACAATTATTTAAATAGCCATTGCTAAAACACCTTTTGCATCAAGTCACAAAATTTCAAAAGAGATATATCACAAATAAACACAGGTGATTTTCCCATTAAATTCTACACCCTTGACTTATTCAATTTCAAATTGTGCTTGCTATATATATCAAAACAGAATCCATTTTTTCCATTATATGTGTGTAAGCTTAATGATTAATTTAAGCTGATAGCCATTAGTTATAAATTTCATAAAACACATTTGCCTCTTTGGTTGTATTACACTTTCTTCTAAGTGTTTAAGTTAAATATGCTCTTGATATCTTCATTCTTAAACTGTTATCTTAATTACCCTACAAAACATTTTCATTCAAGCTAATGAGATCTGTGACACTCACAGATGTCTCTTTTAAACAACACATACCGAGGGATTTTCTTTGAAGCATGGATCCAGTTGATTTCCTAGGGTCAGTCTTTGGTGTCTTGGTACCCACATTACTTGGGGTTGCCATGCTATTAAAGTTCAAATTCATCTTGTCTGTTGATGTTACAGTTGGCTTAAACCCAGTAACACTTGTCCTTGGAGATTTTCTGGTTTTTGAAAACTCAAGATTCATTTGCTTTGTAGATAATACTGTAGGTTTAAAAACTTTTGTAGAGTTGAAACCTGGAGACTTTAGTAGTAATGCACTTTTAGAAGTCTTTGTTTTTGTCTGAAATAAGGAAAATGTATGAATAAAAAATGTCCAGGAAATATTTCTCTTGTATATTCAGGGTAACAAATTGTCATATTGATATACCATGCATTGAACTTAAGCACAGACTGAAATGGATTCTAAACGAGCTAGATCACAAGGTAATAGTCAGCAATAAGATATATAGATTCCTACACTGCAACAAGTGTATTAGGATATTTCTCCACTCGAGACAGTTAAATTTTATTATTTAAAAGCGCGAGGCTTGCCGAGCTCTTTAAATAACTAAAATTTAACTGTCGAGAGTGGAGAAATATCGTAATACATGAGTTATAGTGTCGGAATCTGTTTCTCTAATGATTTTTATCCTTCTTTTTCAAAGATTTTCAGAAACTTGTGTTCTTTATATGCGACGTCATCAGACATGGTCGCCTTTTTTCATGACGTCACAATAGGAAAATTCAGAAGCAAACAAAACATTTAGCATCATAATCAAATTTGGACTAATCATTTGCCGAGAACAGATTTTTCACTAGTGAGGAAAAATATTTTTCTCACACAGATCAGGAAATGTGAAAATAGCACAAAAATTAGAGAAACAACTACTACCTAGACAAACTATTTTGTTTCAGAACTAAGCAGTCTGCTCTTGGAGAACAAGTAACATGGTTAAATACCAGTCTATAAGAAACTATAACTCTTAACTATTTTTATTTATCTGAACATTATCTTTTATTACTCACTTACAAGGGGTAACTAAAATTTCATTTTGGTCCCCTTATGTCTTCCTTGTTGATGACTTTCTACCAAATGTTAATTTGATTTATCTCTGAATGCAGAAAAAATTGAACCTCTGTTTATTTTCAATTTTTTGTTAACTATTGAAGAAAGTAGTACAGTAGATTCCGGTTATTTGCATAGCCTATTTGTCAGACAAAATTATGCAATAAAGCGGAGTATGCTTATATCCGAAATGCCAAATGACAGAGTCAAATAACATCGATAGAACAGATCAGGAAATCCCTGAAGAAAGATGAACGCCTGTAATCCACATACAACATACTGAATGTTGATTTATTCTAATATTCTCATATGTGTTATTTTATTTTGTTTCTTTAAATAAAGATTATAAACACATTTTGTTTTAGTTTATTTGAGTTCCGACTTTTCCTTTACCTGGGATACGAAAATAAACTGTTCTAAAAATAGATTTGTTTCTATGACCCATATGTACATTGTACATTGCTATGCTTTGATTAAAATAAACTTTTAAACAATACTTCACAGTTTATAATTATTTTATCAATAGATGTGTAATGAATTGCCTTTGATATGCAGTTGGACAGTGAAGTAACACCTCGTTAGTTTCGTATATGCAAAACAGTATATGGGGCCCTGTACGGGTTATTTGCTGGACACAAGTGTTGAAAATGAGAAAATATAATAATTAATAGTGAATGCTCTTTTCATAAAATATCAAAATTAAATGATTGATGTATAAAATTCTTTAACCATATATATAAATGCCCTACAATATTTAACATTAATATACAGATCACCCCAAGCCCAATTACTAGAGTTCACATTGGTTATGTCATGATCGATAATTATTGTTTTTAAAATTAACCCTAAATGTAATCTATGGACGATTGTTTAAATCCAATCAATTATTAACACCCTTTCAAGTTTGAGATACATGTAGAATGGTCAGTGTTTTTACAACAATTACCTGTTTGACATTTTTATGACCTCGAGGCTTAAAATAGAACATGGGAAACTTTACCTGTGTAGACATCGAGGTTTATTTTTAAATCAAATTCCATAATATAAACACGAAAGAAACTGTTTTAAAACTTTTAATAACACAAAAGTAAATATGAAATAATAACGAAAATAAGGATGCATTCAAGAAAATTCTACTTACCAAATTGCCGTTTCCGGTAAAAAATCTCGTCAGTTTTAACTAAGCATATCTAGACGGCAATAATTTTCTATGCAATAAACCGAAAGGCCACTTGTAGAGCTATGCATATAACCGGACAATTTAACATTAGATGAATGGGAAATGGTTTTGTGCAGGAGAAAACTATGCAATTAACCGAATTATGCTATTAAGCGGTATGCAATTAAGTGGAATCTACTGTACAAGTTATGACATCTTCATAGTATATGTCCATATTATGTGTTAAAACCCTTTTAGTATGCCTGTATAGAACAACTTTAATATTAAATTCAAAGCTAGAAAGAAAAGCTAGAAAAACAAGTGAAACTGCGAGCTACTGCTCACTGATGATACCCCCGCCGCAAGTGGATAATATTAATAGTGTAAAAATATGCAAGTGTTCGGTAAACAGGAAGTTGTCGAGTGATGAATCTGAAAACGCATCACACGGTATAGCTGACTTATAAAAATCCTGAAACCAAATTTCAGAAATTTTTGTATTGTAGTTCCTGTGAAAAATATGACGAAAATTTTTAACTTGGTTATCATGTGTAAAATCATACAAGTGTTCGGTAAACAGGAAGTAGTCGAGTGATGAATCTGAAAACGCATCACACGGTAAAGCTGACTTATATAAATCCTGAAACCAAATTTCAGAAATCCTTGTATTGTAGTTCCTGAGAAAAATGTGACGAAAATTTTCAACTTGGCTATCATGTGTAAAATCAGACAAGTGTTCGGTAAACAGGAAGTTGTCGAGTGATGAATCTGAAAACGCATCACACGGTATAGCTGACTTATATAAATCCTGAAACCAAATTTCAGAAATCCTTGTATTGTAGTTCCTGAGAAAAATGTGACGAAAATTTTCAACTTGGCTATCATGTGTAAAATCAGACAAGTGTTCGGTAAACAGGAAGTTGTCAAGTGATGAATCTGAAAACGCATCACACGGTATGGCTGACATATATAAATGTTGATACCAAATTACAGAAAAGGTGGATGTGTAGTTCCTGAGAAAAATGTGACGAAAGTTTCATGGGACGGACTGACTGACGGACTGACGGACTGATGGACGGACTGACGGACGGACGGACTGACAGACAGAGGTAAAACAGTATACCCCTCCTTTTTTAAAGCGGGGGTATAATCACCACTGAAGAAATGGTAACCAAAAGTAAAGGATTCCGTACTATGAAAATTAAGAGAGATTTATTCAATATGAACCTTGTTTTCTTTTGCAGGAGTTTTATGATTCTTTAGTCTTTTAATAGCTTCTTTTGTTTGTTCTACCAACATTCTTGCTTTCTTTACAGACATATTGGTCTCTTCTCGATGCTTTCTTTTTTTGTTTAGATACACATCTATGGAGTCAAACTTTTCAAATTCTTTTTGATGAATCTTGGTCCAGTCTTTGTTCCCTGTAATTTTAAAGGATTCACTATCAAGGAACTCCTAAATCTGTGTATGAATAAAAACTACAATATTAACACAATGATTTGGTGTTTATTTAACTCTTTTCATGGGTTGGTGGCATTTGTTCAGATATTTACAGGAAAACTAACAATTTCCAAACACAGTTATGTTTTTTTTCATAAAAATATTAAAAACTTATGCATTTGCATTGGCAAACATTATTCTTTATTAAACTAATTACTGACTAGAAACATTCTGATCCATATTGCCTGACATATATCCTGTTCTATATGCTTAAAAATTTAGCTGAAGAAATCATTGCTCACCAAAAGGTTCTAAACTATTAAAACAATCATTACATTTGTAGAAGGATTTGTCTTTATAAACCAATTTTGGTGGTGCTTATCAACATTTTTTGGAGTTATAAAAATGTTTAATGTTCTAACCATTAAAATAAACCATATGTTTCCTCCATCTTCGCTAGCCAAGGGTTACGATCCACTCCCGCTCTCTCCACCCTTGGCGGATTGAGATAAAATTTCAGAGACACAGGATGAGGATTTTCATTGGTTGCAGTTGAAACTCGCTGCATCCAATCAAAAAGTGTCTATTACATGATCACGTGTAAATGTAGAAGGTGTTTTTAAACAATTGTCACTTGTTTATTGTGCAACAAGTCTTTACATTCCTAAACATACTACTATATTTAATTTAGTGACAACTTGAATGTTTTTAATCAACTATTAGAAGTTCCTGTGTATGTTTCATGCACAAATGCATGAATGATGACATATATTTTCGTTTCCGGCTTTACCAAGTGCGTAGAATCTAGACGCTACCGTGTTTTTACCTCCAAATTGAAGAGTTCAAGTGCTACCATTGGTCAACAATAATGTATTCGGAATGGACGTGACTTTAATCTTCCGATAGACGGCGCAACATTGTTTTCACAAATGTTGGATTAATCTGCCAAGGGTGGAAAGAGCGGGGACGGATCGTAACCCTTGGCTAGCAAAGATGATGTTTTCTCATGGTTTTCCTATAAATAAACTTTTAAAAGCTAACTATAGCTCTGAAAATTTTATGGTCATCATTCAGAACAAAGTGTGGAACTGGAACAAGATGAAGCCATTACATTATCATCACTCAGTAGATAATATGTACTGTTGCAAAAATAAAATAGGAACAAAGTTCAAGCAAGTAGATAAACAAACACAATTTTGTTCAGTTGTATATATCTCAATTGCTGTTCTTTCAACCCAAATACCTTACCAAAAACAGTCATAAAGCTTAATGTCAGCTTTTGAACTGAACTTATAAGTTGATGAAAATGATCTAATGATTTTGCTAATTGCACATTCTTAAGGGAAACTCTGAAATCTGGATGTTTACAACTTTGCAATATTAGGTACAGCAGAACTGTTTTTTGGCCATGTTAATTCTGCTTTGTCATTTATCAATAAACAGGTGGACAATAAAAAACAATATCTGGAATACAGTTACACATGCATGGTGAGATGGTTATCTAAGCCAAGTAACCAATCTTTTTTACCTGGAGTTATCTGGAATACAGTTACACATGCATGGTGAGATGGTTATCTAAGCCAAGTAACCAATCTTTTTTACCTGGAGTTATCTGGAATACAGTTACACATGCATGGTGAGATGGTTATCTAAGCCAAGTAACCAATCTTTTTTACCTGGAGTTATCTGGAATACAGTTACACATGCATGGTGAGATGGTTATCTAAGCCAAGTAACCAATCTTTTTTACCTGGAGTTATCTGGAATACAGTTACACATGCATGGTGAGATGGTTATCTAAGCCAAGTAACCAATCTTTTTTACCTGGAGTTATCTGGAATACAGTTACACATGCATGGTGAGATGGTTATCTAAGCCAAGTAACCAATCTATTTTACCTGGAGTTATTGGTTTACTTTGTTCTTGTTTAACCAATCTATTTTACCTGGAGTTATTGGTTTACTTTGTTCTTGTTTAACTAATCTATTTTACCTGGAGTTATTGGTTTACTTTGTTCTTGTTTAACTTATCTATTTTACCTGGAGTTATTGGTTTACTTTGTTCTTGTTTAACTTATCTATTTTACCTGGAGTTATTGGTTTACTTTGTTCTTGTTTAACTTATCTATTTTACCTGGAGTTATTGGTTTACTTTGTTCTTGTTTAACTTATCTATTTTACCTGGAGTTATTGGTTTACTTTGTTCTTGTTTAACCAATCTATTTTACCTGGAGTTATTGGTTTACTTTGTTCTTGTTTAACCAATCTATTTTACCTGGAGTTATTGGTTTACTTTGTTCTTGTTTAACTAATCTATTTTACCAGGAGTTATTGGTTTACTTTGTTCTTGTTTAACTAATCTATTTTACCAGGAGTTATTGGTTTACTTTGTTCTTGTTTAACTAATCTATTTTACCTGGAGTTATTGGTTTACTTTGTTCTTGTTTAACCAATCTATTTTACCTGGAGTTATTGGTTTACTTTGTTCTTGTTTAACCAATCTATTTTACCTGGAGTTATTGGTTTACTTTGTTCTTGTTTAACCAATCTTTGTTCTTGTTTAACTAATCTATTTTACCTGGAGTTATTGGTTTACTTTGTTCTTGTTTAACTAATCTATTTTACCAGGAGTTATTGGTTTACTTTGTTCTTGTTTAACTTATCTATTTTACCTGGAGTTATTGGTTTACTTTGTTCTTGTTTAACCAATCTATTTTACCAGGAGTTATTGGTTTACTTTGCTCTTGTTTAACTTATCTATTTTACCTGGAGTTATTGGTTTACTTTGTTCTTGTTTAACTAATCTATTTTACCTGGAGTTATTGGTTTACTTTGTTCTTGTTTAACTAATCTATTTTACCTGGAGTTATTGGTTTACTTTGTTCTTGTTTAACTAATCTATTTTACCTGGAGTTATTGGTTTACTTTGTTCTTGTTTAACTTATCTATTTTACCAGGAGTTATTGGTTTACTTTGCTCTTGTTTAACTTATCTATTTTACCTGGAGTTATTGGTTTACTTTGTTCTTGTTTAACTAATCTATTTTACCAGGAGTTATTGGTTTACTTTGTTCTTGTTTAACCAATCTATTTTACCTGGAGTTATTGGTTTACTTTGTTCTTGTTTAACCAATCTATTTTACCTGGAGTTATTGGTTTACTTTGTTCTTGTTTAACCAATCTTTGTTCTTGTTTAACTAATCTATTTTACCTGGAGTTATTGGTTTACTTTGTTCTTGTTTAACTAATCTATTTTACCAGGAGTTATTGGTTTACTTTGTTCTTGTTTAACTTATCTATTTTACCTGGAGTTATTGGTTTACTTTGTTCTTGTTTAACCAATCTATTTTACCAGGAGTTATTGGTTTACTTTGCTCTTGTTTAACTTATCTATTTTACCTGGAGTTATTGGTTTACTTTGTTCTTGTTTAACTAATCTATTTTACCTGGAGTTATTGGTTTACTTTGTTCTTGTTTAACTAATCTATTTTACCTGGAGTTATTGGTTTACTTTGTTCTTGTTTAACTAATCTATTTTACCTGGAGTTATTGGTTTACTTTGTTCTTGTTTAACTTATATATTTTACCAGGAGTTATTGGTTTATTTTGCTCTTGTTTAACTTATCTATTTTACCTGGAGTTATTGGTTTACTTTGTTCTTGTTTAACTAATCTATTTTACCAGGAGTTATTGGTTTACTTTGTTCTTGTTTAACTAATCTATTTTACCTGGAGTTATTGGTTTACTTTGTTCTTGTTTAACTAATCTATTTTACCTGGAGTTATTGGTTTACTTTGTTCTTGTTTAACTAATCTATTTTACCTGGAGTTATTGGTTTACTTTGTTCTTGTTTAACTAATCTATTTTACCTGGAGTTATTGGTTTACTTTGTTCTTGTTTAACTAATCTATTTTACCTGGAGTTATTGGTTTACTTTGTTCTTGTTTAACTTATCTATTTTACCTGGAGTTATTGGTTTACTTTGTTCTTGTTTAACTTATCTATTTTACCAGGAGTTATTGGTTTACTTTGTTCTTGTTTAACTAATCTATTTTACCTGGAGTTATTGGTTTACTTTGTTCTTGTTTAACTAATCTATTTTACCTGGAGTTATTGGTTTACTTTGTTCTTGTTTAACTAATCTTTTTTACCTGGAGTTATTGGTTTACTTTGTTCTTGTTTAACTAATCTATTTTACCTGGAGTTATTGGTTTACTTTGTTCTTGTTTAACTTATCTATTTTACCAGGAGTTATTGGTTTACTTTGTTCTTGTTTAACTAATCTATTTTACCTGGAGTTATTGGTTTACTTTGTTCTTGTTTAACTAATCTATTTTACCTGGAGTTATTGGTTTACTTTGTTCTTGTTTAACTAATCTTTTTTACCTGGAGTTATTGGTTTACTTTGTTCTTGTTTAACTAATCTATTTTACCTGGAGTTATTGGTTTACTTTGTTCTTGTTTAACTTATCTATTTTACCTGGAGTTATTGGTTTACTTTGTTCTTGTTTCTTTTTCTCTAAAAAGGCTGCAAATCTTGGAATTTGTGTACTGTTTGTAATTTTTCCTTTTGAACCTATTGTTTCTGCTGTAAACAAAAATAAGCTGAATATACTTTTAAAACATCAATAACTTATTTTCCAACCACTTATCCAATCAAATAAAAAGATAAATACATAAGAGTTTGAGGTAATAAATTCACATCAAGTATCCATATTAATTCAGGTACTATTTACATGTTCATTCATTAAAACATGTATGCTTATCAATTAAAAGTTTTTTTTACTCAGGTAAATTTAATAATCAATGGTTGATAAGATTTCTCAATGAAGAAATTTATAGGTCTCTGTGAAAAAACTACAGAGAACAATTGCTATTTTATTTATTCAATGATACAATATAACAGACAAAAATTTAAATGGATTGACCAAGAGGAGATGAATCTTTAAAAAAGTTTCATTTGGTCGCAATAAAAGGGTCATCACTTTAAATTGTTTTGGTGGGTTGATTTTGTAACCATAGGAAATGATAAAATCCAATTTTAATCTTGCTAAAATGAAATATTTAAGGACTATATAATCATTCTGTAAATGCATTTTTTTCTTTAAGGATGTACACCTCTGACATTTGTCTGA
Organism: Mytilus galloprovincialis; assembly: GCF_965363235.1. Taxonomy (NCBI): domain Eukaryota; kingdom Metazoa; phylum Mollusca; class Bivalvia; order Mytilida; family Mytilidae; genus Mytilus; species Mytilus galloprovincialis. The sequence goes on along the minus strand of NC_134840.1, from coordinate 25,076,600 downwards.
GGAGCTAAACATTTCTAGATTTAAACTTTTTTTCTTAACCTGATTTTTGGGTTTATATGACTGAAAAACAGTAATTGGTGAAGAAATAAGACTTCACACGCTGAAATGTCTCGCCTTCTTTACTAATCATTGATATTATGTTGATAGTCCTTAATATAAAGCTTTATTACAACTGTCACATAAACTTAACCATGAACTATGAAAATGAGGTCAAGGTCAGATGAACCATGCCAGGCAGGCATGTACAGCTAACAATTCTTCCATACAACAAATATAGTTGACCTATTGCTTATAGTTTAAGAAAAACAGACCAAAACACAAAAACTTAACACTGAGCAATGAACCGTGAAAATAAGGTCATGGTCAAATAAAACCTGCACCACTGATATATTGATCATAAAATATTTCCATACACCAAATATAGTTGACCTATTGCAATTAGTATTAGAAAAAAAGACAAAAACTCAAAAACTTAACTTTGACCACTGAACCATGAAAATGAGGTCAAGGTCAGATGACACCTGCCAGTTGGACATGTACACCTTACAGTCCTTCCATACACCGAATATACTAGACCTATTGCTTATAGGATCTGAGATATATGAACTTTTTTTTCAAGTAGTCACTGAACCATGAAATGAGGTCAAGGACATTTGACATTTGACTGATGGAAACTTCTTAACATGAGGCATCCATATACAAAGTATGAAACATCCAGGTCTTCCACCTTCTTAAATATAAAGCATTTAATAAGTAAGCTAACGTCGCCGCTTCTGGATCATTATCCCTATGTCGAGCTTTCTGCAACAAAAGTTGCAGGCTCGACAAAAATCATATGGTGATGCACTTCTTTTTTTGCTACAGCCCTTTGAAAGTACCCAATTTTGATGATTTTGCCATTTTTCATCAGTTTTTGCCCATTTTTGGGCCAAGTTTTAAAGATTTTGAAAAGACAAAAGTGATATGGGATGTACATGTTTCTAGTAAATCATTTTTTGTACCCCTCACCTTTTTTCTCATATTTTTGGCTAAACAGGCTGCCTTGATTGGTAATAAAATAATAATAAAAAAAATTACTTAAATACTACTTATTGTAAATTCCCAATTTTTTCACAGAGTTTAGTTTGATTATGATATTTATTAAAAATCCATTGCTATTTTCCTCTTGTATCACATATTTTGGAAATAATTCCAGAACAAGATTTCAAGGAGACTGAAACATCAGAAGAATACATCCTTAAACAGTTTATATATGCAACACTCAGAAAATATGTCTGATTCCCCGAAACATGTCCACATAACGTCACTAAACTACAAAACATGTCTAAATGTAAAAGGGCGCCACAGCATGTCAAATGTATAAACGCCCAAACGTGTCCATATGATATCAAGCTTTTTTTTCTTTTATTGGAACTTTTTATAAATACGGAGGTTATTTGGTAATTGTTTTTTCCTTAACGTTTAGTCATTTTACTATTTTATTAAAAAAAATAGAAATAAATTACTTTAGGCAGTATAACCTTGGTAAAATAAAAAAATGTTCGCTCGCTATATTGGATGCAAATGTTAGCAGCCATGCTCAGTTAAATTGTAGGTATTATTAAAATCAGATACCTCGTGAAGATGATTGTCTTATTGTCTGGGCATAATAACCTTTGCAGCATTTCACTCTTGCCATCAGATGTATTTTGGATTTTTTTTATTACATAACGTAGGTTGAAGTAGTTTCTTTCTGAAGTCATAAAAAAATTGGTCTTTTACTCGCTCTTAAATTTTTTGGATGAAAATGATTGAAAATGACTACTTCATCAACTGTGTCCCCCATCATAGAATTGCTATATATAAATGTTAACGTTATTGATGTCATTAGGACATTCATGTTTGAGTGCTTAAAGACATGAGACGCTTTGGTGTTTAACAGTGGACACGTTTCGACAAATAGTAATTATCCGACACATTTGGGGGTTTATAAAATCAGACATATTTGGGCAAACTTGAATATTACGGACACGTTTTGGGGGGATAGACACGTTTGGGAGTGTAACATATATTTGAAGAAAACTTTCATAGTGACACTTTCTACATTTAGTATTAAAACTAAAAAGTAAATTACAAACTAGTAAATATATTAAACTAAGATACCCCAGAAACTTATTGGTTTTTTTTGTTACATTTATTTGTTTTGAGAATTGAGTGCTTAATTATGGCACTTTCATCAAGGGTGCTAATAAAACCAATATATCAAAATTTATGGTTATATATTTATCATGTTTATACTCACTTTTCCCCTTTATTCTTTTGTCCAAAGCTTGCATCAAATTTTTTTTCATCTCCTCATCATTTTTGTCTGTATCCATTGAACTGACTAAATCCTGGGTGCTTGGACTTACTGATCCACGATCTTTCTCCTTTTTGGTCTTTTCAACACTGAAGGTTGACCTTCTAGATGATGGTCTTGGTGAGGGCTCACTAGAAATTGCTGATTTCTCAAAAGATGTCCTTGTTCTTTTAGCTGGCCTTTCTTCCTCCTGTATCAAAATTAATTAATGTTTCTGTTTCATAAAAAATTTCTAATTTTTCTTTTCTTTATATTATTGCATAATGAAGCTGGAATCCACTTGTATCTAATGCTATGAACAAAGCCTAGTAGTTAGTAGGCGAACCAGTTTGTGCATTACAATGTACAAAGAACAAAACATAATGGGTCATTCAGTCAGATTTGTTATTTTATACTGCTGCATGTGTTTAGTCTTAGGAAAGGCCCTGTTAATAGTTCTGGGTTTTTTTCTGGTGTATAGTAGGTGGGTCATAAACATCTTTTATACTGGAATCATTGAACAGAAAGCTTTCCACAATGGGTAAATCGATAGAAATTTTTCATCATTGAATTATTGACAGGAAAATTTCATATTTGGATATATGACATGATATTCTCTTGCCCATACAAAAATATCATTTGGATTGACAGATTATACAGAAATTTCAGGACACTAACCTTTTAGATACAAGCACGTGTTATAAATGCAACTCCTCTGAAATGTTGGGCAGAAAGATGTGTTTCAAACTAGGTAAGATTGTTTGTCAGCATTAGTAGTTGGTGTTTCCCCATACTATACTGTGGCTTTGATTTAACTTTTGATTTGTCTCTTAGATTACTGGGCAGAAAGCTTTTATCATGTTTATACTTGATAAGATTGATTGTCACCATTGCACAGTTGACCATACTATATTAATTAAAACCCATTCAAGGCGTATGATGCCATAAGGCATCACCTTGGTACCGCCGTATGATGCCTTAATGCATCACCTTGCTACGGCCGCGTGATGCCATAATGCATCATGGAAAACGAAAAATACTCTGACCTACTTTCAGTTTTAATATTAGATCAATTACGTAAAGCTGTAAAGCGTACGTTACCACAATGTGTGAACAGGTTTCAATTATTAATATTATGTATAAATTTTGACAATAAAAGTCATTGGTATGTCATTTCTTCGTACTTTCGATTTGCGTTCATGATAAAATAATATGCCGCCATTTTTTTTAATTTTGTTGACATGTGTAGTCAACGTGATCGCTTTAAAAAATGAAAGGTCATTACCTTACACACAAAATATTTAAACCATGTGTGTACCGCTGTTTTAAAAATTAATAATATTTACTTATGACTGTTTAATAAAAAAGATAAGCCGGTAATGGCTGTCTCTTTCTGTATCATCTTCGCATGTTGTTGATTTACGCTCTGTTGACGATCGGAAGTTTACGGTTTTTGCCGACAAATAAATTTCACACGACCTGCAGGTGTTCTCCCAAATAAGGAAATCCATATTTTTATGCAGCCAATCAAATTTTTCTAGGCTAAAAGGCGGTTCTATAGTAAAATTGTAGTGAAAAACGTAGTATTGTCGTCTGGGAAAACAAACAAAAAATGTCTGAATCTTCGGATGAGGAGTTTGACGGATTTTCGCCAAATGAAGTTGATTTAGCTGCACAGCGGTACAATGATAGGCTTGAACAGCTTGGGATAGGTGATTTAGATGTTGTTGATAGTGATAATGAATTTTCTGATGAAAATGACCCACTTGTTGATGAGGCTGGTGACCGTCCTGCTGAAGCCGATGGGTGGCATGCAAATTTTGATTATTATGAGAGGGGATTACCACACATATTTTTACCACGTGGAAATACTGGTCCTACCACAGTTTTAGATCCAGATAAAGAGCCTGTTGATTTTTTCTCATTGCTGTTTACCAATGCCATTTTGCAATACATCATACAGGAGACAGACAGGTATGCTAATAAACAAATTCGTGATCATCCTGATGAAAACAAGTCTCCATGGATTACACCAACTGTTGAAGAAATGAAGGCTTTTCTAGGTTTATGTTTCTTAATGGGTATCAATGTAAAACCAGACATAAAATCCTACTGGAGCACAGATGTTATGCTGGAAACCCCCTACTTCAGTAAAGTCATGAAAAGGGATCGCTATATGCAAATTATGCGGTACATCCATTTTTCAAATAGTGAGCAAGCCCCACAGCCAGGGGATCCAAATTATTCTAAATTATACAAAATTGAATCGTTAATGGATATGTTCACAGATTCTATGGTTAGCCAGTATATCCCTAAACGACAACTTTCAGTTGATGAGGTGATGGTTCCATTCAAAGGACGACTGTCTTTTAAGCAGTATATGCCAGCCAAGCCTACCAAATGGGGAATAAAAATGTGGGCGATAGCGGAAGCTAATACAGGATATGTTTCCTACTGTCAGGTATACTGTGGGAAAACAGTTGGTGCAGCTCCTGGTCTTGCAAACAGAGTAGTCAAAAATTGTATTGAAAAGGCAAATATTATAGGGCAAGGGTACCATGTTTATATGGACAATTACTTCACTTCTCCCGCCTTATTTACAGACTTGTTTCAACATTTTAACACTGCTGCATGTGGGACTGTAAGAATAAATAGGAGAGAGCTTCCTAAAGATATTATGAAGAAAAACCCTGAAGGTGTAATTAATCGTGGGGACATGCAATTTAGACAGAAAGATGCAGTGGCTGCTGTTGTATGGAAGGACAAAAAAAATGTAAACTTAATTTCAAGCATACATGATTTCTCAGTAGGTGCAGTGCAGAGGAATGTGCAACAAGCAGATGGTATTTTTCAACGACAAGAGATACCATGTCCACAGATGATCTCTGATTACACACAGTACATGGGAGGGGTTGATAGGGCTGACCAGTACATCCAGTACTATGTTTTCCAACACAAAACACTGAAATGGCCTAAAAGGATTTTCTTCACAATGATAGAAATGTTGAAATTTGATGCCTTTAGGCTTTTTCTGGCTTCTCCTCATCATCAACCAGGCCCTGGTAAGAGACCAACAACCTTTTTGAAGTTTTCCAAGGCAGTAGCAGCAGGACTGATAGCTGGATATACAGGTGGTTCAGTTCGTAAAGGCCGCCCATCACTTGTCCCGGTTGATGACCGTCTTACACAGAGACACTTGCCAGGTTCCTTTGGAAATAAAAGTTGGTGCCATGTCTGTCACATGAGAGTGAAAAACAATCAACAAGAGACGCGTAGACAAACAAAATTTGGCTGTCTAGATTGTGGAAAGCACCTCTGTCTCCCAGAGTGTTTCACGGTGTTCCATTCTGTTAAAAATTACTGTTAGTGTTATAGCTGTGTTGTTAGTTCCAGACAATTTTGAATTTATTGACTTTACCGTTTCAATTTGCGAATTTATTTATTTAAACTATGAACAAAACTAAAGAATAACTGATGAAGGATATATTTAAAAAGATGGTATCAAGAGACATTTTAAAATAAAGAAGGAATTTTATAGAGAGATCAGGACAACAAATAGTAGTTAACTGGACAATGAAAAAAAAATTAAAGACTTGAAAAGAGGCAAGTAACAAAAAATTGTGAAAACTGTTATTTTTGTTTGTTACATGACCTTATAGCAGTTTAAAAATTAAATCAAAATAATATTATTTTTTGGTCAAATATCTAATTGTTCATTTGATTTTGATTTTTTTAAAAGTATTTTTTTTTTATCTGCTTAAATTGCTATTAGGTTGCATGCCTGTTACTTAGTTTGAAATGAATATTTTCAAGGAAGGTAATTTACTTTGACAAGTACAGAGATTATTTGTTTGATCATTGAACAAGTACAAATTTTTATTTGTCATAGAACCGTAACAAGAAATTCTGTTTTACCCAAGTGACTTAAAAACATACGGCAACGTATTTAAAAAGAGTTGTCGTCCGCCAAATTACAATTGAGTTATCTCTCTTTAATTGTTGTTGACATGAACGACGCTTTGCAAATGGCGGATTTCAATCGCTGGTAATTCTCGTGTTGTCGGTCGTTTATCGTCTTCCCAATCAGTTATGGTGTTGTTATAGACATTTCATCTTATTCTTTGAAACAAAATGAAACATAAAACGTAAGTAAATATCCCAGAAAGGGAACGGTCAGAAGAAACTCTCCCCTTCGCAGACATGTATTTGTAAACATTCAGTTATAAAAAAAAAACTCGTTCGTCATAGAGCTAAACTGTTGATATTTCTTCCGTTTCATATCGCTCTAACCACACCACAACTCAAAACAAGTAGGGTACGACTTAACCTTAAAATATTTTAATGAAAATCGATCTCAAATAGCGGTAATTGCTGTTTGAAGTTCCGAGGCGATTTTTTTATGAGCACATGTCAAATTAATCCCGGCCACGAAACTGCTCGTGCTAATAAATCTCCGGCTATACGAACGCGCCAAAAAAAACAATTCCGTACTGAAAGTGTTAACATTTTAGTTCTCAATTTTTCATGTTTTTTTAACATTTTTTATTACTTTTGAAAATACTATGCAACTCCTCTGAGACCATTTTGCTAGAAAGCTTTTATACTTGGTATGATAGCTTTTCATCATATAGAATTGCAGCAGATAATTTTCCTTCTGACAGCAGAAATGGCAAAAATTATGACTTGTACAAGGCTCAAAGCTTTAGTCTTGGATTTCTGCCATGAAAATGTCAATCAACTTTAAGCAGATTGACTTTTACTAAAAGAGCAACTGTACTTGATATTAAACTCAATTCACTTTTACAAATATATCAAATGTCATTTAAATAAAAATTGCTTTGTACCTTTGATATCTTTCTCTTTTGTGCAGATTTTGCAGTAGCACTGCCACTCTGTGGTGTACCAATAAAACTTTTAGCTCTCACAGCATGTGGGGTAAATTCACTTTTGTTCAATGGCGTTTGAAGGTGCGGTGTTTTCAATTTTTGTTGAACTTTTGCTGGAGTGGTCTTGGCACTTTTAACTTTGGAAGTAAATGGACTTGATGTTCCTAATTTTCCTGATTTGGTTGTTCCTGGTGTTCTGATTTCTGCTTTAACTGAACTCTTGGACTTTGAAGTTGATGTTTCATTTTTAACAATCCTTTTGTCTTTCTGTGAGAAAAAAACAACCAACAAACTCTTTCTAGTGCTAAAATATTTACCCAAAATCATAATTTTATTACATTAAACTGCAGCCTCCTGCTCAGCTACATTTGTATTCAGAAAATCTTAATTACAGGTTTGAGATATTTCCTTTGTTGAACAGGGATCTTTTTCAACTCTTGATTATCATAAGTCAAATCAATATAACTTATGTTTATAATTAATACAAAACAACTTTGTACTCCTCTTATTCCAAACACTTACATCTAAAGTATTTTTTTTCTATCATTGTGTAAGGCCATACCCTGTTTTCTTATTTTATATACACCCTTGCTCTTAGGTGTTTACATGGCAAACACCACATTAGATGTACATATAATAGCAATTTAACAAGTGTCCTTTACTGCAAATGTTGAAAAGGCATTGAATTTTGTATAAATCCATAGTTTTCATTTTATCATGATCAAGAAGAAAAATACTCATAATTCAAACAGTTGAAAAGTAATCAGTACATGTAATATCTTTAATATTTTTTTAACTGTTTTCTATTATACATGTTATACAACCCTGCCAACTTTTGAAAGTGCCCATGGGGGTTTTAGTGCGCGACAACAATTTCAAAGGTTACAATACTTTGCGACGACTATTTTGCGCGTGCTGTTTTGTGGTCTAGAAAAAGTGTCATATTTGTAAGATGAGCTTACATGCCTTTTTCTTCAGTTTATTTGCATGATTCTAGTTATTATATATCAGTAGAAAAAATGAACATGTGGTTGCAAGACCAGGAATCAATTTCATGTGTAAGGATATAAAATAATTGTTGACTCTTCCAATTTAAAATTATGCACAAAGAAGGACCTTTATCAGGTTGGGAACAACACCTACATTAGTGATAAACTACTATTTATTATCTTTATGGTAGTACTGCATCATTGAAGTTTGTCAACCAGTCATGCTTTTATTCTTATTCTGTGTAAGAACCTCCTTGCAGGTGAAAAACCATTTGCCATGTTCACGATTTTAACAAACAGAGGAATACAACACAAGTTCAAAATTTAGGATGTTAGAATATTCTTGAGAGAAAACTTTTTTGATTGGCTGATTAATATGATCATGAGAAACATAGAATTTGATTGACTGAACACAATTGTATTCCATTGGACACAGTTCAAAATCGGGAACAATCATATTTTTCGTGTAGATTTTCACAAAATCGTGTTTTAGAGGGTTTTTCACGATCATGATCGTGCAATCGTGACAAAGGGTCAAAATCGTGTAGTACACACCTAAATCGTGAAAGTTGGCAGGTATGGTTATATGGGAAACCATCATTTCATATGATAATGTAGTTTTTTAAGTTCTATATGGGCTATTATAAGAGCAAAGTTTAATATTTTAACCTTGCTTTCCTGTTCTTTTTTCTTTAATGTCTTTTTTGACTTTGCTTTTCTCTTTCCTTTGATAGCAGGCTTTTCTTCTAATAGTTCTATTTTCTCTTCATTCTTTGGAGAAGTCTGCACCTGAAAACAAAACTCTCATTACTTCTTTTTGCAGTATGTGATGAAAAATAGATGATTTCTAGCACAAGAAAAAAATCTTTCAAATATGTACAGTATCAGAGATTTATAATTTACAAAGCCAATTTTGTTCCAATTGATACTTTTACCGTAAATTCTGGTCAGAATAGATAAATTTCCAGTACACTTAAAAATACTTTCTGTGTTGTGTTGAATAGATGTCATTGTTTCATACCTGCAAAAAGGTAACATCTCCAGAAATGGTGATTTTTTTTTAGGAAAGTTTGCTTACAAGCTACTTTTCACCTTGTCAATTCAAAAATGACATAAAAATATATCTTCATTTGCTACTTTAAGAGATAAATGAGGTTGAAATTTTTTACATTTACTGGAAATTTTGGTTTCGTGGACAGACATCTAACTTTTTCATTTCAAAAGATAACCGAAAGCAGATTTTTGTAAAAACATAAGAAATATCACAATTTTTAAACGTGTGCATGTAAAGCAAATTTTGTTGTAGAAGGGTCTAAATACAGCACAAACAACATTTTCCCAAAGACCAAAAGAGTGAAAAGTACTGTTTTTACATTTATTACGCAAACCATAACATTAAATCAACAAACATATTGCATTTGGTGATTGTTGATTGAAAACTTTGGCTGTTACAATGTACTGTGGATTCATAATTATTTGTTGGATACCAATTTTCGTGGATTTTATGGGTACATGTAAACCGCGAAATTAAATGTACAACAAATAACCAATTTTCTACAGGTTTGTATGCAGACTTCGACAAACACCACAAAATCAAATATCCACATAGTCTGTTTTCCTTAACCAACAAACATTAATACGCACAAAAATAAATAATTCCACAGTAATTAACTTTTGGGTTTTGTTGCCGAAGTTTACTGATAGTGACCTTGATAAACAGTGAACACAAAAAAAAGATATTTTAACAAAACGCATATATATATATGTTCATCTTTCCTTACAGTGATTGCTATTTCCTCTTCTGTTTTTTCCATCATCTGTTCTTCTTTTAAAGTTGGTGTTGTTGAGCTGTTTTCTTTGTTTTCCTGTTGGTAATACTCTATCAGAGCTGTTTTTAATCTTGCAAACTAAAATGAATCCAATAAGGATGATGAAACAATTTTTTTAAACACTAGGCAGGGCTCACGCTACCAGGCGACTTGGGCGAAGAAGTCGCCTTCCCGACCGTCACTTCGCTTTCCCCGACCCCCAAAAGCGAAAACAAGTCGCCCTGTTCTTGACGATAGTCGCTTTCAGTCGCTTCCGTCATCGGACATTTTCAATTTTTACCAAGTTGATGAAACATCAATTTTTTATTGATAATTAAAGAAATTCAGACATAAACGATTCATTATCTTTAGAAAAGAGGTTGAAGCATTGTCTTCGTAGTGTGTAGCAGGTTATTTGATAAAAATACAACTTTTTATCACTTCGTGCATTTCTGCAAGTTCCGGTGCTTGTTACTCGAAAACGTACATCAACCTCAAATTCGGCGGCAACATAAGTTTGTTACTTCATTTAAACGTGATAAAAGTTGCCTCCAGTAAATTTTTAGTCCATTTATTGCATTAGAAACGTCATGTTCCTTTCCGAATAACTTGTCAAACATCGTTTATTTTTGTAAATTTTCTTGCATTCGTCCGCCATTGACCGATTTTTAAACTCCGGATCGGAACCGGACCAGCTATGACCGAAATCTGTACTTTTACAATAATTACTACGGACGCACGGATGGAACAGCTGACAGAAGAATATTGATCCCAAAGGGAAAAATTACGCATTCCACACGCATTAAGAGACTTTTGGTAACATCTAATTGATTGGTGTATATAATTCCCTATATTTTTTATGGATTGTTTCAAACTATTGATTAAAGTTGCTTAACTCTGAGACTATTATACTAATATCAATATATTCTGGCCCAGCTTAATAACTTTTATATTTTTTTTATGAGAAACACTGAATGTCATACACAAGATAATTTTTAATTAAATTGTAATTGATATATTATAATTTCTTTACATTTTTTAAAATATATTTTTTTTTTTAGTGCTAGATATTTAGTTGGTAGTTTCTCACAAGAACCTTAGTAAAACTTAAACAACTTTTAATTTCAAATGTTACTTTAATTGTAATTTTTTTACTCAGATATGAATTGAACAATATAAAAAGAACATTATTTACATATGGCCCTTTATACTATTGTAAAATCCAAACATTGTATCGCACCGCGCAAATGAGCACTTTTCTTTCAAATCTCACCACTTCTCCCTATCAGTTTCAAAAAGAGAAGTCACTTCTCCCTATAATTCTGAAGTAGTGTGAGCCCTGCTAGGAAAGTATAGCTCAATGGAGAAGGATACATTAAGTTACTCAATTTGGGAACGATTACCAATTTGGCATTGTTAATAATGATCATCAATTAACTGCAAAGTGGTAGACTGAGCTTTCAAGTATTAAACAGGGGACAAACAGAAATTTTGTTAAGGAAGATAATTCTTTATATGCCAATTGAACTTATAATTATACATAGTATATATGTGAATCAGGTGGCAAATGCACATGCTATATTCCTATAGGCTCTGAATGCAATGCATGGAATCTTCAAATGACGTATCATCAGTTCCTAAGATTTTCCATATTAATTTTTCAATTTGATGCCTGTAAACATTGGGAGCAGTCAGTGCATGTCACTTTGTGCTTGAAATCTTCTGTTAACAGTAATGGGCTAAAAGAAATTTAAGTAGAGAAAATGAAAAGAATTCTGTAATGATGACAGCCACTAAAGTAAATTAATTATCATGGAAACATATGCTCCAATATTAGTAAGAAAATCAATAGAACGAAAAATAAACAGCTGCGCCATGAGCGCATGATAGGCCTGTTGTCTTGTGAAAAACAAACCATAATAAATGTTTTGGGAGTAATACATGTATATTTACTAAATTATAGGTACATTTCTCTGGGGAAAATATACAGATTTTTTGTTATGCAGATTTTTAGGAATGAAATCTTTCCCTGCAAAAGAAAAGATTAAACTGAAAAACAACAGGGGAAAAGATGGAGTCCTTGAAGAATTATGACAAAAAAACAGCCTTTCCCCTGTAGTGGCTGCTTATATTAAATTTTTATCCATCCTCATTTAAGACACTAATAATGATGAGTAAAATGAGGATGAGACCTGTAATCATCTAAAGGGGTCTTCAAATGAAGTCAAACACAATTAAAATACAGATGATTAAAATATGAAAATATTTTTTCGGTGTATTTTTTATGAGCAAACCAGGGAAATTTCATGAAACAAAACATGTTCAAAACCCTCTGAAAATGCTCCAGAACACAGGATTTTGCTTCATTTGTATCAAAATTTTCTGGGTGGGGAAGCCCCCAGACCCTCCTAGATGGGGTCATGCCTTTGGGCTAGTGAATTAATAGGGCCTAGTAGAGAATTATTTTACTAGCCCTATTGGCTAGTAGATACATTTAGTTTGTGTCAAACCCTGTACAGCAGGGGAATGAAACTAAAACATGATCTGTCTGAGTGTCATTCATCATGGTTAACTGACGTACCAAAAATCAGCCTAATATCTCAAGGTGTATAGAAAAAAAGTGTGTATAACTGTGATTTTCTACAATTTATCAAAGTCCAAAACCTGTTATTTCGACAAAAATTAGTGAAGCGGAACGAAACTTAATCTTGATGTGTTATTCATCATGGTTAACTCATCACATACCACAAATTCGCCCAATATCTGAAGGCGTTTAGAAAAAACTCCATATCATGCTTTGTTGCAGAATGATGGAAGGACAGAATGACGGACAAGGGTAAAACTATATGGCACCGACAACTTCTTTGCGGGGCCATAAAAATAAGTAAACACAAAAACATAAACAAAGGGTTGTCTTCTAGTCACAGGCACTTGTTTAAGTCAATGTGGGGTCTACTATCCATACCCGTACGAAATTTTTTTCGTAAGGGTATGGAAAGTTAACCCCACATTGACAGAAACAAGTGTCTAGAAAAAAGAGGGGGGGGGGGGGTCTATGCCTTTGCGCGCCTCGGATCAGCACAGAACCAAAGAGCTATGGTTTTATGATTCCCCATGCCCATGGATTTTTTACCTTCATGTTAGCCTTAATGCCAACTTGTTTAGCAAGTTTTTGCATTTCACTGTACTTCATATTTTGCACGTCCATTGCTTTTTCTTTATCCTCTCCCAAATCGGGCCGCCGACCAAAACAAAAATTCGAAACGGGTGTCCTAAATTTTGATTGGATAATATTGGGTCAACCAATCACCAGTTACCGTATTACAAAAAACAACGAACCCCTGTGCACTGTATTTTTTTATCCTTCTTATAGTAATGTATGTCCTAAAATGATTATAAATTATTGTTAAGATTATTTTCGTATTTAAAATAACTAATCATTTTATCCACTTTTCTTTAAACCTAACTTTTATGTGGTGGGTTTGGTGTTATTTATTTTGGTTGGGTGATTGGATTATTTTTTGTTCAAGGGAAGTAATTTTAGTAAACAAACACTGCTGTGACTGCTGCAGCACCCAGAAAAAATCTCCCTCATTTCAGGTACTCTTTCATACTGGCACAGTCAATGGTCATTAAAATATCAGACTTATAATCTTTTACAAAATCTTATCCTCTAATCTACTTCCCAAATTTAAACTTAGCCACAAATCCACAGGCACTTGTTTTCTATCCATGGGAAGATCTACTATCTCTTATAATCTCTATAATATCTCGTAATATATAGAGATAGAAGATCTTCCCATTGATAGAAAACAAGTGCCTGTGAGAGAATCCTTATGGCAACTGTTTTACTATTTATTAAAATTTCAAGATAGATAATAATAGACGTATTTACACTTGTATGCAAATTTGTCCACCATTACATAGAATCACACAGGTTCCCGTAAACTTTGACATAACTATTCAAAAAATTTGACGTCACAATAAAAAAGTGATTGTTGTTTGAAGTCAAAAGGTTATTCGGAGGCGATTTAAGGTCATTTGGAGACAAAATTCAGCTAAATACCAAAAGTGTAAATACGTTTATAGATGTATTTACACTTGTATGCAAATTTGTCTGCCATTACATAAAATCACACAGGTTCCCGTAAACTTTGACATAACAATTCAAAACATTTGACGTCGCTATAAAAAAGTGATTGTTGCTTGACATCAGAAGGTTATTCGGAGGCGATCTAATATAAAAAAGAAGATGTGGTATGATTGCCAATGAGACAACTGTCTACAAGAGACATAAGACATAATAGACATAAAACTTTATTTAGAGTCGGTATAAGCCAGCAATTACAAACATAAGCTCTGAAGAGCTTTTAAAACCGACATAACAACAAGTAAAACAAAACATACATATCAAGTCATGCACACAACATTAAACATATAAAGCAAGAGTTCATATCAGTATATAACCATGCAGCACAACAAAACCAAAACAAAAATTCGAAACGGGTGTCCTAAATTTTGATTGGATAATATTGGGTCAACCAATCACCAGTTACCGTATTACAAAAAACAACGAACCCCGGTGCACTGTATTTTTTTATCCTTCTTATAGTAATGTATGTCCTAAAATGATTATAAATTATTGTTAAGATTATTTTCGTATTTAAAATAACTAATCATTTTATCCACTTTTCTTTAAACCTAACTTTTATGTGGTGGGTTTGGTGTTATTTATTTTGGTTGGGTGATTGGATTATTTTTTGTTCAAGGGAAGTAATTTTAGTAAACAAACACTGCTGTGACTGCTGCAGCACCCAGAAAAAACCTCCCTCATTTCAGGTACTCTTTCATACTGGCACAGTCAATGGTCATTAAAATATCAGACTTATAATCTTTTACAAAATCTTATCCTCTAATCTACTTCCCAAATTTAAACTTAGCCACAAATCCACAGGCACTTGTTTTCTATCCATGGGAAGATCTATTATCTCTTATAATCTCTATAATATCTCGTAATATATAGAGATAGAAGATCTTCCCATTGATAGAAAACAAGTGCCTGTGAGAGAATCCTTATGGCAACTGTTTTACTATTTATTAAAATTTCAAGATAGATAATGATAGACGTATTTACACTTGTATGCAAATTTGTCCACCATTACATAAAATCACACAGGTTCCCGTAAACTTTGACATAACTATTTAAAAAATTTGACGTCACAATAAAAAAAGTGATTGTTGTTTGAAGTCAAAAGGTTATTCGGAGGCGATTTAAGGTCATTTGGAGACAAAATTCAGCTAAATACCAAAAGTGTAAATACGTTTATAGATGTATTTACACTTGTATGCAAATTTGTCTGCCATTACATAAAATCACACAGGTTCCTGTAAACTTTGACATAACAATTCAAAACATTTGACGTCGCTATAAAAAAGTGATTGTTGCTTGACGTCAGAAGGTTATTCGGAGGCGATCTAATATAAAAAAGAAGATGTGGTATGATTGCCAATGAGACAACTGTCCACAAGAGACATAAGACATAATAGACATAAAGCTTTATTTAGAGTCGGTATAAGCAAGCAATTACAAACATAAGCTCTGAAGAGCTTTTAAAACCGACATAACAACAAGTAAAACAAAACATACATATCGAGTGATGCACACAACATTAAACATATAAAGCAAGAGTTCATATCAGTATATAACCATGCAGCACAAAAGAGACCAAAATGACACAGACATTAACAACTATAGGTCACCGTACGGCCTTCAACAATGAGCAAAGCCCATACCGCATATTTAGCTATAAAAGCCCTGATAAGACAATGTAAAACAATTCAAACGAGAAAACTAACGGCCTTATTTAAATAAAAAAAAAATGAAAGAAAAACAAATATGTAACGCATAAACAAACGACAACCACTGAATTACAGGCTCCTGACTTGGGACAGCCACTTACTTAAATAATGTGGCGGGGTTAAACATGTTAGCGGGATCCCAACCCTCCCCCTAACCTGGGACAGTGGTATAACAGTACAACATATAAAGAACGAACTATAAAAATCAGTTGAAAAAGGCTTAACTCATCAGATGGACAAAAATACAAGTGGATGCGCTAAGGTCATTTGGAGACAAAATTCAACTTAATACCAAAAGTGTAAATGCGTTTATAGGCAATAGACACTATTTAAGATATCTCATATATAAAGAGGTTAGTAATGTCCTTTATTGTTAGTTGTCAAATGGTCATTTTTTGCTACTGTTTGCATCTATTTAATTGACTAAAAATTTATCATGATTCGTCAAAATATTCTTATCAATCATCATTCATCAGAGGTCTCAAATAATTAATGTAACTGTTATTTTTGGACTTGTGGGTTTTCGTGCTATAAAGAATGCATTGAGACGGCACAATTTCCATTGAAAATATCTTCTTAAGTTAAGTTTATAAGATTACTTTTATTATATATTTTTCTTTTGATATTTAATATACTTTATAAGATATCTTATATAGATTAGTTTAAATATGATATCTAATATAGTTTATAAGATATCTCATATAATTTATGAGATATCTTATAAAGAAAATATTATATCTTATAAAGAAAATATTATGATATCTTATAAAGAAAATATTATGATATCTTCTAAACTATGAGATATCTAATAAACTGTATAAGATATCTTATAAAAGAGGGACGAAAGACACCAGAGGGACAGTCAAACCCATAAATTGAAAATAAAATGACAACGCCATGGAAATGACACAACATAGAAAACTAAAGAATAAGCAACACGAACCCCACCAAAAACTAGGGGTGATGTATATAACCTATATAAGATATCTTTTGATATATATATAATATCTTATAAACTATATGATATCTTATATACTATATACTATATATATATAAGATATCTTACAAACTATATAATATATCTTATATACTATATAAGTTATCTCATATACTATATGAAACTAAATAAGATATCTTAATATTATTTTTTATAGAATATATCTTATATCCTTTGTAAGATATCTCATATAGTTTATTAGAAATGTCAAATAGTATAACTTATAAGATATCTTTTAAAGAAAATGATATTAGATATCTTATAAACAATATAAACGTGATAAACTATATAAGGTATCTAATAAACTATTTAAGATAAATCATAAGCTATATAAGATATCTTATAAATTTTATTAGATATCTTGAAGTTAGAATGAATAGTAAAACAGCTTGCCATATATCTGGATTGAACAATGTATTATGCGGCCCGTATTATGTATCCAATGACCTTGTCACGTCATCAAACCAACATGGCCACCATGGCTAAAACAATTTCAAACGGTCATAACTAAAACTAATTTATGATAAGGGGACTTCAGAAACTATTGTAAAACAATAATGGGATGCAATTTGAGGAATTAATTGAAAAAAAACTAATTTGGTGTAAAGAAAGATTGCAAAGGTGTACATGATGATGATAGTTTGTCAGGAACATAATTTTCATGGTTTCAATTGAACAAGGCTAAGTTTTCAATATAAGGTTAGTTTCTCAGTTACTGCATGTCTGTCTGGCATATTTTATTTGACTGTGACCTTGATCTCCATTTCATGATCAACATAGTTTTCATATTATTTACTAGTAACATGTTTAATTCTCAATTACTATAGCTTACTAAGCTTCAGGTCAACTATATAATGTGGTATAGTGATTTTGACAAGATTTATCTATCTTGACTCTATTTTCTTAGATCATTGATAAATGTATATATTTTTGAAATATCTGCAGTGTGAACTTAATTTTAAAGATTTTAGATAAAAATGTAGTCATTAATTTTCAGTAAAACAGTTGAGACATTTCAATGTTCAAACTTATATGTTTCTTAAAGACAAACTCGCATAATTATTATCTTCTAAAGACATATTATATTTAAGGGGAAAGTGATGCACCATGATTGGTTCTAACAGAATGACAGGTATACAGACTCAATCAACACCACCTTCTGTTGGCTCCTTCAGAGGGATAATAATAGGATGCACAGTTTTTATTTGTGGGGAAATCTTTGGATTTGTTATTGAAAAGGGAAGAGGTAAGCTGGAAGTTATTTATGAAAGCAATTACAAACTGATATATGGATTAAATTATTTTTTTAAAGCAGCCTAATAGGATTTTTAGAGATTTTGCAGTGGGAAGACATTATTTTTTACCCTCTGACAGTATAGAAAGGGAAAACAAATTCTAGTAAAATAGAGTGTAATCAGGATAAAAAGATAAACCATCAAATGCTATAACATATTTAGTAAAGGTATAATTAATAAAAAATAATACCTGATTTTATTTTGCATCAGATTATATTACCTTATTTACAAATGATATCTTGATGTCAGAATTTTCTCTTGCTCACGATTTACTGGTATGTAAGAAAACATTATTTCATACCATTCTCTAGTTCTTAGGAAAAATTTAAAATTTAAAAAAGATGTGTGTTTCCTATAACCCGATCCTCTCTATTTTTAAGCTAAAAAATAGCCTACCCTAAAGTTCTTTTGTCATTTTTCTATAAGCACTGTTAAAGTCAGAATGTCACTCCCATAAACTCAATGTAAAAATATGGTAAAATAACAAAAAATCCCTATCTGCCTTCCCTATTTTTAAAAGATGTAATAGGAAACACACATATTATTTTAAAATATCAACAAACCCATATAAAATTGGCATATATCAATTTTGTTGTTTTTAAATGAAAGTTTAACCACTTATATCAGAAGGTTAAATTTGCTCTCTCTGACAGTTTGAATGATACAAAATATAAAAACAAAAAAATATTTTTCAATGTTTGTATTTTAATTGCCATATATGTTTTGCCACTGATAGAAATTATAAATTTAAATATAAGATACCAAATCTAGCAAAAGTATAAATGTGAGTTTGGATAATTGTGATGATAATCTTACTGCAATATATCTAGATTATAATAAATATTTGAAATATAATACATGTACAAAACTATTTGTCCTTACAGTATTTGAACCATCAGTTGTAGTTGATCAAATGTCCATGAAGAGATTTGTTATGCTAAAGATGTTTTTATCAGCTGTAATTTCAGGTTTGTTACTTAGAAGATAATACAGATATGTTTTTTAATATTTGCAAACATCAATTGACAATTTTATGGTTACAAATTGAGTTTACATGTGACATCTTAGCAGTGCCTGGAAACAGATAGTTGAGAACTTCAAATAAAACATTGCTGTCTGATACTATTAGCGCCTGTGGAATTGATGCCCTGATATTTGTGTCATTTTCCTAACCATATGAACAGAGTTAATAGTAATATAGAATGAGTATATATGTACTGTAAGATACATTTCTTGTTTCCTTTTGTTGACATGGCGATATAAACAAAATGTCTACTAAGCAGTGCTAACATCCTAACATCTCCACCTCCCCTACCTGACTGAAAGTTCTTATTAGATAGAATTTTCTATCTAAATGTTAATCTATTCATTTATGTACGTATATATTCCAATGAAATGTATGCATGGTACCATGTTTTATGTAAATTCCAAAAAAAATCAAAGGATTTGTATTGACTAAGTGCAAGTGTACTGAAATGGCAAAATTTTTGTAAATTTTAAGGAATTTAATTTTGAATAAATAAATGAAATTAATATGACAAATAGCCCAAATAATGAAGATAGTACAATCTAAATAGTGTTTCAAAATTCAATAAACCATGGAAGAGAAGTTTTCATGTGAGAGCTTGAACAAAATCACAAATTAATACTCAGAAGTTTGAAGATATCCATACAATAGCTAATACTTGTATAACCTTGTTTTCTTTGTTTTAGGTATGTTCTGTATGTCTGTGCTGTCTATGCTGCCATTTACCAGACAGAAATTCCTGAGTGCTAGACAGACTTTGGTGAATGACTTACAAGGAAAAGGCTATATGACTGTGATGTTAGGTGGTTTCATCCTTGGAATTGGAATGGCATTAGGTGGAACAGTAAGTTATCACTGAGATGATAGTTGGTTTTATCCTAATGGTCATCACCTTTTTCCAGACTTGTGATCTTAGTAATTTTTTTGACAATATTTACAAAGATTGGACCATTTTTTGTAATCAACTTCTCTTACAGTTACAGTTTTCAATCAATATCACTGAAATTTCACAGAAAAATTACACACATATTGAAGTTGTGCAGCTGCAATTTTTTCTATTTTTTTTTTTTTTCACTTTTTCATTTTCAGCAAAGTTTACAAAAGACAATACCAACATTGTGTTATCAACTCCTCCAGCAGTTTTCCATCCAGTAACTTGAAACATTACAGATTGATTGCAGATATATTGAAGTTTTCTTTTACTTTTGTTGATTTTTTTAGGGGAATGCTTCAAAATTTGTATTCAGTCATGAGTAAACATGGCTATTTTATGTGTGTTGATAAATTCAGAAATTTTGTAATAAATTAAAATCTATATTTAAGCTCAAATTTGAATATAATTGTAAGAGAATATATATTGGTTATGAAACAACATCAGATGAAATATTGTGGAAAACATACTGATTCCTTCACTTCAGTTTTATTTTGAGTTATAAGATAAAGACTTAAGCTATATTTACATTTTTTCAGTGTCCAGGTGTTGTATTTGCTCAGCTTGGTACAGGTACACAGAATGCTGGTAAGTAAAGTATATATATGCTCCTTATTATGTCATCTTGTTCTATAGAAGATTGCAATTAAGATGTAGATAAAGAAACTGTGTTGAGGTAATTTTAATGCCATTTTCTATTTAAAATTATTATGCATTAAAGGAGTCAAGAGACTCAAGATATAAAACCAAGCACATTTATAGGATCATCTTGAATTGACAATATTGCACTAACAGGAAAAATGTATAAAAGTATACATATAATTATATACATATAAGATGAACTAATATATACAAAATAACCAAAGACCTAATCCCACATTTTAATATATTTTAACCAATTTGTCACTTATTTGGTAGTAAAAAAAAACAAAAAAAAACAACATTTTACAGCTACAATGGGATAACATGATTATGATTATTTCAATATTTGTGGTATTTTTTCACCTGGATTTTGGAACACCAGTTTATTTTATGGTATCTGGGGGGTAAATACAAAATTACATTGTCATCAGTTTATTACATTATTAAATTGGAAACTTCTGTATGAACAAGGAAAATTCATTGGTGATTGGAGATTTGATGATAGTACGGCAAATTTAAGAATGTTTTTCACTGATATGAAAAGTAGTGACTCTGAACTTTATTTAAGGAATTATAGATTCACACAAAATGTGTACTCAAGTTTGCTTTTTATTATAGATTCACACAAAATGTATTCTCAAGTTTGCTTTTTTAAAGGATCCATCAAGACACAACTGCGATTTATGATAAAATACTTTTTTACAGTGTATACACTACTTGGAACTTTAGCTGGGGCATTGTTATATGGAGTCTTGGAACCAACCTTGATGTCATTAACTAAACCAAACAAACCAGTAAAATATCAGTTGTATGTACATTGTATATTTTTCACTAAGCCATTAACTTATCAGTCTGTTAGAAGTATGAACCATATTATTTCATGATGGATTTTTTTTTAATTGATACCAACAAATGTTGGTGCATAGATTTAATGTTGGTGTCTACCTTAATATAAATATGAATGTAAAGTTGTACCCTTAATCTAAAAGTTGGATTATATTGCATTAGTTTTGTCTTAATCTAAAAACAACAATTACATCTGTGCATTCTTACTGTTATCACCATTATTTATTATATTTCAGTTTATCATATACTTAGACTAAATAACATATAAATTTTACCGTATGATAATAGCATTAAATTGACGTAAATTCCATATTTTTTTAATTGGTGCTTAGCGGGCTGATATGAAAAGTTTATCACATGCTTCGATTGTTATCACATGCCTTTCCGTAACGTTATCACATGGCATTCCGGTAATACTCGGCCAATTCCGGAAAATACATCTCAGTGCTACGTTTTCAGTGAAAAACATTACAAAGTAGTGTACAAAACAATAGACCACTTTCGAGTTCATCCGTCACCGGCAAAAACTCGTCAATTATGCACGCCTTTATGACGTCATTTACCAGATAGAGGGGGTCGCCTGTATCCCTGCACTATTGACGTTCATCAAGCGTCTTAGTGATCGTCTTTGTGCAGGATAAACTAGAAAAAATGGTTGCTCTGTAGGTACTTACTGACAATTCCCTAATGACAGCAGTGTTGATTGTCAATTTTGAGAATTCAATTTGCCGAATAATTCGTATAATATAGAATTATAGTTTTCCAACCACTCGCTCAACATTGGAAGGGAAGTGACGACGCCCCAAAACGCACAAATGACGGTGATAAAAGCGCGTATAATTGACGAGTTTTTTCCGGTGACGGATGAACTCGAAAGTGGTCTATTACTTGAATACTGGAAAGTATATTGTTTAAAATAATAATAATAAAAAAAAAACAAACCAAACAAATTATTTAATAAATGCATTTTTAAAAGTTTTTCTGAAACATAATTTAGAAAGTTTCTTAAAAAGTTGACTTTTCCAAACAATGATCATTATGTGTATTGTTGAATTATTTTTTTGTAGATTCGTCCATATTAAAATGTTTTTTTTTCTCTCTCTCTGTTGGGGCATATGATAGAAAGATTTCATATTGAATGTATCAAATTTTGGGTCCGACGGCCGTGAACTTTTTAACTCTTTAAACTTCGGGAACCATGTAAAAGGATCAATATATGAATCTGTTATTTTTCTCTACTGTTGAAGCATATGATAAAAAGATCATAACATGTCATTTTTCATATCGCATGTATTATCAGCCCTCGGTCAATATCAGCCCTCGAGCCATGCGGCTCTTGGGCTGATATTGAACCTAGGGCTGATAATACATGCGATATGAAAAATGCCATGTAATAATCTGATAATATTCCATGTGTTAGGTTCCCCATATCATACTTTAACAATTCCTGTGGCAGCCATATTAAGTGTTATCACCATTGTTTTATTATATTTCAGTTTATTCCATGTGTTAGGTTTCCCATATCATACTTCAACAATTCCTGTGGCAGCCATATTAAGTGTTTTCACCATTGTTTATTATATTTCAGTTTATTCCATGTGTTAGGTTCCCCATATCATACTTCAACAATTCCTGTGGCAGCCATATAAAGTGTTATCAGCATTGTTTTATTATATTTCAGTATATTCCATGTGTTAGGTTCCCTGTATCATACTTCAACAATTACTGTGGCAGCCATATTAAGTGTTATCACCATTGTTTATTATATTTCAGTTTATTCCATGTGTTAGGTTCCCTGTATCATACTTCAACAATTCCTGTGGCAGCCATATTAAGTGTTATCACCATTGTTTATTATATTTCAGTTTATTCCATGTGTTAGGTTCCCTGTATCATACTTCAACAATTCCTGTGGCAGCCATATTAAGTGTTATCACCATTGTTTATTATATTTCAGTTTATTCCATGTGTTAGGTTTTCCATATCATACTTCAACAATTCCTGTGGGAGCCATATTAAGTGTTATCACCATTGTTTATTATATTTCAGTTTATTCCATGTGTTAGGTTCCCTGTATCATACTTCAGCAATTCCTGTGGCAGCCATATTAAGTGTTATCACCATTGTTTATTATACATGTATTTCAGTTTATTACATGTGTTAGGTTCTCCATATCATACTTCAACAATCTCTGTGGCAGCCATATTAAGTGTTATCACCATTGTTTATTATATTTCAGTATATTCCATGTGTTAGGTTCCCTGTATCATACTTCAACAATTCCTTGGGCAGCCATATAAAGTGTTATCAGCATTGTTTTATTATATTTCAGTATATTCCATGTGTTAGGTTCCCTGTATCATACTTCAGCAATTCCTGTGGCAGCCATATTAAGTGTTATCAGCATTGTTTTATTATATTTCAGTATATTCCATGTGTTAGGTTCCCCATATCTACTTCAACAATCCCTGTGGCAGCCATATTAAGTGTTACCACCATTGTTTTATTATATTTCAGTTTATTCCATATGTTAGGTTCCCCATATCTACTTCAACAATCCCTGTGGCAGCCATATTAAGTGTTATCACCATTGTTTATTATATTTCAGTATATTCCATGTGTTAGGTATCCCATATCATACTTCAACAATTCCTGTGGCAGCCATATTAAGTGTTATCACCATTGTTTATTATATTTCAGTATATTCCATGTGTTAGGTTCCCCATATCATACTTCAACAATTCCTGTGGCAGCCATATTAAGTGTTATCACCATTGTTTATTATATTTCAGTTTATTCCATGTGTTAGGTTCCCCATATCATATTTCAACAATCTCTGTGGCAGCCATATTAAGTGTTATCACCATTGTTTATTATATTTCAGTATATTCCATGTGTTAGGTTCCCCATATCTACTTCAACAATCCCTGTGGCAGCCATATTAAGTGTTATCACCATTGTTTTATTATATTTCAGTATATTCCATGTGTTAGGTTCCCTGTATCATACTTCAACAATTCCTGTGGCAGCCATATTAAGTGTTATCACCATTGTTTATTATATTTCAGTTTATTCCATGTGTTAGGTTCCCCATATCATACTTCAACAATTCCTGTGGCAGCCATATTAAGTGTTATCACCATTGTTTATTATATTTCAGTTTATTCCATGTGTTAGGTTCCCCATATCATATTTCAACAATCTCTGTGGCAGCCATATTAAGTGTTATCACCATTGTTTATTATATTTCAGTTTATTCCATGTGTTAGGTTCCCTGTATCATACTTCAACAATCTCTGTGGCAGCCATATTAAGTGTTATCACCATTGTTTTATTATATTTCAGTTTATTCCATGTGTTAGGTTCCCCATATCATATTTCAACAATCTCTGTGGCAGCCATATTAAGTGTTATCACCATTGTTTTATTATATTTCAGTTTATTCCATGTGTTAGGTTCCCTGTATCATACTTCAACAATTCCTGTGGCAGCCATATTAAGTGTTATCAGCATTGTTTTATTATATTTCAGTATATTCCATGTGTTAGGTTCCCTGTATCATACTTCAGCAATTCCTGTGGCAACCATATTAAGTGTTATCACCATTGTTTATTATATTTCAGTTTATTCCATGTGTTAGGTTCCCTATATCATATTTCAACAATCTCTGTGGCAGCCATATTAAGTGTTATCACCATTGTTTATTATATTTCAGTATATTCCATGTGTTAGGTTCTCTGTATCATACTTCAACAATCTCTGTGGCAGCCATATTAAGTGTTATCACCATTGTTTATTATATTTCAGTTTATTCCATGTGTTAGGTTCCCTGTATCATACTTCAACAATCTCTGTGGCAGCCATATTAAGTGTTATCACCATTGTTTATTATATTTCAGTTTATTACATGTGTTAGGTTCCCTATATCATATTTCAACAATCTCTGTGGCAGCCATATAAAGTGTTATCACCATTGTTTATTATATTTCAGTATATTCCATGTGTTAGGTTCCCTATATCATATTTCAACAATCTCTGTGGCAGCCATATAAAGTGTTATCACCATTGTTTATTATATTTCAGTATATTCCATGTGTTAGGTTCCCTGTATCATACTTCAGCAATTCCTGTGGCAGCCATATTAAGTGTTATCACCATTGTTTATTATATTTCAGTATATTCCATGTGTTAGGTTCCCCATATCTACTTCAACAATCTCTGTGGCAGCCATATTAAGTGTTATCACCATTGTTTATTATATTTCAGTATATTCCATGTGTTAGGTTCCCTGTATCATACTTCAGCAATTCCTGTGGCAGCCATATAAAGTGTTATCACCATTGTTTATTATATTTCAGTATATTCCATGTGTTAGGTTCTCCATATCATACTTCAACAATCTCTGTGGCAGCCATATTAAGTGTTATCACCATTGTTTTATTATATTTCAGTATATTCCATGTGTTAGGTTCTCCATATCATACTTCAGCAATTCCTGTGGCAGCCATATTAAGTGTTATTGTCTTTACCCTTGAAATAGCTTATCCCTGGGATACTGAAGTCAAGGTTTGTTTGAAACTTTTTTTCTATACAAATAAAGGTGAATTACTCTGACTTTGATTGTTAGTGTTTCAGTTCATTAAAAACTCTAACCAAATTGCTATTTGTTTTTTCGAATCAAAGTACCAGAATATTTTTACAAACAGCTGTAGAAAAATAACAGACAAGTCATCAATGTGAGCCAGTTTATATAAGATATCCTTATAGATAAACTAAAACTGAATTAGGAATGTGTTTTGTGTATCCTCTTAGTCAAAGTCACAATTATTTAAGAATAACTCTCTTAATATATCATTTGATAAACTATACAACGTAGTCCAGTATAAATCCATAATGTTCCTACAGTACTTTCGCTATACATAGCTGCAAGTTACAAAGATACTTTTTTTTCATTTATTGTCTGTATAGACCAAAGGTTTATACATGTAAACACCTAAATAAAGAGTGTTAATGTACAAATTGAGGTGTAAATATAATTTGAATGAGTATTGGTAAACCTTTCTGTTCCTTATTGCACATATTTGAAGGATTCAGAGAGTACCAGCATGTGGGAAGCATCAAGTTGGCCACCATTTTTCACTGGATTGATAGTTGGAAGTCTTGAGGTTCCATTGATCCTGATAGTAGGTGGACTTCTGGGTAAGTTATATTATAGAAAATGTTATAATAATAATAATGATAAAATGATGACGTCTACAATATTTGAGAAAAAAATGTTCAGGTCAAAGACGAAAACTTAGTTTTGGACTTGAATGTTTCAGAAATCTCATGTATTTTAGTATTATTTCGAACCAAAGCCGTTTCTTAATTATTTACTGGATTAGATATAAAAATATGTTATTCTAACTTGACAGGCTTGTTTTCAATTTGTAAACAAAGCCATGTTCTAATTCCAATGAAACATGGGGTTCATATGTGTGACCTAAGCTCACAGGCACTTGTCTCAGAAATTTTTTTTCCCATATACCTGTTATATAAAGGTATATAGGGAAAAAAATTCTGAGACGAGTGCCTGTGCCTAAGCTCTACAAAAAATAAGTTTTCCTGAAAAGAGAAACTATTTAAAAAATTTTTATTGGGGATATATGTTTTCAAACTGACTTGACATAGTGAATTATGTATAGGTTGGGTTCCAAATTTGATTTTTACTGGCTTAAGGGGCTCGCGGGTATAAATCAATTTTTTTTTCTAATATAGGATTTTGCTATATTTATTTATAAAATAACTTTTATCATATACTTAATAGAAAAATGAAATAAAAAATGGGGTCACCTTTCATTTAAGCTCACAATCTGCCTCCAAAAGAAACATACATTTTTGTCAATGTCATTTTCTCTGTTGAACTAACAGGAGAAATAGAGGTACATGTAAAATCGAAATAAAAAAAAGAACTGAATTACAGAAATTGCTTAAATTTTACAATTATTATATGTACAGCTTATTTGAAAACAATAATAAAAAATATAGGTCACCAATGAGTTAAAAAAAGGTATTTCAATTTTAATGCCAAAAAATGGCATTTTTGCACCAAAGGGAGATAATTTGGAGCTTTTTCAATGATATAAACATTTTAAAAGTTATTTGGGGCCAAAACGAATGGACTTTTGTGGTTGATTTTTTGTACCATATCATAAAGTAATAACTAATAGGGAAATGAATAAAATTTGTAATGAAAAAACAAATTTTTTATTTTTTGCTGAAATGTTTGTACCTGCGAGCCTCCTTAAAAGTTCACAAAGATTGCATAGAACACAAAAATTTTATTTTGCAGCATTCTTAACATTACGTTAGTGCATTATGATAACAGTCTCCTATTTGTATCTCGTATAATAAATAAAAAACTCATTGATATAAATGTGGAAATGTAAAAAGAAAAGTTGAAAGTCTGTCTGAGGCATATTTGTCTGTACACTATTTTACATTGACATAGAATATTGATTTCAAAATTTATGATTACAATGAAAAACTTTATTTAACTTTAAAATATGATCAAAGATATATATTTCTTTGTTTATACAATATAGACCTTGTACCTTGTAATTTATTAAACTGTAACAACAATGACATGATAAATTGATTGAATTTTGTAGGTGCTAGCAGTAGTTATTGTACAGTGACAGCACAAGTTTTGATAACAGACAAAATGAAACAAAAAGTGCCATATCTTGTCAAATTTAAATCAGGATTGTCTAATTGGTGGCAAGTAAGTCTTTTATATTAAAAGTTTTAGACCAAAGAAAGCATAAAATAATAATTATTTTCTTTTAATTTTTTTAGGATAAAGAAGTCTTTATTTGATAAATGATTTGTAATATCAATGTCTATAAAACCATAAAATAAGCACAGACACTTGTTTTATTTTACATAAACAGAATGTTTGTCAAACTTGAATATAAAAGATAGGGAGTATGTTCTGTATAAATATAAGTGAAAAACAGAAAGGTATTGAGAGGTCAGTTCATTTGATGCCTATTCTCCACTTAAAAATTATTAAAAAAATGTCAGCAAACCAGGTTTTTCTTAAACTTTTTAGTGCCATTGATAAAGTCATCAATTATCATTTAACCCCATTTTTTTAAAGTAACAACAAATTAAAATTTGAAAACCATTGTTTGACATGGTGTGCTATTTCTCAACATATCATGTAATTAAAAAACAACTTCAGTAAATATTTTATTTTAGGTAGTATTTGTTGTGGCAGCCATCCATGGAGCCAGTTTATCATCTCAATTGTCTGGGACCTCTGGAACTATAGAAGGCCAATCAGCACTAATGTCATTCTCTGGCGGTGTATTAATTATTGTTGGTGCTAGACTTGCTGAAGGCTGCACAAGGTACTTATTTTATTGCTTTCATGATTTGCAAAAAAGTCAATAAATGCTTGTGATTCAGATTATATTATGTTTAGGTTTTGTAGCATTTGTTTTCTTTTTTTGAAAGAGAACACATGGTAGCAGTTCTAGTGCACATGGCACATGTTTATGGAATAACCTTAATTAGTAGAGTGCCTCCCTGTGCTTCAGGTTGATGCTCTAATAGTTTACAAGATAATGTAGTGTGTGTCCAAGCAATAAGTTTCGAAGTTTAGTGTGATGAGGCAGATCAGCTGAAGGCGGTCTCTGGATGCTGGATTTTCTTACTGTGTTGAAGACCCATTGCAGGCCTGCAGCTGTTTTCTGTTCTTTGGTCGAGTTTTTGTCTCTTTATTATTTTCTCAAATTTATTGATTAGGTATGCTTGAAAGTAAAGTTTGGAAAGCAAAAAATATAAAAGTTTGAAATCATGATAACCAGCTGAAGGGTGAAAGCTGTACAGGTAAAAACTGACTATATTCTGTCTTGTTTTGGGGAAGTAAAATGACTAAATTTATGAATAGTACAGTCAGTTTCAACCTAAAAATTGTGTTCATGTAAAAATAAGATGATTTGGTATGATTGCCAATGAGAAAACTCTTAACCTGATTTCAAATGAAGTGGATATAAGCAATTATAGGCAACCATATGGTCTTCAACAATGAGTAAAACCCATACTGTATAGTAAGAATATTTCTGGAATATAATTCACCTGGTTTTCAAACTGCCAGTGGCAAACAAAAAATTAAAACAAATGAACCAAATGAACCAAACAATTATGAAAATAAGAAAAAAAATAGATCTGTATAATTTGTATTCTTTAAAGAAGTTGTATGATTACAGTATTGTTTATACTCATCAAACTTTTTTGTTCTTTCAGTGGACATGGGATATCTGGTATGGGACTTTTAAATAGCTTATCTATAGCAACTATAATGAGTATGTTTATTGGAGGAATGTTATCAGCCAGATGTATCCAAATGTTGACTTAAATAATGTTACAATATTTTTTGTTTGTATTTCTGGGTTTTGTAATTTATTTTGTGTTTTCTAAAGCTTAGTTTTGTAAAGGAAATTTTTTAGGCATTTTTGTAAAGTAATCTTTCATATTGTATTTTTTTTTTATATTAAGTTTATGTCATAAATAAACTTGTGGGATGTTTTTATAAATCATACATTTTTTGTATAATTTTTTTTCTTCACAGTATATAGTCAGCACTGTTAACTACACAATATCATAATTTGTTGTATTAATGTTTTAATTTATAATTATGTATTATTAGAAACAAGTAAATTGTATGTGTAAATCAATCAATGACAATCGATCTGTATCATCCATCTGTGCTAATATCTATATCAGTCAAGATTTATCAAACCCCTAATCTGTATTACATCAAGTCATACAAAATGTATCATCCAACAAATTTTGTAAAAGGACATCACAATCACTCTGAGAAAAAAATTACTTTATGCAATGTCAAATTCAAAGTAAATAGTATCAACAGGATGTAGGACCATAAGTTTTCATAACTATATAGAAATACATATTTGGCTATGTTTCTATTTATTAAAAACAAAATCACTGGTAGTACCAATAAAACAATATTCAAAGATCTTACTCCTGTTATATTGATAACCTTACAGAATAAATGTAATGAAAGGATCAATGAGTTTACATGGATCATATTTAAATTTACATGCTCTACAAACAACATCACTGTAGAAATTTGAATTGGTATAATAGATAAACTTTCCTCCATAATGACGCTTTTTGACACCACCCCCTTTACTTCATAATGACGCCTTTTGACGCCTGTGTTGTGCCTCAGTTGAAACGTCTTACCTAAGACAAATCTGAATCAGATTTGATAATATTTGTATCTAATATAAAAAGGATATTCATAAGAATATCTGACTGGAATTTCATTGGTGAAATATGTTTTACAAATTCATATTTACTTTAAACCTGATGATTTTTTTTTTATAGAAAAAATCCTATGCGAATCAAGTGTGTTAAAAAATAATTTTAATGGAGGAAAGGGTTAAGAACTGATTTGAGAACACTTAATGGTCACCTGAAAAAACAGCTGGTCAGATCTTTAAAAAAAGTAGGCGTCATGTTTTCTGCAAATGTGGATTGCAATCTTAATCTACAGAAAGAATTTGAAGTTTTTAATTTGACAGTATGAAAAAAAAAAAGGACAAAAAATTATGTCTTTTTGAATTGCAATCAAAAAATATATATTTTCATGTAACTTTAGATTGGTTAGATAAATAGGAATCACTTTTATTTTTTAATAGTGCCTAAATGTGTGAAAATTATATATAAAAGTCCTTTTGAAAGGAACATAAAACAATTAAATCATGCCAAAGAAAATGAATATGTATACCACTGAATTGCTGCATTTAACACTAACCTCCAAATAAAAAGATGAAGAGAATCTAAAAAGGGCAATCAAATTTTAGACCAAAGATAATAAAGAACAAAAACAGTGTAACAAAATTCCATTTATCATTATATTTCATTTAAACAGAGCTTTCATTCATTAATTCTACCTTCCAGAATGGAGAATATGCTTTAAAAATATACCATGAGATGATGAGTAATACATTCTTTCAACAGATTTGTGAAAGAAACCTCAGAGTCTAATTGTGAAGTGATATAATGAGCAAAAAAAAGAATCTGAAAAGACCTTAACTTGTCACCTCCATCAAATAAAAGAATTAATATGACTGACGTTTTCAATTCATCACAATATGCTTACATTATCAGAAATGAAAATAAAGGTATACACATACTTAATGGAGTAAAATGTGAAACCATTTACATCTATGTGATATATTTGTTACTTAAACTTATTCTCAGGGATTTAGTATATTAATTTTGTGATAATGAATTTTTACTGTACCGTTTTTTAAGTAAGTGACATTTTTTAAATGAACTTTTGTGACTGCTGCTTTTGTTTGAAGAGAATGAATATTAATTTTGAAAAATAATCTAAATAATAACATAGATATAGGAAGATGTGGTGTGAGTGCCAATGAGACAACTCTCCGTCCAAATAACAATTTAAAAAAAGGACACCATTATAGGTCAATGTACGGCCTTCAACATGGAGCCCTGGCTCACACCGAACAACAAGCTATAAAGGGCCCCAAAATTACTAGTGTAAAACCATTCAAACGGGAAATGCATGTTTTTTCATAATTCAATCTTTCTGTTCAGACATAGCAGATGAATGCCTTTCTCCCTTAACTACATTACTGTTAATATTTACTGGCAAATTTTCTTGAGAAACTCATTCTTTATTTTAATGAATAAACCTGTATGCATTTTATATGACATTGTCAACCAAAAAGTATTCATTTCTAACAATTTATTCACAAGTAAGGATTACTACCTTCATATTACTGGCAGCTATATAGCTTACTTTAATGTTTTTAGCTCACCTGGCCCAAAGGGCCAAGTGAGCTTTTCTCATCACTTGGCGTCCGGCGTCCGGCGTCCGGCGTCCGGCGTCCGGCGTCCGGCGTCCGGCGTCCGGCGTCCGTCGTTGTCGTCGTCGTCCGTCGTTAGCTTTTACAAAAATCTTCTCCTCTGAAACTACTGGGCCAATTTTTACCAAATTTGGCCACAATCATTATTAGGGTATCTAGTTTAAAAATTGTGTCCGGTGACCCGGCCAACCAACCAAGATGGCCGCCATGGCTAAAAATAGAACATAGGGATAAAATGCAGTTTTTGGCTTATAACTCAAAAACCAAAGCATTTAGAGCAAATCTGACATGAGTAAAATTGTTAATCAGGTCAAGATCTATCTGCCCTGAAATTTTGAGATGAATCAGACAACCCGTTGATAAGTTGCTGCCCCTGAATTGGTAATTTTAAGGAAATTTTGCTGTTTTTGGTTATTATCTTGAATATTATCATAGATAGAGATAAACTGTAAACAGCAAAAATGTTCAGTAAAGTAAGATCTACAAATAAGTCAACAGGACCAAAATGGTCTGTTGACCCCTTTAGGAGTTATTGCCCTTAATAGTCAATTTTTAACCATTTTTCATAAATCTTAGTCATCTTTTACAAAAATCTTCTCCTCTGAAACTACTGGGCCAAATTAAACCAAACTTGACCACAATCATCATTGGGGTATCTTGTTAAAAAATTGTGTCCGGTGACCTGGCCAACCAACCAAGATGGCCGCCATGGCTAAAAATAGAACATAGGGGTAAAATGCAGTTTTTGGCTTATCACTCAAAAACCAAAGCATTTAGAGCAGATCTGACAATGGTAAAATTGTTTATCAGGTCAAGATCTATCTGCCCTGAAATTTTGAGATGAATTGGACAACCCGTTGATAGGTTGCTGCCCCTGAATTGGTAATTTTAAGGACATTTTGCTGTTTTTGGTTATTATCTTGAATATTATTATAGATAGAGATAAACTGTAAACAGCAAAAATGTTCAGCAAAGTAAGATCTACAAATAAGTCAACAAAACCAAAATGGTCTGTTGATTTCTTTAGGAGTTATTGCCCTTTATAGTCAATTTTTAACCATTTTTCGTAAATCTTAGTTATCTTTTACAAAAATCCTCTCCTCTGAAACTACTGGGCCAAATTAAACCAAACTTAGCCACAATCATCATTGGGGTATCTAGTTTAAAAATTGTGTCCCGTGACCTGGCCAACCAACCAAGATGGCCGCCATGGCTAAAAATAGAACATAGGGGAAAATGCAGTTTTTGGCTTATAACTCTGAAACCGCAGCCTTTAGAGCAAACCTGACATGGGGTTAAATTGTTTATCAGGTCAAGATCTATCTGCCCTGAAATTTTCAGATGAATCTGACAACCTGTTGTTGGGTTGCTGCCCCTGAATTGGTAATTTTAAGGAAATTTTGCTGTTTTTGGTTGTTATCTTGAATATTATTAGCTCACCTGGCCCGAAGGGCCAAGTGAGCTTTTCTCATCACTTGGCGTCCGGCGTCCGGCGTCGTCGTCGTCCGTCGTCGTCCTGCGTCCGGCGTTAACTTTTACAAAAATCTTCTCCTCTGAAACTACTGGGCCAAATTTAACCAAACTTGGCCACAATCATCATTGGGGTATCTAGTTTAAAAATTGTGTCCGGTGACCCCGCCAACTAACCAAGATGGCCGCCATGGCTATAAATAGAACATAGGGGTAAAATGCAGTTTTTGGCTTATAACTCA
This sequence comes from Mytilus galloprovincialis, assembly GCF_965363235.1. NCBI lineage: Eukaryota > Metazoa > Mollusca > Bivalvia > Mytilida > Mytilidae > Mytilus > Mytilus galloprovincialis. The sequence goes on along the minus strand of NC_134840.1, from coordinate 25,042,381 downwards.
AAAACCAAAGCATTTAGGGCAAATCTGACATGGGGTAATATTGTTAATCAGGTCAAGATCTATCTGCCCTGAAATTTTCAGATGAATCTGACATTCCGTTGTTAGGTTGCTGCCCCTGAATTGGTAATTTTAAGGAAATTTTGTTGTTTTTGGTTATTATCTTGAATATTATTTCAGATAGAGATAAACTGTAAAAAGCAATAATGTTCAGCAAAGTAAGATCTACAAATAAGTCAACATGACCAAAATGATCAGTTGACCACTTTAGGAGTTATTGCCCTTTATAGTCAATTTTTAACCATTTTTCGTAAATCTTAGTAATCTTTTAGAAAAATCTTCTCCTCTGAAACTGCTGGGCCAAATTATTTGAAACTTGGCCACAATCATCATTGGGGTATCTAGTTTAAAAATTGTGTCTGGTGACCCCGCCAACTAACCAAGATGACCGCCATGGCTATAAATAGAACATAGGGGTAAAATGCAGTTTTTGGCTTATAACTCAAAAACCAAAGCATTTAGAGCAAATCTGACATTGGGTAAAATTGTTAATCAGGTGAAGATCTATCTGCCCTGAAATTTTCAGATGAATTGGACAACCTGTTTTTGGGTTGCGGCCCCTGAATTGGTAATTTTAAGGAAATTTTGCTGTTTTTGGTTATTATATTGAATATTATTATAGATATAGGTAAACTGTAAACAGCAATAATGTTCAGCAAGGTCAGATTTACAAATAAGTCAACATGACCAAAATGGTCAGTTGACCTCTTTAGGAGTTATTGCCCTTTAAAGTCAATTTTTAACCATTTTTCGTAAATTTTATATATCTTTTACTAAAATCTTCTTCTCTGAAACTGCTGTGCCAAATTGATCCAAACTTGGCCACAATCATCTTTGGGGTTTCTTGTTTAAAAAATGTGTCCGGTGACCTGGCCATCAAACCAAGATGGCCGCCACGGCTAAAAATAGAACATAGGGGTAAAATGCAGTTTTTGGCTTATAACTCAAAAACCAAATAATTTAGAGAAAATCTGACATGAAGTAAAATTGTTAATCAGGTCAAGATCTATCTGCCCTGAAATTTTCAGATGAATTGGACAACCTGTTTTTGGGTTGCGGCCCCTGAATTGGTAATTTTAAGGAAATTTTGCTGTTTTATATTGAATATTATTATAGATATAGGTAAACTGTAAACAGCAATAATGTTCAGCAAAGTAAGATCTACAAATAAGTCAACATGAACGAAATCGTCAATTGACCCCTGTAGGAGTTATTGACCTTTGTAGTCAATTTTCAATCTGCTTCCTTTGTTTAATATTCACATAGACCAAGGTGAGCGACACAGGCTCTTTAGAGCCTCTAGTTATAGATAGAGATAAACTGTAAACATCAATAATGTTAAGCAAAGTAAGATTTACAAATAAGTCAACATGACGGAAATGGTCAATTGACCCCTAAGGAGATATTGTCCTTTGTAGTCAATTTTTAACAATTTTCATAAAATTTGTAAATTTGAACTAACATTTTCCACTGAAACTACTGGGCCAAGTTCATTATAGATAGAGATAATTGTAAGTAGCAAGAATGTTCAGTAAAGTAAGATGTACAAACACATCACCATCACCAAAACACAATTCTGTCATGAATCCATCTGCTTCCTTTGTTTAATATTCACATAGACCAAGGTGAGCGACACAGGCTCTTTAGAGCCTCTAGTTATATTTTATTCCCAGCTTTCTTAATCTACCGTACATTGTGACAATGTAAACATGTTTTTGTCTTATTCATTTGCTTGCTTGTTTGATTGTTTGTCTTCAGAACTTTGTATCAGGACATCTGATTTAGTATAATAGAATGCATTTCAAAGAATTTTTGTATCTTTTACTGTTGTGTACCAGCCTATTTTATTTTTTGGTACAAGTTTTTCATAACAAAACATTTCATATCTACAAAAGGGGTAGCCATCTTGTATACACAATTTCTGCATATGACCTATTTCAATAAAATTTCACTGGAAAAGATCGCCAATTTCGCACACCTTTATGAAATCATTTACCAGATAGAAGGCATGCCTGTATCCTTGCTCTATTAAAAGTTTCCAGCACTTTCATAATCGTCATTCTGTAGGGTAGTATAGAAATAATTAATGTTCTGTAAATACGTAATCTTGATTCCTGTACGACTGAGGGATGGTGACCATCTTATTAGATTTTAATTTGCAAAATATTTTGTGCAGTATAGAATAAAAAATTTTCATCCGTTTGCTAAACATGTGTTGGAAATTATGATGCATACATTTTTGTCACGTTGTGATGGAAGTCACATGACAGATTTGTCTAAAAACCGTCTCCCTGAACTGGCCTATTGTGGGCTGTGTGACTTCTATTTTTGGTAACTGTCTCATTGTTTACTTTTATATATACTATGGCTTTACACGACAATTTCTGAAGTTTACCAGACGGCTTTAATGATATCAGTAATACTTTTATTTATTAGATTCTCACTATTTAGCCCATGTGGTTATATGTCTATTTTGTGTTCCTTCCTTCCTGGTGATCTTTCAAATTAAATGTACTTTCTCTTAGTTTTAAAAATTATTAACTGGCAGCTAAATTCAGACAATCTTTTCTACAGTCTCATAAAACATCTTGTACTCATTTGTTAAACAGATGTTGTTTTCTTGTAATTTTCAGTGCTATATGCTAGCTTTTTTTTATCTATTTAATTCAGTTACACATTTGCTTTTTGTTTATTATTTATGTATTGTATTTACTAATTGTTGCAATTGTTTACATAATTATATTTACAATAATAAAATTTGAGAAAATATTTTGTTTTATGATGTGCTATGATGTAACATATTCAGCAGGTTGTTGTTTTATGAAGTTCTATGACATGACATATTTAGTAGGATGTTGTTTTATGATTCACTAAGACATGACATATTTAGTAGGATGTTGTTTTATGAAGTTCTATGACATGACATATTTAGTAGGATGTTGTTTTATGAAGTTCTATGACATGACATATTTAGTAGGATGTTGTTTTATGAAGGTCTAAGACATGACATATTTAGTAGGATGTTGTTTTATGAAGTTCTATAACATGACATATTTAGTAGGATGTTGTTTTATAAAGTTCTATGACATGACATATTTAGTAGGATGTTGTTTTATGAAGTTCTATGACATGACATATTTAGTAGGATGTTGTTTTATGAAGGTCTAAGACATGACATATTTAGTAGGATGTTGTTTTATGAAGTTCTATGACATGACATATTTAGTAGCATGTTGTTTTATGAAGTTCTATGACATGACATATTTAGAAGAATGTTGTTTTATGAAGTTCTATGACATGACATATGTAGTAGGATGTTGTTTTATGAAGTTCTATGACATGACATATGTAGTAGGATGTTGTTTTATGAAGTTCTAAGACATGACATATTTAGTAGGATGTTGTTTTATGAAGTTGTTAGATATGACATATCCAGTGGAATGTTGTTTTATGAAGTTCTAAGACATGATATATTTAGTAGGATGTTGTTTTATGAATTTCTAAGACATGACATATTTAGTAGCATGTTGTTTTATGAAGTTCTATGACATGACATATCTAGTAGGATGTTGTTTTATGAAGTTGTTAGATATGACATATCCAGTAGAATGTTGTTTTATGAAGTTCTAAGACATGACATATTTAGTAGGATGTTGTTTAATGAAGGTCTAAGACATGACATATTTAGTAGGATGTTGTTTTATGAAGTTCTATGACATGACATATTTAGTAGGATGTTGTTTTATGAAGTTCTATGACATGACATATTTGGAAGGATGTTGTTTTATGAAGTTCTATGACATGAAATATTTAGTAGGATGTTGTTTTATGAAGTTCTAAGACATGACATATATAGTAGGTGTTGTTTTATGAAGTTCTAAGACATGACATATTTAGTAGGTGTTGTTTTATGAAGTTGTTAGATATGACATATCCAGTAGAATGTTGTTTTATGAAGTTCTAAGACATGACATATTTAGTAGGATGTTGTTTTATGAAGGTCTAAGACATGATATATTTAGTAGGATGTTGTTTTATGAAGTTGTTAGATATGACATATCCAGTAGAATGTTGTTTTATGAAGTTCTAAGACATGACATATTTAGTAGGATGTTGTTTTATGAAGTTGTTAGATATGACATATCCAGTAGAATGTTGTTTAAGGAAGTACTAAGACATGACATATTCAGTAGGTTGTTTTGTGAGAACTAAGACATAAATTTCCCATATATTATTGCTTTATGAAGCACTTAGACATGACATATACATTAGATTGTTGTTTTATGAAGTACTGAGACATGACATATCCAGTAGATTGTTGTTTGATAGAGTATTAAGACATGACATATCATTGTTGTTTGATGAAGTACTCAGGCATGACATACTCAGTAGAATGTTGTTTTATGAAGGTGAGACATGACATATCTAGTGGTTTGTTGTTTTATGAAGTACTGAGACATGACATATCTAGTAGTTTGTTGTTTTATGAAGTACTGAGACATGACAAATCCAACAGGATGTTGTTTAATGAAGTTCTATGATAAGAAATATCCAATAGGATGATGTTTTATGAAGCACTAAGACATGACATATCCAGTCGGTTGTTTTATGAGGCACTAAGACATGACAAATCCAGTAGGTTGTTGTTTTATGAAGTTCTATATGACATATCCAATAGGATGTTGTTTTACGATTCACTAAGACATGACATATTCAGTATGTTGTTGTTTTATGAAGTTCTATGATATGACATATCCATAGGATGTTGTTTTATAAAGTACTAAGACATAACATATTCAGTCAGATGGGTTTTTTGGAAGTACTCGGACATGACAAATCCAGTAGGATGATGTTTTATAAAGCACTAAGACATGACATATCGAATAGGATGTTGTTTTATGAAGCACTAAGACATGACATATCCAGTCGGTTGTTGTTTTAAGAAGCACTAAGACACGACATATCCAGTAGGTTGTTGTTTTATGAAGTACAAAGACATGACATATCCAGGAGTTTGTTTTATGAAGCACTAAACATGACAAATCCAGTACGTCGTTGTTTTATGAAGTTCATTCATTTTTTTTTTTTTTTTTTTTTTTTTTTACATAAATAAGGCCGTTAGTTTTCTCATTTGAATTGTTTTACATTGTGTTATCAGGGCCTTTTATAGCTATGCGGTATGGACTTTGCTTATTGTCGAAGGCTGTACGGTGACCTATAGTTGTTAATGTCTGTGTCATTTTGGTCTTTTGTGGATAGTTGTCTCATTGGCAATCATACCACATCTTCTTTTTTATACTATATGACATATTCAATAGGATGTTGTTTTACGATTCACTAAGACATGACATATCCAGTATGTTGTTGTTTTATGAAGTTCTGTGATATGACATATCCAATAGGATGTTGTTTTATGATTCACTAAGACATGACATATCCAGTATGTTGTTGTTTTATGAAGTTCTATGATATGACATATCCATAGGATGTTATTTTATGATTCACTAAGACTTGACATATCCAGTATGTTGTTGTTTTATGAAGCACTAAGACACGACATATCCAATAGAATGATGATATTTGGGAGAACTTACACATAATAGGATGTTTTAGGAAATACTAGGTCATGACATATTCAGTAAAATGTTGTTTATGAAAGTATTAAAACATGGCACATCTGTTTTGAATATAATATAACATCAGTGGTATTGTACCCTCTTGTAAAATTTCATTGAGATCAAATCACTTTAACCAAATGTGTCTTTGGATGAGAACAACACAAATGACAACAACATAGAATTATTGAACCTAAAAAAAATTGCTGTTGTATAAAAACATTTTGACAATAGCACTGATCAGCTTTTGTAGAAACTAACAATTTATAGTTGTGGGATACACATTTTCTTGAGTTTCTTTGCTTTCCTCAAACCACAAAATTAAGTGCTCCACAAAATTATTAATTTATATTTAGTGTGAAAGTTTTAATCTAAAAACTACCATATTTAAACCACATGATTCAACGTTGTTTTCACAAATAACAAACATAGATAACCAAAAGGAAAGTTCTGCAACATTGAGCAATCGTTTAACAAACAGCCATTTCTGTTAATCAAAATATGTCTGTACATAACAAAAGGAAATAAACACAGTTTTAGGATTATTTAATATTGACTAATGTAAAAAATAAATTTACAAATGAAGATGTTATGACTATCACAAAATGTATCAAAATAAAACGTTCTCTAATGTGAAGTAATAAAATTTCAGTAAGATATTTGGCATAAAACATAACAAACAACAGTAACTAATCTGTATCTAGTATACAAACATACCATTTAAAACTTATAAAACGTTTTCACATGTACTTTCATAGTTCTTAATTTTTAGAAGATATTTTTTTATGAACTGCTGTTTACTTTAAGGTTAATCTGGATCTGTTTGTATTGTCAAATTGAGCCATGAGATAATTAGCAATGCCAGAAAAACAGATGACATCGGAAAATAAGAACTTTGTCAAAGGTTAACTCTGGACAATTATAATCAAATTTATAAAGTGTCAACAATTAAGATTACATATTTGCAATTGTAAAACACTTGACTGCCTTTTTTTCCAGAATATTTGGTGTTTTTGACTTTTAACCACAAAATACAGTCTAAAGCATACATATCTCAACATGTGTGTATACTTATAATCACTCATTTATATATCTCATGATTTCTTAATACATGTGTATACATATAAATCACTCATGTTTTTATCTCATTTAGTCATTATTTGTTTTCATGTGTATAAATATTATCACTCATGTTTTAGGTCATTATTTCTGAACACATATGTGAAAATATTATCACTCTTATTTTTCTATTAGCTCATTTTTTTCTTAATACATATAATCCTTCATGTTTTTATTTCATTACATCTTTATGTAATCTATAATGGTTTTTTTCCTCATAATTAGTCTTTGCATCAATTGTGTCTCGTTAAATGTGTCCTGTAGGTTAACAAAGCATTTAAACAGAATGGCACAGAAAATCCATACACATTCTGCATTGGAATTACAGCACTTTTATCGGAAAAATTAATTTATCAAATTGATATATTTAAATATTTCAACATTGTACAAGCTTATAACTGTAACATAAAACACAAGTTTTGTAATCAATTTTGACTTTTCTGAATAGTGTTTTTATTTCATATAAATTGACTACTTTCCATGACTAACATGATGTTTGTTATAATTTCTCCTTTCACAATCTTGCAGTAGCACATTGTTAGCAATATTTTCAAATAATGTATTGCACATGATTTCAATATTCTTAACAAAAAATATTTAGTTTTAGAAAAACTGATTTAATTATATTGCTTCAAAAATAATTTAATCAGTAAGGAACACAAATATAACAGAAAGGTGTTCATAGAATTACCATTTTTAATGTCTTAAACAATATCAAAATAGAAAGATGTTGTATAACTTGATTGAGACAATTATCTTACAACTGAACTCCATATTTCTTTAACTGCTTTTAAAAATAAATGACATACTGGCCATTGTTTTGAAAATTAACATTTAACAAATATGCACACACTGAATTGTCTTGCTGGTTTACAGATCATGATGTTTTTCAATTGGTTTAAATTGTTTGAGATAACAGTTTTACATCAGTTATCACATAAACTTAACATTATCAATGATGCATGAAAACGAAGTTAACACTCTGATACACCCAGACAGACAGACATGTTATCATTCTATACACCAAATATAGTTGACTTATCAATAATAGTATGAGAAAATGGACTGAACCACAAAAACGAACCAATAAACCATGAAAATGAGGTTAAAGCCAGATGAACTCTAACAAGAAAGCCATGTTCACCATACAACCATTCTACACATCAAATATACATCTGGGACATTTACTTATGACGTAATGTCGCTACAGTGATACCAATTGTATATTTTGTAGTCATTATTAAATTACTATCTGAACCATCAAGTCTTGCTCCAATCTTTCATATACAAGATATGAAGTACCAAGGTCTTCTACCTTTTTAACTATAAAGCTTTATACAAATAGTTTATGCTGTTTGATTAGCATTCCCAAGCCTAGCATTCTTTGACATTTGCTGCAAACAAGACAATAAAATTCATAGAATTATCATAAGAAAATATTACATAAAACATTTATATAAAATTGAATACAACATTTAAAATTTCACATTTACACTACAAAATGTACATGTATCTACTTCTAATAAAAGGTAATAAACAATGTTCAAAGTCATGTTACAGTAGAGGGGTCATATCACAGATTTTTCTCACAGCTACGTTTATAGGCGAAAATTGCACTAAAAATTGGAAAAAGTAATGCATTAATCTCTTTTTTATCTGAAATATATTATTGAAATTAATCTATTTTTGAATTGAAAACACATAAATTCTGTGAAACATGTTCTTAAAATTACTTTAATATATCAAAACTTTGATTTTATAAATTTCTGTTTTATTGATATCAAATTATCAAAGGGAAAATGTATTAAAAATAAAGATATTTTGACAAAATTTTTGATAGATTTTATGTACATTTTATAAATGTTGAACAATTTCAAGATTTATCTTTACAAAAAATATATATTTAAGCAGCATAACAGTTTAGATAAATGAATTACTTTTTGATTTTCAGTTAGATTTCAACATTTGAAGTTGTTTGCAATTTTTCAAAAAAATCTGTGACATAGCCCATTTACTGTTCCTTACAATATAGCATCACAAATTGCAAAATCTATTACAAATGGAAAATTTCACAAATTTATTGCACTATTACAATATTCTATCTTTAATTAAACAAATATTTAAACTAGATGTGTCAAAGCGACATGAATGGCTCCGTCTCCAAAAGTTGAAAAATCTGCAATTTCAATAACACATGTGGACACAAACATATTCAGGCCCGTAGCCAGGAATTTCCAAGGGGGGTTCGTTGGACTCATGAACTCGACTTAAACAGTCACAATTTGAACAAAACGTTGATTTTAACAGTGCTTATTTGATTTCAAGGGGGGGTTCGTCCGAACCCCCGACCCCCCTGGCTACGGGTATGCATATTGGTAGTCTCACATATAAAAAATTAGCTCAAAATCTGGGGGCGTATAGAAAAATGTCCTTATATCTGTCATTTTCAACAATTTTCAAAGTTGTAAACCCTTAATTTTGGCAAAAATTAGCGGAGCGGAACAAAACTTAACTTGATCTGTAAGTCATCATGGTTAGCTCACATACCAAAAATCAGCCCAATATCTGAAAGAATTTAGAAAAAAGGTTCATATAACTGTGATTTTCAAAAATTTATCAAGTCCATAGTCCAAAATTATAGCAAAAATTAGCCATCAGAACCAAACTTAAACTTGATCTGTAACTCATCCGGAGTAACTCACAAACCAAAAATTAGCCCAATATCTGAAAAAAAGTCTGTATAACTGTGATTTTCAACAATTTATCAAAGTCCAAAGCCCGTAAATTTGGCAAAAATTAGTGGAGCGGAACAAAACTTATATATGTCCCCGACCACTTAGTGGCGGGGCCATAAAAATTGTAAATCCAATCAAATATGTTATATTTCTTTGCTTTGATGTCTTTTAAAATTGTGTCTACTTTTGCAATTTTGTACAAAAATAAGATGTGGCACGACTGCCATTGTGACATAAACCAAAAGTAGAAAGATCTGATCATTAAAGATCAGAAATATCATTTTCTATTTTTTATTTTTTCATTTAAAAAAAAATCTTGCTGACTGACATCTTTTAAATCCAAGCTAATCATCAGGTGTTAAAATGAAGACAGAGAAGAAAATTCTAAAAATGAATATCATCTCCATTGATTTCAGTTACCCTTGTAGACTTATTGTCATGTCTAAAAATGAATATCATCTCCATTGATTTCAGTTACCCTTGTAGACTTATTGTCATGTCTAAAAATGAATATCATCTCCATTTATTTCAGTTACCATTGTAGACTTATTGTCATGTCTAAAAATGAATATCATCTCCATTGAATTCAGTTACCCTTGTAGACTTATTGTCATGTCTAAGACCCAAAAGGTCCTTTTTAAAATTCAAAACACTACCTGATAACATCATTTATTTAATCAATTACATCTTTTACAGTGGTAGATCCAGGGCGTTGGGGTTCAGGGGGTTGGGGTTCAAGGGCCCCTTTTTGGGGATGAATAATGCATTTGAATTGGGACATTTGGTTGGAACACCCCTTCCCCCCCTGCCTTGGGTTGGAAATTCTTTTAAAAAATGGCTGGATCCGCCCCTGTTTAAGATTGTTGTTGCAGTAAGCTCTTAACATAAATATTTTAAAACAAAAATGCTACAACACATTTATATGTTTATTTCCAAGACCTCAGAATATTTTACCAGCAACTGGTGGTAATTCCCTTGGGTAAACCAGTACAGTTTCTTGTGCCTAAGTGTCCCTTTCCTTGGTAAAACCATTACCATTTAACATGCTGATATTTCTCTACCATTGGTTAAATCTGACAGTACGATTTCAAAAGCCTTATTTCTTTTTTAAATAGCTTTGAAAAACCTGGTCTTCATATAGTAACTTTTTGCCAATGAAACAACAATCCACCAAAAACCAAAAGACACAGATGTAAACAATGACAGGTCACAGTATGGTCTTAAATGTATTCAGTATAAAAAAAACACCTATTAATGCATCTTTGTGTTGTACAATGTAGACATTAGATTAAAAACAAAGTGAAATGTAACCTTAAAAATAATATGCATTCAATTCTTAAAAGTACATTACATAATTAAAATCCTTATTATAAATAATGTACCCGAGGTAAATTGAAATATAAAAGAAATAATAAATCATTGTACTAAAAAAATTTAAGTATTCACTTTATTTTAATTATAACATTGTCATGAAAATGTTCATTCAAAATGTTTTAAACAAATGTTAATGAAATTGCATCTACATAAATATTTAAGAGTTAAAATTTTATAATGGTCATCATTATATAATTAATTTGATTATTAATTTCTATTATCTAATAAAAAAAAATATATATCTGATCTTGCAGTCTTTATAATTTATTCAAATTAAAGACAACTCCATACTACAATTCATTTTAATTCAATATTTTAAAAAGATTGGCAATATACCAGGAAATATCTGTAAATGTGATATTTTCCCTCCATAACCATTTTGTTTATTGGTACTGTTTATGGGAACATGTTTAGTAGCAAACTTTACTGTCAGTTAGAAAAATGGTCACAATAGTTTCTCCTCCCCCTTAATTTTAGAACAGTCACTAAAGAAAAATATCTGAACAACAAGAACTATAAATCATGACCCTTAATTTATATGATAATGATGTAGAACAAGTAAAATCTATGATTTTTTGTGTTTTGTTTTTGAATGACCTAATCCTGTTCTTCTGAGTCTTCTGTATGCTAGAACTGGTGTTTGTATGCCCTCCCCTTCTGCTCCTAGACCTGATCCAGGCTTCCATCCCATACTTTGTAACATTTTATTGCCTATGTTAGTTTCTGGTATAGGACTTGCTTCATCTCCGACATAACCTGGAAATGTCATGATAATTCAAAGTATTAGCATCTATATACATGTATTTATAATAGTTAAACGTACATGGTACAAAACCGTCAGAGTGGTCTAGATGTCAAAAGAAACTTAGAAAATAAGAGATCTTGTTCTGTTTATTTAGAAAATCACTTTATTCATTTTGTTTCCATCATGCTATTTTAAACTGGTTAGCCATTTACTCATTATCATCTCTTTCTCACATAAACATTTAGCGATCTTACAACATATATTTATAAATATTAAATTTGACAAAACTTTTGGTTAAATAAGTCATAATCTTTACTTCCATAACATAAATCCATTTCTATAGTTTATGCATTATATTTACCTTCAGGATTGGTTAATGCAGGTGATTTTCTGAGTTTTTTAGAATCTTTATTCTCCTTACTGGAGAATGGTGGAGAATACACTCCTTGCATGGAATTCCACATTTGTTTATCTTCTATGTAGTTTGATACTGTATAACCAGGAGTCTGGTAATAAAAAACATTAAAACATAATAGATATAAATAAATCTTTGGATAATGATTACTAATCATTGATATTATGTTGATACTCCTAAATATAAAGCTTTATTATGACTGTCACATAAACTTAACATGAATCATGAAAATGAGGTCAAGGTCAGTTGAACCATATGCCAGGCAGACATGTACAGCTAACAATGCTTCCATACAAAAAACATGACAAATATAGTTGAGCCTATTGCTTATAGTTTAAGAAAATAGACCAAAACACAAAAACTTAACACTGAGCAATGAACCGTGAAAACCAGGTCAAGGTCAAATAAAACCTGCTCGACTGACATATAGATCATAAAATATTTCCATACACCAAATATAGTTGACCTATGACATATAGTATTAGATAAAAAGACCAAAACTCAAAAACTTAACTTTGACCACTGAACCATGAAAATGAGGTCAAGGTCAGATGACATCTGCCCGCTAGACATGTACACCTTACAATCATTCCATACAACAAATATAGTAAACCTATTGCATAAAGTATGAGAAAAACAGACCAAAACACAAGAACTTAACTATAACCACTGAACCATGAAAATGAGGTCAAGGTCAGATGACACCTGCCAGTTGGACATGTACACCTTACAGTCCTTCCATACACCGAATATACTAGACCTATTGCTTATAGTATCTGAGATATGGACTTGACCACCAAAACTTAACCTTGTTCACTGATCCATGAAATGAGGTTGAGGTCAAGTGAAAACTGTCTGACGGGCATGAGGACCTTGCATTAGGTACGCACATACGAAATATAGTTATCCTATTACTTACGGTAAGAGAGAATTTAACATTACAAAAAATCTGAACTTTTTTTTCAAGTGGTCACTGAACCATGAAAATGAGGTCAAGGACAATGGACATGTGACTGATGGAAACTTCGTAACATGAGGCATCTATATACAAAATATGAAGCATCCAGGTCTTCCACCTTCTAAAATATATAGCTTTTAAGAAGTGAGCTAACACCGCCGCCGCCGGATCACTATCCCTATGTCGAGCTTTCTGCAACAAAAGTTGCAGGCTCGACAAAAATTTAAATCTGAAGCAACAGTATGAAGTGTGTAGTCATTTGATCCAAGCATGCTAGAGCTAGAGCATGACAGGTAGTCATTTGATCCAAGCATGCTAGAGCTAGAGCATGACAGAAGTGTGTAGTCATTTGATCCAAGCATGCTAGAGCTAGAGCATTACATGTTAAAATTTTACTTTTATTTATATGAGTTAAGGTAGCACAATACAAAGATTTTTTAACTTCCAATCACTAACCTTTGAAATGCTGTAACTTTCTTATGAATGCATAGAAAATAATAAAAGAGGTATATATAGATAGATAAAAGATCAATCTTTTAAATGAATGCAATATTTTTATTATGCAATTATTATGTAATCAATTATTATGCAATTAGTGGCAAAATATGGGTAGGTTCACTTGAATGAATTTAGCTCTATCATCTCTTTAACTATACAGAAAATTTTAACCAAATCTTAATCAACACTTCATGGGCTTCAAAAGGGTGTCTCAGATTGTCTCTATGGTGTTCCATTCTCTCATAAATCTCTAACTAGTGTAAACATCCTAACCACATAAAAGAAGAAAATGTTTAATTAGGTGTAAAATTTGTTCTATACATTCTATCTGAAATCTGAGACACCCTTTTGTAGATAATGGCCATAGGAACAACATATAATAAAATCAACCCTCTAGGGATACACATGCAGAAGCTAATTTCATTTGAAAGTGGAAATTTGGTGAAAAATATTTTAGACTCAGTTAACATTATAATTGGTTACATAATTGTTGCATAATACTAACATTGTATTAATTTGAAAGAGTAATCTGTTAGCTATCCAAAACTACCACTTTTATAAATTTTCAAGCATTATTAAGAAAGTTACAGCATGTTAAAACTTGGGAGTTGGAGTTATAAAATCTTTGTATTGTGCTACCTTAAGTGACATAATTCTGGAAATAAAATTTTCAAAATTGTTAGGTATCTTTCTTTCACCAATTCCAACAAATATGTTAAGATTCTTGTAAATCAATTCAAGCAAACTCAAGTTATGGTACAGCTAATGAAAAATTTAAATCAATCTGACAGTTTATTAAAGTCCCATTACTCTGGAACAACAAAACAGAAATTTCATTCAAATTGAAAAGGAACTTCTGTTTATCAATTCCAACTATAGTGTAAAGTTATGAGAAAATTAGTCTCAACAAACTGAAGTAAGTGTTTATGCAGAACTGCCTTAAATCTGTCTGTAAAAGTTTCAAAACCTTAGAACTACAGAACCACAAGTATTTCCAAATTAAGAGAACTCTCTTTGGTCAACCCTAATGGGTTTTTTTTTATAAATAGCAAGCAAATTGGGTATACAAATTTGATTTACTGTAGGAAGTGTAGACATACACCATAGGAGTGATAGATGGACTGACCTTTTCTTTCAACCTTCTTCTACCAAATCTAACTTCTCTTCCAGACTAAAAATATAAAAACTTGTTTCAAATATCAGTTAACTGGTTATTTGTATCTTAAAACAAAGATTTTTATTTTAATCTAGGATAATTTGAAATTCTAGAAATTTTATAAGAAATATAATAGTTTTTTTTTTGTATTGAAATTCTGCACTTATTTAATACAAACTATATTAGTATTCCTATCTGTGTTGTGCATGGTGTCCTGTATAGAATATTCATCAATATACAGCTGCCTATAGGCTACAACAGTGTGATTTCTACAGGTTCAGTGCTAGGTTTTTGTTTTCAGTAACTGTGAGCACTTTTTGATACAGCATAATTTAGTACTGTTTTGCATATACCTATTGAGCTGATTTGTATTGCATGTTTTTGTATGTGTGTCTAGTTTTTCCACTGATTTAAATGGAGCATGATTGAAATTTAAACATCTAGTTTAACACTGTCACATTTTCATTTGCCTGTCTTATGTCAGAAACCATGTCAGTATTTTGACCTCAGTGAATAATGTATCCTTGTCAGTTCTTTGCTTAGTCCAATAACAACTCATTCTAGACTTTAAAATAGAACTTTACAGAGTGCTTTAATACTTTTTACATCATTAAAGACTGTATGTTATATTATTTTGTGTAATTTAATTGATGTCTCATTGAAATTTACACCACATCTCATTTTATTCATATTTATCAGAGAAATACTCAGTGAAGCAGTCTATTTTGTTTTTTTAATAACTGGAACTGCTATTTAGTAAAAAATTATTTCATATTTTGAATGGAGTCACTGAATGCAACCTTGACATGGAATTTAAACTGGTTGCTGGTTTTAACTTTTGATATGTTTCTGATACTGTTTATTCCTTTGTCAAACTGTAAATTCAACTGTTATTTTTATTATGACAGCAAGATATTCCTGGTCTTAATAATACATACAATAGCTGCAAGGTTATGGTTACAACACAAAGTCAATTAGCAAATGGTTGATGGATTTTAAAATGACACAAAACAACTATAAACATGCAGAAAATTATAAATGAATTATATACCTTTGCCATTAATTGAGTAACTCTTGCTTTAAATTGTAACTGTGAAGTTTTGGACATATTTTCAAATGTTCCTGACAGAATTTGATGGAACTCTTTTTCTGATTCCATCTCATTCTCATCCTTAGCTTCATTGTCGTCCCACCAGGGAATGATTCCAGGTATACCGCAAGCTGGTCCAGGCTCATGGAAGAAATCACTCTGTTCATCATCAGCTATAAAACAGAAATTTTGATGGCATATAACAGAATTTGTGGTTTAAAAGTTTAATTAATGCAGAACATGACATTCCTTGCTGGACAATTGTTATACAATTGTATCAATTCTTTATTACAAATTTTTTGCTTTGTCTTTCTGTTATCACCTGTTCTGACTCTGAGAAAATCTGTCTTTGCTCTAACAAGAAGACATATAATTACAGTAATAACACTTTATTCTGAACCATCTATATAGTATTTGATTTTACTCAAAAGAGGCAAATATAAAAAGATTTAATAATTTGTTCCACTGTAGCTTATAATTGAAACACTAATTAACCTTACACATAAGATGATAAGAAACATAAGTAGGTATAATTGAAGGCCTTCATCACAAATTAAAAGTAGCAAAACAATAATTTACCCTCTCTTCCTTCATCATGTGTACTTATTCCCTCACTGTCACTGCTACTAAAACTTGTCCAGGAACTACTTTCCCTAAAATTATACAACAGAAATAAGAAGCCAAAACACATACAGGTACTATATAGGTAATTTAACCTGTAATAATATATATAGTTATGTGTCATCCCAGTGAGTCAATGCTCAAATACATGTATCATTTATCAAAATATGAATATTGGCTGTGTAAGGAGCATATATATACATGATACAGCTCAATTTACATTTACTTTCAGAACAATTTCTGTTGACATGATATAGTATAACCTTAAACATACTGAGATTCATTTCCAGTATCCATGGTATCATATTTTTCTGAGTTGTCCTTGTTAGTATCTGATTTAGATTTGGAACTTCTCTTCCTTTTTCCTGGATATATTTGTTCTACAGTGGTTTCTTTGATGGTTTCTGGTATTGGTGATTCTTTCCTATCTTCGACTTCCATTTTAGCCTTATTTTTTTGTTTGAATGGCACAACTGTGCTCTGTGGGGCTGGCATACATTCCACATCAATGACCATGGATTTATATTTTTTTCTTCGTCTTTGTGGTTTTACAGGAGATATGTTATCTGTAAATGAATCTGATTCTACAGAGGGTATATATTCAGTTCTTGCCGGCATGGATAGTCTTGTATAGTAATGTGTTTTACTTAAAACATCATCAGAATCGCTTTGTTGTAAACGGCTTTCCATGTAACCCCTAAGTGCTCCTTCTAGACTGCTTTCAGACGCTTCACTTGTGTTGTCAAGTTCAACACATGTTATTCGTTTCTTTTTTCCCTTTTTTTTCTTTTGTCTTTTTGAAGAAGCCATAGCCATGTAATTTTTTGATGATTTTGGTGATCTTGTAGTTTCTTCTAGTGCCATGGTTAGATCACTAACTAGGTCGTCCATCCTCAGACCATTTGTTTTTGACAAAACTTGCAAATTCTGAAACTGTCGTACAATATGTGTATCCATCAGGGTTTTGTTTTCGCCTAAAACATTAAATCATGTATCTTATTAACTATTCAATAATGAATACTGTGATAAATGCATCACTTAACTTCTTTTAACCAATACCAAGCTGGAAATATTTTATTAAGCTTTCAGAATGAAAATCACACAATTTAATTTAAACAACAGCATGTACAATGTACATGATGTACATGTATGCAAAGAATAGGTGTTACAAATGTCCAATATTTGCAATATTGAAGTGACTAACTATATTTTTTAAGTTTAGTTTAAACATAGTTATTTACTTATCAGACAACATTTAGTCCAAATAATTTTAACGTTCTGAAAGGCTATTTTTAGTTAAGGCTATTTTGTAGGAAAGTGTCACAGAAAAAAATAAAATAGACTTTTAAGGCTTCATAATACACATTATTTCTATTTGTCTGCTATAACTGGACATCACAAAGGTTCCCGCAAATGTTTGACGTCATAATACAAAATATCTTATGCCACAATGGAAAAGTGTTTTGTTATATGACATCAATAGATCAAGTGGAAATGATTTTCAACCAGCACAGATTTCCAGACACATATTTGGACCAGGCGACAGTGTACCTTGAATGACTGAATAACATTTTTATTATCCAAATAACACTTGTAATGACCAAATAACACTCTATATTTTAATATTAGAACATATTAGTGACTTTGAAACATTGATTTATAAATAATAATATACTATTAAGGTTTTAATAACTTAAAAATGATATGTAAATAGCAGGTAAGTTCATAAAGATCGTTTTAAAAATAGTGTTTACATCCAACATGGCGACCAAGGATAATGCATATATATATATATATATATATATATATTTTAAAAAAAATGAGTCATAAGTAGGGAAATGAATTTGCCATTTACATACGTCAAAACTGGAAACGATTTCTTGACGATTGTTTTACAATTTGGAATTCGGATATATCTGTCTCAGATTTTCATTCTGATTTAAATTCTTTCAATCCACATATTCGTTTCACTATTAACAGAAATGTCAGGGAAATGCCGTTTTTGGATATTTTAGTAATTATAACGGAAGACAATGAAATTGTCACAGATATCTTCTCTAAAGACACTGATACACATATGTATTTAAATTTTTATTCAAACCATCCGAAACATGTAAAATTAAATATTTCAATCTAGCTTCAAGAATAATTACTATTACAAGTAGACATATTACGCAATAAAAGACTGGAAGTATTAAAAGCGTATCTAAAGAAGCAACAATACCCAGAACAAGTAATAAATTACGGAATTCAAAAGGCACTGACAAAAGGACCAATTGTTACAGAATAACAGCAATCCGAAACTACCAAGGAATCATCGAACAATTTAAACAAAATTATTCCATTTGTTACAACTTATAATCCGCGAGATTATGACATATTTAGTTTAATGCAACAAATTGAAACAAATTTACACAAAAATGAAAGAATGGACAAAGTCTTACAAAAAAAGAAGATTATCAACAGCAAAAGACAGTCGAAAAGTCTGAAACAATATTTAACATCCTCAAAATTTGACTTTAATGAAACTGTGCCAATTGTAAAAAAATGTACGATATAAGATGTATGAAGAAAGTTCAATTTATTTCAAAAATTTGTAAGGGTTACGCGGAACCCAGTGTCTCGCCTACTTTTGCTGAAAATCACAGGTTCAACAAAAATGAGGAAAAAAATCAATAAAAATATTCCTCTTGATACTATCTTTTGATTGTAAGAAGCTTCTGTCCAAGTTTGGTAAAAATCCAGGATAGTTTATAAATCTAATAAATGTTTAAAAACTTTAACTGCAGACAGTTTGTAATGTTAACTGGAAGAAAAATAAAGTCCATTTATAAGTAAAATTCAGATACACAGGTACAAAATATTAACAAAATTTCCTTCTAAATACTAGCTTTTGATCATAAACAAGCTTCTGTCTAAGTTTGGTACAAATTAAAAGTAGTATAAGAAAGTTATTAAAATTTTAAAAACTTTAACCACAGAGTGAATGTTATGCTTCCCCGCAGAAAAACTAAATCCATTTATAAGTAAAATACGGAAAAAATGAAATTTTATTTTTACAAAATTAACTTCTGGATACTATCTTATGATCATAAACTAGCTTCTGTCCATGTTTGGAATTAATCCAGTATAGTTTAAGCAAGTTATTAAAATTTCAAAAACTTTAACCACAGAGTGAATATTTGTGGACGCTGCTGCTGACGATGATGACAACAGAATGTAGGATCGCTTAGTCTCGCTTTTTCAACAAAAGTCGAAGGCCCGACAAAAATGGAAAGCATTTTACTTACAAAATGTGTCTTGTAAAAGTTAAAACGTCATCTATTCTCTCATATGTTCAAATTGTGAGGAATTCTATGTTGGAGAGACAAAAAATGAACTGCGGACTTGAATGACTTTACAGACAGCAAACCAACCATGAAGATTTAACACTCATCAGAGCAAATGACCATTTCCATCGTTGTTCTAATGGACGATTTAAAATATTTCCATTGTATAGGGTCAATCGTCAAACTGATTTTCTCCGGAGGAAGAAAGAAGAATTATTCATAAACATTCTCAACCCGGGATTAAATGATAAATGATATTCTAATTTAATATTTTAAAAACTTAAAATGACATTAGTAGTCTCCCTTGTATTTGTTAACGTCATACTATTGTTAAAATCAATCAATTGTTTTATATATATACAAGTCACATTACCTGAAGATCTGCGAAAGCAGTGAAAGTACTAGAAAACAAGAAGTAATTGTAACAGGATGCTGTTACAAAGTCTCCCAAACAAAGCTCCCATAACTCGCCATTTATATGGTCCCATGTTCATTTGATTTGATTGTTTGTCCCATTAAAGAATATATGGCCTACAGGTGGGGATCTACACCATTTACAAGTATTCAAACAGGAGGGGGTGGTGGTGACCCCAAGGGACTTTACCTACATTTCATTTGATTTGTTTTATTGTCCCATACAAGAATATATATGGTTTAGGGGTGGGGATGTTGACCGTTTACAAGTTTTCAAACAAGAAGAGGTGGGATGACCCCCTAGGAACTTCCCTTTTATATCATTTCATTAGTTTTATTGTCCACTACAAGAATATATATGGTTTAGGGTTGGGGACCTGGACCGTTTACAATATAATAGCACATTCTCAAATTGAACAGGGTGGGGGCGACCCCCAGGAACTTCCCTTTAATTTCATTTGATTAGCCTTATTGTCCCATACAAGAATATATATGGTTTAGGGGTGGGGAAGTTGACCATTTAGAAGTTTTCAAATAAGAGGGGGTGGGGTGACCCCCTAGGGACTTTCCTTTTATTTCATTTCATTTGTTTTATTGTCGCCTACAAGATGGTTTAGGGGTGGGGATGTTGACTGTTTACAAGTTTGCAAACAAGAGGGGGTGGGGTGACCCCCTAGGGACTTCCCTTTTATTTCATTTCATTTGTTTTATTGTTGCCTACAAGAATATATATGGTTTAGGGGTGGGGATGTTGACTGTTTACAAGTTTTCAAACAAGAGGGGGTGGGGTGACCCCCAGGAACTTCCATTTAATTTCATTTGATTAGTTTTATTGTCCCATACAAGAATATATATGGTTTAGGGGTGGGGATGTTGACCGTTTACAAGTTTTCAAACAAGAGGGGGTGGGGTGACCCCCTAGGGCCTTCCTTTTTATTTCATTTCATTTATTTTATTGTCCCCT
The DNA here is from genome assembly GCF_965363235.1 of Mytilus galloprovincialis. Classification (NCBI taxonomy): domain Eukaryota; kingdom Metazoa; phylum Mollusca; class Bivalvia; order Mytilida; family Mytilidae; genus Mytilus; species Mytilus galloprovincialis. The sequence goes on along the minus strand of NC_134840.1, from coordinate 25,021,291 downwards.
ACAAGAATATAAATGGTTTAGGGATGGGGATCTGGACTGTTTACAAGATAATAGCATATTCTCAAATTGAAGGGGGTGGGGATGACCCCCAGGGACTTCCCTTTAATTTCATTTGATTTGTTTTATCGTCCCATTCAAGAATATATATGGTTTAGGGGTGGAGATCTGGACTGTTTACAAGATAAAACCATATTCTCAAGTTGAAGGGGGTGAAGATGACCCCCCAGGGACTCCCCTATATTTCATGTGATTTGTTTTATTGTCCTATAATCATTTCTGAAGACTGCATGTATCTATCACTTACAGTTTTCAAGTTATATTCATTTGAAAATTTTAGAAAATAAAATCCCATAGGGTTCTATAGTAAACCCCTCCCTTCTTTCTGCCCCCCAAAATACCCCTTAATAGACCCCAATGTACAAACGAAAGATTGATGGCTCACCTAGACATATTAGTCTAACATTCTATGAAACCCTAAGTTAATCTGACCAGGGGTTTTGGAGAAAAGCTGCCGACAAGTTCATTTTTAATGAGGCGGAAGAAAAAGAAAAAGAAAAAGAATAATAATTAAAAAAATAAGAACTGAGCAAAAACAATGTCTCCAAACTTTGTTTGGGAGACTTAAAAAGTGATGATTTGAAACTGTTACCTTTGATAATTTTCTTATATATATATGTAACACTCAGAAACGTGTCCTTCCCCCCAAACGTGTCCGATTCCCCCAAACGTGTCCACATTGACATCACTGAACTGCAAAAAATGTCTAGTTAAATACACCGCCAAAGCGTGTGATTTGTATAAACGCCCAAACGTGTCCATTTCTCAACTAACCCCCAAACGTGTCCAACCCCAAAAACGTGTCCATATCAAGCGTTATTTGGTTATTGCTATTTCATTAACGTATACTAATTTTACCATTTCATTAAAAATATAGATAAGGTACGTTAGTTCTTTTTTAAACCGGCCGAACAAACCTACTGGGTAAACGTGGGGGCGTCATTTCGGCTATGTCGTATGTAAATTGTAAGCAAAAAATGTTTAGTTAAACTGTACAGTTAACGGGTCAAAGTGTCCTTTTCTCTGCACATTAAAATTTGTATGTTCTTTTTAAATATCGTGAAACACGGGCAACTGGAGAATCAACTGTCTAAAGTAAATTCATACAGTACAAATGTAAAAAAAAAAGCTTCATCAGCAACATTTTATATTGGCAAATTTCCAATGAAGTTATTTACATAAAGTTATTGGCAAATAAAAATAGAAAATGACATCATAGTCATGTCTGGTAAATTTCTAACATATATTATCAACTACTATTCTATACAAAGAAAGATAACTCCAATTGAAAATTAATTGCTATTGCACAATATTGTGCAATTAGATATTTCTTGCTATTGTGCAATACTGTGCAATTGAAAATTTCTTGCTATTGCACAATACTTGATATGGAATCCTGATTTGGACCAACTTGAAAACTGGGCCCATAATATATAATCAAAAATCAAAGTACATATTTAGATAAAGCATATCAAATAAGCCCAAAAATTTTATTTTTGTTAAAATCAAACTTAGTTTAATTTTGGACCCTTTGGACGTTAATGTAAACCAATTTGAAAAAAGGGCCAAAAATTAAGAATCTACATACACAGTTAGATTTGGCATATCAAAGAACCCCAATTATTCAATTTTTGATGAAATCAAACAAAGTTTAATTTTGGACCCCGATTTGGACCAACTTGAAAACTGGGCCAATAATAAAAAATCTAAGTACATTTTTAGATTCAGCATATCAAAGAACCCCAAGGATTCAATTTTTGTTAAAATCAAACTAAGTTTAATTTTGGACCCTTTGGACCTTAACGTAGACCAATTTGAAAACGGGACCAAAAATTAAGAATCTACATACACAGTTAGATTCGGCATATCAAAGAACCCCAATTATTCAATTTTTGATAAAATCAAACAAAGTTTAAATCTGGACCCTTTGGGCCCTTCATTCCTAAACTGTTGGGACCAAAACTCCAAAAATCAAACCCAACCTTCCTTTTATGGTCATAAACCTTGTGTTTAAATTTCATAGATTTCTATTTACTTATACTAAAGTTATGGTGCGAAAACCAAAAAAAATGCTTATTTGGGTCCCTTTTTGGCCCCTAATTCCTAAACTGTTGGGACCTAAACTCCCAAAATCAATACCAACCTTCCTTTTGTGGTCATAAACATTGTGTTTAAATTTCATTGATTTCTATTTACTTAACTAAAGTTATTGTGCGAAAACCAAGAAAAATGCTTATTTGGGCCCTTTTTTGACCCCTAATTCCTAAACTGTTGGAACCAAAACTCCCAAAATCAATCCCAACCTTTCTTTTGTGGTCATAAACCTTATGTCAAAATTTCATAGATTTCTATATACTTAAACTAAAGTTATAGTGCGAAAACCAAGAAAATGCTTATTTGGGCCCTTTTTGGCCCCTAATTCCTAAAATGTTGGGACTAAAACTCCCAAAATCAATCCCAACCTTCCTTTTGTGGTCATAAACCTTGTGTTAAAATTTCATAGATTTCTATTCACTTTTACTAAAGTTAGAGTGCGAAAACTAAAAGTATTCGGACGACGACGACCACGACGACCACGACGACGACGCCAACGTGATAGCAATATACGACGAAAAATTTTTCAAATTTTGCGGTCGTATAAAAATTAAAAACTTGTAACCTATTTCTCTCTAAATATGCATGAAATACTGGCAACTGGACAATACGCAATCAACAGTCTAAAGTTAATTTAAACAGTATAGAGCAGTAAAATCATTAGAACATGTATGTTCTCTCTAAATATGCATGAAATACTTGCAACTGGAAATACGCCATCAACAGTCTAAAGTTAATTTATACAGCAAATGTAAAACCATTTCGCTCTAAATATGCATAGAGTACTTGCAACTGGACAATACGCTATCAACAGTCTAGAAAACGAATTTATACAGTACAAATTAAATTTGCAATTACGGTAATCACTAATAACCGGCGTTGATCACATAACATTCATATTAATAAAAAGAATCTATAAAACCAATGCATGAACTATTTGGCACTGGACGTTATGTCTCTTGATCGTGTGTCTTTATTGATGCTGGAAACCTAAAATTTATGAAAAAAACTGGATAACCATTTTATGATTAGATGAGTTTTTGAAATACACACAAATTCAGATGGAGAACTATTAACAAAAGTGAGAAAAAAATGCTGCTTAACTCCAGCCATGCAATATTCGGATAAGTATGAAAAGCATTATGGGAGTTTATAAGTACAAAATAATTTACAAAGTCACTGATTAATTCAACACTATAATTATGTGCAGGTTCGCTCTAAATGAGTATGAAATACTTGCAACTGAACAATAAGCAATTTCAGTCAAAAATTGATTAACAATTACAGATTAAGTTTGGAATTATGATATTCATTAAAAACCTACATTTAATTAACTAATAAAAGCTAATAAATGAAAACTTTGTCACCTATGTTCCCATCATAGAAAAGCCGTAAACGTTATCAGCGATTTTATTTAGGAGATACATGTATTAACGCTAAAAGACGTGAGACGTTCTGGCGTTAAATATTGGACACGTTTTGGCAAATAACAATTATCGGACATGTTTGGGGGTTATGAATTCGGACACGTTTTGGGGAATATTGTACATTTCGGACACGTTTGGGGGAATCGGACACGTTTTGGGGGAATCGGACACGTTTTGGGGGAAGGACATGTTTGAGAGTGTTACATATATATCTACCATGTGACATGGTCCCCATGTTGGATGTTACGTACATACTTATTGACACTATATTTATAACGATTTTTATGAACTTACCTGCTTGCTATAAATCATTTTTAAGTTATCAAATACATTTATAATAGGCCAGTTACAGGATATGGTTTTCAGCCGAATCTGCCATGTGATTCCAATCACCACATGTCTAAGATGTATGCATAGAAATTTCCAACACATGTTGAGCAAATGGGTTAAAAAGTTGTATTTTATACTGCACAAAATATTTGGGAAATTAAAATCTAAACGGATGGTCACCCTCCGTCAGTCATATGGAATCACACTTCGCCCTTTCAGAATCTAATGCATCCTGGGTAATATTTTCAATAGTGTACACCAAAACGTCCTGATTTTGTACAAACAATGAAATTACCCATGATGCTTTTGATTGTAAAATGGCCAATTATGTACTTACATAAACATAAATTATTTCTATACTACCCTACAGAATGACGATTATGAAAGTGCTTGAAACTTCTAATAGAGCAGGGATACAGGAGCGCCTTCTCTCTGGTATAAAATCATGTCATAAAGGCGTGCAAAATTGACGATATTTTCCAGTGAATTACATGATTCCAGAAATTACCTACATGACCTATATAATATTATTTAATAATCAATGTTTAAAAAAGTCACCAATATGTGCTAATATTAAAATTTCAAGTTAATTCGGTAATTACAAGCGTTATTTGGATAATAACACTGTTTTCGGTCATTCGTGTTACCCACAGTGTAGAACTACAAATGTATACACCTTATCGCTATTTGTCCGCCATTACTGGACATCACACAAGTTCCTGTAAAATTTTGACATCATAATTGAAAATATCTGACGCCATAATAGAAAAGTGATAGTTGTTTGACGTCAAAAGTTCAAGCAGAACAGATTCTTGACACTTATCATCTGATTTATAACTCAATAAACTGTGTATGATGCAAGCTCAATTCAGCTTATGTGTCTTATGTTTATATGACTTTTCAGTTTGCAGAATCCTGATTTAATTTCATTAACCCTCTTGCTGCCAAAGGGACATTTATGGTTTCTACACACAAATCTTGTTGATTGTGTAGAACGTCAAAGGTCCATTGTAACATCACAATACTCAGGGGCACTGACAACGTCAAAATACAGCGTCAAAAGGGCGATTTTGGCGGGAATGAAGCAAATTATGAATAAAATGCTTTAAAAGTATACTTAAAACGAATGTAAAGAAATGATACAGGATCATAAGCTTGTACTATAATACCAATTATTCTAAGTTGTTTACTAATTATCTAGTTCGTCATTTTCATGTAGATGTTGCATTCTTTCGAGAAATTTGTTTTTATTTACGTTTTTTTTTCGTACATCTATCAATCAGAATATCTCATATAAAGAAAAAATCTTATCCCTGATAAATAATCATAAAAAAGGTAACTGTTAAACTTGATTACATTAAATATTAATATTCATTCACAATACACCATACACGCTTTATTTAAATGAACTGGATAATTTATTTAGGGCTCAAATACCACGATTGAAATCTCAGTTAGGATTTTTTTTTTGTAAAAGTACACACGTGTTAACCGATGTACTTGTATTGCCATACGATATTTCAATACATTTTAAACCTGTTTCATCATGGAAGCAATGCCTTAAAAATGTTTATTTTCATTCGAAATGGGGATGTTAAATTAGTAGTAGACACAATGATTTCTATTCCTATCATATATATCATAGATATCCTTTCCCAGTGGCAACCTCTTTTTTCTGGCATTCACCACAGATCTTTTACTTTGTCGGACTCATTGAGCAATATATTTATTGTATATTGAATTTCAGACGTCCTTAATATTGCATCAAATATTTGCCACTGAACGTTGAGAAGAGAACAATTTATCAATTAACAGATTTAAAGATATTTCGTGTATGTCAATTACAGTGTGTACTTTATCATAGTAAATGAAAATGAATTGTTATTGATTCAGGTTCACTTGTAGACAATAGAAATTCATTTTAGAGAAATTCGTTCCTCGTTTTTACTATGTTTCTATTAATTCGTATTCTCTAAAATTTTGAGCAATAAGTGGTCAACAAAATTATAATAAACATGATTAAAAAATAAGCAAAATGAATATGGATAATAATTTTCGTATAAAAAATATTTCCTCGCCTACCAAAACAAAGATTGAAATCATGATAATTTTAATCTGACACGTTTGATACTTTACAATAAGAAGTAGTTCATAGAATCACAGAACAGCTGCTCGGAGATTTTATTTATTTTTATGAATTTGTACACGCTTTGTTTTTATTTTTATTTTCATTGAGTGCCGTTGTTTTGCCGTTTATATAATGATTTGAGAGATTTTTTTACAGTATTTATACCAATTACCTAATAAAAAAACGAAAATAAATATTTTACTATTTTATAGGTGGTTAAGAATCATTTATACATTTCACTTGACAAAGATAAAACAAAGTCGCCTTTAAAGCTAGTATAGCTATATTATTTTCACTTTATTTTAAGACAAAAAAGATAAAAAAAAATAGATTCCAAGGTTAAAAGTTGTATTTTTAAATAATCTTGTATTAAAAACATCGTTTACGACAATCTTAGAGCATAATTAACTTCCGTAAAATTATTTATACATTGTTTTCATAATTACGGCTGCATTGACACGGGAAAAATTATGGACGGCGGGAAAGCACAGTTCAACAGATAGGCACAAGTTTTGCAACGTCACAGATAAGAAACGTCAAGATGCGTTTGGCGCGACAAAACAAGAAAAAAAACTCGGCAGCAAGAGGGTTAACTTTACTTTCAATTACCGTGTTTCATCGTATAGAGTGGGGTGTTCATTTTCGCAATATCTTTCCATGTTTTCTACAGTTTATGTTCAGGTCTATATGTTTTTGAAGTATACTGATATTTCTATACGAAGATAACTACAAATGCAAAATATTCCTAAGCTTGAAAACTTGTTTGTTTGAAAATAATCATCTGAAAAATTAGATTAAAGGGTGTTTGAAATTGCCTGATGTTTTGTCTATAGGGGACACATATAATTCGCCGTTTTTATACATCTACTTAAATCCAAATAACTGCAGCTTTAAACAATATTTTTCAAATCAATTTCATTGTCGACGGCAATAGCAGACATTTCATAGGTGTACAAAACTAAAATTTAGGGCGATCAGTCAAAGAATTACCAAGAAATACTTCTTTGAAATCGGGTTATTCATTCAGGAATTTGGCCGAAAATCGTTGTCCATTTTTCGGTTCTTTGCGGTCAGTCAGGGGTACTACTTGTACAAGTGTATTTTATTAACTTGAAGAAGTAAAAAAAAATATACACATATAAGTAAATTTGTAGGATACTTATACAAGTGAATTTTATTTACTTGTATAGGTAAAAAAAAAATTGGCTTAGTTATGTCCCTTAGGCATTCAGAATTTTTTACTTGTATAAGTAAAAAAATCATCCTTTCTTCTTTTCTTGAATTCTGAAGATTTCTTTGCTCTAGTAGAATTTTAAATTGTGTACCCTTTGCAGATGTCTTTACTAATCATTTAAGTGTTATTTCATGGACAATAAAAGTCCCATTTGTCTGTTATCTTCTTAACACTGCTCATTTACAAGCCCCAAAGGAGCAATTTATGAATGCCTTGTGCAAATATACAAGATCTTTGCTCAATCAGTTTCTTTGATGAATTAATGAGATGAAACATTGAACTTTAATGAAAAAATTTGAGCAAACCTGGGAAAAATCATTAAAGGCATGATTTTACATCTCAAAACTTGAGGATTTTTGTGGGATTGTAAGAAAAATTTACTTGTACAAGTAAATTTTTCAGAAAATTAAGGGGAGATTATTCAAACATTATTTATTTACTTATATGTGTATATTTTTTTTCACTTCTTCAAGTAAATAAAATACACTTGTACAAGTAGTACCCCTGACGAATCCTGGTCCATTCGCGCCCATTCACGTTCGCACCCACTCGTGTTCGCCCCCTTTCACTTTCGCACCCTACATGTTCGCACCCAAAGTCCGTTCGCACCCTACATGTTCGCGCCCAATTTCAATTGGTTTTCTGTTTAATAACTTTGTAATCAAGTTTTGGCAAGTAGTATATTCTTATAAGTATTATTGTTTTCATTGTCTCAAAATAAAGTGAAACAGCATTTTTTGTATTGTGTGACTAAAATCTTAATCATGTTTTGTATAGTGTATTGTTAAAAAAAAATAATATTCCTTTTTAAATAAAGTGGGATTCTGTCAACGTTTAATTTTGTGTTGAATAACTCTTAATCATGTTTTGGTTAGTGTATTGCTATAACTTTGTTTCATTGACTTGTTTCAAAATGAAGTGAGATTCTGACTTCGGTTTTTTTTTGTGTGTTGAATAAATTTTATCATGTTTTGGTTATAATAGTGTATTGCTATATTTTATTTATTGTTTCATTGTTTCAGACAAGGATTTGTATAGTAAGAAAACAATTATCTTTTGTGTTTTTCATTTAAAATCTTCAATCTTTTACTCATACCAAGCTATAAATACATTCAGTATTTACACGAAAGCGATTAAAACCAACAATCATGATTTTCCAATTATTTCACTGGAATTTGAATTAAAATTGGGCGCGAACGTGTAGAGTGCGAACGTACCTTGGGTGCGAACGTGCGAGGTGCGAACGTGTAGGGTGCGAAAGTATATTGGGCGCGAACGGACCTGATACCCCTGACTGGCGGTAATTGACGCAATTTTGTTGTAGTTTAAAAAATAATCGTATTTGTTATAAAACTTTAATTTGTGTCCCCGGCGAATATGTGCACCCCACTCTATCAATATAAATAAATTATTGTAATTAAAAATAATACTATTTATTTGGGGAACTACTTCTCCTTATTTGGTTAAATAACCAGTCAGTTTAAGAATGGTGCAGGTCATAAAGTGTGGGAACATATGAATTAAGTAATCAATGATATTTCATACATTTAGCATTTCAATTAAATGATCATAAAAGTCAAACTCCGCTGCTTTCTGTTTGCAAAAAAATCCAATATGTCACAGCTGAGCCTCCATGTTTGTTTTTATCTCGCCGCTTCTCGTACAATCTCGCGTTATTTCAAGCAGCAAAAATGGAAGGAGCAGGCAAGGCAACGATCAACCAAAAATTTGCTGAAAATCTTTTTAAATACAGTCGTCAGAGGTATTATACAGACATGGTGTACAGATTAATTCATTTATGTTATATTATGCCATATTAATTGGTGATTTTTTTTGTTAGGAGCTAAAAATCACAAAAAATGAGCAGTTGTCAAGGAAAACAAAATCATGAATGAAGTGAGATCATTAAGCTGTTAAGTAAATACATGAAGTATCTCACATGACAGGCTGGAATGGCATGAATTTTAATGAAATACACCCTGAAAGATTCAGTCTTGATGAATTGCAAAGTGATTCTAAAATACTGATCCCTTTAGGTTGGGGTTTTGTGTCTACAGTGTGACCATCCGAAAGGTTCCTTTAAAATTTTGACATCATGCATATACATATGTATATAAAATATATGACGCCACAATGGAAAATTGAATTGTTGTATGACGTCAATAGTTCAAGTGACGCAGATTCTCTGATCAAATTGTGTAGATTTCCAAATAGCGATAAGGTGTATTGGGTGTTTGAACGCTGTAATCAACAATTGCATTGGGTGTCATTTATTTTTACGTATACACATAGTATTATATCTGCAGCTCTAAATTGTTATTTCTCAAAAAAAACAGTCTTTTACTTTTACAAGGGTCCCAACCCATAAAGAGCTATACCTAACTATTCTCAACTCCAAACCTTACGTACCCTAACCCATACTTAACGAATTAATTAAATAAAGTTTTCAGTTTGGACAAGGTTATTTTCATGAAAAATACACAGATGAACATAGAAGTAGTCATGAGTTTGACTTGAGTTATGTTCAGTTTGAAATCAGTAATGTGGTGTTAAATTTTAACTTCCCTTTCTGGTATCGTTCATTGTACAATAAAGGATTTCCAAGAAGTTCTTCTTCTTCTTCTGTCGTTTATCAGCAACGGAAAAATACCATCATGCTGATGCTGTGTCATCAAGTGCAGGTGCTGTACAAGTTGTGACCAACAAAACCGAAAAGTAAATAAATATATACAAGTTTAAAATTGTGGTCGGTGCAGGATAAAAACAAGGATGATCTTTACAGCATCACTGTGACTCTGGTCTCAGGAGGGAAGTGTGACCAGAGGTTTTCCTTGAAAGAGTCCAAGTTGGTGTCAGTTGCAATGTTTCCTGGTAGATGGTTCCAGTCTCAGATTGTTCTCGGGTAGAAGCTGTACTCGTATTCGGAGGTGTTGCATTGTGGCTGCATGATGCTGACTGTGTGGCTATGAAGTGTTTTCCTGTTGTTGACGAGGTAGTATTTGGGAATTTCAGTGACTACTTGGTGGTACAGTATTTTCTGAAATAATATTGAGCAATTTGCTGTTCTTCTCGTTTCAAGGGTACATGTACATATGTAGGCCAATTCAAAGATTGTATAATTGCGGCAAAGACCCGGGTTGGTAGTTGTAGTTCTTGGTTACAAATCTTGCCGCCCTGTGTTGTACCATTTCTATATGTTTGATGTCCTTCTTCCAATGGGGGTCCCATACTGAACTGATGTATTCCAGCTGTGGTCTTACCAGAGTAATGTAAGCGTGTTGTTTAATTTCTTGAGGGCATCTATATAAATTTCTTCTTACAAAATTTAGTTGTTGTGAAGCTTTGTTAACTTTTAAGGTTATGTGATGGTTCCAATTAAGCTTGCTGTCCAGCTCCACCCCTAGGTATGGGTTATGTTCTTTTAGTTCCAGCTTTGTAGAATGTAAGAAGTATGGTCATAATTGTATTACAGATGTGATGTGTTGTCTGTAGAACGTAGCATTTAGTAGTTAAAGGGACAAGCTAGCTGGCTACTCTCTGGAGGCAGGTTTAGGGGGAGCAGGGGGCCTTGGACCCCTTTTTTTTGGGGGGGGGGAAGGTTTGATCATCTAAGAAATCACTAGAGCAAACCCCTCTTGTGTTAGTCACTGGGCTCTCCCCCTTTATGCAAATTTCTGGATCAGCAGCTGACTGTCATTTCAATGTAGCATAGGGTCAATACCAGAATTTCTTAATACAAAGAGTTTAAGATAACAGGTGAATGAAACATAGAAACAAACATTTGCACACACCCTTAGATAATATTTTGTTCGCTAAAGACGAGCTCAACTTTCTATTATAATTATGAATAAGTTTGTTACATCATTGGAAGTAGAAATTTGGAAATAAGGAGTTGTGGTTGCCAAATGTGAATCAGAATTTTTTAATTGATTTTTTCCCCCATTATTTTCTTTAACAGAGCTTTCAGGTAATCAGTTCACATTTAGACAGCTAGATTTATACATTATACATATTGCAGATTTATTTTTCACTTTATATGATACACTGTCAACATGAGGGTTTCAATTATAGTATATGACACTTTCTGTATTTTCACGTTTCATACAAATGAATGTTGGAGATGCCTAAATTATTTCACTTTTTAACAAAATTCATTTTGAAAGGTCATGTCTTAGTGACAACCATAATTATAAAAGAAAAAAAGCCCAGTGGACACCTCAGCAAACAACTTATCTGCTTATTTTTTGCAAGGGGTTTAAAAGTTGAGCAAGTTTTCAAGTACTTCTATACATGTATTATGCATGTTATGTAGCCAATTGAAACTAAATAGATACAGGTATGTTATTCATTTTGTTCTGATGGTTGAAAAGCATATTTTTGCTGTTTAGAAAAATAAAAGCTGTCAAGCAATTTAGACTTTAGGCTTTAAGTTCAAAAGTTTAACCTAGTTTTAGCTAATTTTTAACTTTAAAAAGGCAAGCATTTATTAGGGATACTTATAGTATTTTGAATACATAGTTGCATTATTAGCTCATATTAAAGCTAATGGCAATATTGGCAAAGTAGATTAAAGGAGCCAGGAGAGGAGAAAGTTCCCCCTCGTCCATACTTCTATAAATGGTCAACAGAAGCCAGTAGAAGAGAAAGTTCCCCTTTGTCCATACTTCTATAAATGGTCAACAGAATAAAATGTTGATAATAACAACTCATACAACTGGACCATGAAATTCCAAAAAAATAGAAATGGTAGATTTTTGCCATTTCACATAAAATGCAAGAAGTTTAAAGCTCAAATACAATTTTTTAGTTATATGAATGAATATAGTATTATACTGATATGTGAGGGCAGACTAAACATATGGTATGAAAAGTTTGAAACTTTTTGATTTTACAAATTACCGGGATTGTAAAAAATTGCCTTATAAAGCCTGCTTTACAATAATGAATTGATTTTACAGAAATTGTCAATATCTTAACAATTTCCTTTGTAAGACACAGTGTGCTTGATTATGGTTATAATTTATACCTCCTCAGCTGTATTTTTGCAAGTGCCTTAATTACACTGTATATATATTGTGTTTTAATGGCAAATCACATGTTAAGTCCTTCACTTTTATTTTATGCAGTTTTGAAAAATCAGGTAATAGTTATTTAGAAATGTTCACATGTATTCTGCCTTGCATTATATTTGATAAATGAATGTGTAATGCTTAGATAGATAGACTATGGTGGATTCATTAATATTCGTTGGATACCAATTTTCGTGGGAACAGGAGAACCACAAATTTAAATGTTCAATGAAATACATATTTTCAAAAGGAATGTATGCAAACTTTTTCAAAACCACAAATTTATATATCCATGAACATGCAAGTTTTCCTCAATTCACGAAAAATTGGTATCCACGAAAATAAATCAATCCACAGTATTGTTAACAATTATGGATCTTGTTTAACAGAACAGTAATCAAATATGCATGGCTTCGTATAGAATAGTCACACCAAGAAATAAACGTGGAGCTTTAAATTACATGATATTTAAACATACACAAATGTACATATATGTATATATAGTATAACAATAATAAGTATAACTGTATTAAAAAGAGAAACTATGATGAGGAGATTCCCAAAATGTGTAAGTAAAGTTTAATGTGAGTTATTTCCCTTGTGGGCACAGTAACTAATTATGAATTCATGAATATCATTTATTTTTTGACTCCCTGAAATAATTTGTGTAGTCCTCTATTATTGATAAACAGACTTTTATCCATTTTAAATGGGAATTTTCTATCTTTGCTTCAAATTTTTTTATGGCATAAAATTTAAATATAAAATGTGATAAATTACTTAATTTCTCATGATAGTCATAAAATCATTGCAAAGTACAAGTAGCTTTTCAAAAGAAGAATTTTTTTTTTTTAGTATGAAAACCCTTAAAAGGGGAAATATTTATCGGTGCTGTATTATAAAGGAAAACATCAATTTACCATTTTCTCTATAATACACATATAAGATTAGGAGATGTCTTTTTAGCTTTCCAAATTTTGCCATAAAATGGTGTTTTTAAGGTTCAAACCTGTCTTTGAAGCTAGAATTATTTCAGAAATTTAATGCGGGATGTTGAGTTAAGTTAGATGGTTTTAACTTTAAGTATTCCAGTGTTTTTCTACCAATTTAATTTAAATAGGGAATTAAAATTATTTTAGCACATGTTAAACAGATGAAGAAATCTAATGTCAAATGTTCACCATATAGAAAGATTTTTGCGCTTTTGTGATAAAATACTGCATGGTTATAAATAACATACTTATATTATTGTATAGACAACATATATTTATATATTTCAATATTTGAAATAAATGTCTCTTGTTAAATACTGCACATTTAGAAATTAAAACTATCATTTATAAATGCAACTGTACAGTTGAACAACAGTCAAGTATGAAAGCCAAGGTGTAACATAGTAAGAATCATTGTTATGTTTATATCTGAAGTTGAAATGCAAAATTCAGCTTTTATTGAAATTTGGTAAAATGTCTGTTGTTTGTTTAACCAAAAATTGTTGAAAATGTCCAAACTCTCAACTGTCTTATTCTTATGCAGTATTTGAAAATAATAATATAAAAAATAATTTGTATTTATTATTCTTACAGGAACACTCAATTAGCCTAGGATACAAGATGATCTGCTATTGCTCAATAATCAATTCAAAAATTGATATAAGAAATTTGCTTAAATAATGAAATATAAAACAACCAATAAAGATTTTCTTTGAACTGTTTTATTAGGGTACCAGACTACTCTAGAAGTCACCCAGTTGTTCCTTCAATGTATGTACCAGAATGGAAAACAGACATGAAAAACAGGAAATTAATAGTAAAGGTATATTTATATGAAAATTGAATAAACAGTCTTAATAAATAAAGTTATCCTTAGTCTATGTCCAGCACAAGGCATGTATTTCTATCTCCTGCTCCCAAAAACGCAAATAAAATAAAACTAAAATATTTTCAGATAAAAATATACGATAAACCAGCTTTGATATGAAGTTGTCTTTATCATTGCTGAAGTTCAATGAAGCTAAGCTGAATCACTATTGGTTAGAAATTTTCTTTATCTGTGTTGAGGTCCAATAAGTTGACTTTGATTTGAAATTTTCTTAATCTTTGCTGAGGTCCAATAGACTGAACTTGATTTGAAATTTTCTTTATCTTTGCTGAAGTCCATTGGACTGAATTTGATTGAAAATTTACTTTATCTTTGCTGAGGTCAAATAAGCTAGCTGACTTTGTTTTCAAATTTTCTTTTTCTGTACTGAGGTCCAATAAGATCTGACTTTGATTCAAAATTTCCTTTTAATATCTGTTTGAGATATTTCACTTTTAAATGTTTATCATAAAAATTCGACATGTTCATTTAAAAGTTGGATATAGTGTGATAATAACTTTAGTTATGGAATTATGATTGATATATTTTACAGAATGCTGAGCTTGGAGGTGTCCCACATTTTGAGCATGATGAGAATCTATTTTTAGAAAAGAGGGAACAAATGTTTTACAATGTTGAAGACCGCAATAGAGTGGAGTCCAAATACCCAGTTCGTGATCGTAGCAAACTCCTCCGCCCAGATTTTCACCACGAGACTTCAAAATATCAGAGCGAATTAATGTTTAGACGGGATGAGGACTATGTTATGAAGGCTTGATCCCCTGTGATTTACCACTTAAGACATCAGTATTATTGCACCATGTTTTGTTATTCTAGTACTGTAATGTCTTGCCATTTGTTGAGTAAGACATTTTTTTATTGCCAACAGCTGTATACAGTGTTGTGTTTTTATCATTTTTACATTTTGGCCATCTTTTTCAACCAAATTTTGTTACAAACTATATTCTCACTAGGGCTTTCAATAAATTGGAGAAAGGGATTTCCTTTATTTTAAATTCACACATACAAGTATCATTCACTTCAAATTAGTGCTTAACAGTATTAAGTACAGATATTTTTTTATCACATTTATTCTTGTACATTGTTTGTTGTTTTTGTAAAATGTCTATTTATACATATATATAATTTTTGTTTTGTACCTTTTATGATACTTGTTGGATTTGTGTCTGCATTTCTATTTCTTGATTTTAAAAAATGAAATAAAAATGAAATGTAATTGTTTGTTGTCAGAATTATTTTTAAATAGTTTTATCAGATAAAGAAAAAAAACAATACTCCATCAATTTTATTTTATGCATAACCTCATGGTCATTTCTTTCTAGAGAAACTTTTAGAAAAGGTACTTGACAGTTTATTTTTTGTGGAAGATGGAAACATTGTCTCAGAAGGTATTGGCATTACCTCTCTGTGATCATTGTCAATACCTTTTAAAATGATTTAATGTTATACTCTCATTATGGAATAGGCTTCTTTATTTAGCCTTATGATAAGATAAGATGAAATATATGGCATAGTTGCTGGTTGCACCTTAAGTATCTGAAACTAATCAGATGTCAATTATTTCACAGATGTGACTAAAGTTACATTTGTGAATGCATCAAATATTCATCAGATCTATTTATCTACATGAATCTGTGAAATATTCATACAAGTATATGAAATGGGTGGGTACCAATGTCCCTAATGAGATAACTATTCACCAAAGACCAAATGATGTTTATGTTAGATCAGCTGTCAACAATGAGAACACCCATACTGTAAAGTAAGGCGCACTCAACAATGAGAAAACCCATACTGTAAAGTAAGGCGCACTCAACAATGAGAAAACCCATACTGTAAAGTAAGGCGCACTCAACAATGAGAAAACCCATACTGTAAAGTAAGGCGCACTCAACAATGAGAAAACCCATACTGTAAAGTAAGGCGCACTCAACAATGAGAAAACCCATACTGTAAAGTAAGGCCCACTCAACAATGAGAACACCCATACTGTAAAGTAAGGCGCACTCAAAATGGTACAATGATAAAGAAGCACAACAAAAATTAACTTTACATCAATTCAAAAAGGCTCGACTCATCAGATTAACACATTTTAAGCTCAAAAGACAACTATCTATTAAACATAAAGGACAAAAAAAAATCCGATTTAAGAGTACTTACAGCTGCTAAAAGCTAGTTCAAATCCATTTACAACTAAATCCAATGGACAAAGATCTTCAGAAAAACATGACCATGTGCAATGCCAACATATAAGTATTTACAAGATATATGGTCAATTGACAATATTACTGCTAGCAAGGTGAACATATTTCAATAGCAATCTTACCACATCTTCTTATATCTATATCTGTCTAGTAAATGGAACATAATCAGATAATTAATCTTCAGTTTTATTTTGCTGGTCCAGTGGTCACCATGAAATGTTTGGCAACCTATCTCTCCATGGTAGTCTGCATGACCTAATATTATGTTCCTACAACTTGTTTCTTATGAAGAGAGATTGTTGCATCCTTCTAGTAATGATTCCTTCTTCTTCCTTTTAAGTCCCTATTATTGCTAGCTGCTTCAGGTCACAGGGACTCGGTTAGCAGATTAAAATTTTGTTAATCAATGTTTTTTATATTTTTATTAGTATTTCCTGTTTGTTTTCTAGCAATGTGCAGTTTACTGTCCATATCCGTATACTGAAAAAATTCAATCTGCTAACCGAGTCCCTGTGCTTCAGGTGTGTTTGCAAAGTTAGTGCATCTCTTAAATTTTGTACATGTATCATTGTTTTCTGGAGAAATACATGTTATCTTATGTCAAGTTCTTCTGATATATTATGTAGATCTATACTTGTAGTAAATATGATGTCAGTGGCGGATCCAGCCATTTTAAAATCCAGCCATTTTTAAAAGGGGGGTTCCCAACCCAGAGTAAAGGGGGGGTTCCAACTAAATGCTCCCATTCAAATGCATTGATCGTCCAAAAAAAGGGGGGTTCCAAACCCCGGAACCCCCCCCCCCCCCCCCCCCGTGGATCCGCCACTGGATGTGACAGCTATCCAACGAATGAACATACCATAAAAGGTTCATACAGAGCAACCTACAGACTTCTTTTCCTTTGATGTTGGTGGAAGATCTTTGGTTGTTTCTATCAATTTATTCACAGCTTTTGTGGACTAACGTGGTAATGTCACGTATATGTTGTCTTTTGCTCTCTGGATGTCTTTGTTTTTCTTGTCGTTGGATTGCTGTATCATTGATTGTTGTTTACTTACCGTCCAGTGACAAATATTTCATTCATGTTCAGAACGAGAACAACACAATAAATACAATAGTCAGGTCTTACTATAGAAGCCGCCCGGATAAGGTTCTAGGGAATCTGGACGGCCAATGGAAAAGGTGGGTATATTGGATAGGGACAGATCTTAAGCCTGGCTACGTACCGATCAACGAGTTGTTGCAATGGGTCTTGATGTTAAAATTGCATTGCACTCTACATGAGGCAGCCGATATAACGCCCCCCTCAGAGACGTCCCCATTCTGACCGCACTTTGCTGTGTAGCTTGTTCATCCCACACAGCCAAAACGACGCCCCACTTTGGCGAGGGTTTTACTGCCAGTTGGCGGAGGAAGACTAATGTTGACCGTATTTTTATTCCACAGTCACCCTATGGGTGTAACATTGACGTATACTCCATATCTCCTTTTCCTATTCAACCATTTCCAGGTACACTGTCAAGCTTAATATTGTCTTTAGTCTATAAAGTTGTGAATTAAAACAGAAACAACCAAGATCTGCCATTATCTAGGTTTATAATTATTGATTGTTGTAGTAAGAATGCTTGTCATTTGTGCCTATGACTTTTTATTTGATTTCCCTGTCAGTGACATCTTTGTGTCATTGTTTATGAATGCTTTTATGATGATTTCAATATTCAGCAGTATCAACATACACACTGCGTTACATTTGTCAGTATCACCCTTGCTTACACGACTCACCATATTGGTTTTCCCGTTTGAATGGTTTTACACTATACAATTTTTTGGTGCCCTGTATAGCTTGCTGTTCAGTGTGAGCCAAGGTAAGATATACATATCAATCAATATGGCGGAAATAAAAAGTAATATAACAAAAGTACCGAACTCCGAGGATTATTTAAAACGTAAAGTCCGTATTCAAATGGTAAAATCAAAAGCTCAAACACATCAAACGAATGGATAACAACTGTCATATTCCTAACTTGGTACGACATTTTCTTATGTAGAAAATGGTGGATTTAACGTGATTTTATAGCTAGCCAAACCTCTCACTCTCTATATTGAATCCTTATAGGAGTGATTGTCCTTTGGAGACCATACTTCGTGACATCATAGAGGATTTACGTAAGGAAAACAGAGAGAATTTGTTCAATCCCTTATGATGCAACATTCCCTTTTGCACACGTTATTTGTCATTTGCACATTATTTTCAACGACGATATCAAAATAATAAAGTTAGTTTTCGTGCTTTTGAGTTACTGAATTGAAGTTTCTGATCAACTATTCTTATAGCCAAATTAGTATAGAAGGCTGTGCAGGTTTGTCTATCGGACAATTGCTATAGGGCGTTGTCTGACCTTGATCTCATTGTTCAAGGTTGAATAATTGGTAATCTGTGCACATGCGAACGTAAAGTTTCATTCAATTGATATAAGTTACACGTTTATTAGATCATTGCAAGGTGGACAGTTCATGCTATCAATAATAAACGGTTTCGCCTGACCTTGATCTCATTTTAAAAGTGCATTGACTCGTGCTTTGCCAGAATAAAAATCATCTCGAAACCAATGAAAGAAGTTCATGTACAATTTTAAAGGGTTGTCTGAATTTTAATTCATATATATTTATTGCTAAATTTTCCTGCTTTATGGCAGTGTTTGAATTATTCATATCATAACGCAAATAGAATGACCAATGTAGTTTTACCTAACGGTCTTTCAATATTCATAAGTTTGGTTTGATTGATACGTACGTTGATCATAGAGTTCTAGTAACATTTACTTTATATTGAGTATTTTTTCAATACCATTAATTTTTTTTTGCGTCGTAAAATGCTATCATGTCGTCTGCGTCGTCGTCCGAAGACGCATTTTGTTTCCGGACAATGACTTTAGTTTAAGTTAATAGGGGCTAAAAAAGGGGACCAAATAAGCATTTCTGTAGTTTCAAGACAATAACTTGTGTTTAAGTGTATGAATCTCTCAGAGATCATACCACCAGTTTTCATACCACGAAGGGAGGGTTATGATTAACTGTGGGGGTTAGGCAGCAACCATTTGATTTTCTGGGGGGGGGCTATGGTTTTTTTTTCTGTGCAAACTTTTTTTTTCGCCTGCGGCGAAAAACAATCTATTTTTTTCGCGACAAGTCGAAAACAATTTTTTTATTTCAATTTTAGCATTACATATAGTGGCAGCTGAGGGTGAAACAAACAATTTTTTTTTCTCAGAATCAAAAACAAATTATTTTTTTCTCCAAAAACTGGAAACAAACTTTTTTTTCCAAAAAAAACCATAGCCCCCCCCAGAAAATCAAATGGTTGCTGCCTTATGGCTCAAACCATTTAGGATTGGGGCAAAAAAGGGGTAAAACTAGGTTTTTCTGGTTAATGGACAATTAAGACAATTTTTAAAGCAATTTAAGGGAGGTAACCCAAATGCATTTAAAATTCAATGATGTGTATTTCGGATTTACCTCCCTGACACAACTTGTAAATTATGTATAAAGAAATGTCAGGTTTTGGACTATTTGTAAAAATAAAGGGTTGGGGTGAGGGTAAATGATTATCTCTCAGAAATCATACCACCAGTTTTCATACCACGAAGGGAGGGTTATGATTAACTGTGGGGGTTATGGCTCAAACCATTTAGGATTGGGGCAAAAAAGGGGTAAAACTAGGTTTTTCTGGTTAATGGACTATTAAGACAATTTTTAAAGCAATTTAAGGGAGGTAATCCAAATGCATTTAAAATTCAATGATGTGTATTTCGGATTTACCTCCCTGGTTTTGGACTATTTGTAAAAATAAAGGGTTGGGGTGAGGGTAAATGATTATAATGGGGCCGGGGGGGGGGGGGGTGTCAATAGGCAACAGTGTATTGCACAAAAGCAAAAAATATATAAATTCAAATCATATAACCACTTCTCAGTTCTTCCACTACAGTTATTCTGTGTCAGAAACTTAATATATGAGTCAAATATTTAATTACAATCCAAATTCAGACCTGTATCAAGCACTTATATTGTGTCCATTTTTGCCCCAATTGTTCAGTGTTGGACTTCTGCGGTCGTATCAAGCGGCGCTCAGCGAAGCAATTCATTGTTTATGCATTTTATATTTTTGTTCTAAATTACGAAGTTCTTTTTTTTCGTTGAGAAAAACAATGTGGTCTTTCCTCGCGTAGGGGAAGGACCTTAATATTATTATATCTTTATCACCAAAGTCTATATAAACTATAGAGTATAGATACACATTTGAATTACATCAACATCAATAATACATACAATACATACAATACATACATTAACACAAACTATAGGTGACAGAATAGCAGAAGGTGTACACAAACAATGTTTTAACATTTCGGTTCTAAGCTTAAAAGACCTAATATAAATTTGGCTACGTTACACAGCTCTTTTACATTGTTTATAGTCTTTATTATAATTTTGTGCATTGATGATTATTTCCAATAATATGGCTTAATATAAAATGTTCGAAAACCTGGAAAAAATGGACATTTGAGGATGAAATGCAACTCATCCTTTATATCATTTTCACAAAAGGTACATATTCTGTTATATCTTTCGTCTATCTTTTGGCTTCTTCGCTAACCATTGGCTAGCGAAGATGATCTTTTGAAATCAGTCTCTCATTGCAAGTTTGCTCAATGATGATATGAGAAATGAGATTTTATCAGACGAGTATATATTAACACTTGGTTTGATAATATGGTCGGCATATAATTTAATTTTGAAAACGCCTCATGCAATTTACCGGTACATGCTTTCGATTTTTGCAAAAAAAAGAACTAAATGAGCCTATACCTCTTTACAAAACGCAACAAAAATTGGAAAGCTACACATGATGAAATGCTGCTTGTATGAAAACATAACAAAATAATGCATGCTAAAATTGAGTAAAATCAATCACATGCGCTTGAGGCATGAACCCCCTTTCTCTCAGTTTTCCAATTTTAGTAAAAAAAAAAAAAAAAATATTAATTATTTTCACTTATCTAATGTGTTCTCGATCTTAACAATACGACATTATAACAACAGCATGTGTTTAAGTTGTCAATCTATATGTCAATAGCTGCCTTGTAAATCGTTTTATATTACATCATAGCCAAAAAGACATGTGAAATATTTCAGCATGTGCACTGTTTTTTACATAAACCTAACACAAATGATAAGTGAAGAAAAAGTCATTGTTTTACCGTGTGAACGTTATTTATTGTGTATCAGAAGCAGACGATTGTTATTTTGTTTGAAGATTTCTTAATGTGTGGTTGTAAGAAAATGAAAAGGAGCCAATATTTTCAATCATTTAGGTTTCCTTGTGAAATATTTAATTAGAAACATGTGTAATTTCAATTACAAATGACCGTAAAGGTTCATTACTTTTATGTTTTGTGGAGGTTCAAGAGGGTTATTTATAATTCAATGTTTGTCCAAAAAATATCTGTTTTGTTACAATCCTACTCTAATTTCAATTAAAACCAAATACTTACATTTATTACGTTTAAGCAGCTCTATTATAACGAAACTTAAGATTTTCTGCGTTATTATGAGTGACACATAATAATAATTTGTAAAAAGAGTTATTACGTTATTACTTCTTTTCACAACAAAACGCATTTGTTCAGGAGTGGTTGCAGTTATTGAAAATGGTAAGACCTTTTATTTCATTTTCAGTTCATTTCAAACTTTATTTTACAGTAGAAACATTTGTTTATCGTTCTATATTTGATATTAATTGGAGTTGGAGAAATTAAAAAAAAAACAACACAAAAACAACACATTGAATACGACGAGTAGAAATTAAGCAGAATATGCCCAACCCTCCAGGTATACAAATTGGGCACTTCATGAGTGTCCTTCACCTCAATGTGGAACTATATGGAGAAACAGACAAACACGTGCAATAGTGTATAAATGACTATTAATTTCTAGGTCCGTTTGAAGATTTTCTATGGCAAGGCGTTCTCGTCAAAACTATATGTTTAAACAATTTTTCGAAAAATTTACACACTGACTGAGAATTACATCAAAGCACAGTGAGATTTAAAAACTTCAAAACACACACTGAGAATTAAAAATTACACACTGAGAATTAAAAATTACACAATGAGAATTAAAAATTACACACTGAGATTTCATAAAGACGCACTGAGATTACAAAAATGAAAAACACACACTGAGAATTGAAAATTACACACTGAGATTTCAAAAAGTCATACTGAGAATAAATAAACTGAAAACACACACTGAGAATTTGAAATTACACACTGAAATTTGTGCGCACGTTTTATGCGCACATATCTAATTAGCATACTTAATCTGAATCTATTACAAGCTTAAAACAACTAGGGGACAGAACTCGTTATAGTCCTTCGATTTGGTTCCAAATTATTTATAAAAAAACTTTAGAAATACAAGAACAAGAAAAATACCCACTTACTGTTATTACAAAATATAACCAAATGGTGAAAAACTTAAAATTATAAGAAAACATTGGAACAATCTGCAAAAAAAACAAAGAATGCAATTTTTTTACTGAAGTGTCTATTATAGCATATAAACGTAACAAAAATATAAAAGATTACCTTGCGAAATCAGGGTAACAGTTGGAAGACTTTTGAAAAAGGACCCATGCTTAAACGGTTTTTAGTAAAAAAAAAATCCCGATACACTGGTAGTAATGATCAGAATTATAGGCAACAAACTTATGAATATGAGCGATGTTAAGTCTTGAAATTTATTACGAATGTTGGTCGAAGGAATCGCATTTCATTATAATGACAAGAGTTCTTGAGATCAAGATATTAATCTGGTGAATTATTCATCTCATGAATATTCATTAGTAATTTGCATATTATTCTCAGTGTGTAATTAACAATTCTCAGTGTGTGTTTTTCAATTTATTTTATCTAAGTGTGTCTTTTTAAAATCGCAGTGTGTAATTTGAATTCTCAGTGTGTGTTTTTTATTTTTTCAAATCTCAGTGTGTAATTTCGATTTCTCAGTGTGTTATTTTAGGTTTTTAAATCTCGGTGTGTATTTTTTTTTTCGAAAAAAGGGTTTAAACATAGTTTTAACGAGAACGGCTTGCCATAATTTTCAAAGATTGAAAATACAATTCATCTTCAATCATCGTTTTATCCGTACAACATTGTTTGTGGGCCTACTTGATCAACGAACTTCTTCATTCTGGTAGCTCCCTTGTTTTATTTTTGAATTTTCATCAAGATTGCATGTATTAGGACTCACAGAAGGTAAGACTATAATCATATCAGTGATCTTTTTGAGCCGTTGTTCACAAAATGGAAACAAATTGGCTGATATAAATTCCATCTGCATCGGAAAGGTAAGGACTGGAGATGTAAAATTTACACCTAAGAGACAACAAACCAACAATAATGATAATAAGAATTTTTTTTTTATAAAGTAAGTTTAAATGTATTTTTTTACAGATAGAACTACTTGTGTTGATTACAGTTGTCTGTTTGTCATTGGGTCCATCTCAATCGAGTGGACAACATTCTTCAAACAGTATATGTCATACACCACAATACAGATCCTTATCGTTTGAACTTCAAAATGAACATCAGTGTATGGTTCTAGAAAAATTGCAAACAGATATGCAGGCTGATCAAACTTCCAGAGAAGTACTTCTCACCGATTTGATTGGGTACGTACTTTTCCAACATACTAGTAGCTGACTTCTCAGCTGTACTGTACCATTAAATCTTGAATATGATAATAACTTAAAGGGGCACTAACTACGAGATATATAAAAAATCTAAAGTTCAATCATTAATGAAAGTGAAATAGTGAAATAATAATACAGCCAGTACGGTTTACTTTTGTCAAATTAAGCTAAGAAACATAGATGACGAATAATTCACTTGCAAGTGAATAATCCGACCTCATTAAATCCGTATTCATGTGAACTTCAATTAAACCACTAAGTTAGAGATTGATAACGCATACATTGTGCGTGTTCATATATTCAAAGAAAAAGATATGTCAACATTGAACGTGAAACAAAGGTGAATCATTTGATTGACTCTTTCGATCCACCAAAAAATCATTCTTATACAGGTAAAAACGATAATAAACATATATTTGTAATCTATAATATGAAATTAAACAGATCTTGAAAAAATCAAGTTGCACGAGTTCACTTTCTATTCATATCTGCATGTGTGTTGATATCGCTTATATGACCATCGGTGGTCTTGGGATGTCAACTCGATATTTAATTAGATGGCATCAAGACTAAAATACCCACGAAACGAAGCATACCTATTCTCAAGCCCATGCCCTGTAAAGAGGTAGGGCCAATTTGTTGGGATTTTTTTCTTTCGATAAGATAGGTAAATCATGTTTTAAATAGCCCGATATCATAGATGTTGATTATAGAACATGAAAATACGTCACATCATCTATTTTCATACCTTGTACAGGTATTCCTACAAAAACAAGGCCAAGACTATTGATTTTTTAATATTGATTTTATTTTATTATTCTAAACATCCTTTATGCAAGGTACCATACAACGTAACTTGTCAAGGAGCCCAATAATATCGAACAAATTCAAATCGTGTTTTTCTCATTCTGAATATATGTATATCTGTATTTGTCCTGGTTTTATTGTCTATAAAATAAGATAAGATAATACATGTATTATTTTAACCGGAGAACATCTTACATCAGTTGGTCATAGATCATCACCCTGTGTTACTAACAAATGTTATATTGCCTTTTCTTGCATTTTAACAAATCGGCCCTTCGTTGTGATACAGAAGAACAGTTTCTTGATGTTTTACCTACAATCACGATTTGTAGTGTAATTGATTTGTTATGTTGTGTTGTTTTATTTTCTGATGACTTAGGTAGCGGCGTGAGGGACGGTGGTAAACATTTCAGTGCTAGTATCTACACAGTTTGTGAATTGGCGACACGATTGCTGTTGACTGCATTTGTTACATATAATACCATGTTCAAAAAAGGTTTCGATAAATTGTTTGTGTTGTTTTGAAACTTGTATACAATGGCCTTATTTTAAGTTATGTGTATATTACACCCGCAACATTTGGGCTTCATTGCTATATAATCTATTTTCTCGTGTTATTGGTTATGTACAGTCACCTACATCAGTTTGACGACAGTTGTCCCTTGAATATATGTACAATAAATGTAGACACATATATACAAAGTAAGTCAAGAGTATGGACAGTCATAGGAATACACACATTAAGCGATACATAATATTATTTTTTTCTTTAATACATGTTAAATGATATACTAGTAAACTATATGGTCAAAATGAACCAGAATGACGCTATGAATTAAGCAAACATCCGAGAAAATATGATAGAAACATTAAAAGTTAATATAACAACACAAAAAAATGCAAATATTCTGAGCGAGATTCGAATCCTTTCTTCAAATTTATCATTCATTAGTAGTTCAGTGCTCTATTCATGGAGCCACGGCGATGCTTATCCATTATCTTATTAAGGAACTATATCGGTACAATTTAGCGATTTTATAATTTTTTTCTGTAAATTTTTTTTTTTATGTAATAAGGACACACTAAACCAATTTCATTTTTGAGGGAAAAAGTAGTAAGAATTACAACAGTCATAAAAAACATATTTATTTTTGGTTTGAAATGTCCTTCTGGGGGATTCCCTGTTTTTCCCACCTAAAAACACCCGAAATTCCACATATTGGACTTTCATTCTTTGTGAGGGTTAAATTAACTATTGATCACACATATCATAATATATGTAAATCGAGATATTGATCAAAAAGCATTTTTATTTATTGTTTTTATAGTAAATTTTATTCTGTCGACACTTTTTGAAATTGACCCTTCTGTGAAAAAAATTTCCGACAAATTGGCCCTACCTTTTGTTTATTTTATACTTTTTATTATTTGGATAAATGTTTTACATGGTTATAAATCATATGTGGGAATTGGATTCAAACCGGTGAACATGAATTTGACAGCTTGTGCCCCTTAATTTAACGTAACGGAATTTTAAGTAAAACACGTAACCGACCAAGTGATAAGCAGACAAAGTAAAAAGGGATTGATGAATTTCGTACTCAGTATGTCGAGAAGAGGATACGTCTTGTAGGCCATAATCGAACATAGCTAAGGTCTTTTAAAAAGTAACAATACAGGCAATAGCAGAAATATTTGTGTTTTTTCTTCGCATGGAATGTGCATAGCAAGCAACACGAGTCCCATCAAACCCATGGGGTGAACTCGCTTAATTGCTCTGGGAATAAATCGGTATCAAGTCGCATTCGCTGATGTCACAAGCGAGAAAGTATTCTTCTACCACAAACGAAACATATACGTTGTAATTATGGATACACATTTCTTGCAACGGTCAAACAGAACAGTTCCATTGAAAATATTTGGCCTGTGTGTGTAATATTTTCCCCTAAAGATTTGAATTCTGACTTTTCTTTTGTTCTCAAATACGAAGAAATAAAACAAAAATACGAACAAACAAGTACTTGATTTGATCCCTCATGAAACAACATTCTACTTTTTTACAAAGGAAATTTGTCTGTGTCTAAATCTTTGGGTTTTCGTGTTTCCTTCATGATTTCTGTTAAAGGCTGTATAAATTTGCCTAAAACTCGTTCATGTTTCCATTTTTTGTTCCTTTAAAGGAGAATAGACGACTTGCGGAAACGTATAATGAAGAAAGAAAAGAAGACCAGACCATCAAAATTGCGTCAAAAGAAAGAATACACGTCATCCTTGAGTGATGTTCCACTTGTAAGAGGTATGCACATTGCAAGATAATGTTATTTATTTTCGTTTTCACTGTTAAGAAGAGAAAGACGAAACTGATATTGAAATACAACTTTGACAAATAAGATTGATTGAAACACAATAACATCAAAACAAGAAAACACATTACCTAGAGAGAGGATGGCTTATTAGCCCAATGGACAATAAAAAAAAAATTGAAACTAAAAGTGAATTAGTATTTCTCTATTTCACTTTCATTAATGATTGAACAAAACAAATCATAGTTTTGATTTTTTATATATCTCGTAGCTAGTTACGAGATATATATAAAAAAAAAAATCTAAAATACGATTCCTTTTGTTAAATTATTAATGAAAGTGTAATAGAGAAATACTAATTCGCTTTTACTTTCATTTTTCTCAAAATAAGCTGAGAAACATTGATGAGGAATTATTTACTTGCAAGTAAATAATTTGACTTGAATCCTTATTTATGTGAACTTCAATTTAAGCCCTTATAGCTAGAGATTGATAACGCATGCATTGTGCGTGTTGAGTTATTTAAAGGAAAAGAATGTCAACATTGGAAGTGAAACAAAGGTAAATCATTTGTTTGACTGATTCGATCCACGAAATGTCATTCTTATACAGGTAATAATGGTGATTAACATATATTTCTAATATATATTATTAAATTAAACAGACCTAGAAAAATCAGAATACACGAGTTCGTTTCTATTTATATCTATATTTATGTTTATGTCGCTTATACTGTTATATGAACTTATGAGGTCTCCGAAGGTCAACTCGATAGTTAATTAGATCGCGTCTAGACTAACATACAAACGAAGCGAAACTACCTATTCTCGAGCCCATGCCCTGTAAATTGTTTATTTTATACTTTTTATAATGTGGATAAATGTTTTACGTTGTTGTAAATGAAATATGAGAATTTGAGTCAAACCGGTGAACATGAATTTGACATCTAGTGCACCTTTAACTGATATACGTATATAAATGCATTTCTTACAAAAGAAGATTGAAAATGCACTACTCTTTATTTATGTCTATTCAAAGTGCAACATAAACATGTACATTAAATCTCAAAGCTGTTGAGTAAAACATGACTTAAAATATGTAGTCTTATAATGTATAACCTGTCAATAATATTCTTAACAGGGAGACGAAAGATACCAGAGGGACAGTCAAACTCGTAGATTGAAAATAAACTGACAACTCCATGGCTAAAAAATAAAAAAGGCAAACAGACAAATAAAAGTACACAAGACGCACTATAGAAAACTAATGACTAAGCAATGTGTACCACAAGTACCGTCAGTCCTTTTAATGATACCGATTTAGTACCCCCCCCCCCCCAAAAAAAAAATATGAATACATAAAATAAAGTACTGAATTACTGTAGATTAATGTAAATAGAAAATTGGTATATAAAATAAATAAATTAACAAATATATTATGTTTACAGACTGTAGCGAACTGTCTTTAAATGGAATAACAAGAAGCGGAGTATATCCAATCAAACTCCAAGATGACCGCATTTTAAACTTGTATTGTGATTTAGAAACATCAAATGGTGGATGGACTGTTATTCAGCGGCGTATGGACGGAAGTACCAACTTTACTCGTACATGGAATTTATATGCTGGTGGATTTGGAAACCCTAACGGCGAATACTGGCTAGGCAATGAAATAATCCACCAGCTAACATACACATCTAACTACACACTGCGAATAGACATGTGGGATTGGGATGGACGTGACGCCTACTCACAGTGGACGACATTTCGTGTGGCACCAGAGACGGACTTCTATCGTTTATCCGTATCGGGGTTTGAGGGAGGAACAGCGGGAGATTCGCTAACATATCAGAGTGGTATGCAATTTAGTACTTACGATCGAGATAACGATCACTGGTTTGCCCACTGTGCCCAGAAAGACCTGTCTGGATGGTGGTATAGAGATTGTGGATACTCAGCATTGAATGGACTTTATGTCGATGGTGGTCCTATTCCAATATCTGCCGATGGAATCGTACGTGGCATCATTTGGTACCACTGGAATCGCAGGTTTGCATATTCTTTGAAACGTGTTGAAATGAAAATAAAGCCTAGGGGAGCAATAGATGCAGACAATGAAAGGAATTCAAGAAATGGTTGAAAAGATTCTGTATTTGCTTATTTGAAAACATAATTAAGCAAAGCCAGAATAATACATTTAATATTGAAACATAAACTTGAGTTATTTCTTCTCCTGATCTATGTTGACTGTGTAAATTAAAATTTATAAAAAAGAAGTATGTTTGACTGTTTCAGCATTTCTGTGTTTCATTATCATTGTAAACTGTTTGCTTTGAACGTATATTTGGAAACGATCTACTTATTATGTATATGAATAAACGTCTCGTCCTTTCATTCAAAGAAAGATCACCCAGGTACACAAAATTCCATATTGAAACAACGGTACATTGCCGGTCCATCTGCATGTTCTACAGAGGAATTGTCCATTAGATTGACAAACATTCTGTCCACATTGAAAGAGGTTCTTCAGAATTACCGTGATCCTGTTTACTAGCATAGCTGTATTAACTATATGTGGATTCTCTAAAGAAAGTGTGGCTAATTTAAAATCTCTATCTTTCTCTGAAATTAATTCTATCAAAACTTGATTTTTCAACCCTGTATACTGATGAACTAGGGTTTATGTCAAAGAGGGACGAAAGATACCAGAGGGGCAGTCAAACTAATAAATCGAAAATAAACTGACAACGCCATGGCTAAAAATGAAAAAGACAAATAGACAAACAATAGTACACATGATACAACATAGAAAATTAAAGAATAAGCAACACGAACCCCACCAAAAACTAGGGATGATCTCAGGTGATCTGGAAGGGTAAGCAGATCCTGCTCCACATGTGACACCCGTCTCGTCCTTTCTATAGAAAGATTCATCTGACGATACCAAAACCTTGTTGATACACATTCCGTATCAAATTCACATATAATTATTATACATGATCAGTTATCTTAATGTATAGATTTTAATCACGCGTTATGGTGTTCTTTCTTTCCCTTTGTAAATGATTAACCTTCACGGTCTAGTTCTTTTTTGGTAATATCCTTTTGGCGTGGTTCAGTACTTTTACATCCCAGCAGTTCGTTACTGTGCTATGGTCATTTTTGTATTTTTGTCTTTAATTTGTGCGTATGTGCTCTGTGGCAATGTATTATACCATTATGTTTTCTTATTAGTTTTTTAAATTGATCAAGATTATAACACAATGTTGACTGCTGTATCCCTACTTTTGACAATTTTACCTATTATGTCTGTTTGTTTTGTTCATACATCGTTGCCAATGTAATGGAGTTGTATGCGACTATCATACAAGTGACTGTCATACTAGTGAGAGGTTAAGCTAGAAATAAAACCAAGTTCAATCTGCAAGTTCCTACACAACATAAGGAAATACCTGTACCGAGTTAGGATTATGACAGTTGTTTTATATTCATTTGATAAGTTTGAACTTTTTATTTAGCCATTTTTGTTTAAAAACATTTACAAAAAAAGCACAAAAGCATCTATCAAATTACAAAACACGTTCATTACTTCGCGTGTCTGACGTCGGGAAATGTTAACGTCACATAGGAAAAAATTTTGTCGTTCAATGTTTTTTCAAAAAAAAATTATTTCACATGCATGTTGAAAGGCACTGTGGATTATTTCTTTCAGGCGATTTTTAATTTCACATGGGGAGTGGTGGTATACAGGGTTGAAAAGTCAAAAGTTTTGATAGAACTTATTTCAGAAAAGACCGAGATTAAAAATTATCTAGAAGTTCTTTGGAATTTTTAAGAATCCACATATAGTTAATACCACTACGCGAGTAAACAGTTTCACAGTATTTCTGAAGACCCTTTCACTGCGGACAGAATTTTAGTCAATCTAATGGTCAATCTTTAGTGGAACATGCAGGTGAGCCGGCAATGTATCGTGTTTGTACGGAATTTTGTGAAGCTTAGGTATCCAATACAAAAGAGATCATATATATAACTAGCTTTGTTGGTGTGTTAATATCTGGTTTCAACATTGCAGCATGTATAGAATCTATGTCAGCAGCTTTAAGAATTTTTAAAGATGTTATTGTTTTTCTTGCACTTCGTTGTTAAAAGAACTGGTATCAGTTTCAATGTCTACAGCAATTAGTATTGGAATTGTCTGATGGACCAGGACAATTGCGTAAATACACTTTTTTTTTGCTTTTTCTTCCTTCCTAGGTTGTTATGTGTTTCAAGCCCTTGTTTATCTCTTCTTTCACTATTGTTCGTAGCAGGTAATGGTAATACTCAACACTATCACATCACCTAGATACATCTGTCATTATTTGTTGATCAAATCGTGACATACAATTTTATTGGTGATATTTAAGAAATATTTCATGGGGCTTGAATATATCGTGATTTTACCAAGGGTTGGCCCTTTATGACAAATATTTTACAACTTTACATTGGTTTGGTCTTCTATCTTTTTTGGTCTGAGCGACACTGATGAGTCTTATGTAGAAGAAACGCGCGTATGGCGTATCAAATCTTAAGCTTGGTACCTTTGATAACTACTATTTACACCACAGGGTCGATGCCACTGCTGGTGGACGTTTCGTCCCCGAGGGTATCACCAGCCCAGTAGTCAGCAATTCGGTGTTTACATGGATATCAATTATATGGTCATTTTTATAAATTAACTGTTTGCAAAAGAGTGAATCATTCGAAATACTGAGGATTTTCTCATCCTAGGCATAGACTACCTTGGCCGTATTTGGCACAACTTTTGGGATTTGGGGGGTCCTCGATGCTCTTCGACTTTATTCTTGTTTTGGCTTTTTACTATTTTGATCTGAGCGTTATAATTTTTGAAAATACTAAGGTTTTTCTACCTCAGGAATAGATTACCTTGGCTGTATTTGGCAAAACTTTTAAAGATTTTTGGTTCACAATGCTCTTTAACTTCGTGCTTTATTTGGCCTTTGTAACTTCTTTTTTTTTTTTTGAGCGTCACTGGTGAGTTTTATGAAGACGAAACGCGCGTCTGGCGCAAATACAAGATTTAAATCCTGGTATATATGATGATGATTTTATTTACACCCACTCGGTCGATGCCACTGCTGATTAAGTTTTTATTCACCATGGGTATCACAAGTCCAATAGTCAGAACTTCTGTGTTGACATGAATTACCATTGAAATAGTCATAACTATAAATTGACTTTATCAAAACTTTGTATTTTTGAAATACTAAGGCGTTTCTAACTCAGGAATAGAATACCTTAGCTGTATTTGGCAAACTTTTTGATTTTTTTTGTCCTCAATGTTCTTAAACTAAGTTTTTTATTTGACCTTATTAACTTTTTGAATTCGATCGTCACTGATTAGTAAACGAAACGCGCGTCTGGCGCAAATACAAGATTTAAATCCTTGTATATATGATGATTTAATTTACACCCACTCGGTCGATGCCACTGCTGGTGGAGTTTTTTCCCCCCGAAGCTATCACCTGTCTAGTAGTCAGAACTTCTGTGTTGACATGATTATAAATCAACTGTAAACAAAACTTTGAATTTTTGTGATACTGAGGCTTTTCTAAACTGGAAATCCGCTGGTATTATCGTTACACTCAAACGAAGTGTAGCAGTCAGCCGAGAACCAGCTTAATATAAAAAAGATGTGGTATGATTGCCAATGAGACAACTATCCACAAAAGACCAAAATGACACAGACATTAACAACTATAGGTCACCGTACGGCCTTCAACAATGAGCAAAGCCCATACCGCATAGTCAGCTATAAAAGGCCCCGATAAGACAATGTAAAATAATTCAAACGAGAAAACTAACGGCCTTATTTATGTAAAAAAATCTTTTCTACCTCAGGAATAGAATACATTAGCTGTGTTTGGCAAAACTTTTAGGAATGTTGTCCTCAATGCTATTTAGCTTCGTGTTTTATATGTCCTTTTTAACTTTTTTGGATTCGATCGTCACTGGTGAGTCTTGTGTAGACGAATCGCGCGTCTGGCGAAAATACAAGATTTTAATATATGCTGATTATTTACACCCACTGGGTCGATGCAAAACTTTTAGGAATTTTTTGCCTTCTTTTACTTTAGGGGTCCCGATATTTTTGGATTTTACTTTAGGGGTCCCAGTCCATAAAAGTTCGTGGTATGTAATTATATATAAAAAAAAAAATAGTTCGCTATATACCTGTTTTAAGTGTATTTAATTTTTTAATTAATTTTCCAATCTTTTTGCTGTTTTAAAATGCATTTGCCTTTAGTAAAATGACTTAACATTCACTTTTCTGTATTTTTTGTAATACAAAATTTGGAACCCTTAAAGTAAAAGAGTGCTATAATGCCTTCTTTTACTTTAGGGGTCCCACAACCTATTTAAAGATTTCGTACAACTTATATAAAGATAATTCAATTGGGACCCCGAAAGTAAAAGAGTGCTATAATGCTTTCATTTACTTTAGGGGTCCCATAACCTATATACAAGCCAAAAACCATATAAAGATTATTTAATTGGGACCCCTAAAGTAAAAGAGTTCTATAATGCTTTCATTTACTTTAGGGGTCCCACAACCTATATACAAGCCAAAAACCATATAAAGATCATTTAATTGGGACCCCTAAAGTAAAAGAGTTCTATAATGCTTTCATTTACTTTAGGGGTCCCACAACCTATATACAATATAAAAAAGAAGATATGGTATGATTGCCAATGAGACAATTATCCACAAAAGACCAAAATTACACAGACATTAACAACTATAGGTCACCGTACGGCCTTCAACAATGAGCAAAGCCCATACCGCATAGTCAGCTATAAAGGGCCCCGATAAGACAATGTAAAACAATCCAAACGAGAAAACTAACGGCCTTATTTATGTAAAAAAAAATGCTTCATTTACTTTAGGGTCCCACAACCTATATTCAAGCCAAAACCATATAAACAGTTTTAATATAACAGACATATGCAAGCCAATAATATATAAACAATCAATACAACAGAATATTATATAATATATCAATTACAAAATGTATTCAAATACATGTATATTGTGGGACCCTCCATTTTTTCAACAGTAATGTTGGGACACCTAAAGTAAAGGAAGGCCGGACTTTTTGTCCTCAATGCTCTTCAGCTTCGTGTTTTATTTGATCTTTTTAACTTTTATGGATCCGATGAGTCTTTTTTTAGACTGGTGCAAATACAAGATTTCAATCCTGGTTTCTATGATGAGTTTTTGTGGTAGACCAGTGTAAACAAACGTATAAACCTTAGTGGGCTCTTATATGGAATATTGTTTTAAATGTTTTTTTTTTTAAATGCTATTTCATTTTGGCATTTAGATCTTAACAAAATAATGTTAGATGGTGTCTGATTATCTTTAAAAATCAAAATTTTCCAAAATTCTTTTGAATTTGCATTCATCTATTTTTTGGCGGAGTCAAATGTTTTGATTCCTATTGGCCGTTTGCTACCAGAAACTTTACCTTTTTCTCGTTATGGTTATACTGTCTTGGGAGTTTCTCGCTAAAACTGAAGACCCATTGGTGGCCTTCGGCTGTTGTCTGCTCTATGGTCGGGTTGTTGTCGCTTTGACACATTCCCTATTTTCTTTCTCAATTTTATTCATTGGCCCTTTTTGTAGTTTTAGTTCTCTGTTATGGTTTCGTTGATAATTTTGATAATTAAGAAACGGAGCATGCATTCTGGTTTTCCTGAATGTTATGTTAAAACCCTTTTAACAATAATAATTATTAATTTAAGTTGTTCAGCGGTTAGTCTTGAGTTGAACCCAAGTATAATGTTGGTGTTTCATATTTCAGAATAGTGAAGATTGTATTTTCATTGGATTCGGTTTATTTCCATGTTTGTGACTGTTTGTGGTTTATTTCCATGTTTCTTGATGGAGGGTTGCTGCTCACAAGGAAGCTATTAAACCAAGAGTTCCAAATGGTGAAGTTGAAATCATCCCTTCGTAAATTTTACGGACGCCATCACGAGTTGGTTGACCGTTATGGAATAACCGTTTCACAAATGATATCGGATATGTTCCTTACGTCGTAACTACAATCCCCTTCCCTTTCATGAATATGACCTACCGAATTAGACTATTTACCAGATTTGTCATCACATAAGCAACACGACGGGTGTCGCATGTGGAGCAGGATCTGCTTACCCTTCCGGAGCACCTGAGATCACCCCTAGTTTTTTGGTGGGGTTCGTGTTGTTTATTCTTTAGTTTTCTATGTTGTGTCGTGTGTGCTGTTGTTTGTTTGTCTTTTTCATTTTTAGCCATGGCGTTGTCAGTTTGTTTTAGATTTATGAGTTTGACTGTCCCTTTGGTATCTTTCGTCCCTCTTTTAGAACAATGCATTTTTCAAAATGAAACTGTATTCTCCCAATTTTTTTTCAAATTCGCTAGTTTGTCCATGTCTTCTTCAAGAAATGTCGGCCAAAAAAATAAAATTTCATTGTTGAGTAGAGGCATTGAGGAAGGTCGTTTAAAGGTGTTTTTTTTTTATTTATTGAGGAAGCACATATTTAAGGTATGCAGGAGACAGGTGTTTATGGCATTTGTTAGGAAAAATAACACTCGGAGTAGAACGCACCTACCACGCACGGGATTGAAACATACAACATCAGTGTTGCTAGTGCTACAGTAGATGAATTACTGAGACCACTTGGCTAACGACTCGGTCGAGGTTCCGGGATGATATGTTTTAAACATTTAAACCAGATATCTGTATAACATAATAAGATATCGTATAACTTAAATAGAAGTATGTATATCTAATAAGTTAAACAAGATATTTTAATATACTGTTTTGAATAAAGATATCTTATCAAAATATTATTTTTTGTCCAAATTAAGGTCCTCGCGGTGAGCAGCATTACAATTACATGCATAAAACAAAACAATATACTATTTTTTGCAAAATGTTTATAAGCTGTAACTAAGAGCAGACATTTCAATCGTACATGATAATATGTATACCCTGCTGGTGGAGATTCATTTCCCCGAGGGTATCACAAGCCCAGTAGTCAGCACTTTCTGTGCTGACATAAATTGTCATTGATATGGTTATATTTATAAATTTACTGTTTACAAATTTTTGAATTTTTTTAAATACTAAGGCTTTTCTACCTCAAGCATCGATTAACTTAGCTGTATTTGGCAAAACTTTTAGGAATTTTGGTCCTCAATGCTCTTCAACTTTGTACTTTATTTAGCCTTTTTAACTTTTTTGGATTCGAGCGTCACTGATGAGTCTTTTGAAGACGAAACGCGCGTCTGGCGTGTATACTAAATTTAGTCCTGGTATCTACGACTATTTACATCAAAATCATTTTCATTTACCTGTGTACATTATTCTATTTGGAGGCACTTTGTTCAAGGTTATGGTTGTTTTTTTCTGAAATTGTTTAATGAAGGCAACAGTAGTATACCGCTGTTCGAAATTCATAAATCGATTAAGAAAAAAACAAATCCGGGTTACAAACCAAAAGTTTAACATCTAACCTGGGACTCAAATCTAGCCCCTTATCTTATCTTATTGATTTTGTATATACATTGTGTCATATATCAAATTTATTCGTACAGTGTATGTTCACTTGTGTTTAATGTCTTTTGATTGTGTTGAAAGCCATTTCAATTGATATTTTATAGTGTCTCTTTCTATGTTGTACTGTGACACTATAGTTTCAGATGAGGGCGAAGGTTGGTACCTATTAAAACGTTTAAACCCGCTGCATTTGTTCGCACCTGTCCTAAGCCATCTTCATCATAAATACATATATAGAAGACAAAATGACCAATATAGCGATGAGGCCAGAAACATAGAGTCAACATTATTCCAGACAACGAATATTTGGCTAGATCAAGATCCCATTTTAGAATGAAACATGTCGATTGGTCTACATAAAAAAGACAACTTAAAATACTGCATCTCGAAAACATCAACACAGTCATTTGGACTCTTTTTATTGATTATTTTATCTGGGGACATCCAACAGAACCCGGGACCCATACGGTACCCATGTGCCATTTGTAGCAAACCTGAAGTCAAAAATCACCAAGGATTGCAGTGCGATGAATGCGATACGTGGGTACATGCAAAATGCGACGGTCTAACAAAAGAGGACTACAAGAAATACCAGAACATCCATAGCTTAGTATTTCAATGTCCACAATGCAGGCTCCTGACATTCATAGATTCTTTCTTCATGAATGAATGAATCGAGCACAGTGAGTACTAGCAACTCATTCGAAACGGTATCAGACTCTGAGGAATTTCAGACCAAATTCCAGAATTCATACAGAAAAGACAGGAAATTAGGAGAAGGAGGCGTATTCATAGCTGTTGATAACAACTACATCACAACAGAAATATTGACTGGAAGTGATTGTGAAACAGCATGGTGTAAGATCAACACCCAGGGACGACAACACCTATACATAGGTACCTTCTATAGGCAGTCATGCAGTGCCATAGAAAAACTTGAAGAACTTGAAAAATCAATTAATTGCATAATGAACACAAGCCAAACCCTACCAAATGTCATACTAGGAGGAGATTTTAATCTGCCACATATCAACTGGCAAACAAACACTGTAAACACTAACCCACAGTATGGAAAAGCATTAAATGAAAAACTAATTGAAATCTCCAATAACAACGACATGAATCAAATGGTAATTGAACCAACTAGAGGACAAAACACAATAGACTTACTAATGACAACCAATCCAGGACTTGTAAGTAATATTGAAGTACATCCTGGAATGAGTGACCACCAAGTAGTCATAGTAAATGTAGATATGAAGGCCAAACATCAAAAAAGAAACCCAGACTGGTGCACTTATTTAAAAGGGACGATATGAATGAACTCAAAGAAAACATTCGAGACAACTTTGGAACAAGAATGAACAACACGGAAGAAACCACCGTAGAAGACAACTGGACATACGTCAAAAAAGATCATACTACAAGCAACCAAAGAATTCATCCCACTATAATATAGGTAATAAACAACATGGATCTCCACACATATTAAAAGACTGATACGACGCAGACAGCGAAGATACAATGCTGCTAAAAACATAGGCAGTGGCTATTTGACCGGCACCGGCAAAATAGGAAATTTGCTATTTGACCGGCACTGAATAAAACTGTTCATTGATCAATGTGATTAGTAGAGAATAAAAAAGCTTAATAGTAATTTAAATTAATTTTATCACAATATCAAGCATTAATAAAAATACAGTACAATCAAAAATAAAAGATTTTCATAAATGAAAAATTTATAACTTTATAATATTGAAATTAAAAGCATGAAAACACATTTGTAAATACATTTATTAAATATATTTTTTTCTAAAATATCTATAAAAAAGTTGATTTTCAAATCTGTGTAAAATCTATGGTTTAAATATCCTGCCAGTGATAAAAAAAAAATAGTGCTATATAGTATAGGGGGAGGGTTGAGATCTCACAAACATGTTTAACCCCGCCGCATTTTTGCGCCTGTCCCAAGTCAGAGCCTCTGGCCTTTGTTAGTCTTGTATTATTTTAATTTTAGTTTCTTGTGTACAATTTGGAAATTAGTATGGCGTTCATTATCACTGGACTAGTATATATTTGTTTAGGGGCCAGCTGAAGGACGCCTCTGGGTCAGGGTGAGGGAATTTCTCGCTACATTGGAGACCTGTTGGTGACCCTCTGCTGTTGTTTTTTATTTGGTCGGGTTGTTGTCTCTTTGACACATTCCCCATTTCCATTCTCAATTTTATTATGCAAAACTACATCATAAAACAGACATGACAGACAATATTAATAGTTGCTTGCTTGGTGTTAATCGTGAAAAATCCTGCATTCTCACAATTTCCTGGGACTTAACATGACCTCACAAGAATAAAAAAAATTAAAGTTAAAAATCAACTTTTGAAACTCAATATATGATAAATAAATTTGAAGAAAAAAATAATTAGAGAAAAACAAATTTCTGATTCACCATATTTTTTATTTTTTCAAATTTTCCATGTGTACGCAACATAGTTTATTTAATTGTTTTAGATCAGAAGTTTAAGTGTTTATATGAGCAACAGTAACAAAAGATTTTGAATAAAAAAAAATATATTTAATTATTATTCTTACATTTTAATGCGAGTGAGATTATTGAGATACAATTTAATCAGTGCCGGCTAAATAGCAAATTTGCTATTTTGCCGGTGCCGGTCAAATAGCAAATTTGCTATTTTGCCGGTGCCGGTCAAATAGCAAATTTGCTATTTTGCCGGTGCCGGTCAAATAGCCACTGCCAAAAACATAACATAAAGAAAATGGAATAAGTACAAGCAGATGAGAGACATTGTCAAGAAGACAATGAACGAGGCCCACGACAACTATGTTAGACAAATCCTAAATCAAGAGGACAAAGAAAACCCTAAACCAAGCCTTGGCCAAAAAATTGGAAGTACATAAAATCAAGGAAAAAGGATACAATGGGAATATCCCCCCTCCAGAACAACCTTGGAGAACATATTATTGACAGCAAAGGTAAATCAGAAATATTGAACACTCAATATGACAGTGTCTTCACTACAGAGGATAGCGAAGACATGCCAAACATGGGAACCAGTACAACTCCAAACATCAGGAAGTTACATATCAGACCGGAAGGGGTTGAGAAACAGCTTAAACTCCTAGACTTAACAAAAGCAAACGGTCCAGATGAAATACCAATTAGAAATTTGAAAGAAGCACACTGCGAAATTGCACCATTCCTCACAAAAATCTTTGAACAGTCCTATGACAGAGAAGTTCCTGAAGATTGGCGACAAGCAAATATCACAACCATCTACAAAAAGGGGACAGCAGTCAAGCAGTAAACTACCGCCTTGTATCGTTTGTTTATGACGTCTTTACACTAAATCAATTGGATGTTGGATGTGTACGGATTGATAATTTAGTCTTAGATGCATGACTTTTTATTTGTTGTTACTGAGTGGCTTTGAACTAGCTGTCAGTTAACTGCGAGTACTCTCAGATCTGTACCTAGTGTCTTTTTGTTGTTGGGATGTACAAGTACCCGGCCATGTCCACTCGATATGTGATTTTGATTCCAGTATTCAGTGTGGTCTTTAAAAAAATAAGGATACTGAACCGTTAGTATGATAGGAATTCAGTTCATGCGACTATCATACAAGTGAGAAGTTTAGCTAGCTTTAAAACCAGGTTTGATCCACCATTTCTAAATAAGAAAGTGCATGTACAAGTCAGGAATATGACAGTTTTATTCATTCGTTTGGTGTGTTTGGGCTTCTGATACCATTTTATTAGGCAGCAACCATTTGATTTTCTGGGGGGGGCTATGGTTTTTTTTTCTGTGCAAACTTTTTTTTTCGCCTGCGGCGAAAAACAATCTATTTTTTTCGCGACAAGTCGAAAACAATTTTTTTATTTCAATTTTAGCATTACATATAGTGGCAGCTGAGGGTGAAACAAACAATTTTTTTTTCTCAGAATCAAAAACAAATTATTTTTTTCTCCAAAAACTGGAAACAAACTTTTTTTTCCAAAAAAAACCATAGCCCCCCCCAGAAAATCAAATGGTTGCTGCCTTAGGGACTTTCCTTTTTGATTTTTCCTCGGAGTTCAGTATTTTTTGTGATTTTACTTTTTATATATGTCTCTGATTGGAATAAACTGTTGACGATACTATTTAATCAGTATTGAGATCGCAAAGAAAATAACCCGAATACTTTTTGAGAGTGCTTGAGGTTGAGCATATTTAAATTTTCGCGCACTTGAAAGTATAAATTTGCACATGATAGAAATCTAAAAATAGGATTTTTCCCATGTGATAAAAATTTACCAATCACTAAGCTTGTTGTGTGTCGAAGCAAAATCCATACATCATTAAAATCTAACCCGGGGACACGAGTTTTCTCGAAATGCCGGGGAATAAGCCCAAAAAAGAGAAGGTTAGTACCATAGAACGATTCATAATGCATTTATGTTCCTGTACCATACGCCTTTTTTCACTTTTTTCCTGTAAAAATAAAGATATTTGCGTCTCGGTTGGTTTACGAGAAAACAAACCATTGTTTATTTGTTTTGTTTACACTTTATAATCTTTTTCGTTTCAGACAGTCACGAAAAGTACGCCTAGCTCCAAAGGTAGTGCAAAAGAGAATTCTGAAAATGCTGAAAATGAGGTGAGAATCATATTTTACGTCAGTGTTGTCGAAGTCAATGCCCAAGAATGGCCGCCATATTGACATGGAAATTCAACATGGCGACTGTAAATAATGACATTATTGTTTCTTCCTGTCTTTTATTAAACCTATACATGCATCACACATAGTTAAAGCATCGTCCTATGTAAATTTATGTGAAAGGAAACAAATCTACATATTTCATTTTCAGAACAAGAAGAAGCCGGCAAAGATTCAACTACCAGAACATCCACCACCAGCACAGATCAACAAACTGAATTTCACTGGACCACCAACCATAAAGAAGGACAAAAGACAAAACTCATCAAGATTTAATGTCACAAAAAACAGAGAATTGCAAAAACTACCATTGCTGAAAGGTATACATAACATCAACTACAGGCTTTGGCAAATCAGTTGTGTTCACTAAGGCAGCAACCATTTGATTTTCTGGGGGGGGCTATGGTTTTTTTTGGAAAAAAAAGTTTGTTTCCAGTTTTTGGAGAAAAAAATAATTTGTTTTTGATTCTGAGAAAAAAAAATTGTTTGTTTCACCCTCAGCTGCCACTATATGTAATGCTAAAATTGAAATAAAAAAATTGTTTTCGACTTGTCGCGAAAAAAATAGATTGTTTTTCGCCGCAGGCGAAAAAAAAAGTTTGCACAGAAAAAAAAACCATAGCCCCCCCCAGAAAATCAAATGGTTGCTGCCTAACCTTATCGCTATAGCCTATACATCTTATTGCTATTTGTCTGCCGTTACTGGACACCACAAAGGTTCTCGTAAAATTTCGGCATCATAATACATAAATATCTGACGCCACAATGGAAAAGTATTTGTTGTATGACATCAATAGTTCAAGGTGTGCAGTTTCTCTGGGCAACCAGCGAAGATTTCCAAATAGTGACAAGACACATTTGTATTTGGAAATCTGCGATTCTTGACGACAGAAAATATCTTGCCTCAACTATCGACCTTATTTTTAAATCTTTAAAGTAAATTTCACAGGAATGACTGTACATGTGACATCCATTAATAGCAGAAAAATAGCAGTATAAAGGTCAATTGTATAATCCTGAAGGCATTTATTGGACTGCCAACTTGCCATTATTCCAGGAATCCATAAAGACTACAAGAATCCTCTTCCCTTCTCATAGACATTGGTTGGTACATAGGGTTAGCAGAAAATACTGCATTAAAAAACTTTAAACCAAAACGTATCCCAGAAGTTGTTGTCAGCTTCCAAATTTCTGTGTGATAAACTCAGTCCTCTATTTTCAGAAAATAATCAATTGTTACAACAACTGATATTTTCATGAAAATATTTGAAAGAAGTCCTGTGTTTCCAGTCGTTCATATAACCTTATGAATATATAGGATCTGGCCCTAACCCATCCTTCAGTGTATCTTGAAATCACTGTGATTAGAATTTTTTTTCTTTAAGCATGTTCCAAAATAATATTATTATATATGAGTCAACCAATCCTGAAGAAGGTCAAGTAACAGCTATGTCTGTCCGTCAATCAAAAACTGAAGTAACCTATATGTTAAAGTGTTCTTGGTTTGTAATGTAAGGGAATAAATTAATATTTGATCTGCAGCTTTAATGTTAAGTTTTAGGGAGCAAATTTTAAGTCTGCCATTAAGCAGCTAAAAGTTTAATATTTTGCAACACTCATTGTACAATTTTTTTTTTCAAACATTTTTTGGCATCAATGAAAAGGAATAATCAGTTATGCTTGCACAGTGATGTCACTAATTTTTGAAGAAGCAGGCTAAATTTCTAAAATAGGCGGCAAGTAATTTCCGTTCGCGGCGACGAGCTTGCTCGTCGTTACTATGGCAGGGGGTCTTTTTTTTAAAAATGGTGCAAAATCCTGCATTTTGGGGGTATCCTAGACCCTTATTCAGACCTCTGAAAACATCATTTTTTACTGAAGATAATGTAAATGATTAACTAAAATTAGCAACATGATGGGTAAATTTTCCGTACATTGATCATCTTGATGGACCAATATACATTTCTGTGCATTTTCCTGTTGGTTGACTGCTAGTAAATATTTTTGAACTGAAAGAATCCAAAGATCTTAGTTTGAATAGAAACATATTGTCTCTGGTTTGAATTATTGCTTGAATTATTTAGTTTTAAATGAAAATTGTAATTCTGACATTATATTAAAAAAGTGTTGGTTTTGTTTTTTATACAAAATTAAAACAATATTCCCTGACTAGTAGTCAGCTGGAGCTTCGATTTCAAAGTTAAAACTGTTACAGGGTTGCTATATTTTATAATATCGTATGCTCTCCCCAAAAAGATTTGAAAATTTAGACTAAAAATCCTGCATTCTGAGCATACCTGGGAGTGATTTAGATGCTTGGGAAAATGTAAAG
This sequence comes from Mytilus galloprovincialis, assembly GCF_965363235.1. Classification (NCBI taxonomy): domain Eukaryota; kingdom Metazoa; phylum Mollusca; class Bivalvia; order Mytilida; family Mytilidae; genus Mytilus; species Mytilus galloprovincialis. The sequence goes on along the minus strand of NC_134840.1, from coordinate 24,977,350 downwards.
TTTGTCTTATTTTTGTTGTTGACTTCAATCACATTTGAAAGAAAAATAAAAAATGGGAATCCGCAGTCCTGGAAAGGTTAATCTATATTGATTTTTATACGACCGCAAAATTTGAAATTTTTTTCGTCATATATTGCTATCACGTTGGCGTCGTCGTCGTCCGAATACTTTTCGTTTTCGCACTCTAACTTTAGTAAAAGTGAATAGAAATCTATGAAATTTTAACACAAGGTTTATGACCACAAAAGGAAGGTTGGGATTGATTTTGGGAGTTTTAGTCCCAACATTTTAGGAATTAGGGGCCAAAAAGGGCCCAAATAAGCATTTTCTTGGTTTTCGCACTATAACTTTAGTTTAAGTAAATAGAAATCTATGAAATTTTGACATAAGGTTTATGACCACAAAAAAAAGGTTGGGATTGATTTTGGGAGTTTTGGTTCCAACAGTTTAGGAATTAGGGGCCAAAAAAGGGCCCAAATAAGCATTATTCTTGGTTTTCGCACAATAACTTTAGTTTAAGTAAATAGAAATCAATGAAATTTAAACACACTGTTTATGACCACAAAAGGAAGGTTGGTATTGATTTTGGGAGTTTAGGTCCCAACAGTTTAGGAATTAGGGGCCAAAAAGGGACCCAAATAAGCATTTTTTTTGTTTTTCGCACCATAACTTTAGTATAAGTAAATAGAAATCTATGAAATTTAAACACAAGGTTTATGACCATAAAAGGAAGGTTGGTATTGATTTTGGGAGTTTTGGTCCCAACAGTTTAGGAATAAAGGGCCCAAAGGGTCCAGATTTAAACTTTGTTTGATTTTATCAAAAATTGAATAATTGGGGTTCTTTGATATGCCGAATCTAACTGTGTGTGTAGATTCTTAATTTTTGGTCCCGTTTTCAAATTGGTCTACATTAAGGTCCAAAGGGTCCAAAATTAACTTAGTTTGATTTTAACAAAAATTGAATCCTTGGGGTTCTTTGATATGCTGAATCTAAAAATATACTTAGATTTTTGATTATTGGCCCAGTTTTCAAGTTGGTCCAAATCGGGGTCCAAAATTAAACTTTGTTTGATTTCATCAAAAATTGAATAATTGGGGTTCTTTGATATGCCAAATCTAACTGTGTATGTAGATTCTTAATTTTTGGTCCCGTTTTAAAATTGGTTTACATTAACGTCCAAAGGGTCCAAAATTAAACTAAGTTTGATTTTAACAAAAATTGAATTATTGGGCCTCTGTGATATGCTGAATCTAAACATGTACTTAGATTTTTGATTATGGGCCCAGTTTTCAAGTTGGTCCAAATCAGGATCCAAAATTATTATATTAAGTATTGTGCAATAGCAAGAAATTTTCAATTGCACAGTATTCAGCAATAGCAAGAAATCTTCAATTGCACAGTATTGTGCAATAGCAAGAAATCTTCAATTGCACAGTATTGTGCAATAGCAAGAAATCTTCAATTGCACAGTATTGTGCAATAGCAAATATTTTCAATTGCACAGTATTCCACAATAGCAAGAAATATCTAATTGCACAATATTGTGCAATAGCAAGAAATTCCAATTGGATTTCAATTGGAGTTATCTTTCTTTGTCCAGAATAGTAGTTGAATCAACTTAAATCATTGTTTTATACAATATACAATGTATATTCACTTTTACTACCAACTGATAGATTAAAACAATCTTTACCATTCAGTGATAACAAGCACTTTTTTTACATTTTAATATTTTATGATGTATTTAAATGAGTAGTTATTGTTGCAAACTTCATTAGAAATTTGAATTGAGATCAGTTTTGAAATAAGGGAAAGGGGGATGTGAAAAAAAAATTGGAGAAAATTTCTTCAAACATTTTTTTGAGAGGATTAATATTCAACAGCATAGTGAATTGCTCAAAGGCAAACATTTTTTTTTAAGTTCATTAGACCACATTCATTCTGTGTCAGAAACCTATGCTGTGTCAACTATTTAATCACAATCCAAATTTAGAGCTGAATCCAGCTTGAATGTTGTGTCCATACTTGCCCCAACCGTTCAGGGTTCAACCTCTGCGGTCGTATAAAGCTGCGCCCTGCGGAGCATCTGGTTTTTGTTGGGAAGGTGTCTTTTCTAAGACAACTAAGGAAGTCTGTTCTTGCTTTTAACGACATCACTGCTTGAGTACCGGTATACATATTACCTCAATCAATTACAAGCAAGTCCAGAATTGGTGTTGTTTCTCTTTGGCAAATACATTGTTGGTTGTTTTCAAATGAATTGAATAATAAAGCAAAATAATGATTTATATACCATATATTCGCATTTAGAAATGTTACATCCTCATTACATTTTGTACTTTAATTAAAGCTTGTTTTAAAGAAATTCATTTATAAGGCCAAATAAAAAAGTATGTGTGGTTCCAGTTACATCTGAAAAGAAGTTAGGGTAGGTAGGTAGGGATTTTTTTTTATTTTATGTTTTTTTAAGTCTCCCAAACAAAGTTTGGAGACTTATTGTTTTTGGTCAGTTCTTATTATTTTTATTATTCTTCTTCTTCTTCTTCCTCTTCTTCTTCCGCCACTTTAAAAATGAACTTGTCCACAGCGGTTCTCCTAAACGGCTTGTCAGATTTACTTAGGATTTTACAATATGTTAGACTAACATGTCTAGGTGAGCCGTCAATGTTTCGTTTGTGCATTGGGGTCTATTAAGGGGTATTTTTTTGGGGGGGGGGGTAGAAAGGAGGGAGGGGTTTACTAAAGAACCCTATGGGATTTTATTTTCTAAAATTTTCAAATGAATATAACTTGAAAACTGTAAATGATAGATACATGCAGTCTTCAGAAATGATTATAGGACAATAAAACAAATCACATGAAATATAGGGGGAGTCCCTGGGGGGTCATCCCCACCCCCTTCAATTTGAGAATATGCTTTTATCTTGTAAACGGTCCAGATCCCCACCCCTAAACCATATATATTCTTGAATGGGACGATAAAACAAATCAAATGAAATTAAAGGGAAGTCCCCGGGGGTCATCCCCACCCCGTTCAATTTGAGAATGTGCTATTATCTTGTAAACAGTCCAGATCCCCACCCCTAAACCATATATATTCTTGTAGGGGACAATAAAACAAATGAAATGAAATAAAAGTGATGTCCCTAGGTGCTCACCTCACCCCCTCTTGTTTGAAAACTTGTAAACGGTCAACATCCCCACCCCTAAACCATATCTATTCTTGTATGGGACAATAAAACTAATCAAATGAAATTAAATGGAAGTTCCTGGGGGTCACCCCCACCCCGTTCAATTTGAGAATGTACTATTATCTTGTAAACGGTCCAGATCCCCACCCCTAAACCATATATATTCTTGTAGGGGACAATAAAACAAATGAAATAAAAGGGAAGTCCCGAGGGAGTCACCCCACCCCCTCTTGTTTGAAAACTTGTAAACAGTTAACATCCCCACCCCTAAACCATATATATACTTGTATGGGACAATAAAGCTAATCAAATGAAATTAAAGGGAAGTTTCTGGGGGTTGCCCCCACCCCGTTCAATTTGAGAATGTGCTATTATCTTGTAAATGGTCCAGATCCCCACCCCTAAACCATATTTATTCTTGTAGGGGACAATAAAACAAATGAAATGAAATAAAAGGGAAGTCCCGAGGGGGTCACCCCACCCCCTCTTGTTTGAAAACTTGTAAACGGTCAACATCCCCACCCCTAAACCACATATATTCTTGTATGGGACAATAAAACAAATCAAATGAAATGTAGGTAAAGTCTCTGTGGGTTACCACCACCCCCTCCAGTTTGAATACTTGTAAATGGTGGAGATCCCCACCCGTAAGCCATATATATTCTTGTATTGGACAAAAAATCAAATCAAATGAACATGGGACCATATAAATGGCGAGTTATGGGAGCTTTGTTTGGGAGACTTCGTAACAGCATCCTGTTACAATTACTTCTTGTTTTACATTGAGTCTATGGGAGCAACATTCTGACTTTAATAGTGCTTAATGAAAAAAGACAATAAAATCTTTAGGGTAGGCTATTTTGAGGCGAAAAAGTAGGGAAGGTAGGGTTACTGGAACCACACATATATTTTTATTTGGCCTAAATATTATGATTTTTGAGAAGGTCTTTAAAAAAATCATTAACATGTTCCCAACACTGACACTAATTGATCAACTTCCTGGTTACTGTATTCTCAGTTAGGTTTCAGTGGATAAGCCAATATTTTTATGCACCACCTACGATAGTAGAGGGGCATTATGTTTTCTGGTCGGTGCATCTGGTCCTAGACCACAATTGTCGTCCCTTGATGTTCCCGAATATAGTCCCTAGTGTTGACAGTTGGTTACTTGCCAATGTTTTTTATCCCCCTTCCAAATTTATTTCTCCATGTTTTATGCCTCAAATTGCAAGTAGCTATATATAGGGGGGTGAAATTACACTAAAAAAATTTGAGTCCAGAATTTTAAAGGAAAGTAGTTATTTGGTCCAGCTGAAAAAGGTTAAAAATTAGCACCTAGGAAGCTGTCAAAGATTTCAAGACGCCCTAAACATAAAATTGTCCATATTTTGAGTTAGAGCCGATGAAGTTTTCTATAATTTTGATATGATTTGTCCCAAAAGTAGTACAACACACTGTAAAAATTTAATTGAGAAAGCGCAGTTGGGATTTTTTTAATTTTCATTTATGTTCTAAAAGAAATGCACTACAAAATAATTGTGGTCTCTGACCATCTGTCTGTCTGTCCGTCCCTTTGTTCTTCCGTCTCCCACTTCAGGTTATAGTTTTAGGTGAAGGTAATTTTTGATGAAAGTGAAGTCCAATCAACTTGAAACTTAATGCACATGTTCCCCATGATATGATCTGTCTAATTTAAATGCCAAATTAAAGTTTTGACCCCAATTTCACAGTCCGCTGAACATGGAAGATGATAGTGCAAGTGGGGCATTCATGTACTATGGACACATTCTTGTTATTTCTGTTAAGTAATTGTTTACTAATTTTCTTTGAAGTTTGGATAGCAATCACATGATTTATATAGAACTACAGAGATTTGGTATGATTGCCAATGAGTGAACTGTCCATCAGACTGAGATGATAAAGGTGTAAACAACTATAACTCACTGAACTGACTTCAATAATGAGCATAACTCATATCATATAAAATAAGCTATAGTAGGCCCCAGCATGGACAAACACAAAAAGAATTTAGTAGGGTTAACATGTTTGCAGGCTTTCCATTACTTATTATAGGATAAATTGGTGGAGTTAAGCTTTCAATTTCAAAGAACACAAGAGATTTTTACATTCATGTTCAGTTGTATGTCAGTGTTCATTCAAATGCTAGCTATCAATATTTAAAAGGGCACTTTAGCAGGTAAACCGAATAGGGAAAAGGGCGCTTTAGCAGGTTAACCGAATAGGGAAAAGGATATTTTAGCAGGTAAACTTAATAAGAATGGGCACCTTAGGGTGTAAACAGAATTTGAAAGAATACTTGAACTTATTTTATTTCCTCACATTGTTGATTATATGCGCATTATTAGAGTTTGAAAAGACACTTGAAAAAGAATTGAATTTTAACATGCAAATGTTCTTCTTGTTAAGGATAATCCATGTTCAAGCTTGAATCTCACGGCAGAAGCTAAGGGCTCTAGTTGTCCGAAAGGGCACAATGTATAGATTACTTGGAATATTGCTAGGCTTTAATCTTAACAAACTTGCACATTCGGTAAGTAGCATGATCATCTGAATTGTCAAAGTTTTATTACTGATACCAATCGTAGTCATCTATAATCGCCCCAATAATGACAAACATGTAAAACAATACAAATGTCAGAGAAACTGCCTGAGTTAAGTAAAAACAATGAACAAAAAACAGATATGATATACAGCAACAAACGGCAACCACTGAATTACAGGCTCCTGAACTGTGATATTAACATACAAAATGTGGCAGGGTTAAACTTGTTAAAGCATTTTTCTACGGGTCCACAATATTAGTTGTGCAAAAGGCATATTTAATGCACTATCAGTTGTCCGTGCATAAAGGCTTTTTCTAAATTTATACCAACAAATCAATTGTCAGTGCTGAAGGCTTTTCTGTCCACAAATCAGTCGTAAGTTCTTTATGTGCTGAAGAGTTTATCTAACCACAATCAATTGTCAGTGCAGAAGTCTTTTTTGTCCATAAATCAGTCGTAAGTTCTTTTTGTGCTGAAGTTTTTTTTCTAACCACAATAAGTGACAGTTCAAGATGGTTTTTTTTACCCACAAATCATTAATGTGCTGAAAGCTTTTCTACCCACAATCAATTTTTATTTCCTTAAATGTTGAACCATTTTTCTTCCCATGATTTACATCTGAATCTTGTCCTTATCCCAATGATATTATTCTTAAAATGTATTTTAGTAAATTTTTGGCATATTTGATTTAAATATATGTTTGTATTTATATTGATTTTTAACTGAATTTTCGAAGAACAAAATTGGTTATTGTTTTGGGGATGTATTGCAGGAGGTCGGTATTAGGCGGCAGCCTAATGTTATCCGTGCATTTACTCATGAACCATTCAACCAAAGCTCTTAAAATTTTAATATGTTGTTACTGACATCAAAATGGAGGGCAAAGTAAATAATGACCATTTTCAATTTACCGTTCAGGAGTTATGGTTCTTGAAAGTTATTGAAACTGCTTTATGACCATGTATGTGGCTGCCAGTGTCTTACAGGATAGATTAAAAGTCGTATATGTTTTCATGTCAACAGCCTTCATCATTACAAATGATTAGTACATTGATAACTGTATGTTATCTATAAGAATTAGTCAACCTATCTGGCTAATTGCTTTCCCAGAGTTGTTTAATTATATGACTACACCTTATTGATTCCTGCATCAACAGCCTAATGATTCATGTATTTCACTTACATGTAGTTAGGTGCTGACTGACTCAATATAATTAACATCTGATGTTATAAGACAATTTGCAGTGGGGGACCAGTAGTTGGACTGGTATCATTCTTGATGCTAATATAACTGATAACAGGGAAAAGTGACATATTTGTCTATAATTTGACCTTAATTTATAAAGGGTAGTTCAAAGATAATCAGTCAATATTAGATTTGCCAGTCTTGTTCATGTCATTCTCTAAAATTTTATTTTATTGGTAAAAGAAACTGATTCAAGTGATGCAACATTTTCCTGAAGTGGATTCTAGGTTTCTACGTATACCTTAAGTTTCATTACTGTCACTTTTTCCGTATGTCATTTATGTCCCTTTATAACTTGACATGGCAAGCGGGGCATTTGTTTCCCATCGACACATTCCCCTTTTATTTAGATTTGAATTGTGTTTGCTTCATGCAACATGAGCACAAAAAGGCTATATAATCTTGCAAGAGCGTATTCAAATATTTTTATAATGTATATTACACAATGTACTACTTTTATTAAGTCAAGGAGTTTAGCATCCTTTATTGTACATTAGCTGATAATTTTTGAATAATTTGTCTACTTCAGTAAAGAATACTCTGTATGATGCTGTATTGTCATCATCATCATCATCATTATTACATAACAGCTTTGATACATGTAACATGTTATATAGATATAGACCTTCTAAGTCATAGGGTATAAGATGTAATTTACAAATTGAAAAGGAAAAGAAGAAAAAATGTACTTTATAAATTATTAAAGCTCATATTATATACATATTAGGTACATGTGTAATTATTATTTTTATAAAATTAATTTGAATCTTAACACCAAGGACATAAGGCTTCTTCATTCATGTATATGTAACAACAAGAAATAGATATTGCAACAATTTTCCTGTTTAAATTCCTCACATTTTTCAATAGGAGCACTACAAGCTGGTGTTACATGTACTACACAAATCTCTATGCAGATAATGAGTTGTAATCTATAACTATCTATCAATAAAGTCAAAACAGATAGACAACATATAGAATGAATGACATGCAGGAAGCAGACATCAGAACTATAACAAATAATCTCAGTTTCATTGTAAATTCATAGGAATTAATTCCATTGGAAAAGACTACTCACATTAAACCAGTGACATAATGAAAATACATAAATATAAGAATAAAAGTTTTAAATGGCAAATTATATTTATTATTATTTTTGATACTATGCAGCATGCAGGAATAACTGAAAGTGATTTATGTTACCTTGAGGTCGTATAAAAACTTTAAAAAATGCTGAACTTTGAAAGAGCTGGTAGATATTGACACTTTTAAAAATGGTTTGAGTTCAGGCAAAAGGTTATAATTGGATGAGCCCTGGTTTTGAATTAACCTCAAAGTCATTAACTGTGGGCTTGATGATGCTAATATCAAGTCTCAGCATACATAGACATATTTTATATTCTGAGTGTTTTGCTGTTACTAAGTGACCAAACTTGAAAGAAAATAAAAGTTTAGTTTTTTTATTTGGTCTGGATTTTCAAATATTAAAGCAACATTCATGATAAGGGTAAAACCAATTGACAAACAAAACCTTGTAGTGAATGTGGTGGCAAAAATAATTAAAAAAAAACCCAAAACTCTGGAAACCTTGCTATAGATTAAAAAAATAACCAATTTTGTGTGAATCCAAAAAGAAGGTTTTTATTTTCTTATGATTACATGTGTACTTAAGATTACTGCATGAAAAAATTGGTTTGACAGCAATTTTGTTGGTGTGAAATCTATTTATTAAATTGCTGTTACATAGCATAGTTTGATATTTTTTAGCAGGTAATTATTTTTTATCATAATGGAATAGAACACAGTAACTGTAACCTGTATTCCCTGATGCTGTGGGAAATTAATTCCATGTGGAGTTCAATATTGATTTACCTCTTAATTAAATATAGTTTCATTATAATAGTCTTAATTGATCAGCATCCATTGAAGGTTTTAAAGGAAGGTCGGAATATATGTACTATATACATGATGTATATCATAAGGTCAAATATGAAGAGGGGAAGTTCCATTTCATCTTCATCACCCTCTTGGTAATGTGTTATTTATTGTATCATACCAAATGTTCTGTAAGTACTGGCTATTTAATTTCAAATTAAAAGTAATAAACTATGAAGTCTTGAACATAACCATCCGTATATCATGTATATGATAAAGAGCACATTGTTTAACATCCCTATGAAAGGTAATAGATTATTAGCCATGAGAGAGTAAATCATCATCCTTTTTCTTGACCAAATCTTTTGAAATCTGAGCACAATTAGTTCCAGAAAATACAGTTTGCTATTGATTCTGATGGTTTAGACCTATACTGGTCAAAAGTTTTGTCCCTTAGCACCTTAAAAAAATGTATTTCTTTGGTTTTAAAGGAATAGTATTACATGGAAAAACTATTGAAATTTGAATACAGGATCATTAAGTATAGCCAAGTTCGATTTTGATGGTTTAGACATTTACCATTTAAGAGTTGTGCCCCTTAGCTACCCTTTTAAATTAAAAAAATTTCCATTGTCAGATAATAAATTAAGTACTGTTTTACAAAATCTATTGACATTAAAAATACTGTTGTGAAAATATATAAAATGCTGGTCAAATTTTGAACTTCAATTTGAACTTTGGTTTTGGCATTTACCATTGGAGAATTTTTTTTCTGAAAGTGGTAGTATCAGATGTGATCACTAGATCACCTTATTTCTATTTCCTGACTTTCTAAGACTTTTTGTATAGCCACCTTGATATCTTACTGTTTATGTTGATGCATGTGAAATATATAAGTTGAGGTCTATATTAAAAGTAGTGCTCTTTGGGTTTTTTCCACATGTTGTGAATTTACTTAAAGTATTAATCAATAAATACCTTTTGTGCTAACTAGTATTGATATACTAGTATATATATTTAGTCACACATCTTGACATATTTATGTTCTCATATAAGAAAATCTTATGATCATATAATGCTGTAGCAATTTAAAAATCATTACTTTTCAATTTAAATGGATTTATTAAATGTAATCCATATAGATATATAGTAGAACGAACCAAATACAAATGTTTGTTATTGTTTATTTAAAAGGAGTCAAATCAACTGGAAATATTTGTAAAAAATGCTTGTATTGATTAGTAAGCCATAATTATAGGTTCCACCAAATCTTCTTGTCTGTTAAAGATAAGTTTAGGAAATAAATAAATAATGAAATACAAAAAATATGTACAAAGGAAAAGATTCTACTGATGACTTCAAAATGTCATTTGACCACTGCTGTTAAAAGTAAAAAAAAATCACACAAGGACATGTATTGAGTTATTTATGAATGATGTAATTTTTGCTGGATTTTTTTGAGGGAGGGGGAGGGGGTGGCACAATACTTATTTCTGATTTTTATGTTCCACCTACGATAGTAGAGGGGCATTATGTTTTCTGGTCTGTGCCTCCGTTCGTTCGTCCGTTTGTTCGTTCGTCCGACTTCAGGTTAAAGTTTTTGGTCAAGGTAGTTTTTGATGAAGTTGAAGTCCAATCCACTTGAAACTTAGTACACGTTCCCCATGATATGACCCATGATATGATCTTTCTAATTTTAATGCCAAATTATAGTTTTGACCCCAATTTCATGGTCAACTGACCAATCCACTTGAAACTTAGTACGCATGTTCCCCATGATATGATCTTTCTAATTTTAATGCCAAATTATAGTTTTGACCCCAATTTCATGGTCAACTGAACATAGAAAATGAAAGTGCGAAGTTCAGGTTAAAGTTTTTGGTCAAGGTAGTTTTTGATGAAGTTAGAGTCACAACTACTTGAAACTTAGTACACATGTTCCCTATGATATGATCTTTCTAATTTTAATTCCAAATTAAAGTTTTGACCCCAATTTCACGGTCCACTGAACATGGAAAATTATAGTGCGAGTGGGGCATCCGTGTACTATGGACACATTCTTGTTCAAAATATTTTATTTCATCCCCAATGAAAATCAAAACAATAGTGGTCATTATAAATGTGAAATGACCATTCCAAGATCAACCTTAGAAATTAGGTTTCAGATAGGATTCAACAATGAGAATGAATTATACTTCATGCATCATGAAGTTTGTGTTACGTTGTCAATCTTTAAATTCCAAGTCTGAACTTCATGGTTGTATGAAGGTAGATGGATATTTTTATGCCCCACCTACGATAGTAGAGGGGCATTATGTTTTCTGGTCTGTGCCTCCGTTCGTCCGTCCGTTCGTCCGTTCGTTCGTCCCGCTTCTGGTTAAAGTTTTTGGTCGAAGTAGTTTTTGATGAAGTTGAAGTCCAATCAACTTGAAACTTAGTACACATGTTCCCTATGATATGATCTTTCTAATTTTAATGTCAAATTAAAGTATTGACCCCAATTTCATGGTCCACTGAACAAAGAAAAAGATAGTGTGAAGCTCAGGTTAAAGTTTTTGGTCAAGGTAGTTTTTGATGAAGTTGAAGTCCAATCAACTTGAAACTTAGTACACATGTTAACTATGATATGATCTTTCTAATTTTAATGCCAATTTTAAAGTATTGACCCCAATTTCACGGTCCAGTGAACATGTAAAATGGTAGTGCGAGTGGGGCATCCGTGTACTATGGACACATTCTTGTTTCCCCTAAATTCAAACATTCATAAAATTGATAATTGAAAAATGATTTGAAACAATGTTTAGATAAAAAGGCTAAACAATTTCTCTGTAATGTTTTATTTGTTTGGGGTGAATAGGTAATAAAGAAGCCAATACAAATTTAACTATATGTCTTTGAGTACTCCAGAAACAATAAACTTAATATACCTGTCAAAAATAGGAATGCCTTGGGTAACCTCAACTTTATCATCCACGGAAGTTATATATTGATAAAATTCTACTAAACTGACTTCACTTGGAAAATAATGACATCATTGTTTATTTAATGCACATACTATTATATAATATTGATCTAAAGGTAGCATGGATGTTCACAGTTGTATATAAGAGGAAATGTTTATTTCTTTCATACTACAGGTCTTTAATTATCTGTTGTATTATGTCATTCAGAAGTTAACAAATGAGTATTCTGTTCATGGTGTTGAACATTGATGAGTTCTATATAAAGAGTATATTTGTCTTAAAGTACTGGATCAGTTACTTGCCACAGTACATTTATGTCCAAAACTCCGACCAAACAAAAGAGAATGCTGCTATTGCATTTTTTTTTTACTTTAAAGCTTTATGATAAAAGATTCTAAACTTGTAAATTAGTTCATTACTTCACTACTTTCCTAACGACTTTCAGTGTACCCTATAATAGGCTGTTCATTCAAAATTCCTTCCACAATGCAAAAGCTGTATGCCAGGTTAAAAGGAAATATATATATATAATATATTGTAACATTTTTGCATTATAGTTTACTGGACACTTTAGAGGTGGTCTTCAAGAGAAGCAGATTTGACCAACATATATGTGTATTTATAATAAAACAGTCAATTTGCAAGACTTTATTCAATATCCAGAACCTGAGATAGACAATGATAGATGTGTCATTTTTCATTTCCATTTGTTGCACAAGTTTTTCTTGGGACAAAAAAATAAAATGGTGAGAATTGATAATTTTTGAGATCTACTTTTTGACAGGTTTTCTCCAATATGATAAACAGCTGTTATCATTGTATTTTTTTTCTCTACAGATTCAACACCAGCAGAAAGAGAAGATTTATTCATTCAGAAAATCCGGCAATGTTGTGTTCTATTTGACTTTGTAATTGACCCTCTTAGTGATTTGAAATGGAAAGAAGTGAAGAGAGCAGCACTGAATGAAATGGTGGAGTTTGTATCGCACAATAGAGGTGTCATCACAGAACCTATCTATCCTGAAGCTATACATATGGTAAATTATAAACCTCTGTTAATTTTGCTGTCCTTGTTTTATCTTTTTATTGTCTCAAAGGATCTCATTGATCATAGTGTGTTTTTGACCCATTTATCAGTCATTTCTTTGATTTTGCTATTCTACTGCCTTCATTTTTGTCGAGCCTGCAACTTTTGTTGCAGAAAGCTCGACATAGGGATAGTGATCCGGCGGCGGCGGCGTTAGCTCAATTCTTAAAAGCTTTATATTTTAGAAGGTGGAAGACCTGGAGGCTTCATACTTTGCATATAGTTGCTTCATGTTACGAAGTTTCCGTCAGTCACATGTCCAATGTCCTTGACCTCATTTTCATGGTTCAGTGACCACTTGAAAAAAAAGTTCAAATTTGTTGTAATGTTGAATTCTCTCTTATTATAAGTAATAGGATAACTATATTTGATATGTGTGTACCTTGCAAGGTCCTCGTGTCTGTCAGACAGTTTTCACTTGACCTCGACCTCATTTCATGGATCAGTGAACAAGGTTAAGTTTTGGTGGTCAAGTCCATATCTCAGATACTATAAGCAATAGGGCTAGTATATTCGGTGTATGGAAGGACTGTAAGGTGTACATGTGCAACTGGCAGGTGTCATCTGACCTTGACCTCATTTTCATGGTTCAGTGGTTATAGTTAAATTTTTGTGTTTTGGTCTGTTTTTCTCATACCATATGCATTAGGTCTACTATATTTGTTGTATGGAATGATTGTTAAGTGTACATGTCTAGCGGGCAGATGTCATGTGACCTTGACCTCATTTTCATGGTTCAGTGGTCAAAGTTAAGTTTTTGAGTTTTGGTCTTTTTATCTAATGCTATATGCCATAGGTCAACTATATTTGGTGTATGGAAATATTTTATGATCTTTATGTCAGTCGAGCAGGTTTTATTTAACCGTGACCTCATTTTCACGGTTCATTGCACAGTGTTAAGTTTTTGTGTTTTGGTCTATTTTTCTTAAACTATAAGTAATGTGTCAACTATATATGTTGTATAGAAGCATTGTTAGCTGTACCTGTCTGCCTGGCATGGTTCATCTGACCTGGACCTCTTTTTCAATTGGTCTTTGTTTAGTTATCTTGGTTAATGTTAAGTTTATGTGACAGTTGTTATAAAGCTTAGCTTTATACTTAGGACTATCAACATAATATCAATGATTAGTATAGAAGGCGAGACATTTCAGCGTGTGCACTCTTGTTAGAACTGAAAAATCTGAAATGTAGGACTTTTTTTCAGGAGGGGGAGCTTGCATAGAAAACCCATAAAATTTATTGTCATCATGTTAACACCTTGATTTTTTGTCAGTTCTCCTTCAAATTTTGAAATACAGTCTGCACTCATCAAAACCAAAGATATGTTTGATAGTCAGCAAAAGCAACATTGGAGAGCATTTGTTGAGAATGGTGAATTACACATTTTAATTTCCAGTTGTCTAGACAGCACCGTAATCTTTCATCAGATGCTCCTTAATTTACATAATTATTGTTTATTTCTTAAGTTTCATAAGAAGAGAAAATTAGATATCACTTGATATACAATATGAGTTTTTTAATTTTAATACAATAATAACGGAGTACATTTGTGTCTGTCAGATACGATTTAACTTGATTTTACACAATAATTGCTAGCAGTTAATAAAAAGAACAACACTGTCAGGAATAATAATGATAAAAATACAGTATAATTTGCTCTACTTTAAGTGTTTGTGTTGGCTCTTAAAAAATATGGATGGTTAGAGTAAAGTAAACAAACAAGTTTTTTTTTTTGTACCAAGGAGGTCATATAGCCACCTTGTTTGTACTGATATTTTAAAATATTTATGGAACTCAATAGAAGATGATGATAGTTGAATTGACTTATCTCTGAAAAGGATTTGTATATATGTTTGATTTTTCTTTTCCTTTTCAGTTTAGTGTAAATTTATTCAGAACATTACCTCCCTCATCAAATCCCCATGGTGCAGAGTTTGACCCAGAAGAAGATGAACCTGCATTAGAGGCATCATGGCCACATTTACAGGTAAGCAACAGTGTCCCATTAGCTTAAGAAGCATCATGGCCACATTTACAGGTAAGCAACAGTGTCACATTAGCTTAAGAGGCATCATAGCCACATTTACAGGTAAGCAACAGTGCCAAGTTAGCTTAAGAGGCATCATAGCCACATTTACAGGTAAGCAACATTTACCCAAAAATATAAGAGGCATCATGGCCACATTTACAGGTAAATAAACAAAGCTTAATGGCCACATTTAGAGGTAAATAAACAATTGGTAATGGCCACATTTATAGGTAAATAAAAAAAGGTTTTATTGTCGAGCCTGCGGCGGTGTTAGCTAACTTCTTAAAAGCTTTATATTTTAGAAGGTGGAAGACCTGGATGCTTCATACTTTGTATATAGATGCCCCATGTTAAGAAGTTTCCGTCAGTCACATGTCCAATGTCCTTGACCTCATTTTCATGGTTCAGTGACCACTTGAAAAAAAAGTTCAGATTTTTTGTAATGTTGAATTCTCTCTTATTATAAGTAATAGGATAACTATATTTGATATGTGCGTACCTTGAAAGGTCCTCATGTCTGTCAGATAGTTTTCACTTGACCTCGACCTTATTTCATGGATCAGTGAACAAGGTTAAGTTTTGGTGGTCAAGTCCATATCTCAGATACTACAAGCAATAGGGCTAGTATATTCGGTGTATGGAAGGACTGTAAGGTGTACATATCCAACTGGCAGGTGTCATCTGACCTTGACCTCATTTTCATGGTTCAGTGGTTATAGTTAAATTTTTGTGTTTTGGTCTGTTTTTATCATACTATATGCAATAGGTCTACTATATTTGTTGTATGGAATAATTGTAAGGTGTACCTATCTAGCCGGTAGATGTCATGTGACCTTGACCTCATTTTCATGGTTTAGTGGTCAAAGTTAAGTTTTTGAGTTTTGGTCTTTTTATCTAATACTTTATGCCATAGGTCAACTATATTTGGTGTATTGAAATATTTTATGATCTTTATGTCAGTTGCGCAGGCTTTATTTGACCGTGACCTCATTTTCATGGTTCAATGCACAGTGCTAAGTTTTTGTGTTTTGGTCTATTTTTCTTAAACTATAAGTAATAGGTCAACTATATATGTTGTATAGAAGCATTGTTAGCTGTACATGTCTGCCTGGCATGGTTCATCTGACCTTGACCTCATTTTCAAGGTTCATTGGTCTTTGTTTAGTTATCTTGGTTAATGTTAAGTTTATGTGACAGTTGTATTAAAGCTTAGCTTTATACTTAGGACTATCAACATATCAATGATTAGTATAGAAGGCGAGACATTTCAGCGTGTGCACTCTTGTGGTAACATTTGATGGTAAATAAAAAAAATAGGCTTAATGACTAAGAAACAAGAAATCAATTTCAAATACAAAATAAATTTCAAAACAAAGCTCATTATCACATTAGGTTATGTGAAGAAAGTCCTGTTGTCTAGCATTTTGTAAATGTTACATATTTGTATTGTTGATTGTTGTTATTAAGTGAAATCTGATGGGTTTGGGTTTTATTCTAATAAATATTTTATACAAGGTTTTCAGTAACATCAAAACATGTTTTTATTTTCTTTGTTTACATTTCATTTATTTACTGTGTAAGTTTGTTTGTTAACTCAAAGCTGTTATAATGAATTTTGTTGTGAAATTTATATATCATTCATGTTATATTCTACATAACTATGCCTTATCATATACTTGTATAAAATATTACTAAAATTTTACAGTTCAATAACATTTGAAAATATCAAAAGGCTATGAAAGGATTACTAGGTTTATTGTTCAGATTCTTAAGAAACTCCATAGCGGGCTGATAAAGGTACCTTTATTGACTGCTTCCGGAATGTTATCACATGCCTTTCCGTTAATTTCCGTGACGTTTATCACATGCAACTTCGTGCATTTCCGGAAATTTGTTTGAAACGACAACAGAACGCGGAAAACGGCAAGTGATAAGACTTTTCACAAAATGGTTGAGGAGCAAAAATAAATTAAGTTAAAAATGTTTTGAAAGACATAAATGAGGTAACAATATTATTGAAGAACATGATAGTTGTTGTGACAAGATAAATAAAATGCTTGTAATATCAATAAAAAAAATTAAAGATAAGATTTTTTTCGGTTGTCGGCTGTAAATATTATCTGAAAGCGCAAAGACAAACAAAATAAAATTTTAATAGTTCTTGTCTGTATTTCTTCTGCTGAAGTATATGATAAAAAGATAATTACATGTCATTTTTCATATCAGACCCTTTATCGGCCCTCGTTCATGATATTAGCCCTCGAGCCTGCGGCTCTTGGGCTGATATCATAACCTTGGGCCGATAAAGGGTCTGATATGAAAAATGCCATGTAATAATCTATACTTATTGATCTACTATATATCATCTAATCTTAGTTGACTGGAATTGTCAGTTTCCCTACTAAAGGTCGGTGGTACTTTCTGGGCATTCTGGTTTCCTCCAATAAAAAACTAACCCCATGAAACAGTACGGTAGTGCTTGAAGTGGCGTTAAACATCCATCAATCAATCTATAATAAATTTCTATAATTAGGAAAGCATACATGAAATTTGTTGTGTGTTTATTCAAAACAAACAAATATTAACCAAAGCACAATTATATTTCTGTATGTGGGGTTTAAAGCTGATACACAACAGCAAACATTTCATGCTTGTTTCCTGCAAAATGCACTGAAGAGTTGCAAGTATTAAGGAACTTGCTTAAACTTTTTCTACCACCATTGTTATTGTCTTGCCTTGGTCTAGTGACCTTGACACTTTTGCATAGTTGACATTTTGTAGTCTTTGATAAGTCAATTATATTTAGTATGCAGTTGTGTTATCATTGGTATAACTTAAATCTTAGAAATGTATAACTTAAATCTTAGAAACAGTTGGCCTCTCTTTCTTCTTCCTTGGTTCACTGACTGAGTATTTAGAGTAGTATACATGTTAGTTATTAAAGTATTGCTAATTTCCACATTTGCAATGTATTATTAAAATTATATATGCAGTCGAGAAATATCTCTGTACCAACAGTTACAGTTCATTGTTTTATATCATTTACAAATTGCCTGATCAAAATCTTTTACTGACAAGAAAGCTGAAACAAATAAGTTGTTGTAAAACTTATAATCAATGATTAATGAGAAATAATTGTGTTTATCACATGTACAGCCACTGTTAATGTGAGAAATTACTCTGTTGTATGTGTTATTGACAAAACTTCATAACAGTTTATATTTCTTCATCTAATTTGGGGTATCAGATGTGTATATACATACAAACTATTTAAAGCTGTTTTATGCATAATTTATATATTTATTGGCAAACCATTTCATTTCATTTCATTTTGTTTTCATTTTATTTTTTCAGCTTGTGTATGAATTTTTTCTGCGGTTTTTAGAGTCTCCGGACTTCCAGCCAAATACAGGGAAGAAATATATTGATCAAAGATTTGTGTTGCAAGTAAGCAAGAACTTTGACCTTTTAAGTGGTTTATGTACACGATAAATGACTTGGTTCTTGGTCTTGTATTTAGTCAACACTTCATGAAATTATCCAAATTGTGCTGCCGCTAAAAGGACAATAAATTTACAAAGTAAATTATAAACAATGCTTGGTATCTATGGTCAGTTGTTGTTTTGATTGTGAAGAAAAATTTGGTAATTAATTTATTGGATATTTATTTGATGTCATTATTTTTGTTACGCAATGCCCAGATATATTTTAGATTTTGTATATTACTTTTCTGATGGTAATTTACAACAATGCAACTAGAACATAAGTTGTTATGAAGATTCTCATTTGATAAAAAGAATATGATGCATTAGGCCATGACACAAAATTGCTACACACTTAAAAATCAAAAGCACAGGAACAGCTTTATGCCATAACGAGGTTAAGCATGCAGAACACACATCTCTTGGTTGATTTTGACAATAAATTTGATTATACATAGTTGAATACTCCAATGATCTTGTCGGTCATTCATTCCAGACTTTTTTTGTTATATTATGTCAGCTTCATAATTGAAAAATGATTTGTTTTGCCTTGGACTATATAATATTAAGTTGTACCATGATAGTGATATTCAGATCTGCTAGGCATTCACTGAAGAAAATATTCTAGTTGACATAACAGAGAGAAAAAATTAAAAATACTCATTCAATAAATTTGGGAATTTCAAAACAGGAAGACAATGATTGTAAACTCACTGAAATTTACAGAATGATGTTAAAATTTATTGTTAATATATAGTAACATAGTCTGACTGATAGTTAATTCTTAGTTAGCGATGGATTAACAGGGCTACATTCATCACCAATAGCCACATGAATTTTAAGCTCAATATTTATTATTTTATTTCAGCTTTTAGAATTATTTGACTTTGAAGATCCACGAGAAAGAGATTTTTTAAAGACACTTTTACATAGGATATATGGGAAATTTTTAGGTTTGAGAGCATATATACGTAAACAGATCAACAATATATTTTACAGGTAAGCTTAAACCCTTCTGTTGTTGCAGGTTTACTCTTCACTTCTGTCTGGGGACTCTTTAACCCTTTCGCTGATGAGTCCCGGTTTACCGGGATTCACGCTTCAGACAGCTGATGATGAGTCCCGTTTTATCGGGATCAGAATACATCTTTTATATTTCCCGCTCAAAACAGTGCAAACATGAGTTATCTTTCTTTAACGAATACCCGGATGAAAGTGTAAACATGGCGCTTCCATTTGTTGAAAACCGTGTCAAAATCAGAGGAAATTTATGGAATTTACGAAAATTTGAAATGAGGGAACATTTTTTTTGATAGAATATATAGAAGAATTGAAGCCAAACTAGTATACCTTTTTGACATAAAATGTTGTTTTATGTACAAAACACTTGGAATGGACATCGTTCAGTGTGAAGAATTTGTACAGCTCCATAAAATTTTTCAAAAGGTTGCCGTTTTGGGGTAAAAAATACGATTTGGGGTCAAAGAGTAGAATTTTGAGAATTTCACCTATATTATTGAGAAAATTTGAAAATTTGAATATTTTATGAAGAAAAAATTATCAAAACATAAATGGAACTGTGAACATGGTGTTAGTGAATGAAATAAATACACAAATAACTACAAACAAGTTTTTATTGACATTTATTATGAAGATCTCCCACTTGAGTAGGGTTAATTGAGCTTCAGTAAATATGGAATGATTCTATACATCTTAATTTTTTGACCTATTTCTAAACTGAGAGACAGACTATCAAATGCTAGATAAGGTTCACTTAAAGTGTATTACTTGACTTCTTAGAGCCTCTCGTTCACTAATTTTAGAAATTTATGATATGTGTAAATCAAGGATAGCCTAAATGACCCACTTAGATATTTGGTAAAAATCACTCTCAATTAAAAGAGTTTACTCTTTCAAAACTAAGTACATTTGTTCCTGTAATCATTTACTTCCTCAGTCGATCTTTGTATTATCATATGTAGGAAGTATTTTACATATTTACAATGAAATTTAATATCAACCAGGAAATCATTTCTTGTTTTGTTTGAAGTAAAGTAAATTCAATATTTTGTATACCATAAGGGCTTATTATTTCAGATAAAGTCATAAAATTGCAATTGTTTTTGTTTTCCTACAAACTTTGAGTTGCCCTGTTTTCTGCATTGGTCAGGATTCCCTTCACAGCAATAACAGGGAATTACATTCTTAGTAGTACATGTTCTTGTACCAAAATCTAAAGAGCAAAAGCTTCTCATAACTGGAGGATGAATTTGTTAACGAAAAAATGTATATTAACCACCCCCTAATTAAACCGATATGTGTATCTTATTTCTCCCGAAAATACTGTATGGATATCAATAAACTGTGTCTTCTGTTTGTATAAAGATTAGTGAATAAGTTGTATTTTCTTAAACACTTAAATTCATCATTACATCTGTACTCAAGAGTTCCACATGAATGTGTACTTATGTGTATCAGACCTATTTACATGATGTATAATTATCCATATTTGTATTTCAGCTTTATATATGAAACAGAACACCACAATGGTATAGCAGAATTGTTAGAAATCTTAGGAAGGTAAGTATGTTTTATGATGGAATACTAGTGTACATGTGCCAACCTTGAAAATAAGATGATACATCTCCAGAATAGCCAGGGTCATTCTGAACTTTTTTTTCCAAAATGGTTTGAAATATTTGGAATTCCAAGTAAATTCTGGCTAATAAGTGTATAAAATAAATAAAGAATAATTAGCATTAAATGATACAGTATACAAAATGTCTTCCTGTCAAGAAAACAACACATCATTATTTCTTTGTTACTTTTTTTTTCTCAAAGTAAAGTGTTCACGACACTTAATTATGTAAGATGATATAAAAACATCAACAGTGTATTGATACTTCACATTCTTATTTAAGAATTGACTGACTGTATTTTGGCTTCTTATATTTCAGTATTATTAATGGTTTTGCCCTACCATTAAAAGAAGAGCACAAAGTATTTTTGTTAAAAGTTCTATTGCCTTTACATAAAGTGAAGTCTTTAAGTGTGTACCACCCACAACTAGCGTACTGTGTTGTTCAGTTTTTGGAGAAAGATCCAAGTTTAACAGAACCTGTAAGTATGCAGCTTCATGAAGAGTTAGGGTTTACTTTGCAACAAATAGCATCAATTAAAAAACGTAAAATTTTAGCTTTGTCTTAAGTATCATTGATGTAAATGCAATGCTTTGTCTTTTGAATTATTGATTTTTGATTGGTTGTGCGAGTAGGTGACATTAAAAAAATTATCTCCTGCTAAGCCATGGGATAGAGTAAATTGTCTCCCTCGTATGAACCAATCAAAATCTGGCATTTTAACATAAATGAAGTATAATAATTGTCAATGTAATGCACAACCTGATGCTTTTTATACAACCGCAAAAATTAAAAAAGATTTGTTGAAAATATTTTGGTTGTAAATTGGTATCACGTTGTTGGCGTCATCGTTGTCATCCGAAGACGGATGGTTTCAGGATAATAACTTTAGTATAAGTAAATAGAAATCAATAAAATTGTAAGACAATGCTTATATGGACAATAACGCCTGTCCCAAGTCAGGAGCCTCTGGCCTTTGTTAGTCTTGTATGATTTTAAATTTTAGTTTCTTGTGTATAATTCGGAGTTTAGTATGACGTCCATTATCACTGTACTATTATGCATATTTTAGGGGCCAGCTGAAGGACACCTACGGGTGCGGGAATTCTCGCTACATTGAAGACCCATTGGTTGCCTTCGGCTGTTGTTTGCTCTATGGTCGGGTGGTTGTCGCTTTGACATATTCACCATTTCCTTTCTCAATTTTATTATAACCTCAAAAGGAAGTTTGGGATTGATTTTGGGGGTTATGGTCCCATAGGTTTAGAAATAAGGGGCCCAAAGGGGCCCAAAACAAGCATTTATCTAGTTTCAGGACAATAAGTTGTGTATAAGTATTTCAATTGCTCTGATATTGTTCCACAATGTTCATACCATTAAGTAGAAGCTTCAGATTTATTTTTACGGTTATGGGGCAAACAGCCTAGGAATTAAGGGCAAAAAGGGGGCAAAAAACAAGCATTTTTGTAGTTTCGGGATGATAACTTATGTATAACTATATGGATCTCTCTGACATTGTACCACAAGGTTGCATATAAGAAAGGGAAGGCTTGGGTTCAGTTTGGGATTTATTTCTCTGAACAATTAGGAATAAGGGGCCATAAAAGTTCTAAAAAGAAGCATTTTTATAGTTTACAGACAATAACTTGTGTTTAAGTGTATGGATCTCTCTGAAATTATACTACAAGGTTTCTTTTTTACAAAGGAAAGAGTGGAATAAAGTTTTGGGGTTCTTGTTCCAAGGGTGGGGGTCAAGAAGTGAGGGGCCAAAAAAGGGCCCAAATAAGCATTTTTGTAGGTTTCAGACAATACTTATGTTTAAAGTCATATGAAACCTCAAATTAAAAAAAAATATGCATATGTTTTTTTAAAACTAAATATATAGTTTTCATTATACAACTTATGTACAATACTTTTTTCTGAGGAAAATTCTTTAATTTGTCCACATTTAGAAGAAGTTTACTTATTTTTAATTGCTTGCTGCCAGGAAGCAATTCGCTGACATATTTTCCGTATGCATAGTGACCTAAGCGTGACCCTCCTCGTAAAAATCCGGTGATAGCAATACGCATGAATCTGTCATTAAAATAATCAATTACCTGATTGTATATGTTAAACACGTCCTAAATGCCCATGCTTTTTGTTGATTATTTACTATAAGGTGACAATCGGTAAACTTCGGCTTCAAAACACGGCATTTAATGAGTAGCCATATTTGTTAAATCATAACAGACAGATAGAAAAAAAATTGACGATTATACGATATATTTGCGTAGAAAATGATAAAATCGTACACAGAGGACTAAGTTTATGATATATACATGCATTGGTTCAAGAATTGGATGAACATTATTTTTCACCAGTCACTCGTTTCTTATGACTTTAAGTGTATAAACCTCTCTGAAATTATACCACAAGTACCATACTTCAAAGGGATGGTTATGGGGGGGGGGTTATGGCTCAAATCATTAAGCAATTAGGGGCAAAAAAGGGGGAACCAATGGTTTTTCTGGTTAAAGGGCAATTTAGCAATTTAAGAGAGTTACTCCAATTAACACTTAAGGAATACTGTTATATGTTTGATTACTTGATTACCTCCCTTACACTGCTTGAAAATTATGTATTAAGAAATGATGATTGTCTTGGGATGTGTAGCTGTAAAATTTTTCTCATTTCAGATTTCAGAAATCAAAAAGAATTTTTCTTCAAATATTCTTTTTGAGGGGATTCTTATTCAACAGCACAAAAGCAAAACAAAATTTTAAGTTCATTAGACCACATTCATTTTGTGTCAGAAACCTTTGCTGTGTCAACTATTTAATCACAATCCAAATTCAGAGCTGTATCAAGCTTGAATGTTGTGTCCATACTTGCCCCACCCAACCTTCATGGTTAGACCTCTGCGGTTGTATAAAGCTTGCCCTGCGGAGCATCTGGTTTGATTCAAATATGATTTTAATCATGATCAATATGATAATAAGATGTTGTTGTATGATTGCCGATAAGCCAACTATCCATATGAGATGAAAAGAGTATACAGCTTATGTTTGTGTCATGAGTTATAAATTCCAGTCTTAAATGTCATTATTTTGTTTTGAGTGTAAATATTTTTGTTTTGAAATTAGCTGTATTAGATTGCTTTTCACACCTCCAGTGTAAACTGCTAGTCCAAGTTTATTGAAATATGTTTATGTAAGTGTATTTTCTTTTATTTGTAGGTAATAATGGGACTACTCAAATTTTGGCCAAAAGTACATAGTCCAAAAGAGGTAAGATGATGTCAATATTTACAATTTTATAAAGATAAGTCAGTTAAAATGCATCACTGTGTGAAGGGATTTTTACAAGAGAGAGAAAGGATACCAAAGGGACATTCAAATTCATCAGTCTAAAATTAACTGACTGGAATCACTAAAACAGAAAAAGACAAACAGACAAACAACAGTACACAAGACACACCATAGAAAACCATAACAACAGTACACAAGACACACCATAGAAAACCATAACAACAGTACACAAGACACACCATAGAAGACCATAACAGTACACAAGACACACCATAGAAAACCATTACAACAGTACACAAGACACACCATAGAAAACCATTACAACAGTACACAAGACACACCATAGAAAACCATTACAACAGTACACAAGACACACCATAGAAAACCATTACAACAGTACACAAGACACACCATAGAAAACCATTACAACAGTACACAAGACACACCATAGAAAACCATTACAACAGTACACAAGACACACCATAGAAAACCATTACAACAGTACACAAGACACACCATAGAAAACCATTACAACAGTACACAAGACACACCATAGAAAACCATAACAACAGTACACAAGACACACCATAGAAAACCATTACAACAGTACACAAGACACACCATAGCAAACCATAACAACAGTTACACAAGACACACCATAGCAAACCATAACAACAGTACACAAGACACACCATAGCAAACCATAACAACAGTTACACAAGACACACCATAGAAAACCAAAGACTAAGTATCACCAACCACACCAAAAACTATGTATATTCTATGCAATAGTTTATGCAATAAAACTAACTTCTTTCTTTTTACCTGTTTGTCAATTACTTCTGTTTGCTTTGTTCAAACTTAGAAAATGTGCCTCCCACCCCTCCAACACATTTAGGCCACACCAATTTGATTGATAGTTCTTTGGATTTTCCTGCTCCTGTTTTGGAGAAATTGACTTTTCAATAAAAAAAAATAATTACCGCTTCCGCAAATTTTTGGGCCGCATGCCGCTCCAAAATTAGTTTATCCTTCACATTTTTTTTTTCTCGGAGACGTTTTTCTTGTGCATATATTGCTCCTATCGATTCAAACGCACGTGTGATAAATCGATTTGTTAATAAAAGGTCAAAAATCGGAATGCCAACATGAAGTTGTGTCATATTATTGCATAGGACAAATAGTTATTAAACACACAGTTATTTGAAATGGATTTCGTTTTACCTATGAAGACTGTTCTAGAAGTCAAAATAAAAAATCTTTCGTTAAACGACCATGATCACAACAGTACTCGTTAGAACCGTTGTCAAACCTGATCATTGTTTCAACAGACACAGTCCGAGATTAATCTGACGTACAACGGCTGTTTAGCCAGACTAGATATAGAGTTGTTCAACGGCTCCAGCTTGTCAGGCAAAACAGCTGTTGGAAGTCAGAGTTATCTCGGACTACAACAGACATAGATAGAGCTATCTGTCTTGGATGAAATTGATATTAAATTTACATGATTTAAAAAAAAAATTGACATATTAATCTTATTTTCAAATTGATGAAAACCCATATCCCCTTGTTAGTCTATTGACATGCACTCAGAACTCTTTTGTAATGGCCTGTAAATAATAATAACTAATGTATTATTGGTGCAACCACTTCCAGTTTGAGATACATTTAGGTTTCAGGGGCAAAAGGAAAATGTACTTTGCCAAATCAGAATAATGCATGTGAATGTGGTTTAAGGACATAATGTTTTTTAAGGGAATGTTCCATTACACTGAGATCAACATGCATAGCAATATAACTATTTTACTCAACATATTGTTGAAATATTCACATCACTCATTATGTCGATCCTTTTATGGATAAATAGGTCCAACTAGATGCCAAGCAGCCAATAAACAATTACTTCTATATATGAACACAACTGTATCAAAGATATTTAATATTTTTTTCTAGGGCATTTTTGGAAATATATGCACATATTTTAATTGTATTCCATACAATATATTTACCTACTAACATAACTCCTCTCGTTAAACTTTATCCGCTTTGCCTCCTTATTATATACATGTGTGAATTTAAGTAAACATTCGCACATTTAAATCTTATTTGACGAAAACAATCAAACTGATACTAAACCAAAGCGAACCAGAAAGTTGGGTATGGTATAGACTGTACTACAGGCACAAATACATCAAATTATATGCATAAGAGCATGTTTCTCCTCCTTTTTCTTTGAAGTTACCCAGTTTTAACATGTACACAAATTTCTAAATTGCACAATTTAAAAAAAAAATATACCGCTCGCTCCACTTGTAGAGCACCCGCCTCAACAAAACTCATTTTCAAGAATTTTTTACAATCAAAAAAATTTCGCTCACTCACCCCATATTTTTTAGAGCTTTTGTCCAAAGAACTATAAATCAAATTGGTGTGGCCTTAATACTGGAACAGCTCTTTTAAAAATCTTGAAAGTCTAAAACCATTAAGCTTATCTGGACATCAAAAGATAATCTGCCTTTATAGTTTAATTCAGTAATGAAAGACTTGTGGTAATTTACGAGACAATATTGTTTGTTTTAATAGGTTTCAATTGTCATCAACCTCAATCAAATTGCTGGTGAACATTTTTCTTGTTTCTATGAATGAATAAAAAAATGCCCTTAATGACTGTTAAATATGTTTTGAATTATTTTTAGGTTATGTATTTGAATGAATTGGAAGAAATATTGGATGTGATAGAACCTGCAGAGTTCACTAAAGTAATGGTGCCACTGTTCAAACAGCTTGCCAAATGTGTCTCTAGTCCACATTTTCAGGTAATGTTGGAGCATTGTTTGATGGTTGATATGATTTCTAATAATCATCCAATTTGATAGTATTGTTTTCTGTACTCTCTGTTGAAGAATGATTATACAGTCGATTCCACTTAATTGCATACCGCTTAATAGCATAATTCGGTTAATTGCATAGTTTTCTCCTGCACAAAACCATTTCCCATTCATCTAATGTTAAATTGTCCGGTTATATGCATAGCTCTACAAGTGGCCTTTCGGTTTATTGCATAGAAAATTATTGCCGTCTAGATATGCTTAGTTAAAACTGACGGGATTTTTGACCGGAAACGGTCATTTGGTAAGTATATTTTTCTTGAATGCAACCTTATTTTCGTTATTATTTCATATTTACTTTTGTGTTATTGAAATAAAGTTTTAAAACAGTTTCTTTCGTGTTTATATTATGGAATTTGATTTAAAAATAAACCTCGATGTCTACACAGGTAAAGTTTCCCATGTTCTATTTTAAGCCTCGAGGTCATAAAAATGTCAAACAGATAATTGCTGTAAAAACACTGACCATTCTACTTCAAAGGGTGTTTATAATTGATTGGATTTAAACAATTGTCCATAGATTACATTTGGGGTTAATTTTTAAAACAAAAACTCCTGCTAATTATCGATCATAACCAATGTGAACTCTATTGGGCTTGGGGTGATCTGTATTAATGTTAATATTATAGGGCATTTACATATGGTTAAAGAATTTTATACATCAATCATTTGTTTTTAATATTTTATGAAAAGAGCATTTACTTTTAATTATTATATTTTCTCACTTTCAACACCTGTGTCCAGCAATTAACCCGTACAGGGCCCCACCATTACTGCTTTGCATATACGAAACTAACAAGTTGTTATTTCAGTGCCCAACTGCATATCAACAGCAATTCATTACACATCTATTGTTAAAATAATTATAAACTGTGAAGTATTGTTTAAAAGTTTATTTTAATCAAAGCCTAACAATGTACATTGTACATATATGGGTCACAGAAACAAATCTATTTTTAGAACAGTTTATTTTCGTATCCCAGGTAAAGGAAAGTCTGAATGCAAATAAACTAAAACTAAATGTGTTTATAATCTTTATTTAAAGAAACAAAATAAAATAACACATATGACACTAGAGTAGACATAACATTTTTATTAGAATAAATCAACATTCAGTATATTGTATGTGGATTACAAACGTTCATCTTTCTTCAGGGATTTCTTTTACTGATCTGTTCTATCGATGTTATTTGACTCTGTCATTTGGCATTTCGGATATAAGCATACTCCGCTTTATTGCATAATTTTGTCTGACAAATAGGCTATGCAAATAACCGGAATCTACTGTATTAAGTATACAACCAACTAAAGACTAAATTAGCTGAAAGTACATATCAACCTGATACATATATTTAAATTACTGTGTAGAGCACAGTAGTCTCCAAACCGTTATAGTGCTGTGGTATTGGGACAGACTGTAGTATTATTACTCCAGAACACTATTGATTTGGAATTTTCAAATTTCCTGTACAATTAAGATATGTGATCTCCTGGTTATTTTGCCTGAAATAATTTATATAATATCAAGATGCCAAATATGAGGGGCCAGTTCAATGAAATATCATAATGAGGTCATTGTCAAGACTTTGACTGTCTTAAGACTCCATTTTTAGAAAGATACCAAATTTCATGGAAGGTGTTGTTGATATTTACTCAAAAAAAATCATTTCCATGGACCATGTTTTTATTTCCCTCTTTGAAGCTTGACTTTAGTTATGTACATGTATATATACTTTTTGAAATAGTTTTCCTTTAATGGAGAAAATGATTGAAAAATGTAGGATTGTAGGATTGAAAAACAACAAATATAGCACAAGTATATTAGAAATTGTGTAATATTTTGCCACTGAGATATAAATATTGTGAATTTTCTCACTGAAAGGAATATAAATTCATTAAAACAATTTGAAACATTTTATGTAGACTTGCAAGTTATAATTTTTTGTATGAAATTTTAAGAAATTTCACAATACTTTAAAAGGGTGTTTTTGTATATATATAGGCAAACAATGCACCAAATAAGTGAAAAATAAAGATTAAATGTTAATGTAAAGGTAAATTTCATACTGTTTCACGTAATTTCCTGTCGATATGCACATCTACATAGTAGGTCCTTATTATCTACAAAGTTTCATGAAATTTTGTTGTGTGGTTTCAGAGGAGTTGTGATCACAAACTGTTGCAGAAGTACATTGAAGCAAATAAATTCAAAGGGGCGTAACTCCTAGAAAAAAATTGGATCGTAAATGTATTAATTGCTGGCTGCCTTGTCTAATCTTATTGTATTTAATTATAGGTGGCAGAAAGAGCACTATACTTTTGGAATAATGAGTATATCTTGAGTTTGATCAGTGATAATGCCTCGACTATACTACCAGTAGTGTTCCCAGCTTTGTATAAGAGCAAGGAACATTGGAATAAGTAAGATAATATTAGATATCTTAATTAACTCTTGGTTTGTAGTTCCAATTTGATATATTGTGTGCATAGAGAGATCATAGGTTGATATAATTGTGATCTTATGATACTTTCAGTAAGATATATGGTTTGTATGAATTCATTTTCTATTAGAAAAATATAAATTCTTGGTGAGAATCATTTTATCATTTCTTATAAGGAGGTTAAAAGGACAATTTAAAAACAAGATTTGTATGATGTAGACAGAAATAAAGGAAAATTGAAGTTGTTTTTAGAAAGAAATAGTGGTCATGATTTTGATAAATGATGAAATTTTATGCCCCATTTATTGGCATTATGTTTTCTGGTCTGTGTGTTGGTCTGTTCGTTCATTCATTTGTTTGTTCGTTCGTCTGTCTGTCCCCCATCAGGTTAAAGTTTTTGGTCGAGGATTTTTTTGATGAAGTTGAAGTCCAATCAACTTGAAACTTAGTACACATGTTCCCTATGATACGATCTTTCTAATTATCATGCCAAATTAGAGAATTTCCCCCATTTTCACGGTCCACTGAACATAGAAAATGATAGTGCGGATGGGGCATCCGTGTACTGGGGGCACAGTTTGGTTCATTATAATATAGAAAACTATCCCTATCAATAAGTTATTGCCACATTAGCTTTGTCCATTGCATGCCTTTCATGTTTATTGTGAAGTCTGCATCAACTGATGTCCATTACTTCAGAAACCAAACCCACAAGATAATGTTTTGATAGGTTTATGTAGTTATATGAGACAAATAAAATTGAGAATGGAAATAGGGAATGTGTCAAAGAGACAACAACCAGACCATAGAGCAGAAAACAGCCATAGGCCACCAATGTGTCTTCAACACAGCTAGAAAATCAAGAAACTATTTCTAAACTGATTAATTGTTAATTGTTATAATAGCTTGTCAACCCATTGAAAAGGTGCTTGTTACGATATAATACAACATTTTAAAAGAATTTAAATTTTTTTTTTTTTTTTTTTTTAGGACAATCCATGGCCTAATTTACAATGCATTAAAGTTATTTATGGAAATGAATCAGAAACTGTTTGATGATTGTACACAGCAGTATAAAGCAGAGAGACAAAAGTATGTATCATTTATTTAATTAAATTATTATTAAAATAAATGGGGAAAAAAATGAAAAATTACAAATAAAAGGGTTAAAAGGAAAATGGAATGTTGAAATTTCATATGGACCTAATGGACCCTTGAATATTTTGTAAAATTATTAACAATTATGCAGTTCCCCTAGTATTGTTCTGTGAATCTCTGAAATTTATGAGGGTAATTTGCTGGTTTTCCAATGTTATTTTTATACGACCGCAAAAATTGAAAATTTTTTGGTTGTATATTGGTATGATGTGTCGTCATCGTCGTTGTCCGAAAACATTTGGTTTTCACTATATAACTTTAGTATAAGTAAAAAGAAATCTATGAAATTTAAACGCAAGGTTTATGACCACAAAAGGAAGGTTTTGATTGATTTTGGGAGTTTTGGTCCCAACAGTTTAGAAATTAGGGGCCAAAAAGGGCCCAAATAAGCATTTTTCTTGGTTTCGCACAATAACTTTAGTATAAGTAAACAGAAGTCTATGAAATTTTAACATAAGGTTTATGACCACAAAAGGAAGGTTGGGATTGCTTTTGGGAATTTTGGTTCCAACAGTTTAGGAATTAGGGGCCAAAAAAGGGCCCAAATAAGCATTATTCTTGGTTTTCGTACAATAACTTAAGTATAAGTAAACAGAAGTCTATGAAATTTTAACATAAGGTTTATGACCACAAAAGGAAGGTTGGGATTGCTTTTGGGAATTTTGGTTCCAACAGTTAAGGCATTAGGGGCCAAAAAAAGGTCCCAAATAAGCATGTTTCTTGGTTTTTATACGAACGCAAAAATTGAAAATTTTTTGGTCGTATATTGGTATCACTTTGGAGGCGTCGTCGTCGTCCGATTACTTTTAGTTTTCGCACTCTAACTTTAGTAAAAGTGAATAGAAATCTATGAAATTTTAACACAAGGTTTATGACCACAAAAGGAAGGTTGGGATTGATTTTGGGAGTTTTGGTCCAAATTTTTAGGAATTAGGGGCCAAAAAGGGCCTAAATAAACATTTTCTTGGTTTTCGCACTGTAACTTTAGTTTAAGTAAATAGAAATCTATGAAATTTTGACACAAGGTTTATGACCACAAAAGGAAGGTTGGGATTGATTTTGGGAGTTTTGGTCCCAACAGTTTAGGAATTAGGGGCCAAAAAAGGGCCCAAATAAGCATTATTCTTGGTTTTCGCACAATAACTTTAGTATAAGTAAATAGAAATCAATGAAATTTGAACACAAGGTTTATGACCACAAAAGGAAGGTTGGGATTGATTTTGGGAGTTGAGGTTCCAACAGTTTAGGAATTACGGGCCAAAAAAGGGCCCAAATAAGCATTATTCTTGGTTTTCGCTCCATAACTTTAGTATAAGTAAATAGAAATCTATGAAATTTTAACACAAGGTTTATGACCACAAAAGGAAGGTTGGGATTGATTTTGGGAGTTTTGGTCCAAATTTTTAGGAATTAGGGGCCAAAAAGGGCCTAAATAAACATTTTCTTGGTTTTCGCACTGTAACTTTAGTTTAAGTAAATAGAAATCTATGAAATTTTGACACAAGGTTTATGACCACAAAAGGAAGGTTGGGATTGATTTTGGGAGTTTTGGTCCCAACAGTTTAGGAATTAGGGGCCAAAAAAGGGCCCAAATAAGCATTATTCTTGGTTTTCGCACAATAACTTTAGTATAAGTAAATAGAAATCAATGAAATTTGAACACAAGGTTTATGACCACAAAAGGAAGGTTGGGATTGATTTTGGGAGTTGAGGTTCCAACAGTTTAGGAATTACGGGCCAAAAAAGGGCCCAAATAAGCATTATTCTTGGTTTTCGCTCCATAACTTTAGTATAAGTAAATAGAAATCTATGAAATTTTAACACAAGGTTTATGACCACAAAAGGAAGGTTGGGATTGATTTTGGGAGTTTTGGTCCAAATTTTTAGGAATTAGGGGCCAAAAAGGGCCTAAATAAACATTTTCTTGGTTTTCGCACTGTAACTTTAGTTTAAGTAAATAGAAATCTATGAAATTTTGACACAAGGTTTATGACCACAAAAGGAAGGTTGGGATTGATTTTGGGAGTTTTGGTCCCAACAGTGTAGGAATTAGGGGCCAAAAAAGGGCCCAAATAAGCATTATTCTTGGTTTTCGCACAATAACTTTAGTATAAGTAAATAGAAATCAATGAAATTTGAACACAAGGTTTATGACCACAAAAGGAAGGTTGGGATTGATTTTGGGAGTTGAGGTTCCAACAGTTTAGGAATTACGGGCCAAAAAAGGACCCAAATAAGCATTATTCTTGGTTTTCGCTCCATAACTTTAGTATAAGTAAATAGAAATCTATGAAATTTAAACTCAAGGTTGATGACCACAAAAGGAAGGTTGGGTTTGATTTTGGGAGTTTTGGTCCCAACAGTTTAGGAATAAGGGGACCAAAGGGTCCAAAATTGAACTTTGTTTGATTTCATCAAAAGTTGAATAATTGGGGTTCTTTGATATGCCGAATCTAACTGTGTATGTATATTCTTAATTTTTGGTCCCGTTTTCAAATTGGTCTACATTAAGGTCCAAAGGGTCCAAAATTAAACTTAGTTTGATTTTAACAAAAATTGAATGCTTGGGGTTCTTTGATATGCTGAATCTTAAAATGTACTTAGATTTTTGATTATTGACTGAGTTTTTAAGTTGGTCCAAATCAGGGTCCAAAATTAAACTTTGTTTGATTTCATCAAAAATTGAATAATTGGGGTTCTTTGATATGCCAAATCTAACTGTGTATGTAGATTCTTAATTTTTGGTCCCGTTTTCAAATTGGTCTACATTAAGGTCCAAAGGGTCCAAAATTAAACTTAGTTTGATTTTAACAAAAATTGAATTCTTTGGCTTTTTTGATATGCTGAATCTAAACATGTACTTAGATTTTTGATTATGGGCCCAGTTTTCAAGTTGGTTCAAATCAGGATCCAAAATTATTATATTAAATATTGTGCAATAGCAAGAAATTTTCAATTGCGCAGTATTCAGCAATAGCAAGAAATCTTCAATTGCACAGTATTGTGCAATAGCAAGAAATTTTCTATTGCACAGTATTGCGCAATAGCAAGAAATCTTCAATTGCACAGTACTGTGCAATAGCAAATATTTTCAATTGCACAGTATTTCGCAATAGCAAGAAATATCTAATTGCACAATATTGTGCAATAGCAAGAAATTTTCAGTTGGAGTTATCTTTTTTGTCCAGAATAGTAGTTGAATCAACTTAAATCATTGTTTCATACAATATACAATGTATATTCACTCTTACTACCAACTGATAAATTAAAACAATCTTTACCATTCAGTGATAACAAGCACTTTATTTTACATTTTAATATTTTATGATGTATTTAAATGAGTAGTTATTGTTGCAAACTCCATTAGAAATTTGAATTGAGATCAGTTTTGGAAAAAGGGAAAGGGGGGTTGGGGGTTAAATTTTTTTCATTTCAGATTTCATAAATAGAAAGAAAATTTCTTCAAACATTTTTTGGAGAGGATTAATATTCAACAGCATAGTGAATTGCTCAAAGGCAAAAAAAATATGTGAAGTTCATTAGACCACATTCATTCTGTGTCAGAAACCTATGCTGTGTCAACTATTTAATCGCAATCCAAATTTAGAGCTGAATCCAGCTTAAATGTTGTGTCCATACTTGCCCCAACCGTTCAGGGTTCAACCTCTGCGGTTGTATAAAGCTGTGCCCTGCGGAGCATCTGGTTGCACAATAACTTTAGTATAAGTAAACAGAAGTCTATGAAATTTTAACATAAGGTTTATGACCACAAAAGGAAGGTTGGGATTGCTTTTGGGAATTTTGGTTCCAACAGTTTAGGAATTAGGGGCCAAAAAAGGGCCCAAATAAGCATTATTCTTGGTTTTCGTACAATAACTTAAGTATAAGTAAACAGAAGTCTATGAAATTTTAACATAAGGTTTATGACCACAAAAGGAAGGTTGGGATTGCTTTTGGGAATTTTGGTTCCAACAGTTAAGGCATTAGGGGCCAAAAAAAGGTCCCAAATAAGCATGTTTCTTGGTTTTTATACGACCGCAAAAATTGAAAATTTTTTGGTCGTATATTGGTATCACTTTGGAGGCGTCGTCGTCGTCCGATTACTTTTAGTTTTCGCACTCTAACTTTAGTAAAAGTGAATAGAAATCTATGAAATTTTAACACAAGGTTTATGACCACAAAAGGAAGGTTGGGATTGATTTTGGGAGTTTTGGTCCAAATTTTTAGGAATTAGGGGCCAAAAAGGGCCTAAATAAACATTTTCTTGGTTTTCGCACTGTAACTTTAGTTTAAGTAAATAGAAATCTATGAAATTTTGACACAAGGTTTATGACCACAAAAGGAAGGTTGGGATTGATTTTGGGAGTTTTGGTCCCAACAGTTTAGGAATTAGGGGCCAAAAAAGGGCCCAAATAAGCATTATTCTTGGTTTTCGCACAATAACTTTAGTATAAGTAAATAGAAATCAATGAAATTTGAACACAAGGTTTATGACCACAAAAGGAAGGTTGGGATTGATTTTGGGAGTTGAGGTTCCAACAGTTTAGGAATTACGGGCCAAAAAAGGGCCCAAATAAGCATTATTCTTGGTTTTCGCTCCATAACTTTAGTATAAGTAAATAGAAATCTATGAAATTTAAACTCAAGGTTGATGACCACAAAAGGAAGGTTGGGTTTGATTTTGGGAGTTTTGGTCCCAACAGTTTAGGAATAAGGGGACCAAAGGGTCCAAAATTGAACTTTGTTTGATTTCATCAAAAGTTGAATAATTGGGGTTCTTTGATATGCCGAATCTAACTGTGTATGTATATTCTTAATTTTTGGTCCCGTTTTCAAATTGGTCTACATTAAGGTCCAAAGGGTCCAAAATTAAACTTAGTTTGATTTTAACAAAAATTGAATGCTTGGGGTTCTTTGATATGCTGAATCTTAAAATGTACTTAGATTTTTGATTATTGACTGAGTTTTTAAGTTGGTCCAAATCAGGGTCCAAAATTAAACTTTGTTTGATTTCATCAAAAATTGAATAATTGGGGTTCTTTGATATGCCAAATCTAACTGTGTATGTAGATTCTTAATTTTTGGTCCCGTTTTCAAATTGGTCTACATTAAGGTCCAAAGGGTCCAAAATTAAACTTAGTTTGATTTTAACAAAAATTGAATTCTTTGGATTTTTTGATATGCTGAATCTAAACATGTACTTAGATTTTTGATTATGGGCCCAGTTTTCAAGTTGGTTCAAATCAGGATCCAAAATTATTATATTAAATATTGTGCAATAGCAAGAAATTTTCAATTGCGCAGTATTCAGCAATAGCAAGAAATCTTCAATTGCACAGTATTGTGCAATAGCAAGAAATTTTCTATTGCACAGTATTGCGCAATAGCAAGAAATATCTAATTGCACAATATTGTGCAATAGCAAGAAATTTTCAGTTGGAGTTATCTTTTTTGTCCAGAATAGTAGTTGAATCAACTTAAATCATTGTTTCATACAATATACAATGTATATTCACTCTTACTACCAACTGATAAATTAAAACAATCTTTACCATTCAGTGATAACAAGCACTTTATTTTACATTTTAATATTTTATGATGTATTTAAATGAGTAGTTATTGTTGCAAACTCCATTAGAAATTTGAATTGAGATCAGTTTTGGAAAAAGGGAAAGGGGGGTTGGGGGTTAAATTTTTCTCATTTCAGATTTCATAAATAGAAAGAAAATTTCTTCAAACATTTTTTGGAGAGGATTAATATTCAACAGCATAGTGAATTGCTCAAAGGCAAAAAAAATATGTGAAGTTCATTAGACCACATTCATTCTGTGTCAGAAACCTATGCTGTGTCAACTATTTAATCACAATCCAAATTTAGAGCTGAATCCAGCTTAAATGTTGTGTCCATACTTGCCCCAACCGTTCAGGGTTCAACCTCTGCGGTTGTATAAAGCTGTGCCCTGCGGAGCATCTGGTTGCACAATAACTTTAGTATAAGTAAATAGAAATCTATGAAATTTTAACACAAGGTTTATAACCACAAAATGAAGGTTGGGATTGATTTTGGGAGTTTTGGTCCCAGCAGTTTAGGAATTAGGGGCCAAAAGGGTCCAAAATTAAACTTTGTTTGATTTCATAAAAAAATGAATTATTGGGGTTCTTTGATATGCCAAATGTATCTGTGTATTTAGATTCTTTATTTTTATGCCCCACCTACGATAGTAGAGGGGCATTATGTTTTCTGGTCTGTGCCTCCGTTCGTCCGTCCGCTTCAGGTTAAAGTTTTTGGTCAAGATAGTTTTTGAAGAAGTTGAAGTCCAATCAACTTGAAACTTAGTACACTTGTTCCCCATGATATGATCTTTCTAATTTTAATGCCAAATTATAGTTTTGACCCCAATTTCATGGTCCACTGAACATAGAAAATGATAGTGCTAAAATGAAACTTAGGTTGATTTTAACAAAAAATGAATTCTTGGGGTTCCTTGATGTGCTGAATCTAAACGTACATAGATTTTTAACCGGATTTTTGTGTCAAAAATGTCGGTTATTGATTTGGGGATGTAGGGTGGTCGGGCGGCAACCAAATGTTGTCCGTGCATTTACTCGTGAAGCGTTCAACCAAACCTTTTAAAATTTTAATATGTTGTTACTGACAACAAAATGGAGGTCAAGTTCAAAAATGACGATTTTGACTTTTACCGTTCAGGAGTTACGGTTCTTGAAAGTTTAAAAAATGTTGTGTCCGTGCATTTACTCATGAACCGTTCAACCAAACCTTTTAAAATTTCCCTTTTAGGAGTTTTGGTCCTTGTAATATTGATAAATGCCAGAACACAAATAAATGTTAAAGAATCCGGTTTACTGTCATTTTGACAGCTCTTGTTTATTATGGGCCCAGTTTTCAAGTTGGTCCAAATCAGGGGCCAAAATTAAACTTTGTTTGATTTCAACAAAAATTAAATATATGGGCTTCTTCAATATGTGGAATCTAACCATATATTTAGATTTTTAATATTTGGGCCCGGTTATCAAATTGGTCCACATTGAGGTCTAAAGGGTCTAAAATTGAACATTATTTGATTTCATCTAAAATTGTATTCTTGGGGTTCTATGATATGCTGAATCTAACCATGTATTTAGATTTTGGATATTGGACCATAATAGGTAAATGTCCAATTTAAAACTTTTAAGTTTTTAAGTTTAAGTTCTTAGACCACATTCATTCTGTATCAGAAACCTATATTGTGTCAACTATTTAATCACAATCCAAATTCAGAGCTGTATCAAGCTTAAATGTTGTGTTCATTCTTGCCCCAACTGTTCAGGGTTCACCCTCTGCGGTCGTATAAAGCTGCATCCTGCAGAGCATCTGGTTCAATTTGGAGAAATGTTTTAAATTTATTTTTGAGCTGAACTAATGTTATAAAAAGTGAGAGTTACACTGGTAACATACTGAAAACAACTGGTGACATGTTACTTAGTTTAAAAATGTTTGTCACACAGTGGTACATTTGATGCTTCACCTTATCTAGTTAGTTAATTTTTCAAAACCGTTTAAATTGTAACCATGTATGAAGGTGAGTATACTGACTTAATTTTTGTCAAGCCTGTGAATTTGTCGCAGAAAGCTCGACAAAGGGATAGTGATCGGGCGGCGACAGCAGCGGCGTTAGCTTACTTTTTAAAAGCTTTATATTTTAGAAGGTTGAAGACCTAGATGCTTCATACTTTGTATATGGATGCCTCATGTTACGAAGTTTCCATCAGTCACATGTCCAATGTCCTTGACCTCATTTTCATGGTTCAGTGAACAAGGTTAAGTTTTGGTGGTCAAGTCCATATCTCAGATACTATAAGCAATAGGTCTAGTATATTCAGTGTATGGAAGGACTGTAAGGTGTACATGTCCAACTGGCAGGTGTCATCTGACCTTGACCTCATTTTCATGGTTCGGTGGTTATAGTTAAGTTTTTGTGTTTTGGTCTGGTTTTCTTATACTGTATGCGATAGGTCTACTATATTTGGGGTATGGAATGATTGTAAGGTGTACATGTCTAGCTGGCAGACGTCATCTGACCTTGACTTCATTTTCATGGTTCAGTGGTGAAAGTTAAGTTTTTGAGTTTTGGTCTTTTTTTCTAACACTATATGCAATAGGTCAACTATATTTGGTGTATGGAAATATTTTATAATCTATATGTCAGTCGCACAGGTTTTATTTGACCTAGACCTCATTTTCACAGTTCATTGCTCAGTGTTAAGTTTTTCTTTTTTGTCGAGCCTGCAACTTTTGTTGCAGAAAGCTTGACATAGGGATAGTGATCCGGCGGCGGCGACCTTAGCTAACTTCTTAAAAGGTTTATATTTTAGAAGGTGAAAGACCTGGATGCTTCATACTTTGTATATAGATGCCTCATGTTACGAAGTTTCCGTCAGTCACATGTCCAATGTCCTTGACCTCATTTTCATGGTTCAGTGACCACTTGAAAAAAAAGTTCAGAATTTTTGTAATGTTGAATTCTCTCTTATTATAAGTAATAGGATAACTATATTTGGTATGTGCGTACCTTGCAAGGTCCTCATGCCCGTCAGACAGTTTTCACTTGACCTCGACCTCATTTCATGGATCAGTGAACAAGGTTAAGTTTTGGTGGTCAAGTCCATATCTCAGATACTATAAGCAATAGGGCTAGTATATTTGGTGTATTGAAGGACTGGAAGGGGTACATGTCCAACTGGCAGGTGTCATCTGACCTTGACCTCATTTGCATGGTTCAGTGGTTATAGTTAAGTTTTTGTGTTTTGGTCTGTTTTTCTCATACTTTATGCAATAGGTCTACTATATTTGTTGTATGGAATGATTGTAAGGTGTACATGTCTAGCGGGCAGAGGTCATCTGACCTTGACTTCATTTTCATGGTTCAGTGGTCAAAGTTAAGTTTTTAAGTTTTGGTCTTTTTATCTAATATTATATGCCAAAGGTCAACTATATTTGGTGTATGGAAATATATTATGATCTATATGTCAGTCCCACAGGTTTTATTTGACCATGACCTCAATTGCACGGTTCATTGCACAGTGTTAAGTTTTTGTGTTTCGGTCTATTTTTCTTAAGTAATAGGTCAACTATATTTGTTGTATGGAAGCTTTGTTAGCTGTACATTTCTGCCTGGCATGGTTCATCTGACCTTGACCTCATTTTCATGGTTCATTGGTCTTTGTTTAGCTATCTTGGTTAATGTTAAGTTTATGTGACCGTTGTAATATGATATTATTACGTAAGTATTTCTGTATTGGCCTTGTTATTGGTCCAAGGCTTGCTGTATTGGCCTGAGGCGAAGCCGAAGGCCAATACAGCTGGCCGAGGACCAATAACAAGGCCAATACAGAAATACACGTAATAATATCTTTATTAATTAACTACAGTGTTACAATATTTTTTTAATTTCATTTCAAAAGAGATAAATATTTTTACCTTGAAGTGGAACTATCCAAATCTCAGGTTGTTTAATTATTAGACGCAATACATAATGATCTCGTGCTGTTTCCAGGTGTCTTCAGCATTTTCTCATCTGATGAATTTTTCTACCCTTTTCAGTCACTATAAAGTGTTACAACTTAAATTCAGACGCAACACATAAATAGTAATTGGAAAGGTACTGCCATTGCATGTGTTATGCAGAAACTAATTTAAAATCGATGTGAAATTATGAGGTCGTCAAGAAATGAACTTTTTGATAATCTACTCGTTCCCCAAACCTGAAATAGTTCTATCCTCTGCTTTCAAAGTACCTTTTAAATGAATGTGACCGTCTTTCGCCTGAAATGTATGCCATACTGACACTTTCAGCATGTTTAAGATAACTAAATGACAACTGCGTCTTCAAAACAACTGTTTACTTTCAGTTTGTGTTTATCGTGTCTTTCGATGTAAAATCTAGAGACGTTCCGAAATCCTGCACTTGTGTCAACTCGGCCAATATGGAATAACTCGGCCAATACAGAAAAAAATCTATATTGGCCGAGTTATTCTGTATTGGCCCAGTTTACACATTATATTGCATTGGCAGTTTTCATCATATTAAGTCCAATAACAGTGTAGTTAGTTAATAATAAAGCTTTATACTTAGGACTATCAACATAATATCAATGATTAGTAAAGAAGGCGAGACATTTCAGTGTGTGCACTCTTGTTTCTTTAAACTCTAGCAATAGGTGAACTATATTTGTTGTATGGAAGAATTGTTAGCTGTACATACGTCTGGCATGGTTCATCTGACCTTGACCTCATTTTCATGGTTCATTGGTCAATGTTTAGTTTTCTTGTTTAATGTTAAGTGTATGTGACAGTTGTAATAAAGTTTTATATTAAGGATGATCAAAATAATATCAGTGATTAGTAAAGAAGGCGATACATTTCAGCGTGTGCACTCATTTGACCTACATTACAGTTCTGTAAGTAGATTAATTTGTAATTGTCCATTACATTTGTTTTAATTAAGGATATGTACAATATGCTGATTTGTGTTTATTTTTATTTTAACAGAGAAAAAGAAAGATTGAAAAATCGAGACGATGCTTGGACAAAGGTTAACAATTTGGCAATTGGAAATCCGCAAGTAAGACATGGATGTTGTTAAGATAGTTGTCTGATCATTTTAGGATAATGTTAATTCCTAAGATAATTGTCTGATCATTTTAAATCATAATTGATTAGTTAGACTGTTTAATGTTTAATGTTCTGGAGTAGACCTTAAACAAAGAATTCGTTGATAAATTGAATGTCAAAAGCAATGACAACCATAGTGGGAATGATGAACAGAGGTTCATATAGAACTCTTATGGGTTATGAAGTTTTTGTTAGTCCATTTTGAAAAGTTTCAAGAAGAAATCTTCAGTTGCACAGTATTGCGCAATAGATTTTTAAGATCTTTGACCACATTCATTTGGTGTCAGAAACCTATATAATATGACAAAAAATTGATTACTGCAGTCATATCAGGCTGCGCTCAGAGAAGCATTTTATTTGTCATAAGTTGGCACATTTCAATGGCATCTTATTGTTCTACCCACGAAAATGGAATAATGTTGATAATTGTTTCAGTATAAAGAAGTTGCAACTAAGTATATGGAAAATGGTGAGAAAACAAGAAATCCTGGAACACCCAATTTAGATGAGGACACAGATATTAACATGAAAGAATTAGAAAAAGAAGCCAATGAGGTGGGTTGTTGTATAGTTATCAGATAATACTGTTTAGTACTGAATATCAATACACATTAGGAGGTTTTGTGCTATTCTGTACATAAATATGTGTATAAATGGTGTTCATTTAATTAATGATACTGTTTCCAGATATGAGTATAAGTAAGAACGTGTAAATATATATATATATAATGACCGATTCCTTAGATCCTTTGTTACAGGGTGCTTGACATGTGCAGGTCCTTTTTGAACATTTTAGTAAAAAAAAAAAAATAATCAGGAATAAGAATGTCAAATAATTTTTGAATTCAGTTCAGTTCCTTTTTAAGCTTTATAGTTTTTGTTAGATTGATTGATGAATGCTTTAATAGCACATATAGGTTATGATTCAGAGTATCTTTTAAAAAATGTCTGTTTTCACACCCATCACATATATAAAATCCTTCTGTAAAACAAAAGTAATATTCACATATAAAAGGCAAGAAGAAAATCTGTTGGGTATATGACATATTACATTATATAAAAAGTTTTGAAATTGTAAATTCTATCAAAACAATTGCATTACTTGAAGTGCAAATCAATTAAACAAAAAAGTGCACAGGAAATAGTGAACTTTGTAAAGTCCAATAACAATAGTAATAGTAAAATATCAATGATTTTATCAAAAGTTGATATATGTTTTAAATCAGGTAAATTACCATAATTGAAAGCCAGTTCTGTTTAATAATAATATATATATACTTTATATACATTTACAATTGCTGAGCACTCACGTGTGATTCTTAATTTAGATTTCAAAAAATGCTGAATTACGACAGGTGAATAACATTATAATTATTATTTCTCTCTTGACTGTATTGCCAGTGTGTGCTATCTCATAACCAAAATATAATCACACACTTATTCACAGTCAGATAATAATGCTTGGCTTCAGTCTGATTCTGGCTTAAACATTGACATCAGACAACAAAATCCTTTTAACTTTACCTTTTGCACTACTTTGAAATGAAAATATTTA
Source organism: Mytilus galloprovincialis (assembly GCF_965363235.1). Taxonomy (NCBI): domain Eukaryota; kingdom Metazoa; phylum Mollusca; class Bivalvia; order Mytilida; family Mytilidae; genus Mytilus; species Mytilus galloprovincialis. The sequence goes on along the minus strand of NC_134840.1, from coordinate 24,934,267 downwards.
AAATTGACCAAATAAGTGGGGAAAAAAAGATTAAAAAATCTTTCATTGCATTAAAATGACTTCTTTCTGAACCTAGACGTTTGAAATCCATTTGTTGATGTTTTCCCCCTCACTTTCCACATTCTAATTATAAACACATTTGTAAGATATCTAAACTAAAATTGTATTTAAAAAAAGATGTAAATGATTATAAAAATGTATAAATTTCCATTGTAATATAGCAGAAAGTTGGCCTGAAAAATAACATGAACAAAAGGGGTAAGAGGATGTTGCATTTCACTTTTGTTAAAAGATTACTTTTTATAATGCATGAATTTTAGGAAATAATCATTTTGATTTTTGTTCAGGATTCTTTTGTCTTGTCTTTGAGTACAATAGGTTTCTGAAACAGCTTGGTCAAGGCCATACGGTGACCTATAGTTGTTAATGTCTGTGTTATTTTGGTCTTTTGTGGATAGTTGTCTCATTAGCACTCATACCACATCTTCTTTTTTATATGGTCAATATTCATCAAACACCGTAAATGACCCCTAATGACTTCAAAAGTTGAGGGATAATCTTTGTCAACATCATATAAATTCAATGACTGGTTTTTTTTTTATCAAATTTAATTCACGTTATTAAAACTTATTTCCTTGATGATACCATGACCACTAATGGCTGTTTGAGGTCTATTTGGATTTATAAACATGGGTTTGGTCTGTGCATGGATTTAAGAAATTCTTATCACCCTAATAGGTGAACGATTCCTGCTGGAGGGAAATGTTACACATTGATAATTCAAGATATCAGATTACATAGATAGAGGTTGTTTCACTGGACTGGAATATGTTTCTTTGGTTGTACTGACATTGATCATGAGAGATCATTTGTATGAGAAGAAGGAAGCAAATAACTTTAATGATCGAAAGGAAATTCAAGTTAATATATTGAAAAATGTCTTAGATAAATAGCTGCTTTTCAGTCTATATTCTGAAGAGTTCACATCTGGTTTAAATAGTATGCTTGTTAAGACAAAGTTGAAGTTTCACTACTTTTCACTTTACCTTAAAGTTATTATCCGAAATTGTTTGATGAATTTGACTTGAATTTGGTTTGACTCTCTATCTTGAGCAATATTATTCTTCAGAAACTTTAACTGATTCAAGATAAACAGATTTTCCTCTTTCAGCTTTACAGTTGGCTTCTTTCATTCCATTTAGGTGCAGTCTGAACATATTTATGGAAAACTTGGTGTCTTATCAGTTTGCTCTCATGCTTTTTTGATTCTGAGTTTCCATTGTTGATTTATTCTCATATCAGAAATAGGGACACTTATTAATAACCAATAAGTACAAACAAGACATCAATGTTAATATTAGATATTTTGTTTTATGCAGTGCAGCACAATTAGTTTATAGAAAGATTGTTTTTTTCTTGTTTTAATGCTGCAAACATGTTGTAAAATTGCACCTAATAAAACAAATCATTTTACCTAAGATTGTTTACCTAATTTGTTTTAATATATTTTTTCCATTTCTATAAATGTTAGATTAGAATATGTTGTAAATTTTACAATACAAACCGTTCTTGATTTTTGTCGAGCCTGCAACTTTTGTTGCAGAAAGCTCGACATAGGGATAGTGATCCGGCGGCGGAGACGTTAGCTAACTTCTTAAAAGCTTTATATTTTAGAAGGTAGAAGACCTGGCTGCTTCATACTTTGTATATAGATGCCTCATGTTACAAACTTTCCGTCAGTCACATGTCCAATGTCCTTGACCTCATTTTTATGGTTCAGTGACTACTTGAAAAAAAAGTTAAGATTTTTTGTAATGTTAAATTCTCTCTTATTATAAGTAATTGGATAGATTTATTTGGTATGTGCGTACCTTGCAAGTTCCTCATGCCCGTCAGACAGTTTTCACTTGACCTCGACCTCAATTCATGGATCATTGCACAAGGTTAAGTTTTGGTGGTCAAGTCCATATCTCAGATACTATAAGCAATAGGTCTAGTATATTCGGTGTATTGAAGGACTGTGAGGTGTACATGCCCAACTGACAGGTGTCATCTGAACTTGACCTCATTTTCATGGGTTCAGTGGTTATAGTTAAGATTTTGTGTTTTGGTCTGTTTTTCTAATACTATATGCAATAGGTCTACTATATTTGGTGTATGGAATGATTGTAAGGTGTACATGTCTAGCTGACAGGTGTCATCTGACCTTGACCTCATTTTCATGGTTCAGTGGTTATAGTTAAGTTTTTGTGTTTTGGTCTGTTTTTCTAATACTATATGCAATAGGTCTACTATATTTGGTGTATAGAATAATTGTAAGGTGTACATGTCTAGCTGACAGGTGTCATCTGACCTTGACCTCATTTTCATGGTTCAGTGGTCAAAGTTAAGTTTTTGAGTTTTGGTTTATTTTTCTAATACTTTATGCATTAGGTCAACTATATTTGGTGTATGGAAATATTTTATGATCTATATGTCTGTTACGCAGGTTTTATTTGACCTTGACCTCATTTTTATGGTCCATTGATCAATATTTCGTTTTCTTTGTTAATGTTGAGTTTATTTGACAGTTGTAATAAAGCTTGATATTTAGGTCTATCAACATAATATCAATGATTAGTAAAGAAGGCGAGACATTTCAGCGTGTGCACTCTTGTTTAACTCTTTGTAGCAAAATCAATTCTCAAATTGTGAAGTATGTTAAATTTACATTCAATTCTGACTTTTTGTCTGGTCTACATGAAAAAAAGAGGTGTTGCTCTGCTGTAGTTACCCAAATAAATCACAGTTATTGTCGAGCCTACAACTTTTGTTGCAGAAAGCTCGACATAGGGATAGTGATCCGGCGGCGGCTACGGCGGCGGCGTTAGCTTACTTCTTAAATGCTTTATATTTTAGAAGGTGGAAGACCTGGATGCTTCATACTTTGTATATAGATGCCTCAGGTTACGAAGTTTCCGTCAGTCACATGTACAATGTCCTTGACCTCATTTTCATGGTTCAGTGACCACTTGAAAAAAAAGTTCAAATTTTTTGTAATGTTGAATTCTCTCTTATTATAAGTAATAGGATAACTATATTTGATATGTGCGTACCTTGCAAGGTTCTCATGTCTGTCAGACAGTTTTCACTTGACCTCGACCTCATTTCATGGATCAGTGAACAAGGTTAAGTTTTGGTGGTCAAGTCCATATATCAGATACTATAAGCAATAGGGCTAGTATATTCAGTGTATGGAAGGACTGTAAGGTGTACATGTCCAACTGGCAGGTGTCATCTGACCTTGACCTCATTTTCATGGTTCAGTGGTTATAGTTAAATTTTTGTGTTTTGGTCTGTTTTTCTCATACTATATGCAATAAGTCTACTATATTTGTTGTATGGAACGATTGTAAGGTGTACATGTCTAGTGAGCAGATGTCATGTGACCTTGACCTCATTTTCATGGTTCAGTGGTCAAAGTTAAATTTTTGTGTTTTGGTCTGTTTTTCTCATACTATATGCCATAGGTCAACTATATTTGGTGTATGGAAATATTGTAAGGTGTACATGTCTAGCGGGCAGACGTCATGTGACCTTGACCTCATTTTCATGGTTCAGTGGTCAAAGTTAAATTTTTGAGTTTTGGTCTTTTTATCTAATACTATATGCCATAGGTCAACTATATTTGGTGTATGGAAATATTTTATGATCTTTATGTCAGTCACACAGGTTTTATTTGACCGTGACCTCATTTTCACGGTCATTGCACAGTGTTAAGTTTTTGTGTTTTGGTCTATTTTTCTTAAACTATAAGTAATAGGTCAATAAAATTGAGAAAGGAAATGGTGAATATGTCAAAGCGACAACCACCCGACCATAGAGCAAACAACAGCCGAAGGCAACCAATGGGTCTTCAGTGTAGCGAGAATTCCCGCACCCGTAGGTGTCCTTCAGCTGGCCCCTAAAATATGCATAATAGTACAGTGATAATGGACGTCATACTAAACTCCGAATTATACACAAGAAACTAAAATTTAAAATCATACAAGACTAACAAAGCCCAGAGGCTCCTGACTTGGGACAGGCGCAAAATTGCGGCGGGGTTAAACATGTTTATGAGATCTCAACCCTCCCCCTATACCTCTAGCCAATGTAGAAAAGTAAAACAATAACAATACGCACATTAAAATTCAGTTCAAGAGAAGTCCGAGTCTGATGTCAAAAGATGTAACAAAAGAAAATAAATAAAATGACAATAATACATAAATAACAACAGACTACTAGCAGTTAACTGACATGCCAGCTCCAGACCTCAATTAAACTGATTGAAAGATTATGTCTTCATCATATGAATATCAGGTACAATCCCTCCCGTTAGGGGTTTAGTATCATACTATCATAAAATATATGAGAAGAACATAACCCGTGTCATGCCAACAACTGTTTTTTTAGAAATAAATGTGTTTAGTTCCGATGCAAAGACCCTATCAGTGAATCAATGTTAAAGCCAAAATATGCAATCTTTAATGACCTGACAACAGTATCGTAACTATATCCCCTTTTAATAAGTCTATTTAAAGGTTTTGTTAGTTTCTATGTTGTATAGAAGCATTGTTAGCTGTACATGTCTGCCTGGCAAGGTTCATCTGACCTTGACCTCATTTTCAAGGTTCATTGGTCTATGTTTAGTTATCTTGGTTAATGTTAAGTTTATGGGACAGTTGTTATAAAGCTTAGCTTTATACTAAGGACTATCAACATACTATCAATGATTAGTATAGAAGGCGAGACATTTCAGCGTGTGCACTCTTGTTAGCTCATCTGGCTTATTTTTTTATCACTGACGTCACCACTGTCAAAGCACATTTATAACATTTGCCTTCAGTCACAGGATCACTATAAATTAGAAGGGATTATTTCCCTTTGTGTCGGTTTAATTCTCATTATATCCGAGTAGTGTTTAGTTTGCTGTTCATTTTAGATTTGGCAGTACAAAAGTTCTAACTAAGTGACTTTCTCTGCTATATACATATTGTTGGTTAAATCTTATAACCAGGTACAAAGAGTGCCATACTTTTCCACATCCAAATCCAAAATTACTTTATTGAAGCAACTTGTTATTGGTATGTTTGGGTCCTTTTCAGATTCAAGATCTGTCATTCTCCAATGGCCATCACTCTCCATCAAACTTAAATCCCTTTGTAGAACCTGCCAGATTATTTACTGTTCAATTTGTTTTGTCCTCAACATACTTGGAGTATTTGGACAGGAACCCTGTGACATTACTGTCCAAATATTTTGGGAGTCTCTTTCCAGTTTAGTAAACATTAAATGTTTATAACTTCTTCTGAAAAAAATACTACCATTACTGATTACACGACAATAAAAAATCTGATATTCATATTATCAATTGGCAGAAAATTATCTCGGAGTACTTGAATAATATCTGCTGATCCTCACTATTATTTCTATTGCAAATTATATATGTAATGACAATTATATAATGCTATTATACAACAAATACAACTATTTAGTTTGAAAATATATGAATAGTATAAATGTACTGACAAAAATGATGTTAATAATGATATATGTTCTCATATCCACTCTTTCAGATTACGGTAAGATATTTTCTTTTTCTATTAGTAGCATTAGATCACACTTATGTATCTGTTTTCACACTGCATGTTTTCTACTACAGTTTCCTACAAGAAAAATATAATTGCATCGACAAATATAATCCTGAATTTATTGTATTTTATGCCTTATTCAAGAAATGAACAATTATTTTGAAAGTATTTTATAGAAAATAATTGATAGATAAATTTTAGTGTCTATTTTGAAATGTAAAGAATGAAATTGTTGTTATATCAAAAACAGAGACTGCATGCTTAGTCTGTCAGTATTTGCTAAGACAAATGTTTGTTAAACCTATACTTAAAGAAATTTGTTATCATGGTAATGTGGTACCTTGCTAATGGAATGCCAAAAGATTGTGATGGTTTTATAGTAAACGGGTGTGCCATCATAGTTCTTGTCTTTAAGAGAATATATTCACAATAATCAAAGATGTAGTTGACATCTAAGTTCATAATCTCTTGTGAAATGACAATACTTAGAGTTGAATAAGGTTTGTATTTCTCTATCATCCTGCACTTGTACATAAAGACCTTGGTCAAGAAAGTTTTTCTGGATATCTGAATCATTGTTGTTTCATATTTGAATTTTGTTTTTTTATCTCATATTCTTCTTCAAGAGGAAATAAAGAATATAATTTACTGTTAAAGCCTAACATCCCATAACAAATGTTAAGAATAGCTAGTTTTCTTATTGATATATTAAAGACCTGGTTATGACTAGCCTTTCAGTCACTTAGTTACTGAAATACATTTTAAAATATTTTGAAAGATTCATTCTGAAATCTATTTGTGAAGGTTTTATTTAAAAATATAAAAGAAATGTTGATGGGCTTTTAAAATCTTATGTTTAAGTGAGTCCTTGTTTCGAATTGTTTGTTTAAATGTACTTGAAATAAAAACTGATGTATGATCTTTCTGTATAGCTCTATCAGGAACAGGTGAGGCTTAAAACAACTTTTTTTCTTCCAAATAACATTGATGCCTGTAAAGCTGTCAAAGATTTAACACTGTTTTTGTATAACCCTCGCACATGCAATTATTTAGACTTCAACCAAGCCCTGATCAAAATTATCTCCATGCATTTTTGTTGTGCAGATTTGAATTTGCTAGCTAGTGATTTGTGTTTTGTGCAGTTTTTCCGTAGTTATTCAATGTTGTCCAAGTGTATATTATTAGAATGGTATCATTTTTGTCGAGCCTGCAACTTTTGTTGCAGAAAGCTCGACATAGGGATGCTACGGCGGCGGCGGTGTTAGCTAACTTCTTAAAAGCTTTATATTTTAGAAGGTGGAAAACCTGGATGCTTCATACTTTGTATATAAATGCCTCATGTTACGAAGTTTCTGTCAGTCACATGTCCAATGTCCTTGACCTCATTTGCATGGTTCAGTGACCACTTGAAAAAAAAAGTTCAGAATTTTTGTAATGTTGATTTTTTTTTTTATTATAAGTAATAGGATAACTATATTTGGTATGTGCGTACCTTGCAAGGTCCTCATCCCGTCAGACAGTTTTCACTTGACCTCGACCTCATTTCATGGATCAGTGAACAAGGTTAAGTTTTGGTGGTCAAGTCCATATCTCAGATACTATAAGCAATAGGGCTATAGTATATTCGGTGTATGGAAGGACTGTAAGGTGTACATGTCCAACTGGCAGGTGGCATCTGACCTTGACCTCATTTTCATGGTTCAGTGGTTATAGTTAAGTTTTTGTGTTTTGGTCTGTTTTTCTCATACTTTATGCAATAATTCTGCTATATTTGTTGTATGGAATGATTGTAAGGCGTACATGTCTAGCGGGCAGATGTCATCTGACCTTGACCTCATTTTCATGGTTCAGTGGTCAAAGTTAAGTTTTTATACGACCGCAAAATTTGAAAAATTTTTCGTCGTATATTGCTATCACATTGGCGTCGTCGTCGTCGTCCGAATACTTTTAGTTTTCGCACTCTAACTTTAGTAAAAGTGAATAGAAATCTATAAAATTTTAACACAAGGTTTATGACCACAAAAGGAAGGTTGGGATTGATTTTGGGAGTTTTGGTCCCAACATTTTAGGAATAAGGGGCCAAAAAGGGCCCAAATAAGCATTTTCTTGGTTTTCGCACTATAACTTTAGTTTAAGTTAATAGAAATCTATGAAATTTTGACACAAGGTTTATGACCACAAAAGAAAGGTTGGGATTGATTTTGGGAGTTTTGGTTCCAACAGTTTAGGAATTAGGGGCCAAAAAAGGGCCCAAATAAGCATTATTCTTGGTTTTCGCACAATAACTTTAGTTTAAGTAAATAGAAATCTATGAAATTTAAACACAAGGTTTATGACCATAAAAGGAAGGTTGGTATTGATTTTGGGAGTTTTGGTCCCAACAGTTTAGGAATAAAGGGCCCAAAGGGTCCAAATTAAACTTTGTTTGATTTCATCAAAAATTGAATAATTGGGGTTCTTTGGTATGCCGAATCTAACTGTGTATGCAGATTCTTAATTTTTGGTCCCGTTTTCAAATTGGTCTACATTAAGGTCCAAAGGGTCCAAAATTAAACTTAGTTTGATTTTAACAAAAATTGAATCCTGGGGGTTGTTTGATATGCTGAATTTAGAAATGTACTTAGATTTTTAATTATTGGCCTAGTTTTCAAGTTGGTGTCCAAAATTAAACTTTGTTCATCAAAAATTGAATAAATGGGTTCTTTGATATGCCAAATCTAACTGTGTATGTAGATTCTTAATTTTTGGTCCAGTTTTCAAATTGGTCTACATTAAGGTCCAAAGGGTCCAAAATTAAACTAAGTTTGATTTTAACAAAAAATAAATTCTTGGGCTTATTTGATATGCCTTATCTAAATATGTACTTTGATTTTTGATTATGGGCCCAGTTTTCAAGTTGGTCCAAATCAGGATTCCATATCAAGTATTGTGCAATAGCAAGAAATTTTCAATTGCACAGTATTGCACAGTAGCAAGAAATATCTAATTGCACAATATTGTGCAATAGCAATTAATTTTCAATTGGAGTTATCTTTCTTTGTATAGAATAGAAATTGATAATATATGTTGGAAATTTGCCAGACATGACTATGATGTCATTTTCTATTTTTATTTGCCAATAACTTTATGTAAATAACTTCATTGGAAATTTGCCAATATAAAATGTTGCTGATGAAGCTTTTTTTCCTTATCTTATCTAAAATGTTTTTAGCTAATGTATGTTGGACATTTGCCAGACATGACTGTGATGTCATTTTCTATTTTTATTTGCCAATAACTTTATGTAAATAACTTCATTGGAAATTTGCCAATATAAAATGTTGCTGATGAAGTTTTTTTTATTGTTTTATACAATAAACAATGTATATTCACTTTTACTACCAACCAATCTTTACCATTCAGTGATAACAAGCACTTTATTTTACATTTTAATATTTTATGATGTATTTAAAAGAGTAGTTATTGTTGTAAACTCCATTAGAAATTTGAATTGATATCAGTTTTGGAAAAAAGGGAAACGGGGATGTGAAAAAAAGGGGAGGGGGGTTAAATTTTTCTCATTTCAGATTTCATAAATAAAAAGAAAATTTCTTCAAACATTTTTTTGAGAGGATTAATATTCAACAGCATATATATATAGTGAATTGCTCAAAGGCAAAACAAATATTTTAAGTTCATTAGACCACATTCATTCTGTGTCAGAAACCTATGCTGTGTCAACTATTTAATTTTAGATTTTTAAAGTTTGAAGAAGAAATCTTTAACTGATTTGTAAAATCTTGACATTTGTTTTGTGTAAAAAAAAAACATGTAATGTCAAAAATTTGATCACAATCCAAATTCAGAGCTGTATCACGCTTGAATGTTTTGTCCATACTTGCCCCAACTGTTCAGGGTTCGACCTCTGCGGTCGTATAAAGCTGCGCCCTGCGGAGCACCTGGTTGAGTTTTGGTCTTTTTATCTAATATTATATGCCAAAGGTCAACTATATTTTGTGTATGGAAATATTTGATGATCTATATGTAAGTCCCGCAGGTTTTGTTTGAGCATGACCTCAATTTCATGGTTCATTGCACAGTGTAGAGTTTTTGGGTTTTGGTCTGTTTTTCTTAACCTATAAGTAATAGGTCAACTATATTTGTTGTATGGAAGTATTGTTAGCTGTACATGTCTGCCTGGCATGGTTCATCTGATCTTGACCTCATTTTCATAGTTCATTGGTCTTTGTTTAGCTATCTTGGTTAAAGTTAAGTTTATGTGGCAGTTGTAATAAAGCTTTATACTTAGGACTATCAACATAATATCAATGATCAGTAAAGAAGGCGAGACATTTCAGTGTGTGCACTCTTGTGTTGTCTATCAACTTAGCTGTTAAAGTACATCATTTTTTGGTTCAAGAAATTTAAAATTTAACTAGATAATACCCTTTAATTGCCAGCAAAGTCATTGTCAAGTGTAAAATTTGTGGATCATCTCTAAAAAAATGGAAAATTCTGTAAATTTAGATATCATTGCTTGCATTAATTAATGCGATTTGAGGAAAATCTACATTGAGCTATAAGTATCAGATATCTTATTATGAGTTCTTATTATTGCGATAGTCATAAAGTCGCATTATTCACATTAAATAATATTAACCTCCAATAATTTCTGAATTTTCACTGAGAATGAAATTGTGGCATAAACTTAAAGAAAAACAAATGTAAAAAAAAGTCGGCTTTAGAATTACATTTATGACTTGAGTGTAAGGAAAGCTTGTTGCACAATGCTGCCATGTGTGAGCACAATTCATGCAATTTTATGAATTTTATGAGATTGCTTTTAATGACACAGAGGTCACAGTTTTGAATTGTTCACACACATTTGAGATTAACATTAAAAAGCGGACCACTGCTCATGCTGCTAGTGCTATCTTGGAATAAAAAAGATGTCTTTTGATTGATGGAAGTAATTGCAAGGTGCTTTTTCATCAGACATTAAACTCAGTTTCTCGTTTACTAGAGTATTTGGTCAACAGCATTTAGAATTGATGTAATGATTGTAAGATAGTAAGGTATGCATGTTCTCTTTTGATTAGAAATTACAGTAACATTGCAGCTCCTGAGGAAAAGTTGACCTTTGGTTTTGAAGCTATTTGGTGTTTTGAATGTTTAGTTCTACTATATTTAGCATGCTTTTTACAGGTTGAATTTAGCTTACATGTATAAAGGTGCACTCTAGTTAGAAATTCACCAGTAAGACCAATGAAAAAATCAGTTGTTCCCTGGCTCCCTATCCTATCCTATCCTAAAGTTAGACATTTTTCTTTCACTGTTATCCTTGCATTTTGATTACCCACAAACTAACCATATTTTTCGGCAGCATATGAAATTATCATCAAATCTAAGCTACTTACTGTCCTTTCTTTTCTTTGAACATTACCTAGTACTGGAGGGGATATATAGAAAATATATTGATTTTATCAGAGTGCACCTTGGTAGTGTTAAATGTTTTTATAGAGGACCATTTAGTATGTCTGGATCCAGGTAAAAGTAAAGCATACTGTCGATTGTTTATGGTTCATTAAAAGCTTTATACAGCCATAATATATTTCTTATGACGAGTATGTTTAAAAACAAGGAGATGTGGGTATTATTGCCAATGAGACAACTATTCACTAAATGACATAGAAGTATTAAAGTAGCCATTGGTCACTGCACAGCTGTCAACAACAAGGAAACCAATACTGCATAGCAAGCTATAAAAGGTCCTGAAATTTTATACTTTTGAAGATTCATTCCATTAGACACATATTAGAACTGTGTCTAGAAAGGAGAAGAATTATAATTGTAATTAATTTGTCCCTGTTCTAATTTTAATTGACCAGTATTAATTATTCTACGTGTAGTTTTTCTATAATAACAATTTTGTATTGAAAATTATTCTAGTACTTAGCATGATTGGGTCTTATTATGACCTTGGATGCTTTATTTAATATTAACTATTAATTATTGTATATTTTTGAGTGTGATTGCGTAATAACAATATTTGTATGTGTGACAATTAATTCAGTAAATTCTTCTTAGCCAATCTTTTGCTTTATGAATTGTGTTTAATTTTGCAGATAACGAAGAAAAAAGGCAAGGGAGACAAGCCATTGTTGCGGCGAAAATCAGAACTACCACATGACATAACTATGATAAAAGCGTTAGATAGTCACAAAAGACACGATGAATATCTCCCAACAAATTCAGAGGGCAATTCAGCTACAACTACCTGAGACCAAAAAGTGATTTATTTAAAGATCATGGACCATTTATTGTTGTAATGTTGGGACATTCAATCTCTTTATCTGGTGTCTGCAAGTTTATTGTGTAGTAGAGATGATAAAAAAAAAATAAGTGAATGAGTGCAAGTGTGAATAACTGCTGTAAATTTTTATATTGTATATAATCGAAGAGTAAAAGTGAAGATTTTATGGAATATGTCATCCTGTATGAAGTGAGGTCAGTGTACATTTGTGCGGGTCAAGATTTTGTATAATTGCAATTCTGTGATAAATAGTCCATTAAATTAACTTGCAGCACCCTGTGATACTCCACCCACTTTGCCTTAAAAGGAATGGGAGGAGTCACAATTTGAAATGCCTGATAGATTTATGTACATTTTGATTTTTTCATAGATGTACCTCAGGTTAATATCATGCAAATCGAGTTCAGACAGTTAATGCTTTTACCACAACAGATTTTGTACTGGATATATGTGTGTTTTACAAAAGTAGTCTTTGATGATTAAATGTAAGGCTTTTATTATGTAGATCATCTCCATATATCCTACCGGTGTTGTTGATTAATATGTCAGTAAAAAAGGTCTTATCAATGAAATATTTGCCAAAGTTAGATGATCATAACATTTAAATAATCATCACAACATGTATTTGCAAGTGTTGAATTGAGGTCACATATCAATAAGATAATTGCCAGTGGACAAACCTATGTATGGTACAGATGTAAATACTCTTTTCATTACAACAATCTGTTTAAATGATATACTGTATAGCGCTTTCCTCTTGAAAAAAAAAAGACATGATGGTATGACATGACCAACAATCATTGAAATCTTAAATAAATCATTATCAGTGGAGCTGGATCAAGTAACACATTATACATACAGTGCATACAGTATTATTGTACACAGAATGTATATCCCACAACTGCTTTTATAGTCTAGTCAGAAACTCAATTAAATGCAGTATTTAATCCAATTCTGACCTGACAAGTATTAATTTGCCTTACTAAATATATGTATCAATATATATATATGTGTTTGCATTAACTGTGATTGGCTGTTGGCAGTGTATTATTTGTGTTTATTGTTAAAAGTAGATGATAACGAGACAATGATACAGGTATTGCCCATTGAACAAAATTCGTATTCGTAACATTCTTGAAAAAAGTGCTATTTTTGTTAGCTATTTGCTGTTGTTAGTTTATTGTCAAAAATTGTTCATACCAAAAAAAAGTAATTAATTTTGTTTGTGATTTCTGGTAATTGTGGTGACGTAAACCAAACACTCAAATAAAATTATTATCATAAGTCTTTTTCACTTCTGCAAATACATGAAAAAGTGAGGACAAAGTGGGAATGATTGGTTTTTTTTTCCTTTCAAGAACTTCAGAAATCAAAGTCAATGAATGAATAAAAATTTATCAAAAGTTATTACTTTTTCATAAAAAGTAGAAGGAAATAAGAAAGAAAGTGTATGTCAGATATTTTAAGATTTCTGTAAAATAATAGATGCATTTTAACATTGTTAGTTACTTTATACACCTGCTCATTCTTGATCAGTAATATGTAAATTTTATGTGCATGGTCATAAGGCCATTAAATGATGTGTTCACTAACTATAGTACACAAAGTTATCTTTTCTCTAATGTTTATGACAGACATGTAGTAAAATGAAGCTCTATGAGTACTGTAGATTTTTTTGAACTGCAACAGCTTTGTTCATAGGACATAGAATGTTTTGTAACTTTTTACTTGACTTTCTGTTAAAAAACCGAAGAATGATAGAAAATCTACATTTCTATATGATCTAAAATGTTCAAATAATTAAAGATCCATTTCCTCTATCAGATTTATTTACACTTATAAAATGAATATTGATGCCCTTTGGATTTTTTCAAGATAGTTTGACTGTACAGTATTTCCATTGTTTGTTAGAATGAGGACTGAGCGATAGTTACAAAAAGTATAATTAGTTATGAGTGAGTTTGTTAACTAACTGTTGTTATGTTTGTTAAGTAGTCTTCTTGTTATTTTAAGATGGGATCAACACACATTTTTGCAATATTTTTTTTTTTTTAATTCTCATTTTCATTTTACTAAACATATGCAATCTCTCTTAATATTATAAAAGGACCTCAATTTTGTTAAACTGATCATATATTGATTGTATCTAATGACTTTCTCCCAAACATCTTTATATATGCATTTAAAATAAATGACGAGAACTTCATAATTCCATATAGGAACAGAACACATATTGGTACTTAATATATTTGACTCACAAAGAAACTACAAAGTTATGGCCTATTTCTTATTAACATTAGTCATTGTTATTAGAAGTAATAGGATTTTGAATGTTTTTTTGTTTTGTTTTTCATGAAATGGAAGTTGAACAATATTGTATTAAATGACTTTTTATTAAAGGATGGTGGTGGATTTTAAGAGCTGTGTTAACATTTTTTAAAAAACCTTCTAAAATCAATTTGTTCTAGAATCCCAGAATTTTTATAGGTTTTAATATTGGAAAACCTTATAATCAACCATGGATAGACATTAGATACTTAGTTTGATAATTATATAAAACTTTAAACTGAAACTGAAATCCTTGTTAATGTTTTGAACAATATTTTTTCCCGTAGAGGAAGGTCATATTTAAGATAATATTAATAAGTTACCAAAAATTACATTCCATTATTTAACTATATAGCATTACCAATGTTTGACATGCCAAGTTTGTAATGTGCCAGTGCATTGCCATATGTCTGTTGTTAAATATTCTAAGTGATAAAAGGAAGTGAAATACATATTTCAACTGAATCAAATTTACTTTTCATGTAAGCCAAAAAAAAAAAAATCTTTTATGAGGTATATTTAGTAAATTTCCAAACTACCCTTATAATGTATGACATCTGATTAATTAGTTGTAGATTCAAAAGGCCATAAATAAAACAAAAAACTCTTTGAACAGATAGTTCCATTTAAACATTAACAATCTTTAAAAAGAACAAACGAGCAGTCTTTACTCAATGAAGTACGCTGTTATTCTTGTCTGTTTTCTGATGACCTGATACATTAACATACTACTTGGTTAATACATATACATATCAGATATATAGGCCAAAATTTCACTAAATTTCTAACATTGCAGTAAGATTTGATACAGTAACCAGAATGGTTATTTCCCTGTACGAGTATCAAGCTGTTAGAAGCATCTTATTTAAGCAATCTGCATGTACTTTACACAGAGAAGAAGTGAACTAATCAAGTTTTATCAAGATAAAATCCTAATAATCCTGAAAATGGTCATGAATCTTTTTGCAAAGGGAAGAATTATTTGTTTATTCTTAAATGTACCAAGTAATTACATTTTGAAAAAATTTAAACCGTTTTAAAATTTATTTTGCATTTACATGGCAAAAATAGACACCAACTAAAAAAGGGTACCATTCATTAAGTAAGGGTAGAATTGTCGTAATTTTTTAAATCTAGCAATTACTTCACTAATCCAATTTGACTTAACTTTATGCTTTCATTCACCATTGAAATTTTTATGTTATTGTAATTAATAAACAGAAAATCATAAAATGTCAAATTTAATTGTTTACTAAAGTGTAACATTTTCTTATTCAAACATGAAATGTAACAGTAACTTGTTCAAATTTTAACAATGACTTGTTTTAATTTAATCATGCTGTCTAGGTTATAATTCTTTTAGATGCATTTGATTAACTAATAGAATGAGATGCACTATTTTCAGGTAAATATGCATGATGTACTAGGTCTTTGTTTGTGGTCAGGAATTGTCAAGAGTGATATTTTTTTCTTAAAACTGTCATTAAAATGAAAAAATTGAATTTCTGTTTTCTAAATGCCACAAGTGATGGTTATTTACTTACATTAGATATATAAAAACAATGGAGGTGTGGTATGATTTCCAATGAGACAGCTATCCACCAAAGTTCAATGAGGTGGATGGATGTAAGCAATTAAAGGCAACCATATGGCCTCCAACAATAAGAAAAACTCATACTATATAGTCCGCTATAAAAGGCCTTGACATGAAGAAAATGAAACAATTCAATTCAGAAAACAGGGCCTAATTTATAACAAAATACTTTACAGAAAACAAATATGACAAACATGAACCAATGACAACTAATAACTACTGACCCCTGACTAACAGAAAGACACATAAAAACTTGTGGCAGTGTTAAACAGGATTCTGAGCGCTCAAACATCCACTTACCTGGGGCAGTGTTAAACAGGATTCTGAGCACTCAAACATCCACTTACCTGGGGCAGTGTTAAACAGGATTCTGAGCACTCAAACATCCACTTACCTTGGGCAGTGTTAAACAGGATTCTGAGCACTCAAACATCCACTTACCTGGGGCAGTGTTAAACAGGATTCTGAGCACTCAAACATCCACTAACCTGGGGCAGTGTTAAACAGGATTCTGAGCACTCAAACATCCACTAACCTGGGGCAGTGTTAAACAGGATTCTGAGCACTCAAACATCCATTAACCTGTGGCAGTGTTAAACAGGATTCTGAGCACTCAAACATCCATTAACCTGTGGCAGTGTTAAACAGGATTCTGAGCACTCAAACATCCATTAACCTGTGGCAGTGTTAAACAGGATTCTGAGCACTCAAACATCCACTAAGGCAGCAACCATTTGATTTTCTGGGGGGGCTATGGTTTTTTTTGGGAAAAAAAGTTTGTTTCCAGTTTTTGGAGAAAAAAATAATTTGTTTTTGATTCTGAGAAAAAAAAATTGTTTGTTTCACCCTCAGCTGCCACTATATGTAATGCTAAAATTGAAAGAAAAAAATTGTTTTCGACTTGTCGCGAAAAAAATAGATTGTTTTTCGCCAGAGGCGAAAAAAAAAATTTGTCCAGAAAAAAAAACCATAGCCCCCCCCCCCCGAAAATCAAATGGTTGCTGCCTAACCTGGGGCAGTGTTATACAGGATTCTGAGCACTCAAACATCCACTTACCTGGGACAGTGTTGCAACAACACAACATAACTAATTGTTATATGAAAGTTTAACAACTAAATGGAGTGTTATAAAACAAATGTAAAGGAAAAAGAAATTAGATGAATTGTGGACTAAAAGCAATAAATATAGGAATTAAATGAAGAAGAGCAAGGATGATTGCTGAAATACAACAAACTGCCTTAATGAGATCCTTGATATTTACAATGCACAATTTTTGGGGAAAGACGGCTTCAAGCCGTCAATTCCCTAATGGGGTTGGCCAGAGTATGATTCCCTCACGTCAATCATTTTGTTTTGATAGTTTGGAAACCCCCTCAAAATGTCATACTGAAATTGATTACAAGGAGAACAGATTGACTTTAAATACATTTTTTACACATTTCCCTTCTGTTTCTCGTGAAATTATCGTATATTGAGCTTTCCCTTACACTATATACGTTTCTTTTACAGTCCGGAAAAATCAGTATTACGAAATATTCTAAATATATCTAACCTAGTGACGTCATTGTTGGAATGCCACACTACACAGGGATATCCTTTATTCATTATAAAAATCATTCACAGTATTTGTATACTAATTAAAAATCCGTATTTGTTAAATGAAAACCTAATGATGTTTGCTGTAGTGTAGATGATTCACACACCAACATGCAATGCTTAAATCTGAGGCTATAATCAGATAATTTGTAGGTCAACTTTCGCGGTAAACAATGTCAATGGGGATACATGAGATTGGGGAGAGAAACTTCAGTTTTCATTGTTTCTGTAAAGTTAGAATCTTCCTCCAATTCAGGAGCACCTCAATTGATGAGTACTTGTACACTAAAATCAAAGTAAATGTTTCTGAACACTTAAAATGTGACATTTAGTATATGATAAGAAGTCTTCTATATAAAAAAAATTTGTGTACCAACATAATTATTGAAATGGTTAAAAAAAAATTTTAAAAAATAAAATGTTGCTTTTTGTAGTTTACCTATTGAGATTGGGGAGAGCAACTGTAGTTTTCATTCTTTCTGTAAAGTTATGTTTTTAGAATCTTTCTCCAATTAAGGAGCACCTCAATTGATGAGTAATTACCCACTAAAATGAAAGTTAATGTATCTAAACACTAAAAATGACACATTAAGTATATATATGATAAGTAGTCATCGATTAAAAAATAATTTTGCGTACCAACATAATTATTGTAGTGGTCATTTTTTTTTTATTTTTTTTTTTTTAAATATTGCTTTTTGTAGTTTAAAGCTATTTATTCATGAATTTGAATGTGGGATCTGGAAACAAACTTCACACAGCTTATATCAATCATATTTGATTTTATAAGTACATGTATCCCTGTGATGAGAGTTGTAACTGGGAACTTTATCAGTGGAAAATTAAAACTCAATAGATTTTTCAGTCCTCACTTTCTTGAGAATACTGTCACAAAAAATTGAGAACGGTCTTAGCCTGCCCTTCAGTTGTACATAATTAAAATTCTAAAATATATTGTAGTAGTTGTTAAATTCAATTGAAGTTTAGATAATTAACTCCCAACTTAAATCAACTGTTTTGATTTAGGAGGTGCAGATCTCATTGGTCCAAATTGTCTCTATGATGAATTCTTGACTAAGGAAATGAAATAACAATAAACAACAATTAGTTTCATTATTGTCAGCCTTTCTATATGTTCTAGCTGTTCTTTTTTTCATTCTTTGTATGTAGACTATCAAAAGATACCCCCTATAAATTGAAACAATGGCCGTCTTTTCCCTCAGAGCTCTTCAGCTCTTTGATTAGCTCACCTGGCCCAAAGGGCTAAGTGAGCTTTTCCCATCACTTGGCGCCCGGCGTCGTTAACTTTTACAAAAATCTTCTCTGAAACTACTGGGCCAAATTTAACCAAACTTGGCCACAATCATCATTGGGGTATCTAGTTTAAAAAATGTGTCCGGTGACTCGGCCAACCAACCAAGATGGCCACCATGTCTAAAAATAGAACATAGGGGTAAAATGTAAATTTTGGCTCTTATCTCTGAAACCAAAGCATTTAGAGCAAATCTGACATGGGGTTAAATTGTTTATCAGGTAAAGATTTATCTGCCCTGAAAATTTAAGACGAATCGGACAACCGGTTGTTGGGTTGCTGCCCCTGAATTTGCAATTTTAAGGAAATTATACCGTTTTTTGGCTATTATCTTGAATATTATTATAGATAGAGATAAACTGTAATCAGCAATAATGTTCAGCAAAGTAAGATCTACAAATAAGTCAATATGACTAAAATGGTCAGTTGACCCCTTAAGGAGTTATTGCCCTTAACTTCTTAAAAGGTTTATATTTCAGAAGGTGAAAGACCTGGATGCTTCATACTTTGTATATAGATGCCTCATGTTACGAAGTTTCTGTCAGTCACATGTCCAATGTCTTTGACCTCATTTTCATGGTTCAGTGACCACTTGGAAAAAAAGATCAGAATTTTTGTATTGTTGAATTCTCTCTTATTATAAGTAATAGGATAACTATATTTGGTATGTGCGTACCTTGCAAGGTCCTCATGCCCGTCAGACAGTTTTCACTTGACCTCGACCTCATTTCATGGATCAGTGAACAAGGTTAAGGTTTGGTGGTCAAGTCCATATCTCAGATACTATAAGCAATAGGGCTATTATATTTGGTGTATGGAAGGACTGGAAGGTGTACATGTCCAACTGGCAGGTGTCATCTGACCTTGACCTCATTTGCATGGTTCAGTGGTTATAGTTAAGTTTTTGTGTTTTGGTCTGTTTTTCTCATACTTTATGCAATAGGTCTACTATATTTGGTGTATGGAATGATTGTAAAGTGTGCATGTCTAGCGGGCAGAAGTCATCTGACCTTGACCTCATTTTCATGGTTGAGTGGTCAAAGTTAAGTTTTTGAGGTTTGGTCTTTTTATCTAATATTATATGCCAAAGGTCAACTATATTTGGTGTATGGAAATATATTATGATCTATATGTCAGTCCCGCAGGTTTTATTTGACCATGACCTCAATTGCACGGTTCATTGCACAGTGTTAAGTTTTTGTGTTTTGGTCTATTTTTCTTAAACTATAAGTAATAGGTCAACTATATTTGTTCTATGGAAGCTTTGTTAGCTGTACATGTCTGCCTGGCATGGTTCATCTGACCTTGACCTCATTTTCATGGTTCATTGGTCTTTGTTTAGCTATCTTGGTTAATGTTAAGTTTATGTGACCGTTGTAATAAAGCTTTATACTTAGGACTATCAACATAATATCAATGAATAGTAAAGAAGGCGAGACATTTCAGTGTGTGCACTCTTGTCTCAGACTTCATGTGGGTTATTTATTACAAAACCGTTTGAGGTTGTTCTGCTTGATATTTTAATCTGAAAAAGCATTGTCTTTAGTATTCCTCACTCAACAAAGGTTAATAGCGTAGGGTATAACGTTTTTGACCGATCTGTCGGTCCTGTATTTGTCACCTTAAGTCCCCTGAAACTGCAAAACAGAATTTCTTGAAACTGTAGGTAGTAACGACTTACTATTAAAATGTGCATTTTGACAGGTTTAAGTAATTTTAATGAAATCACTGATCTTATATTTCACCAGTTATACATTGATTATGTTTATTAAAGTCCTAGACGTTACCAATGCTAAGTCTCCTTTATATAGGCACAAGCAATGTAAGTTTATATAATTTGAAAATTAAGCACTAACTGAAAAAGAAAATATTTGTTTTTGTCTTTGAAAAAAAATGTAGCCATAGAAAACTATGTGAGGCCAAAATAAAAAATATGTTTGTTTCCCCTCCCCCACTCAAAAATAAGCCCCCTGGTCAAAAAATTATATTCCACAAAGAAATCTAGATTAATTTTATTCCTGGAAATAACTTGTTTCTATTTTTGAAAAGTGCTTGAAAGCAAAAGGATTGATAATCTAAATAAACTAGAACACACCCGCGAAATCGCGGGCATTCAGAGCGTAGTTTATAGTATGTAAAGTGTTGTTGGAAGAATTATGTAAAATATTGAATGACTGGAGAATTTCAGCAAAAGTATCATAAGTCAAAGGTTATTGGGGACAGGAAAATGTGTTTTTTTTATCCCTCCTCCTTTATTTCCAAAATTCCCAATTTTGGTTTTCTATCAATTTCAATATGAACATAATACATTTAGTGGGGAATTTCAGCAAAAGTATCATAAGTCATAGGTTATTGGGGACAGGAAAATGTTTTTTTGTATCCCTCCTCCTTTATTTCCAAAATTCCCAATTTTTGGTTTTCCATCAATTTCAATATGAACATAATACATTGAGTATGTTATGAACATTTAAGTAAGGAGCCTGTAATTCAGTGGTTTTCGTTTGTTTATGTGTTACATATTTGTATTTCGTTCATTTTTTGTACATCAATAAGGCCGCTAGTTTTCTGGTTTGGATTGTGTTACCTTGTCAGTTCAGGGCCTTTTAAAGCTGATTATGCGGGATGGGCTTTGCTCATTGTTGAAGGTCGTACGGTGAACTATAGTTGTTAATTTCTGTATCATTTTGGTCTCTTGTGGAGAGTTGTCTAAACATGGCTATCATACCACATCTTCTTTTTTTGTAATCAACGAATTTTGTAAAAGATTTAATAACTGGAGAATTTCAGAAAAGGTATCAAAAGTTCACATGAATAATTTTAGCGCTTACATTTAAATCTGTATATTATGAACATTCATTAATTACTACTAGAACACACCCGCGAGATCGCGGGCATTCAGAGCGTAGTTTAAAGTATGTAAAGTGTTGTTGGAAAAATTTTGTAAAATATTGAATAACTGGAGAATTTCAGCAAAAGTATCCTAAAGTCATAGGTTATTGGGGTCAGGAAAATGCTTTTTTTTTATCCCTCCTCCTTTATTTCCAATATTCCCATTTTTTGGTTTTCTATCAATTTCAATATGAACATACATTTAGTATGTTATGAACATTCAAGTAAGGAGCCTGTAATTCAGTGGTTGTTTGTTTATGTGTTACATATTTGTTTTTCGTTCTTTTTTTGTACATAAATAAGGCCGCTAGTTTTCTGGTTTGAATTGTTTTACATTGTCAGCTCGGGGCCTTTTAAAGCTGAGTATGCGGTATGGGTTGTTGAAGGTCGTACGGTAACCTATAATTGTTAATATCTGTGTCATATTGGTCTCTTGTGGAGAGTTGTCTCAACATGGCAATCATACCACATCTTCTTTTTTTGTAATCAATGAATTTTGTAAAAGATTTAATGACACAGAATTTCAGAAAAGGTATCAACAGTTCACATGAATATTTTTTGCGCTTATCTGTATATTATGAACATTCATTACTATATAAATATAGTGTATTTACTTTCAATTCTAAGTTTACTAATCGATCCATAGTGGTCATTGATATAGTATACAGACCCTCTATATTAAATAAACTCTGTGACTGCCGTGGATAGTAAACTTGAAAATGATAGCAGATAGAATTCTGAAAATACACTTTATTCTTTGCATATGTATGTTCAAAGTATACAGAAAAAAGTATACAGAAAAACGCAAACCGGAAGTCTAATCTGACTTAAAATTTCGTCCAATGACGGGACAATATCCGGATGCCTTTTTTCTCGTTTTTCTCCAAAAATAACTCAATCTGAATAATCATATGAATGGATGACAAATGGCACTATGCACTGTACCTATAGGACACAGAGGCGTGTTGATCAAATAATTGTGGAAAGAAGAGAAGCGACACCCAAAATGAGGTCTTCTCGTTTAATAGTATAGATATAAATATAGTGTATTTACTTTCAATTTTAAGTTTACTAATCGATCCATGGTGGTCATTGATATAGTATACAGACCCTCTCTATTTAATAAACTATGTGACCGCCGTGGATAGTAAACTTGAAAATGATAGCAGATAGAATTCTTAAAATACTGTATACAGAAAAACGCAAACCGGAAGTCTAATCAGACTTAAAATTTCGTCCAATGACGGGACAATATCCGGATGCCTTTTTTCTCGTTTTTCTCCCAAAATAACTCAATCTGAATAATCATATGAATGGATGACAAATGCAACTATGCACTGTACCTATAGGACACAGAGGCGTGTTGATTAATTTATTGTGGAAAGAAGAGAAGCGACACAAAAAATGAGGTCTTCTCGTTTAATAGTATAGATACACTTAAATTGAGCACAAATAACTGATAAGTGGCCTCGACTAGACAAGTCAAATCATTCATGTGACCAGACTTTTAAAACATCCAGGTAAAAAAATAAACTGTCTTTCTGGTCTGGTTACAAAGGGTAGACCTGGGGGAAAGGAAACACATTCTTTTAAATGTGGCCTGATATCCGTTTTTGAACCAGGTTTCATGTGTTCTTCACATACATGTTGATCCCTCAGAAGAAATCGCTAGATGCTACTTTTATCGGCCATGGATTTTTTTTAAAGCAAATTACTGGCACTCATAATTATATGTTCACCTCACCTACAATTTTACAGTTATAAAATCCGTATAGAAGACCCTTTAAAGACTTGACGACAGGCGGACGGACAAGAAGAATCTTCCCATTACTATGATCTATTGGATTAAGATTTGAGACAAAATGGTAAATAATAATGTTCCCAATTAGCCGCTTTGCAAAAGTTTTTGACAAATTTCTGTCTTGATAAACCGGATAACAGAAGTGTGTACTTAAAATAGGAAATGATATAATAATCGACGTCCATTTAATGTGTTAGAATATCATCTGATGCTAGAACATATTAAAGGATGAAATTGAGTGAATATCCTGTACTTTTGTGTTTTCTGTTCTTTTATAAAACACCAGGAGGACGTGGGGATGTACCAGAAAATGTTCCAGAAATAAACAATGGTAGCAAAGAATTCTTAAAGGTACTTCAGAAAATCATTAGGGAGAGAGTGGAAGAGCTTATTGAAAAGAGGAGCGAGGAACTATTTCTGAAGCTAGAAAGGAAGATTAAAACCGTAAGCGAAACCAACAACCAGATCAAACATATCTTACATCAACAAGCTCCAATAATGTTTCAATATACAAGTTTCAACGCAGTTTTTAGTGAGGTTCAGAGAAAAGTTATGAGAGAATGTGACAGTTTGATTAACAATAGAAAAACTAAATTAATAAATGAGACCGAACACGATATCATTCAATTTGTAAGTAAAATGCGGGATTACGTTTCCAAAACTACGACTGCTATACAGACGGGAGTGTTACGAAGATACAAGGAAATATTGAATGATGTGGATGCAATTCCTGTTAATACAAGTGAGCTCCTAGGTTCTAGAGTAAACAAAATGCTCCAACATATTTCCAACCTTGAATTAGAGGTGGAACAAATGATAGCTTTCTTTGCAACGCTTTCCGACAATGGTCCTCAGAATGGTGAGATAATTAAATTCGACAACATAATAACAAACTCTGGAATTGGATACTCAGTCACAGAAGGATTGTTTACTGCTCCTATTGATGGATTGTATACCCTTCATTGCTCATTTCTTGTAGTAAATGGTTATGTAAATGTAGAACTCGTGAGGAATGACAATAAAATAGGAAGAGGCTACGCAGCGGAAGGAAAACATGAGAATACTGGTTCCATATTTGTTACAACAGATTTAATGGAAGGCGACGAGGTTTTTTGCCGTAGACTTCCCGATTACAGTACAGGAATAATTCGCGGTGATTTATACACCACTTTTTCTGGATACATTTTATAAAAGCTTATGTATGCGTACCTCATATGACTTTTAATCTGGCAAGATGTCTATACCATATGTGTGACCTTTTTATTTGTACGCAATGACTGTTTGTCGAGGATGTACATACTCACTTTATACACATTTCCATTCTTAAAATAAAGTTGTTTACATAATAGTTTATTTGAATTAATTTTTCAACATTCTATATAATCAAAAAGTGTTATATTCATAAATATATTATCAAATAATCAAGATACAGCCAAACTTATAAACACAATATTTGTTTCTACGACAGAATGAAGTTAAGGTTTTAAGTAATATGTAGTAACGAAATCTTTTGACTAAGTATTTCACCAGTATTACATAAAGATTACGCTAGTTAAAATCCAAAACGCCACTACAGACACGGGCATATATATGATCAAATTGGAATACATAAACACCGTAGCGATACCAAAAGGAATACACTGCTCAAAACAAAGAAATAAATAAAGTAACTGTGAGTAGCTGCATGTACTGTAAGACAATAACAATCAAAACCAAGGAGTAAATATACAGACTCACAAAACCAAAAGACATTTACATCAACAGTTATAAATAAGAAATAAGAAACAACATGAACTCCACTAAAAACCGGAAGTGAAATCAGGTGCTCCGGAAGGGTAAGCATTTTCTGCACCGTATACGACACCCGTCGTGTTATTTCTTTGTTCCGTTCGGTAATAATGGAGGCACTTTGTGTCTTTCGTCTACGTTGGTTGTTTTATTTGTGCTTCATGTCGATCTGATGAATCCATCCTTTTATTTTTACATGTAGTTCTTAAATATGCTTGTACACTTTTGTCTCAGGTAAGGTGAGGATTGCAAGATCTAAAACATGTTTAACGCCGCCACATTCTGTATGTACCTGTAATAATTCAGATGCCGGTTACTAGTATGCAGTGTGGGTCGTTAGTTGCGGTCTTTTATATCTACTTTTAGTTGATCGTTTTGTCATGCATAAGACAGTCGTTTTAGATTGTTTGAATCGTTTCACTTTTTGCAAAGTCGGGTCCTTTCATAGCGGACTGTATACGATTTTGGTTTTTCTCATTGTTGAAGGCCGTTTGTTTGCACTACTGAAATTCATGTCAAATTATAACTCTGTTGGATAGTTGTTACTATAGCAATTATACCCAATATCCTAATTTTATATCATTCAAGAAATGTTAGTGTCAGCAGTCATAGGGCCTATTCCATCTTTACAAAAATATGATAGACAACGAGAAAACTTTCCACCAGAGTTTTAATAAATTTTTTTAAGTGGATGTAAGCATTTAAGCAACCTGTCATTAGTAAATGCCAATTTTTTTGTTTGTTTAAACTGCATATTTCAATATTTTTGTAATTGAGAAATGTCACAGTTCTATGAGAAAAGTATAGCGTTAATAAGTTTTTCATAATATAAACATGTCGCTATTCTATTAGAAAAAATATCGCACTCATATAAGATATAAGAAAATATAGCATTATCAATCTAGTACACATGATTTAAACATTAAATACAATCAAACACATTGAAAGTGCATACTACATTGTCTTTGCTACCTAATTGTCTTGTTAATACAATATCTTTATTTTGGAAACAAAGACAATTCAGTTATAGCAAATACATAGACAAAACAAACAAAAGAAAAAAATCGATAATAATAATGTACATGTTATTGGTCTCCTGTCCTAAGTTCTAATGACTCTTCAATAAAAGAAACAACTCTTTTTATAACATTTGATGTTGCTGGACATAGTATAATCACCAGTTTATTAGTAAATTTAAGTGTATTAAAATTGACCAAATTTTATATATAATATTTAAAAAGATTTCTCTTTCATTTTTATCAATTTTACAATTTTACAGGTAAAGAAAAAATTGGAATTTATCATCTAAGATATTACATATTTTACTTTTTCCTTCGTTTCTTAGTAATTTTGTGTATCGTTCAGTTTCTATTAAAAGAAGATGATCGCTTATTCTAAATTTGGTTAACATTTTTCTTGTTTCTTCATTTGGGTGAGATAGGAAGTATTCCATTTGGTCATTTATATTATATTTAAGAAATTTATATAGATATGTTTTATTGTTTTCATTTAGGTCATTTATTGTATCATCAATAAGAGTTTTCTTATAGTTAGTACAAACTTTTTTTAGTTAGGGTTTTATTATTTTTATTCTGTTTTAAAGTCTTAGTTTCTTCAACAAGTTTGATTTCAATATTTATTTCTTGTGACACGTTTTTTGCAAAAGTATACCAAGAGTATGTTCCTTCAGTATCTAAATGTTTAGCTAGTTTAAAGGCTTCTATATGAAGTTATGAAGGTAAAGACAAACTTCCAAACAAAATCTGTATCTTTGAAAAAAAATATTTTTGTAAATGTTTAAGTAATTATGGGAATGACATCTCTGAATCAATATTTTATCAATTATACACAGAATGCATTCGTTAAAGTCAAAGACGTGAATCCGCACTATAATGTCAAGTCTTCATCATAAACACATGCAATGTAAGTTCATACAAAGATGGGTTTATACATCTATGGTTCATATAATCAGAAGATATAAAGACAATAGACTCTTACTGAAAAAGAAATATATTTAATCATTCAAACTTGATGATATCCGATACCAGTTTTTAAACTAAATTTCCTATGTTATACACGTATAGAGACCCAATCTAAACAGAATTACAATAGTTTATTCTTTTCAGAAGAAATCGCCAGGTGCTACTTTTATCAGCAAGGATTTTTTTAAGCAAATAGCTCTCATACTTATTTCATCACCTCACCTTAAATTTTACCACTATAAAATATGTACTTTGCAAACCCTTTTAAAGACTCGACGACTGTCGGACGGTCAAAATGAATACTATGATCTAATGGATTAAGATTTGAGACAGAAGGTAAATAATAATTTTTCCATTTAGACGATTGCTGAAGATTTTAAACGTTTTCTTGATAAACCGGATAACAGAAGTGTGTACTTAAAATACTATTATCGTGAACGTTCATTTTTATGTATGAAAATTAACTTATTGTAGAACATTTTAAAGGATGAAATTGAGTGAATACCTTGTACTTTTTGTCTGTTTTCTGTTGTTCTATAAAACATCAGGAGAACGTGGGGATGTACCAGAAAATGTTCCAGAAATAAACAATGTTAGCAAAGAATTCTTAAAGGTACTTCAGAAAATTATTAGGGAGAGAGTGGAGGAACTTGTCGAAAAGAGGAGGGAGGAACTATTTTTGAAGCTAGAAAGAAAGATTAAAAACGTAAGCGAAACCAATAATCAGATTAAAGACCTCTTACATCAACAAGCTCCTACACTATTTCAATATACAAGTTTCAACACATCTTTGAGTTTTGTTCAGAGCAAAGTGACGACAGAATGTGACAATTTGATTAACAATAGAAAAACTAAATTAATAAATGAGACCGAACATGATATTATTCAATTTGTAAGTAAAATGCGGTCGTACGTTTCCAAAACTACGACTGCTATACAGGCGGGAGTACTAAGAAGATACAAGGAAATATTGAGTGATGTGGATTCAATTTCTGTTAGTTCAACTGAGCTCGTTGATTCTAGAGTAAAAAATATGCTCCAAAATATTTCAAACATCGAATTAGAGGTGGAACAAGCGATAGCTTTCTTTGCAACGCTTTCCGAAAATGCTCCTCCGAACGACGAGATAATTAAATTCGACAACATAACAACTAATTTTGGAAATGTATACTCAGTCACAGAAGGATTATTTACTGCTCCTATTGATGGATTGTATACTATTCATTGCTCATTTCTTGTAGTAAATGGTTATGTAAATGTAGAACTCATGAGGAACGACAATAAAATTGGAAGAGGATACGCAGCGGGAGGAAGACTTGAGCATACTGGTTCCATATTTGTTACAACAGATTTAATAGAAGACGACGAAGTATATTGCCGTAAACTTCCTGATTACAGTACAGGAATAATTCGCGGAGATTTATACACCACTTTTTCTGGATACTTTTTAAAACGAATTTCATAAAAGCTTAGGTATGCTTACCCCATATGTTAGATGTTTTACTCAACAAGATATATATATCGTGTGTACTGTATGTCGAGGATGTACATAATCACTTTTCATAAAAAAAAAGATGTTTTCATAATATGTCTTTGGAATTTATTTTAGATTTTCTATATAATCAAGAAGAGTTATTTGTAGAGATAATGTATTGTCAAATAATCGAGAAAGAAATAGGTTTGTTCAACAAAGAATATGAGGCTATTTTACAATAAATCTTTCTAGAAAACATAGTTGTACGTTATTCTCATATCAAAGTGTAAACTTATTTGCAACTGATCAAATTTAAAACTTACAGATATTTTTTAAGAAAAGTATTTAGGACCTTAAATTCTATTTCTCCCTTCTGACTAGAAGAATGATTTAAAACAATATAGTTGACCAATTTGTGTATAATTCTGTTAAAATTTTGGCGAATATCTTATTACGACTTAGTGTGTTTACAATCGGCATGTACAGATACATTCTCTTGAGCATTCCTTGACCTATTTCTGTGCCGTCATTAGTGAACACTATATCCGACTACACTTATTATTAAAGTGGTAGTACTTATTTAAGTATATCATTTTAGTAACCGATTGAAGACGAAACTATATCATTTGCAGTGGAATAAAATGTACATCATCAAGATTCTGGTAATGTTTCAAAGTTGGTACTTAGGGACTTAATTATAATATTTTTTCTCATTTCAAATCGTTATTTGCACTTCCAAAGTTTTTGAAAACACTATTTTAAATCAAATACTGTTTACGGAATTGACGTTGAAAATCTGATCTGATATAGTTAAAAAGATTGATTAATTGATTTGTGGTGTTTATAGTTATCAAAGGTACCAGGCTTATAATTTAATACGCCAGACGCGCGTTTCGTCTACATAAGACTCATCCAAAAGTTGTGCCAAATACGACTAAGGTTATCTATGCCTGGGATAAGAAAATCGTCAGTATTTCGAATGATTTATACTTTTACAAACAGTAAATAAAAAACAAAATTACCATATATTAATTGATATGCATGTGAACACCGAAGTGCTGACTACTGCTCTGGTGATTCCCTCGGACACAAAACGTCCACCAGCAGTGGCATTGAACCAGTGGTTGCCAAATACCACTAAAGTTATCTATGCCTGGGATAAGAAAATCACCAGTATTTCGAAGAATTCATACTTTTACAAACTGTAAATTAAAACAAAATGACCATATAATTGATATTCAACTGGGCTAGTATTTCCTTCGGAGACGAAACGTCCACCAGCAGTGACATCGACCCAGTGGTGTTAATAGTTATCAAAGGTACCAGGCTTATCATTTTATACGCCAGACACGCGTTTCGTCTACATAAGACTAACCAGTGACGCTCAGATAAAAAAAAATAGAAAGCCAAACAAGTACAAAATTAAAGAGCATTAATGACCCAAAATTCCAAAAAGTTGTACTGAGATATTCAAATGTGCGAATGGACAGTTGTTGCGGTTTATATCTATTAGATTTATGGTAATGTCTTTTGGTTTAAATTCTGCAGTACATTAAGAGAAAAAAATACTATCAAGATAACGGTGCATGCTGTTTTATTTATCAATGAACGAATCTAGTTTTTTTCACTGTGTTTGATCATATACCTGGGTCTACGCAGTGCTCCACGAAACATCTTTCCAAGTTATTTACATCAATTTTATCAAATCAATTGTTAAACCAATTGCTATAGGTTCAGAGTTAATCAGATGTCGTTACTAAAACAAACTCTGTTAGAATTAATACAATCTAAATAGACAAAACAGAAACAAAACTACATAAGAAATCACATAATATTATTAACTAAATATTACATATACAAAACAGAAATGCAATGTGGACAAGTAAATATTCTAGCCTTAAAAATTATCTTAAAGAAAATTTGTTTATTGAAAAAATAATATTTTATGAAAATAAACCATTGCAAAGAGCTAACTCCTGCTGGAACCCCTGGCGCCAACTAAAAGAATGACCATACAAGTAAACTTTAACGTAAAAAAATATTTACCCAATCCACGCTGCCTTAGGTTTAGATTTTCTTTTCTAACATTATTAATATTTACTTATACGTTTGTCGAATGATTCAAAATATCAACTATATCGTACTTGTCTCGTTTTGCTGATGTACTACTTACTATGATTATTTATATACGTAGTTTTTTCCAATAAACATAATACAAAAAAAAAACCCAAACAAATAGACAAACTGAAAAATTGTTATTACTTACATTCATAATAATATATGGCCAAAATGCAATTATCGTGTCTACGTGGGAGGGGTGGGGGTAAATTGTTTTCTGTAGAACGTTACTCTTTTTCAAACAAAACAATTCTCTGAAACTGACATAATCACGTTGCTTGATTTCCTGATTGACACACACTTGTTATAATTGGGGGACGTGATTTTCAACAAACGATCGGCATTCTCATGGAAACCAACTTCTCTCCCATTTCTACCAACTTGGCTCTTTAACTTCAGGTTGCACTATTAAGATGATGTCCTCTCATTTAATGCGTCAAAGTTTGGTGATTATATTAAATGCATCTATCCCATCGAACCTCAAATAAAGGTTACAACAGATAAAGGTAAGACTGCTTCATAATTTGACTAACCTTTGACACCATTTTACGGTGTATATCACAACTCGTTTGGGTGAGTCTGTTTTAACGTTTGGATTTTATTGCACGCAGTTCGATCTTTGAACATTGTTTTTTAATGGTATTAATCTTAATTTTGTTAAATTATCATCAAACTAAAATTTATATGTTATTACACAAACACATTCATGTGTCTACAATTTTTCGATACCTGTATCGTGGCATTGTACAATGTCATGTTTTTCCTCATACTGTTTATGACGCCTTTACACTAAAGAGGTTGTTGTGTACTGATTGATATTTTAGTATTAGATGCATGATGTATTCATTATCCGTCCTGGTCCACTCTAGAAATTGACGATGATCGATTGAGATCAAATTTAAGACACACGAGATCTTTCAGCTTTCAAACTGTGTACTTTTCATTTTAACACATCAACTTCTAGGATAGAGGTTTGATGCTTACAATGATGCTTTCATACAGTTACTAACAGTTACAAGTTGTGAAGTTGAAACCATTCCTTTGTAAATCACACGGACGCAATCACGATTTTGTTGTACCGATATGAATGATCTGTTTTACAGATAAAGACAGGTATGTTCCAATTTCGTAACCACCGAATGAGACCTACAGAATTAAATTTATCACCGAGTTTGTACTTACATGTCTTATACGACGGGTGCATTAGCTGGTGCAGGAATTTATAACCTTCAAAAATATGTGAGATCACCCAAATTTTGATTTAAAGGGGATTGTGTTGGTCCTGCTATAGTCATATGTATTTGTTATGTTTAGACTGGTAACAGTCTTGTCTATCCTTTTTCATGAAAAACGTGATTCAATTTCAAAATTTCACATTAGGTCTATATTGAAAGTTAGACAATTTACATGATTGATAATTTACAATTTGATGATTTCTTAACGTTAGATAAGAGTCTATGTCTTATTCACGATTGAATGGTATATTATTACTAGATATAAAAAAAAAAACAAGGAATTTAATAGACATAAGACGACGTTTGTTATTTGTAGAGGATGATCTGCTTATCCTTCCGGAGCATCTGAGATCATTCCCGGTTTTTGGTTGGGTTCGTGTATATGTTTATGAAGTCTATTTAAATAATAGCAAAAATCGTCTTATACATACACTGTGGACTCCTAATAGATATATATATATATATTAACACCCATATTACCAAGATGAGTATCATTTTTTTTCAAAGACTGAATTTTGTCGTGTGTTCTTTTACCTACAGTTATAGCTTAGAATTTCTTTAGATATGCCAGCAGTTTGTCAGAAAACGATTTAAATAAAGATGAGCTCTATACTCATGATACAGTGATGTATTGAGTCATTTAGACAAAGTTATCATATAGCTATATTGGATATTATTTTCTCGAGAATGCAAGTACTAGGCAATTATATTACATCAAGTTACAAAGAGTATATTTTAAAATACTAAAATAATTGGGATCTTATCAATCTTAGTTGCGGAAATACTGACTTATAAAACGACATAAAATATACTTATACATACTCATACGTTGAAAGTGTATGATAATTGAAGAAAAACTAAAACAAAATGGCGAGAATGTCATATGGTCGGTTTATAATATACTTCGTTTCATGGAATTTGAATCTGCAAGTGGGATTGGGGAGCGATATAACACCAAATATTCCTTTTCCTCAAACCTTGGATGAAAATCTAAAGAGAGCTGTAGAGGATGCCGCAGGAAATATCACGGATGAACTGTTTCACAAACTCAGTGAAAAGATAGACGCACTTGGGGATAAGACTATTGAAGATATTGTTTTGATAAAAATAAGGAACAAATATACTGAAACTAGTGATAAGATCAAACAACTTGGTTCGAATTTGACTAGGACATTAAATCACAAATTGAACGTTACAGAATCGGCAATATTATCTAAGGTTGATGACGAAATTAGTGAAATTAGTGACATTCGAGACAAATATTTAGATTTTGAAAAACAAATTAATAACGACATAGATTCAAAACAAAAAACGACCGAAGAACATTTGAGCAACGCTACAGAATCAATGTTAAGAAATCTAGACACACAACTGGACCAGTTAATGTTCAACGTTTCCAGTAAGTCAAACGAAGGATCGAGCAGGACAATGGTGGTTTTTTCAGCTTTGCTCACGAAAAACGTGTTGAGTGATGGAACGAATTATATTGCATTTGATCACGTAGTGACAAATATCGGACATGGCTATAACAAAACTGGAGGATTTTTTACTACTCCGATAGATGGGGTTTTCATGTTTACGTCAGTATTTCTAGTGGACGATGGCTATGTTAACATTAAGCTTACAAAGAACGGAAATGAGATAGCCCGGGGATATGCTGCAAAAGATGTACGTGAAGGAGCAGGATTCGTTAGTGTGATTCTAAATTTGAAGACTGGTGATGAAGTAGGTATCAAAATGATTCCCGGATGGATCACAGGGTGTATGAGAGGAGACTTCTATTCATCCTTTTCTGGAACAAAAGTTGGACACTAGGATCACAGGGTGTGTGAGAGGAGACTTATATTCATCCTTTTCTGGAATAAGAGTTGGACACTAACAGTGCAACATATGTATCGATTTCGTTATTTTCATTATATATGACAAACATATGCAATGAGTAATTACGTTTTAAATTGCAATATCAATAGTTCATAATTAATTTTTTCAATAATCTTCTTTTCACATGTTTCGATGTAGTAAATGATATCAATTTGTTCTTCTATTAAGGTTCAACAAAACATATTTAGTATGCCATATTAGTCACATCAAAATAGTATCACAAATTAGTATCAAAACAGAACTTTCGTTGTCAATGCTCAAGCTACACACATGATTATTGGTGTTTAAAGGAGACGAATACACTTTTTTCAATTTCTTTAAACTTACATTCATTCGTTGATATACCAAATCTTTTAACTTTCGTATTTAAAAAAAATGCATTTTAGTCTACGGATAGATGTTTTTTTTAAAAGAAAGTACCAAGAGCTGTTTATTGATTTTTGTCGAGCCTTCGACTTTAGTCGAAAAAGCGAAACTAAGCAATCTTACATTCCGTCGTCGTCGGTGTCGTCGTCGTCGTCCACAAATATTCACTCTGTGGTTAAAGTTTTTGAAATTTTAATAACTTTCTTACACTATCCTGGATTTCTATCAAACTTGGACAGAAGCTTGTTTATGATATTAAGATAGTATCCAGGAGTAAATTTTTTAAAAATAAAATTCCATTTTTTATATTTTACTTATAAATGGACTTAGTTTTTCTGTCGGGAAATATTACATTCACTCTGTGGTTTAAGTTTTTAAAATTTTAATAACTTTCTTAAACTATCCTGGGTTGGTACCAAACTTGGACAAAAGCTTGTTTATGATCATAAGATAGTATCCAGAAGTAAATTTGGTAAAAACAAATAAATTTTTCCGTATTTTACTTTTAAATGGACCTAGATTTTCTGCGAAACAACACATTCACTTTGTGGTTAAAGTTTTCAAATTTTAATAACTTTCTTAAACTATCCTGGGTTGGTACCAAACTTGGACAGAAGCTTGTTTAGGATCCTAAGATAGTATCCAGAAGTAAATTTTGAAGAAAAAAAAAATCCATTTTTCCGTATTTTACTTTTAAATGGACTTAGATTTTCTGCGAAACAACACATTCACTCTGTGGTTAAACTTTTTAAAAATTTAATAACTTTCTTATACTATTTTTGATTTGTACCAAACTTGGACAGAAGCTTGTTTATGATCAAAATCTAGTATCTAGAAGGAAATTTTGTTTTCTTCCAGTTAACATTACATTCCATCTGCAGTTAAAGTTTTTAAACATTTATTAGATTCATAAACTATCCTGGATTTTTACCAAACTTAGACAGAAGCTTCTAACAATCGAAAGATAGTATCAACAGGAATATTTTATTGATT
This sequence comes from Mytilus galloprovincialis, assembly GCF_965363235.1. Classification (NCBI taxonomy): domain Eukaryota; kingdom Metazoa; phylum Mollusca; class Bivalvia; order Mytilida; family Mytilidae; genus Mytilus; species Mytilus galloprovincialis. The sequence goes on along the minus strand of NC_134840.1, from coordinate 24,899,005 downwards.
TATATCCTCATTTTTGTTGAGCCTGCGATTAACAGAAAGAGTAAGCGAGACACTGGGTTCCGCGGAACCCTTACGAATTTTTAAGTTGATGTGATTCTGCTGGTAGGAAATTTTAATTTTTTCCTTAAATCTGATGATAACATGATTAACACATGTACTGCATATCATATTGCGTCTGCTTATTTTTATTTATGTTTTTTTTTGGCACCAAAATGTAATATCTCAAATAGTGTAGAATTTATGTATAAAATTAGTATAGCCTTTTGTACTAATTTTACCCCATGTTATGATGAAGTCGGGAAAATATTATTTTTCAGCTGTTCGTAAAAGTTCAAGGTCAAAGGCACTAAACAATATTCCGAAACTTGTACAAAACAAAATTGTTGCGGATGCTATTTCAATTACTACACATGGGATTGCAATCTATATGTACATATGGTCATACATAATGAGAGGCGGATTCCTATTGATTCGAGTTTAATATTGAAAAGGTCAATGCCTAAGTTACTAAAATAACACTGACATTTGTTCATAAAGTTAGATTTCATATGCTTACTAATATGCTCTAGGAGTGCAACGTTATGTGGATTCATATATAGTCACATACAAACGCATGAAAAATTTCTATTGATTTTGAGACCAAAATTTGTATAGTTAAACGTTTTCAGGATGTTTTATGAATTACATCATTAAACCTGAGTTAGATGTGTGGTAAAATACAGTAAGAGGAAGACCCTTATTCATTTTGAAGTAATTTTCTCTACGGACAAAGTCATAGTCTCTAAAACAGGTTTAGTAAAACAGTATTTGGGCATTAAATCATGCCTGAAATGAATAATACCGTAAATGAATTGATATAAAATATGTCAACCTTTCTACAGCAACGTCCCTTGTAATAATATAGTGTGAGGTATGTGGGCTTGTTTACTAAACGTTATCTAATTTAGAGATTTCCATTAGTATTTATCCAATTAAAAGGGCTAAACACTACAAATAAAGATGCACCTAAGCACTATTCATATGGACCGAGGAAACACAATATAGTTTTATCTGAATTCAGGTGCTATTCATCGTTCTTGAACTATGAATTGTTCAGAGCCAATATAATTGCTTACTCATCATTGAGACTGTACACCATTGCCTTTATTTACACACCAGAAAGAAATTTTGATGAACAATATAAGATGGCTTCCTGATACTTTACAGAAGGTTAATGCGCTTACAGCTGTTATCCGAACCTCTCGTATAAACAAAACGTCCATATATTTAAACATGTATTCGAGTTTATCAAAAGGTCTGAGAGATTTCTTGTTGTATGACACCAATCATAGTGTATTTGCGTTATATTCACGTGATCATCATCATCATCATTACCAATTTTTACGTAAGAACTGTTTCATCTTTTTTAATAGATAGACTCGTAAAGTCTTTTATCTTACTTCCTATACATTTCTGGGAATATGATTGGTTAAAAGCAAAGTATTGTTTATTCTAAACTATTTCATGCTCACTCATGTTGATATTGTATTGAAATTAATTGTTATTCGGAGCAGACTTCATAAGTGTGGTTTACTTGTGTTCAATTCATTTAATTTTGAGTAAATAACATATGTTTAAACTGAGTATTTATGAGATTTTAATGTCACACAATCAAGAAAAAACAAAGTTCATTACAATATTTATTATACGTAATAATCTATATAAGCATATATCATAGGAAGTGACATATGTATATAAACTTCATAAAGATACAAAGCTTTTAATTTCGAACGAAGGATGCATAAAACTCGTCAGTAGCGTCTATAACAACAAAGAACTAAGCCCCTCAAAACAATAAATCAATTCAAAATGATGCATCAAATAACGATGAAGTTGTCACCCTTTGAAACATTTTAAAAAACAAGACAAGACTGCGTTAACTGCATTTGAATCTTGCAAAACAGTAGAATTTTCCCTTTTTCATTTTGCCGGGAACCACTGTCAGCAGCTGTTGCATCTCCCGAATCTTTTTCTCTACAAAAACACCTTTTCACCCATAACACTCTCCTTAAAAAGTCAGAATATGAGAAATGAAAGAAAATATCGAACATTTTGGAAACAAATGGAATAAGTCAAGAAACATTTAGTACTAAAACGCAGACCTCACATAAAACACGAGTAAGAAAAAATAAAATATAATAGAATCATAACTGTTTCCTGGTCAGCCTGCACATTGCAGATTTGAAAGAAATAATACCCGTTTTTTGAACCTATCGAATGATTTACTGCACAAAACTGCATAGAAAGCCACAAATACTTCAGGCTCCATGAAAAAACAGTTGCGCGTACCTCCAGGATACGCTAACAAAGTGTTACGTTTACATCTGGAGTATCTTAACGACCTGTTACGCGTACCTTTAGCGCACGTATAGCAAAATAAACTACGACCCAAAAGGTTCTTCATTGTATTTAACCAATAAGTGTAACTACCTTAGCTAAGTCAATGTAGGAGCAAGCTCATTTTGACCCTGCTTTCCAAATTATTTGCCGTTTTTTTATTTTCTTGTTCTAATAGGGTTATCCTTTTTGAAACTATAATATGTGTTCTTATAGTGTATTTTACTTTTACGAGATATGGTCTAGACCGACAAAAGGGGGAGGGATGTGAGTATGTTAACCTAGTAAACTTATGAGATTCTGTGATTGTACTGAATAATCTTATCTGGATCATGATTTGATCGCTGTTATATGTCTTTGTTTGTAAATATAAAATTAAGAGGATGTGGAAAGGTTGCCAATGAGACCAAATGGCGAAAGATCACCGTACAGTACTCAACAATGAACAAAACACATACCACATAGTTAGCTATAGAAAGGTCCAAAACGATCTTCCGTAAATAAATTCAAACGAGAAAACTAACGACATGATTTATGTACAAATTAAGATGAAGGAAAACTAATATATATCAACAAACGACAACTACTAATTAACACGCTCCTCACTTGGGATTCGCACATATAGAATGTAGCGATGTTAAACTAATTCACTGGCGCCAAATTCTCCCTAAAGTTTGGAAGGTGGTGTAATAGTGCACAGGAACATCATATATTTTTCCGATCTGTGAAAGTTAATTAATTTTTGTAATCTCTTTTTGAACTCTGGCACCTGACTCCTCCGTTCGGCTGTTGTTTGGTAGACTATGTTGAAAATATTTTATTTTTAAATAGCACACATTCATTTAAGCTATCAAATATTAACATATGTATTTCCTTTGATTCTGCATGGCATTGTACCATTTCAAAGTGAAAAGCGCAACACCGTTTGTAGGATCGTATTAGCGTTATTCCTGATTTGCAGTTTGGTAAGTTTTTTACTTCGCGTTTTCTAATGGTTTGTAAGTGTAATAAGAAATAGCATTAGAACACTTTTTATGAAATATTAATTGTGTTTGTTCACTTTACTTATTTATGAATTAAACATATGATCCTTATCACAATTGATCTGTCAGTAAGGAAGAATCTTGGTGATTTATATGCTTTTAAGTAACAACTGTAAGCTTCATCATAATACCCTATAATCTCAGCACAAATGCCAACAATTTGCCATGAAATTTCTTGAAACGAAAGAACTTTTAAAAACGGCATGTCAGACCGGATTTCCTGTAATAGTTGAAATTCAATGTCGGTGCCAACTGTATCACGAAGACGATAATGGCACAAAACTGATAACATTGATGCATAGAGACTAGGATCGATATACAGGTAAGTACCATCGATTCCGAGTGATTCTTTCATGAAAGTTGTCTCTAATTCTAATCGCAATTCTTGTATCTGTAAGATTGTTGAAAAGAAAATAACCTGTAAATATCCTTCTTTTAAACGTTTGTTGCTCTTGATGATAACTTCTAAACAAGATTTGTATTGCCCTGTAATGTACATCATTGTAGCCAGATACAACAATGAAACACTACCTGGATGATCATGTATGAGAAACACGTCACTGCATGTTTTAAAAATATCACAACTCTTTGCTGTCCCAAGTTCTGTATTTTTTAGTTCTTTAAACTTGTGAGAATTAATATATACTATGACCTCACTTATCCAAGCTTTCACTGCAGTATATTTCAAAAGTGAAAAAGTTTCCTTTTCTTTAACTGATTGTAATACATTAAGAAGATTTTGCAAATCCTCTCTAAAACTTTGTTGAAACAGGAACGAGTTTAACTGAGCATTTATTTCGTGCCAAGTGTGTATTTCTATATCTTCCTTTAAAATATAGTCTTCCTCTTTTAAAGACACGTGTATTCCTTGGAGATCATTAATCAGTACTTGGAAAACCAAATACGGAAGGTCAATCGACTGACATCTGTACAATCCATAAAACTTTTCACCAAGCAGTGTTTCCAGTAAAGTTTGTAACTGTTGTTTTTTGCATCCGTATACTCTGTTTTCAAACATATTATTCTGTGGAATGAAGAAATTTGGACAGTTTTCTGTCTGTACCCACTTGTATATTCTTTTAACACATCTCCCAAAAGACTGTAATAATGTATCAAAATACCATGGATTCGTATAACTTGACTGAACTTCCCAGAATAGAGATGTTTTCATAATATAAGATGAAACTAAATCCTTCATACCTTCGTACTTATTCAATATTTCATTAAGATATATTTTAAGCATCCCATAACATAAAAATTGACAATGATTCAATGAAAATAAAAGTTTCTTTTCCATTAAGATAAATGATATTCTCCATTCTAAGTCTTCACATGAAGAGTTTTTACTACCAACTGGGGCAAGCTGACAACCTTGTGCAATGCACTCTTCAATCAGATCTTTTGAGGGCCAGGAAAACTTTTCACATCTTTGATTCCAGTCGATACATGCTATAGGTAGAACAGTACAGCTAAGACAATATGCAGTGTCTGATTCTCTATGTCCGTGTCTGATGGTAGTACACGGACCATGTATGACGACATGTTTTCCAAGTGTTGGTAAAATAAATTCACGATATTTTGAGCTTGAAAGATATGTAGTTCCTTCATAAGTAGAGTAAGAGTTCGTAAATCGTTTCTCACCAGATCTTCCATCTTTGACTTGTAAACGAACGTATCCAGGTTTTACTTTAGTATTTTCCATAATTAATATGACTTTTCCGGCGCCTGGATTTAGATACAGTATCTCGCTTGTATCATTTACAATTATGCTTCTTGCACAAACTACCATTTGATCATTATCAGACGTTGATATCCTCAAACCTTCTGCCCTACTTCCAAGATCATATATAAACTCAGGTTTCTCCGGTTTAAGTTTATGATAAATATGATGTTTTAAATCTGAAAGGTTGCGTCTTATATCTATTATTGACTCATAACCAAGTTCTTCGCAAAGATCTAAGAACAGAAGTTGGGCTATCTTTTCTTCAGGAACCTTGTCATCCAAATCTGTAGATGGATTATTTTCAATATCATTATCATGGCAGTACTGTTGATATAAAGTTTTATATCTGTTAAGTAGTATTGTTTCTACAGAAGGATCTGGTTCATATCCAAGAGCTTCGCAACTTCGTAAATATCTTTTCCATGCAAACGGTTGAGACATTTGGTTCATGACTTTTGTTCTAAAAAGGAAAATATACTACTTTTTACAGCAATTATTGAACTTTGATTTTATGCGAAAACAGGTGTGTATGCTAGTTGTTATAAAATAAAGAAAAAATATATTTTCATGTAATTTTTATTTGTAATTCTGTTTGGCTTTATAAATATTTTAATATGAGCGTCACTGATGAGTCTTATGTAGACGAAACGCGTGTCTGGCGTACAAAATTATAATCCTGGTACCTTTGATAACTATTTACAGCACTGGGTCGATGCCACTGCTGGTGGACGTTTCGGCCCGAGGGTATCACCAGCACAGTAGTCAACATTTCGGTGTTGACATGAATATCAATAATGTGGTCATTTTTATAAACTTCCTGTTTACAAAACTTTGAATTTTACGAAAAACTAAGGATTTTCTTATCCCAGGCATAGATTACCTTAGCTGTATTTGGCACTACGTTTTGGAATTTTGGTTCCTCAACGCTATCCAACTTTGTACTTGTTTGGCTTTATAAATATTTTAATATGAACGTCACTGATGAGTCTTATGTAGACGAAACGCGCGTCTAGCGTACACAATTATAATCCTGGTACCTTTGATAACTATTATGTACAAAACAATTAACAAAAATAAAATTTGATTAACAGCAACATATGACAACATTTGAACTACAGGATCCTGACATTGGACAGACACATACATAATGTGTTTAACATGTTTCCGGGCATTCCATCTGAGATACAAGTATGTTTGTTTTTGTATAACAACGAAAACTCATGTCAAGCACTGAAGAGGAGGGGGGGGGCAAGGGGGGTCCCAATAACAGCAAAACAGCAAATTGATTTGGCTCATAACAGATAACAAGGAATTAAAATGGACAAAAACAGATAACAGTAAATGAAATATTAAAATAATTCGGTCTTTGACAAATCAGTATTTCTTATTACGGATATAATCCTTTGTAATGCATTCCATTTTTTATGACTATGTTTTTAGTATTAATTTATGTATCTAGAATGTGTTTAAATTACTACTCAATATATTATAATATTTTTTATACGCTCGTTTACGGAACGTATTATGGTATACTGTTGTCCGTCTGTTGTCAACATGTCGGACATTAACTCAAAAACTCTTTAACCATTTGCATTAAACTTTGGGAAATTGGTTATATCTATTGACGTGAGCTCCCTTTTTTTTTCTTTTTTTTTTTTTTTATAAATTTTAGATTTTAAGTTTCTGGGTAATGGGTTTTTATTCAATAAAATTGGTGGTTTTTTTTCAGTTTTCTGATAATATCTCAAAAATGCTTTCACAAAGCAAGGAAAGTTGGTGAATTGTTTATATCTATTAACATGAGGTAACTTTCAATTTTTATAAATTTTAGATTTTACGTTTCCGAGTTAACGGGTTTTATTAATTAAAAAGGGGTGATTTTCCAGTTTTCAGACATTAACACAAAAATGTTTTCAGCAGTATTCATGAAACGTTGGTGTATTGTTTATATATATTGACTGAAGCTCCCTTTGTTGCTAATAAAAAAAGTGACCTAAAAGAGTTTGAATACTCTGACTTTTTCTAAATGACCAGTTAAAGAGGTGTGTGAATTTTTCTTAATAAAACTCTGAGGCAAAGTGGTATATAGGGTAGAAAAATCAAAAGTACCAATTATAAGCATGCAATTTATCAAGTACTTCGAACGAATTTTGACACTCTAAAAGCAATTTATTCCACTATTTTCAAAGGCCTTATTTGAACAGTTTTTTTATCAGCTGAGGTTTTTGATTGTACCAAGTGTACTAGTAAGTAGAATACATAGTTTAGTAGGGAAACAATGGCTTGAAACGAAATAAATCTTTGTTTGTAATGAGTTATGTGCAGCTTCGGACCCAAGTACATGGTTGGAACTTTCATTGTACAATGCATTTGGTTCTGCTTTGAAAAGAATCACAGAGCTGAGTCTATGTACCATATTATATAAAAGGTTAAGTGGTTGTTAGGACCTAGTCCTTAATTGAGATCCTTGTCAGATATTCCTGGCCATATGTTTTCCTTTTTGTCATATTAAGAATTGTTTTAATTTAATATGTTCGTACGGAAAACAAGGAACATTATTCTCATACAAAAAATTAAGATAATTCTAAATACACATTCATAAAAAAAAATGGAATTTATTACAAAGGATAATCATAAGATATACTTGAATTGTCCTGGACCTCACTTCTGTGATGGGTATATGTTAATGGAATCCTTCTCTGAATACGGAACAAACATATTAGTAGTGGTAGACCCCAATGGCCAATGATCTTCAATTTATACCGAATATTGACTGTCAAAAAAAATGCTAACATTCCAATTTTCAATAACAGTTAACAGCAAATACATAATCACAATAACAGATAACAAAAAAACTAAAAGCCCAATAACAGCTAACAAAGAATAAGACAATAACAGCTAACAGCAAATATATTTTCAAAATAACAGATAACAAAGAATTAAATTGCCCCATAACAGCATAACAGTTAAACCCCTTGCCCCCCTCACTGAACTGTGATCTCATTAGCAATCTGTCATAATACTTGGCGTTTATATTTATTAGTAAGTAAGTAAGTCAGTAATGACTTTATTTAAAGAGGGTGACTGCATTAGCAGTCACTAATCTGCCTTGAGGCCCTAACTAAGAACAAACAGTACAAATATAATTTAAAAGCTTACAATTTAAACATATTATGTAGATTGAATATTCATATTTACAATATAAATTGTCTGTAAAACGAGATAAATTAAAATGCAAAATCATTGAACCATGTTGTATGGACGTCAAGTTGGTTACCTATTCCCTATTCCCTATTCGTTACCTATTCCCTATTCCCTATTCGTTACCTATTCGTTACCTATTCCCTATTCCCTATTCGTTACCTATTCGTTACCTATTCCCTATTCCCTATTCGTTACCTATTCGTTACCTATTCCCTATTTCCTATTCGTTACCTATTCGTTACCTATTCCCTATTCCCTATTCGTTACCTATTCGTTACCTATTCCCTATTCCCTATTCGTTACCTATTCGTTACTTATTCCCTATTCCTTATCGTTACCTATTCGTTACTTATTCCCTATTCCTTATTCGTTACTTATTCGATTTTTAATATCCTTCCCCCTTTTTAATTAAGTCTCCCAAACAAAGTTTGGAAACTTATTGTTTTTGCTCAGTTCTTATTATTTTTATTATGTCACCCGATCGACAAGAAAAATGGTGAAAAAATATAATTTTGGAGTTCCTTGAATTATTTGAGAATGCTTAAGCTTAAAATCTTTAGATTTTAATACAATGTAGGTGCCCACTATATACTGGTTTTGGATGATTTTGGCACATTTTGGAACTGCTATGTTGCCATGGAAACTACACCAAAAATTTAAAAAATATGGAAATGCTCCAATTGTTTTGAAACTTAAGCATAACGATGAGCAACTTTGGTAGATGTGGAATTCGGCGTTGGATCTTCCAAAATGTCTGCCGTTTCCATGCAAACAATGCAAAAAGGTCAAAATGCTCCAAAAACTTCCGGGTTTGGTGAATAACTTTGGTATGCTTGAACTTAAAATCATCAAATTTTTATGCAATATAGTTGTCCACTATATACAGGCTTTGAATGATTTTGATAATCATTGGAACTACTATGTTACCATGGATACAGGAGCAAAAATTTCAGAATGCTTCAAAATTGATGAAACTTGATATGATTGTTAACTGTCAAGTCTAGATATGACTTTTGAAGTTGGAATTTCCAAAATGGCCACGGTTGCCATGGAAACTGCAAAAATTCATAGTGACGTAACCCCCGAAATCGAACAGGAATGCTCAAAACATCAAAATTTTCGAAGAATTTCACACTTCTTGGTTAAATTTCGCATTGGCCATAGGCCTCGACCAAAGTAATTCTAATCTCATTTTAATTGTTTAACACTTTGAAATCGTTTGCAACATTTAATAGCGTGGTTCCTGGGGGTCACTCCCACCCCGTTCAATTTGAGAATCTACTATTATCTTGTAAATGTTCCAGATCCTCACCCCTAAACCATATATTTTCTTGTAGGGGACAATAAAAACAAATGAAATGAAATAAAAGGAAAGTCCCTAGGGGGTCATCCCTACCCCTCTTGTTTGAAAACTTATAAACGGTCAACATCCCCACCCCTAAACTATATATATTCTTGTAAGGGACAATAAAACTAATCAAATGAAATTAAATGGAAGTTCCTGGGGGTCACCACCACCCCGTTCAATTTGAGAATGTACTATTATCTTGTAAATGGTCCAGATCCCCACCCCTAAACCATATATGTTCTTGTAGGGGACAATAAAACAAATAAAATGAGATAAAAGGGAAGTCCTGAGGGGGTCATCCCACCCCCTCTTGTTTGAAAACTTGTAAACGGTCAACATCCCCACCCCTAAACCATATATATTCTTGTAGGGGACAATAAAACAAATAAAATGAAATGTAGGTAAAGTCCCTGGGGGTCACCACCACTCCCTCCTGTTTGAATACTTGTAAATGGTGGAGATCCCCACCAGTAAGCCATATATATTCTCGTATGGGACAAAAAATCAAATCAAATGAACATGGGACCATATGAATTGCAAGTTATGGGAGCTTTGTTTGGGAGACTTCGTAACAGCATCCTGTTACAATTACTTCTTGTTGTTTATACTCTTATATCTGGTAATAGTTCTAAATTTGTTGAAGTAAAATGATCTTTTTATGACCTATTTATATGTGTTTGTGCTCAACCGATCCTTTTACTCTATGTTCGATACTCATTTGTTCCTTATTTGATTTTTATACGTTCTACCTTTTAACTGCTTTATGTCCGTATGTTTGAAGATGGATCTTGGTTCGAAGGGATGAAATCACCGTGTTAGCGCTTGCATAAAAAAAGATGTAGTATGATTGCCAATGAGACAACAACCCACAATAGACCAAAATGACACAGAAACTATCAACTATAGGTCAATGTACGGCCTTCAACAATGAGCATAGCCCAAATCGTGTAGTCACCTATAAAAGGCCCAGATATGACAATTTCAAACAATTCAAACAACAAAACTAACGGCCGTATTTCATATACAAAAAAATTAACGGAAAACAAATATGTAACACAAAAACAAACGATAACGACTTAATTTCAGGCTCTTGTCTAGGGTCAGGCACATACTAACATAATGTGGTGGGGTTAAACATGTTAGCAGGGTGTACATCGTTTCGGAGCATGCTATTACCTTGTTTAATTCGTTCCATCACTCGCTTATAATTCGCTTATAATACGTGTATCATACGTTGCACCTTTTAAAACATGATTTTCAATTGTTTTGTTGTCTCTTGTGGTAGATTTGGGTTCTTATAGGTGATATAACTCTATAAGCGCATATGTACCCGTTCCAGCGCTCGGATATTTAATACGTTTGTTGTACGTTGCACCTTTTAGAAAAGGATTTTCAACTGTGTTCATATCTCTGGTGGTAATTATGTGTTCTTATAGATGAAATATCCCTATTAGCGCGTATGTACCCGTTCCAGCGCTCGGATAAATACCCTGTTACTTATTCGTTCCTTATTAGCTTTTAATGCGCGGGGTAAGTATAATGTTGCACCTTGAAATAAATCGTTTTTTAATTGTGTTCATGTCTCTGGTGGTAACAATGTGTAATTAGAGATGAAATGGCCCTATTAGCGTGCTTGTACCCGTTCCAGCGCTCGGTTAATACCCTGTTACCTATTCGTTACCTATTCGTTACTTATTCGCTTTTAATACGTAAAAAAAAACAAAAGTCGTTTGTTGCACGTTGCACCTTTAAGAAACGGATTTTCATTTGTGTTCATATCTCTTGTGGTAATAATGTGTTCTTATAGATGAAATACCTCTATTAGCGCGTATGTACCCGTTCCAGCGCTCGGATAATACCCGGTTACTTATTCGTTCTTCATTTGCTTTTAATGCAGAGGGTATTCGTTGTACCTTGAAATAAATCGTTTTTTCATTGTGTTCATGTCTCTGGTGGTAACAATGTGTTCTTAGAGATGAAATGACCCTATTAGCGTGCATGTACACGTTCAAGCGCTCGGTTAATACCCTGTTACCTATTAGTTACCTCTTAGAGATGAAATGACTCTATTAGCGTGCATGTACCCGTTACAGCGCTCGACTGATACCCTGTTACTTATTCGTTCCTTATTCGCTTTAAATACGCGTGCTATGCGTTGCACCTTGAAATAAGAAGTAAGGAATAGGTAACAAGGTATTAGCCGAGCGATGGAACAGGTACATACGCGCTAGAAGGGTTATTTCATCTCTAAGAACATTTTGTTACCACCAGAGACATCAACACAAATGAAAATCTTTTTCTAAAAGGTGCAACGTACAACAAACGTATTATAAGCGAATAAGTAACGAATAGGTAACGAATACGTAACAGGGTATTAACCGAGCACTGGAACGGGTACATGCGCGCTAATAGGGTCATTTCATCTCTAAGAACACATTGGTATCACCAGAGACATGAACACAATTAAAAAACAATTTATTTCAAGGTGCAACGTATACCCTGCGCATTAAAAGCGAATAGGTAACGAATAGGTAACCGGGTATTACCCGAGCGCTGAAACGGGTACATACGCCCTAATATGGGTATTTTATCTATAAGAATACATTATTACCACAAGAGATATGAACACAATTGAAAATCCGTTTCTAAAAGGTGCAACGTACAGCAAACGTATTATAAGTGAATAGGTAACGAATAGGTAACGAATAGGTAACAGGGTATTAACCGAGCACTAGAACGGGTACATGCGCGCTAATAGGGTCATTTCATCTCTAAGAACACATTGTGACCACCAGAGACATGGACACAATTGAAAATCCTTTTCTTAAAGGTGCAACGTACAACAAACGTATTATAAGTGAATAGGTAACGAATAGGTAACGAATAAGTAACAGGGTATTATCCGAGCGCTGGAACGGGTACATACGCGCTAATAGGGATATTTCATCTATAAGAACACATTATTACCACCAGAGATATGAACACAGTTGAAAATCCTTTTCTAAAAGGTGCAACGTACAACAAACGTATTAAATATCCGAGCGCTGGAACGGGTACATATGCGCTTATAGAGTTATATCACCTCTAAGAACCCAAATCTACCACAAGAGACAACAAAACAATTGAAAATCATGTTTTAAAAGGTGCAACGTATGATACACGTATTATAAGCGAATTATAAGCGAGTGATGGAACGAATTAAACAAGGTAATAGCATGCTCCGAAACGATGTACACCCTGCTAACATGTTTAACCCCACCACATTATGTTAGTATGTGCCTGTCCCTAGACAAGAGCCTGAAATTAAGTCGTTATCGTTTGTTTTTGTGTTACATATTTGTTTTCCGTTAATTTTTTTGTATATGAAATACGGCCGTTAGTTTTGTTGTTTGAATTGTTTGAAATTGTCATATCTGGGCCTTTTATAGGTGACTACACGATTTGGGCTATGCTCATTGTTGAAGGCCGTACATTGACCTATAGTTGATAGTTTCTGTGTCATTTTGGTCTATTGTGGGTTGTTGTCTCATTGGCAATCATACTACATCTTTTTTTTTATGCAAGCGCTAACACGGTTATTTCATCCCTTCGAACCAAGATCCATCTTCAAACATACGGACATAAAGCAGTTAAAAGGTAGAACGTATAAAAATCAAATAAGGAACAAATGAGTATCGAACATAGAGTAAAAGGATCGGTTGAGCACAAACACATATAAATAGGTCATAAAAAGATCATTTTACCTCAACAAATTTAGAACTATTACCAGATATAAGAGTATAAACAACAAGAAGTAATTGTAACAGGATGCTGTTACGAAGTCTCCCAAACAAAGCTCCCATAACTCGCAATTCATATGGTCCCATGTTCATTTGATTTGATTTTTTGTCCCATACGAGAATATATATGGCTTACTGGTAGGGATCTCCACCATTTACAAGTATTCAAACAGGAGGGAGTGGTGGTGACCCCCAGGGACTTTACCTACATTTCATTTTATTTGTTTTATTGTCCCCTGTAAGAATATATATGGTTTAGGGGTGGGGATGTTGACCGTTTACAAGTTTTCAAACAAGAGGGGGTGGGATGACCCCCTCAGGACTTCCCTTTTATCTCATTTTATTTGTTTTATTGTCCCCTACAAGAACATATATGGTTTAGGGGTGGGGATCTGGACCATTTACAAACTAATAGTACATTCTCAAATTGAACGGGATGGGGGTGACCGCAAGGAACTTCCATTTAATTTCATTTGATTAGTTTTATTGTCCCTTACAAGAATATATATAGTTTAGGGGAGGGATGTTGACCGTTTACAAGTTTTCAAACAAGAGGGGGTGGGCTGACCTCTAGGGACTTTCCTTTTATTTCATTTCATTTGTTTTATTGTCCCCTACAAGAATATATATGGTTTAGGGGTGGGGATCTGGACCATTTACAAGATAATAGTAGATTCTCAAATTGAACGGGGTGGGAGTGACCCCCAGGAACTTCCATTTAATTTCATTTGATTAGTTTTATTGTCCCCTACAAGAATATATATGGTTTAGGGGTGGGGATCTGGACCGTTTACAAGATAATAGCACATTCTAAAATTGAACGGGATGGGGATAACCCCCGGGGACTTCCATTTAATTTCATTTGATTTGTTTTGTCGTCCTATTCAAGAATATATATGGTTTAGGGGTGGGGATCTGGACCGTTTACAAGTTAAAAGCATATTCTCGAATTGAAGGGGTAGGGATTACCCCCCAGGGACTCCCCTATATTTCATGTGATTTGTTTTTATTGCCCTTTAATCATTTCTGAAGACTGCATGTATCTATCACTTACAGTTTTCAAGTTATATTCATTTGAAAATTTTAGAAAATAAAATCCCATAGGGTTCTATAGTAAACCCCTCCCTTCTTTCTGCCCCCCCAAAATACCCCTTAATAGACCCAAATGCACAAATGAACGATTGATGGCTCACCTAGGCATATTAGTCTAACATTTGATGAAACCCTAAGTAAATCTGACAAGTAGTTTTGGAGAAATGCTGCGAACAAGTTCATTTTTAAAGTGGCGGAAGAAGAAGAGGAAGAAGAAGAATAACTAGAATTGCCATTGCAAGCAATAGCGGATGTCACCCTTCCCCCTATTGCCACTAAGCGGCAGCCATTTCAAACTTGTTTAGCAGTAAATGCACAAATATGCATGGCTATTCATCTTTTTGTAAATTTTCAGTATATTCAGAGCATTTTAAAGTATTTCACATTTATACCGTTTCCATGGCAATGGCAGCCATTTTGAAAATTTCAAAGTCAAAAGTCTCATCTAAACTTGTCAGTTACCAATAATATCAAATTTCATTAAGTTATAACCATTTTGAGAATTTTTGACATTTTTGCAGTTTCCATGGCAACCGTGGCCATTTTGGAAATTCCAACTTCAAAAGTCATATCTAGACTTGACAGTTAACAATCATACCAAGTTTCATCAATTTTGAAGCATTCTGAAATTTTTGCTCCTGTATCCATGGTAACATAGTAGTTCCAATGATTATCAAAATCATTCAAAGCCTGTATATAATGGACAACTATATTGCATAAAAATTTGATGATTTTAAGTTCAAGCATACCAAAGTTATTCACCAAACCCGGAAGTTTTTGGAGCATTTTGACCTTTTTGCATTGTTTGCATGGAAACGGCAGACATTTTGGAAGTTCCAACGCCAAATTCCACATCTACCAAAGTTGCTCATCGTTATGATAAAGTTTCAAAAAAATTGGAGCATTTCCATATTTTTTTAATTTTTGGTGTAGTTTCCATGGCAACATAGCAGTTCCAAAATGTGCCAAAATCATCCAAAACCAGTATATAGTGGGCACCTACATTGTATTAAAATCTAAAGATTTTAAGCTTAAGCATTCTCAAATAATTCAAGGAACTCCAAAATTATATTTTTTCACCATTTTTCTTGTCGATCGGGTGACATAATAAAAATAATAAGAACTGAGCAAAAACAATAAGTTTCCAAACTTTGTTTGGGAGACTTAATTAAAAAGGGGGAATGATATTAAAAATCGAATAAGTAACGAATAAGGAATAGGGAATAAGTAACGAATAGGTAACGAATAGGGAATAGGGAATAGGTAACGAATAGGGAATAGGGAATAGGTAACGAATAGGGAATAGGGAATAGGTAACGAATAGGTAACGAATAGGGAATAGGGAATAGGTAACGAATAGGTAACGAATAGGGAATAGGGAATAAGTAACGAATAGGTAACGAATAGGGAATAGGGAATAGGTAACGAATAGGTAACGAATAGGGAATAGGGAATAGGTAACGAATAGGTAACGAATAGGGAATAGGGAATAGGTAACGAATAGGGAATAGGGAATAGGTAACCAACTTGACGTCCATGTGAGTTGTTATAAATCATTTACAGTTTAGAAATCTATACATTTTTGTTTAAAAGAGCCAAAATTTTCACAATATTTTATTTTATTTGGTAATTTTAATCGAAAGTACTGAGGAGCTCTATGCCAAAGATTTCTTTATTGAATTTGTGTTCGGACGCACAACAGCTAAATTATTATTTGCAGACGACCTTAGATTTCTACTATGTCGGTTAAAAATTGGACAACATAGGTCCTTTATATGCGTAGATAAATAAAATCTTATGATATAAGCATAATGAGGATGTTAATTTTGATGTATGCCTTTTTGTGCTTCTTCGTTACATTTGTTGTTTTAATAGTGATTAAGATGATAACACAATGTTGACTGCGGTACCCCTATTTTTGACATTTTTACCTATTCTGTCTGTTTGTTTTGTTCACGCTTCGGTGACAATATAAGGGAATTTGATGCGACTGTCATACAAGTGAGAGGTTTAGCTAGCTATAAAACCAGGTTCAATCCACCATTTTTTACATAAGAAAATGCCTGTACCAAGTCAGGAATATGACAGTTGTTATCCATTCGTTTGATGTGTTTGAACTTTTGATTTTGCCATTTGATAGGGGATTTTCCTTTTTGAATTTTCCTTGGAGTTCAGTATTTTTGCGAATTACTTTTTATTTTTTATACTGCAGTCCCACTAGGCCACGATCGCACTACGATCTGTGAAAAAATGCAAAGTTTTGACAATCGTAGTGCGATCGTGTAGATCGCAGTAAGGTCGTATCACGGTCGTGGCGAGGTCTTCAAGATCGTGATGAGCGTGGTCAACTTTGAACATGTTCAAATACCCCAGTCCCACTAGGACACGATCGCACTACGATCTAAGAAAAAAATGCAAATTTTAATGATCGTAGTACGATCGTGTAGATCGCAGTAAGGTCGTATCACGGTCGTGGTGAGGTCTTCAAGATCGTGATGAGCGTGGCAAACTTTGAACATGTTCAAAACAATCGTGGTGCGGTCGTGGCGAAAACAGGTCGTAGTAGATGCGTAGTGAGAGCGCACTAAGATCGTAGTAAGATCGCAAAGGTCGTTGTACCATCGTAGTGAGAGCGTTCTCACCGCGACCAAACTACGCTTCCACTACGACTATACCACGCTGTTCACGACTATAGTACGATTCTAGCACGCCCTTGCCGTCCTCATCACGCTCTTCTTACGACCTGACTACGTTCATACTACGACCATTATTCTCATTGTCATTTTCCCATAAAATATAGTAATACCCCAATCCCACTAGGCCACGATCGCACTACGATCTGTGAAAAAAATGCAAATTTTGATGATCGTGTAGGTCGCAGTAAGGTCATACCACGGTCATGGTGAGGTCTTCAAGATCGTGAAGAGCGTGACCAACTTTGAACATGTTCAAAACAATCGTGGTGCGGTCGTGGTGAAATTAGGTCGTAGTAGAAGCGTAGTGAGAGCGCACTAAGATCGTAGTAAGATCGCAAAGGTCGTTGTACAATCGTAGCGAGAGCATAGCGAAAGCGTGATTCTATTCGGAGATGATTGCGCTACGATCTCACAGCGACGTTATCACGACCTTACTACGACCATCCCGTTCTCATCGCGACCCAACTACGCTTCCACTACGACTTTACCACGCTGTTCACGACCATAGTACGATTCTAGCACGCCCTTGCCGTCCTCATCACGCTCTTCTCACGACCTTACTACGTTCACACTGCTACCATCATTTTTATTGTCATTTTCACATAAAATATATAAAAAAAAACTCCCTAGATTTTGTTTGTCTGAATGTATTAATTCATTTGCTCTAACAGCTCAACGATGCTTCTTGTTTTTATATAGATTAGACCGTTGGATTTTCCCGTTTAAATGGTTTAACATTAGTATTTTTTTGGGCCCTTTATAGCGTGCTGTTCGGTGTGAGCAAAGGCTCCGTATTGAAGGCCGTACCTTGGTCTATAATGGTTTACCTTTATAGATTTTTACGTTGATGGAGAGTTGTCTCATTGGCACTCATACCACATCTTCCTATATATATTGACACATCTGTGTCATCTCTGCTATCGGTCACTAAAATATCGTCATTTGAGCTTTATGGACCAGCAATAGGTTGTAATTTAAGTTTGATTGGTCGTTCCGACATCTCTTGATGACAAGTATTATACTACTTATGTGTATAGTATCAGTTTAATTAGGTCTGGAGCTGGCATGTCAGTTGCCTGCTAGTAGTTTGTTGTTATTTATGCATTATTGTCATTTTGTTTATTTTCTTTAGTCACATCTTTTGACTTCTGACATCAGACTCGGACTTTTCTTGAACTGAATTTTAATGTGCGTATTGTTATGCGTTTACTTTTCTTCATTGGCTAGATGTATAGGGGAGGGTTGAGATCTCACAAACATGTTTAACCCCACTATTTTTGCGTCTGTCCCAAGTCAGGAGCCTTTGTTAGTCTTGTATTATTTTTAATTTTAGTTTCTTGTGTACTATTTGGAGTTTAGTATGGCGTTCATACTTTGCTCCCTCTGCCTCTACATCAACCCCTACCACCACGCCCACGTGTTCTAGTAGATTTCGGTGGCATGACTGTATTGTTTCCGAGAAATCTCCGTTTTAATCAGAAATAGAAGGAATGGAACTATATTGATATGAAACACGATATTGACGGTATTGCTGGGAACGTAGTAAGATCGCGATATGAACGTAGTATAATCGTGGTAAGAACGTGCTATAATCGCAGTAAGATCGTGTTGCAATCGGATAACTCGTGGTATGGTCGTAGTGAGAACGTGAAGAGGGTAGAAAGATCTTTATTAGCGTAGTGAGGTCGCAGAATAAGCGCGGTTTGAACGTGGTTTAGTCGTAGCGGGATCGTTGTAGAAGCGTAATTAGGACGTAGTAGCATCGTGAAAGCAACGAAAATTAACATTTTTATGCCGCTCATACCGCGACCTCACCACGATCTAAATTTGTTTTAGATTGCCGTGATCGTGGTGCGATCGTGGTCTAGTGGGACTGGGGCTTAATTCTCTCCAGGTTTTGTTTGTCTGTATGTAATAGGGACTTCTTGTCCATTTTCTCTAACGGCTCAACCATGCTTCTTGTTTTCGTATAGATTAGACCGTTGGTTTTCCCGTTTGAATGGTTTTATACTAGTAATTTTTGGGGCCTTTTATATCTTGCTGTTCGGTGTAACCCAAGGCTCCGTGTTGAAGGCCGTATCTTGGCCTATAATGGTTACTTTTAAAAATTGTTTCTTGGATCATACCACATCTTCCTATATCTATTGACACATCTGTTTCATATCTGCTATCGTTCACTAAAATATCGTCATTTCAGCTTTATGGACCAGCAATAGGTTGTAATTTAGGTCGGATTGGTCGGTCCGACATCTCTACTTGATCAAGATTCGTTACTATCAGAGCTCCATTTGCCTCTACATGTACATCAACCCTAACACCACGCCCACGTGTTCTAGTAGATTTTGGTGGCATGACTGTATTTTTTTCGAGAACTCTACGTATTAATCAGAAATAGAACTGAAGGAATGATACTGTATTGATATGGAACACGATGTTGACGTTATTGCTGAGAGCGCAGTAAGATCGCGGTTTGAACGTAGTGTAATCGTGGTAAACACGTGCTATAATCGCAGTAGAAACGTGGTAAGATCGTGTTGCAATCGGATAACTCGTGGTATGGTCGTAGTGAGAACGTGATGAGCGTAGAAAGATCTTGATAAGCGTAGTAAGGTCGCAGAATAAGCGCGGTGAGAACGTGTTATAATCGTAGCGGGATCGTTGTAGAAGCGTAATGAAGACGTAGTAGCATCGTGAAAGCAACGAAAATTTACATTTTCATGCCGCTCATACCGCGACCTCACCACGATCTGAATTTAATTTAGATCGCAGTGAGCGTGGTGCGATCGTGGTCTAGTGGGACTGGGGCTTTTAAAACAATCATGGTGCGGTCGTGGCGAAATCAGGTCGTAGTAGAAGCGTAGTGAGAGCGCAGTAAGATCGTGCTATGATCGCAAAGGTCGCTGTACCATCGTAGCGAGAGCGTAGTGAAAGCGTGATTAGATTGGAAGAGACTGCGCTACGATCTCAAAGCGATGTTATTACGACCTTACTACGACCATCTTGTTCTCACTGCGACCTAACTACGCTTCAACTACGACTATGCCACGTTTACGCCATGCTGTTGACGATTATAGTACGATTCTAGCACGCCCATACCGTTCTCATCACGCTCTTCTTACGACCTGACTACGTTCATACTACATATGACAGATGATTTTGATTCTTCAGATGTGTTTGAGCTTTTGAGTTTGACATTTTATATGGATTTCCGTTTTAAATTTTCCTTGGAGTTCGGTATAGTTGTTTTTACATTTTACTTCTGAATTATTTCCCTTGATTAATGTATTAGAATCGGTTTCAATATCCCGCTTTATCCAAGAAGTATTTAAAAAAAAACAACACACTTGGAAAACCGATTAAAAATTTATCGCTTGGATAACAGTGAACATGGTCTTTTCCAAGTTTAAGTTAAACGTAAAAGTCATGTTGACGATGCGTTGGTCACATTAAGGGCATACGATACATTTTGATTTTATGGTGATATTTTGACGTCACTTTTCATAAAAGCTATATGTCACTTAGTCAATTTAGAATTGTAATAGCTAATATACCTTCATGTGCTACGTTTGGAGGTAAATGGGATTGAAATTTTAGACATTTACTCAAAATTTTGATTTTTTTTTTTTAGAAATTTCTATCTTTGATAGGATAACTTTTTTTTTGTTTTAGCGGATTTTTGTTAGTTATGGAATATCTTCTTGACATAAGTGTTCTTTGAATGTGTGTTACAAATGAACTTTACAGATATTAATCCCGTATATTCCGTGATTTTAAGACCATTGTAACAAATTTTCATCAGATAAAAGTATCATGAATCTTTTATGAAATCAATCAAAGAGCGATAACTCTGGCACGTCTTTAACCAGAATATGAAACAGGCTACGCAATCACAATAAACAAGGATTCATTTTTGCAAAACAAACAATTATACAGAGAGACGAAATATACCACATGTCAATCAAACTGGTAAGTCGAAAATAAACTTAAAAACATGGTTAAAAAAGAAAAAAGACAAGCAACTGTACCAAAACAACATAGAAAACCAAAACCTTTCAGGTATTACGGAAGGGTAAGCAGTTCCTGCCCTAATGTGGCATCTGTCTATAATTTAGCGTAAACAAAGTTTGATATATATACGTTTAACATCCATAGTAATTGGATTTATGTTACGTTGTCCTTCTGTTCATGCATGAAACCTTCGCCACCTGAGGTTCAACAAACAAAAAACAATCATAAATTAGAGGCAAAATTAGTTTGTATATGTTGAAATCTCGAAAAATGCATTAAGAAGATATAAATGAAGGTTTTAAAAAACTGGAGGTATTCACAACAACTCCATCTTGACATCGACAGGTAAACCGTCTTCTTGTATTTATTTATAAACTGCTATAAAAATCCAAGCTCAGCTAACATGTCACGATTGGTAAATTTACAGATCGCATATACTTTTTGGTATTTAAAGTTCGGAGACTGTAAACACTTTCTGTCAGTGAGTTGAGAAAATCTTTTTTATTGTAGATTTAAGTCGATTTTCAGCATAAATAAAGGCAACAGTAGTATACCGCTGTTCAAAACTCATAAATCCGTGGACAAAAAACAAAATCGAGGTAACAAACTAAAACTGCGGGAAACGCATTAAATATAAGAGGAGAATAAAGACACACCATTAAAATGTAACACACACACACACACACACACACGGACTAAGCATTATACAAAATACTATGAGAATAACAAATATAACATCAAAACCAAATACATGAATTTGGGATAGATAAGTACCGTGACACGTCTTATAGTAATGTGAATTCACACTCAAAAATAAGAGAAAACAAACGACAGAACGGAAAGAAAACGTTAAAATGTAACACACACAGAAACGAACTATGATATACAATAGCCATATTCCTGACTTGGTACAGGACATTTTTAAAGGAAAAAAATGGTGGGTTGAACCTGGTTTTGTGGCATGCCAAACCTCTCCCAAACTCTGTTTGATTATTTTTTGTGAAAGGATCACATTAATGAAGAAAGATTAGTGTTAAAAAACACGAGCATAACGTGTTAGTTTACAGTAGGCCGTCTGCAGCCAAAAGCATGTGCTCTTAAGATAAAATAAACTTAAATTAGGATAATGATGACGGGTTTTAAAAAAATAAACGAAGAAAATTATATGAATGTATTTGTTACGCTAATCCTAATTTGTTGTATATTGTTCAATGAACTTTGCATGTGTTATTGCATATAGTTACCTTGTGTTTCCACTAATCTTGTAAGCTTAAATTGAATTTTATGCCAGAAATCAACGCTATTTAAACTTCCGGGTGTTATTAAAATATAACAAAGGTGTAACAATGTTATGGTAGATAATTTTAATGTTCTCAAATTTGACCCTATTACAGGCAAGATTAATACTTGGCAAAAATCACAGAAATACTGAACTCAGAGGAAAATTCAAAACTGAAAGTCCATAATCAAATCAAAAGGCAATATTAAAAGTTCAAACACATCAACCGAATGGATAAGAGCTGCATATTATTGACTTGACAGGTATTTTCTTATGTAGAAAATGGTGGATTGAACCTGGTTTTATAGCTAGCTATATAAACTTTTCAATGACACCATACTCTAAATTTTTGTATTTTTTTTTTTATAATTGAACGATTCCTACCCTACGTAACGTCCCTTTAAAGGAACGTAAACTGTTCTCTGATGGAATAATGCTAAAGGACAAAGTATGTATAAGTTTAGTGAACAATTAGTTCTGGCATTACATTCATTTGGATGGTATTTAAAAAAAATATTGACACCAACATAAACATGGTAAACTGAAATGCAAATCTTCAGATAATTCAAGGTAATGATCGAGTACTTCTTACTGTAGCGCGACATTGAAGCGAAACATTTTTTTCCCTATGAATTTCAGCCATCATGACAAAATATTGTTAAAAAAGGTAAAGGGAAATGTTCAATATAAACTATCTTTAACTTCTCATTTTTTTAAGACAAGCATAAGAAGTGCATAGTGCATCTTTTTAGCTTGATATAGGTCAGTTTCACATGTCAACTTCTTTAATACAACATTATTTTGTAAAAAGGATCAGTCAGTATGGTAGTTTCATACGAACTTTATTTCATGTTCATGGTTAATTGTTCAAATATCTGATTTACTAATAATTTATATATATTTGGCATTTGCTGCATGTACAACAAATTCCTTTTTTTTTTTAAAAGAAATTTTGTATGAAAAACACATCTATTCCCCATATGTGATCCCCATCAACGACGCTGACCTTTTCAAATACAATTAGAACAATTTCTATAAAAAAAAATACTTGGGTAATCATGGCAAATATTTTCTTCAATTTACAGTACTTCCAATTATCACATTTCAATAAGTGACAATAAAATGTCCCATTTAGAGTTAAAATTGCAAGAAATAATTAAATTTAAATTGTTAATCGACAGTCAGTTGTCAATAGAAGATAGTCATTGAATTAAATTCCAAATTAAAAGACCTATCCCATTTAATGAATCCATTTCATACAATAAATGGATCAAGAATTCAATTCTTGGAAAGGCATTCCCGATTTATAATCTCCAATGAATTTATAGAGACTTTTGACTTTTTCTATAATACGCTACATCTCTGTTAGATTTGATCAAAAATATAAAATTGAGAATGAAAATGGAGAAGAAATAGACTAGATGCGAAGCGTTTAATAGCTTTTCATATAGAGTGCACATTGTACTTCTCCAACTGTCCTTATGTTACTCCCTAAATGTCTGTTGGGGTTTATTGTGTTGATGGGTTGCTCTCACACTGTTGCACAATTATTATGATCAAATATAAAGTAAAACTGGAAATGTAATAATGTTCAGAAAGCCTTTCAAAAATTCGTAAGATCATCGGATTTAAAAGGATAAAAACTTTCTTTCTGAAAAGTTTATACTAGAAATAATTCACCTTGCATCATCTTATAATAAATTAGAGGCAATAGTAGTTTAGCGTTGTTCAAATGTAATAAACCATAAAGAAAATAAAAGTCAAAGAAAACACACAATCTGAGAAAATCGCTTGAACTCCGAAAGACCGGATATTTCGACAGAGTAATCTCCTACTGTTGCATGCATCATCCACAAGAGAATCAATACTGGAAGAGAACACAATTTGTAAATGTAGAGATAATGTTGGAAAAGACTAAGAATATAGTTTTATTCAATGGGTTTGATTACTTTAAAACTTATTAATAGCATGAGTGAAATATCTTAATTAGAATAATTCATCTTAAAACACATACAAGGGTTATCTTTCTTGTTGATGGATTAAAAATGTATGCCTTCTGAGAAAGACAAGGGCATGTGTCGTGACCTAAATTAAACTTGTTACTGAGTTAGTACTAGTATGAGCAACACGACGGGTCCCACATGTGGAGCAGGATCTGCTTACCCTTCCGGAACACATGATATCGCTCCAAGTTTTTAGAGGGGTTCGTGTTGATTAGTCTGTAGTTTTCTATATTTATTTTGTGTACTATTGTTTGTCTGCCTATATTTTACTTCTTTTGCCATGACGTTGTCAGTTTATTTTCGATTTATGAGTTTGAATGTCCCTCTGGTATATTTCGCCCCTCTTTTAAACTAACACTGTTTCCTCCGAAATTGACCCCGAGTAACAGTTTCTGTGCAACTTCTTGTGTTGATTCTAATGACAAAATGAAGATCAAGTTCTTCTTAAACGATTTTCACGTTTACTGTGCGATATACTGGAAAATGGCATTTTATATCGTTTCTCTTAAATAACTTATGAAATCTTCTACTTACATAATTACATTTTTTTATTTATGCGTTTCTCTGTGCTGAGTGTTCTTGCGTTTGTTAGTACTGTATTCCTGTCACGTAGATGTGTCATTTGAGCAATATTCTTTTAACATTGCCATAAAAGAGAGAGATTTAGCTAGCCATCAAACCAGGTTCAACACGACATTGAAAACTAGAAATATGGCAGTTGTTATCAAATAGTCCGTTTCTATGTATGTTGGCCTTTGTTATTGTTGCATTTCAGTGTTATTGTTGTTCCGTTGTTTCCTCTTATACTTAATGTGTTTACCACGGTTTTAGTTGTAACCCGGATTTGTTTTCTCTCAATCGAATTATGACTTTTAAATAGCGGTAAACTACTGTTGCCTTTATTTATCTACCAATGGTATTCAATTTATATCATGTTGTTACTTATGAGAAAATAAGGAAGTTAAGTTTAATATTGTCGATTTTCACATACACCATTCAGGAGTTTTGATCCTTGAATCTATGAAAAATTTATTTTAAATGGTTTCAGTGCATTACTGATAAACCGTTCAAACAATGCTCTTAAAATTTTAATATTCTGTAACTGATGACAAAATGGTGGTCAATTTTGATATTGACGATCTTTTTGCCGTTCAGTAGTTATGGTTCTTGATAGATAAGAAAATGGCAGTTAAAAATACATGAAAAAGTCTAAAAAAAACAGAAACAGTTTGCTGTCAATTTAACAGCTTATTCCTTGTTTATTGATCTAAAGTATTTTTGTGTTCTCAAATATCACGTAAATTTTGGGTATATCATATCAAAAATGTATGATACTGACTGAGCAATATATATGTTTGTTTAAATCTGTGGCCCAAAATGAGTACACCTGTTTCTCGCCAAATAGATTGAAATCGATGACAATTGCCACAAAACAATTACAAAATTTTACAACTTTGGAACCGGAGGAGTGTATTTTATGAGGATTGAAAACTCTTTAAAAAAAAATTCATCATAGATACCAGGATTAATACTTTGTACGCCAGACGCTCATTCGTCTACAAAAGACTCAACACTCAGTAATACTTGAAACAAAAGGTTTCAAAAAGCAAAAGCAATGATGATCCAAATTTCTTAAAGGGTTTGCCAAATACAGGAATCCCGAGAATTGTAATTAAATATATCATGAAAAAAAGGACAAAGAACAGTTTGATTAGGAACTTTCCATTTTGAATTTTCCTCGGAGTTTAGTATTTTTGTGATTTTACTTTTTTAACATACAGATCAGACAAGACTAAAAAGTGGAATATTGGCGAAAAATAATTAAAGAGCTATCGCAAATTTGTGTTTCTTATGATGAACATTATAAGAGGGTGTTTGACGTATTTTGTCATTAAAATTGAAATCGAAAGTACAATTGAATATTATCTTTATTAGCACAGTATTTATCAATTTGACATTTCATTACGCAATTTGGTGCAGCAGACACGCTTGATATGAATTCTATTATCCGTGGTGTAATTGGCTTACACTAATCAACAACAGTGGGATGGAATATTGACGTCTTGTTTCGTAAACGGCGTTAAAAAGTTATAACCCTTGAAGTAACAGGGCATAATTTAATCAAAGTGATGGAATTAAGACACTTTCAAGAAAATATATCTTATAATATCAACGAAAGGCAATTGATCTTCACAGAATATTAAATCGGAAAAAGCAGAAATAATAAACAAATATTTCATCCGTTCATCTTTCTTGACGAAACATCAACTTGAAACAATGTTTTTGCTTGATTAAAGATTTCTATTACAGGAATTGAGCATGCATAACAAATCTTTTACCCAATGACAAAACGTCATCATTTTATAGAAACCTACTGATTTATTGCAAATATTTAAGAGCAAACTAGAGAATCTTCTTTTGATAAAATATATGCAACGTCTTGTTTTGATATTCAAAGTATAGCGTAAAGATTTTAATTGCTTATTGTGTCATGTTTTAATTTAATGTTTAAAAGGTTTAAGGTATTATGTGACATTTGTAGATGAAATATGGTAGTTTAAAATGTATGAAAAGACATAAATGATTTGGTTTTGTATGAACATCACTTTGATTCAAAGTTTCAAGTAATATACCAACTGAATTACAGGATCTTTGATTATCATTTTCAATAAACACGTAACAAACAAATGCATATTGCATACTAATATCTATAATAAAATTTCTATAAGCAGTGAACTACATGTGAAAATTAGCATTTGAGAAGAGTGACGTGCTTATCTTGAAAAAAAGGCCTTTATCCATGCCGACAATTAAAGTAATCTCCGCCATATAAACAACACGCCAATCGATAATTTCTGATGTAGTGAATCGAAAATGTTATACACCTATAAATTAACAATCATGAATAAAACAGGGATGAAACGGGTGGTGGTTAAGACGATTATGTTTATCCTTGATTTTTTTTCACTGCATATTAAAAAAGTGACAGTAGTATTCCGGTGTTCAAAAATCATCAATTTAGAGAATCTGCTTGCAAACGAAAACCGAGGGAAACACATTATAAGGAAAAAACAAATGAACAACAAGAACAGTGAAGTGCAAAAAACACAAACGCAAACATACATAGAAACAACTGCCATATTCCTGAATTGGTACAGGACATTTTACGAAAAAATGGTGAGCAGCTTATACCACATTGCAATTGTTTTTTAAACCTGGTTTAATGGCTAGTCAAACCACCCGCTTTATGACAATGATGTTCATCATACTTTTTTTTTATTGTTCTTACTAGTTTTTAACTTTATTGTTTATACATATAGTCAAATCGATGTTTGGTGAGACTCTGACAGAGTTAGCAGTGTGCATTAAGGATCTATCTGTATTGAAATACTATAGAATATACCAACTTGCCTTTTTCTAAAGATTGAAACTTAGCTTGATACCATTAATTGTATTTGCATGAGCATTAAGTGACACAAAGTTCTTCGGTTTCAAAATCATGTTAATACATATTGATAAAACATACACAAATCTTTTGTTTTATTCTTATACAACCTATGAATTACATCTGTATTGAAGTTAATTTTACAACATATGTAGATATAAGAAGATGTGATATGAGTGCCAAGGCGACAATTCTCAATCCAAGTCACAGTTTGTAAAAGTAAACCATTATAGGTCAAAGTACGGTCTTCAACACGGAGTATTGGCTCACACCGAGCTGTAACTTATAAAGGGCCTTACAAATGCCTAGTGTAAAACAATTCAAACAGGAAAACAAACGATCTAAAATATATTAAACAGTTATGTTATCAAAATCACAAGGATTATAATTTAGTACGCCAGACTTGAAAAACGAGAAACGAGAACCACATCAGCAAACGACAACCACTTTACATCAGGTTCCTGACTTAAGACAGGTGATAACAAATGCAGTGGGTTTAAACGTTCTAACCTTCACTCCGAACAAGAACAATAGTATAACGACCACAACACAGAAGACACCATAAAATGTAAATTGAAATGACTTAACTCAATCAAAAGACATAGAATGAAATTCAAAACAGTGTGGCTGTGGCCATTGATTGACACATTAAATTCATTCATTGACTGGGACAATTTAGGTGAACGTTTGTATGTAACGACCACTGCTTACTATGTATTTTTTAAAGACACTTAAACTATGGGGTCACCAAAGGTTCTCAACACCTTAATAAAGTAATTCGAAAAATTAATCAGAAATAACACGATGTTTTGATTTATATCAATTATATAAATCAAAACATAAAGGTAATTCCTGATTAATTTTTCGAATTATTTTATAATTAAAGGCGTTAAGAAACCTTTGGTGACCCCACAGTTTAAATGTCTATCGAAGGTACGTCGTGAACAGTGGTCGTTACAGACACATGTTCACGTAAATTATCTCAGTCAATGGATGAATTTAATGTGTCAATCAATGGCCACAGCCACACTGTTTTGAATTTCATTCTATTATCACAAACAAATGAATATACACTGAACAAATAAATTTGATCTATGACGAAATGTAAATACAAAATCAATAAAATAAGGGATGATATGTTAAACAATATACCTGTTTCACTGTAATGCATTTAAAGTAATGTATAAAGTAACCCCAAGTCAGTCCTTCCCAACACAAACCCATCACGAGGTCAACAATTATTTACCATTTTCATATAAAATGAATAATTCTTGGAATGAAGAAGTGAAAAATTGTAGATAGACAACAATAAAATATGGAATATCAATCTGTACATATAACTTCCGGTGGGTTTTAATATTTATTTCAATTCAACGAGATTTATTTTACGTTTTGGTCGATGAAAACTGTCTATTATGAATAATAATTTTGATATTTTTCTGTCTACATTTGAGTGAAAACTATTGTCATTGACAAGGATGTAGTCAAAAACATTATAACTTTCAGAAAAATTGTATTGATCTCATTTCCAGTTAGCCTGTATATTCGATAAAATACAAATCCCTAGACACAAGAACATTATGATTTGCAAATATAATTAAAGTAAAGTCCTACTTGAATTTGCACTGACAATCCAGCGTAAATATAGGACATTTGTGAATTGTATTTCATTCATTATTATTGTAAGAGGATGTTTCATAATTACAAAAAGGACAGCAAAGGTCAAAATCCATACCTCTTTTCAAAGGTTTTTATATTATCTCACAAGGGTCATAAACGGTTACACGCGTGCGTTTGTGAAATCGTATTAAACTCAATATTTAATGTAAATTTTGTAACTGCTTTAAACTTATCATTGAAAGCAAATAAGCTGCAAACTTCATGTCCTGTGATATTATATAAACGACCAATAGACTTCACTTTAAATGACAGTCAATACCGAAATTGTATATATGAAGCAATCTCACCGTATTTCTGACATGAAATTTCGATAAAAAGCGAGCATCTAATTGTTGATCCTACCGGAAGTAATTAAATACCGGTCCCTTTTTTATATCTTGTTTTATCTTTGTAAAACAAGAAGACATTCAACGGCATTTGCAATATAACGGAATTTGATGAGACTGTCGTACAAGTAAAATGATTAGCGCTATAAATCCAGGTTCAATCCACCATTTTCTACATTTGACAATGCTGTACCAAGTCAGGAATATGACAGTTGTTGTCCATTCGTTTGATGTGTTTTGTCATTTGATTTTGCCATGTGATGAGGGACTTTCCAATTGAATTTTCCTCGGAGTTCAGTATTTTTGTGATTTTTACTTTTTTCATAGATGAGCATGTACCTGTGCATGTTTTCAATGTCGATTTTCGAGTATATATTTTAACATAAAAAGCTGAATTTGACAATAATATCCAAAAACAAAGATTAAGTTTTGAAGTATATCCGATTGGTTCTGAGCTAGTTATATATAATGCATGCACATTCAGTTTCCCGAGTAAGGTAAAAAAAATAAGTTCGTACACATATGGAATAAAGAAATACTTTGTACATCTTAAAAAAAAAAGAAACTTCCGAACAGTTTGTTCAAAATACGGCTAGGGCAATCTTTACACTAGGGTAAAAAAAATAATTCAACATTCTATGTATAGTAATTTCCAAAAAAAAAAAATAACATAAAATGGTACTTCATGTCAACACTTTAAGTGCTGACTACTGGCCTTTTGATAGTCTCATGAACGACAGTGGCATCGACCAAATGGTTGTAAACCACGTAAAAAATCCCAGACGTTTAGTGTCTTACCCTAGACGTAGCGTAGTTGGTTTAAATAGGATTAAACAGTGAAGCCCGAATTACAACAGATGGAAGGCTAATTGTGTATAATTCGGGGTTTAGTATGACGTCTATTATCACTGTACTAGTATACATATTTTTTAAGGGGCCAGCTGAAAGACGCTTACGGGTGCGGGAGTTTCTCGCTACATTGAAGGCCCATTGCTGGCCTTCGGCTGTTGTCTGCTCTATGGTCGGGTTGTTGCCGCTTTGACACATTCCCCATTTCCTTTCTAAATTTTATAAGTAAAATGCGAAATCGTACAGCTTTTGAAAGTCAAAAAATTCGAAAAAGCTGTTTTCATATTTACATAACAATGATATTTCACGTCAACAGAAAAGACGGACTATTTAGAGATTAATACCATAGGGGACACGACGTCTATCACAATTGAATGAACCCAAGGAATTTTTACAGTCGGACGGCTATTTTATTGCTTATAAATCCCTAAACGTCGGAAAAACACAGCTTAATATGTCTATGGAAAGAAAAACCTTGGAATGAAAAACCTTAATTGTTGGAATTATTCAACATTTTGCTTCAGTAAATTACAGAAACATTACAATAATATTCCGTCAATACCAAAACTTGTCTACTTTGTTGGTGATTACCCTGGAGATAAACTTCCACCGGCAGTGGCATCGAACAAGTGGTTGTAAAAACCAATCAATGATATCAAACTTATAAATTTTGGTCTCAGACGGGCATTTCGTCTACTTAAGACTAACCAGTGGCGCTAGAATGACTTCGGTACTGGCATGAAAATATGAATATCGTTAGATTGAAATTTGCCTTTTTCAAAGTATTTTAAAATGAGGAATTCATATCTCTAAGGCAAAGCTCTGGTTCCCTGAGCGGCTTTAGACTATCTTTAATGTCCTTTTCTTTTTGGTCAGCTCAGACAATCTTTTTATTAGGTTTTCTATTTCCCAATACTTCGAAAACGAGTCTGAAGCGACATTATCGAAATGCGCATCTGTTGCTAAACAATTGTTATCTTTACTGTTATTACTTCAACTTGGCGATATCTCTGCTCTCAGAATGTTGGTCACCGAGGGTATCACCAGCCTTTTTCCAAGACTTTGATACTGGAATAAAAATATGATATTGTTCGATTTATATGCAGTTATAACATTTTTTAAATCAATTTAAATTCACGAATACATCTCCATCATGCAATGATATGATACCTTATCCGACATTTTGGCTATAATTTTATGCATTTACAACGTTTTTTATTATGTTTTGGATTTTCCAATATTTCTGCCTTGACCATCACTGAAGAGACGTCACATTAACTGTCGAAATGCGCATTTGTATAAAACAAATTGGAACTATTAATTATAGAACAACAGTTTGATGGCCAAATCAAATACGTAATTGAACAGCTTTTAAAACCAAAAACTTCAATATTTGTGCCAAAAATGGCCAAGGTTAAATATACCAAGGGGTAAAAAAAGAATGAAGACCAAACCAATTACGCTGTTTTAGAACTTAACGCGCTAAGGAAGTATATACCTTAGGGGTAGTTTTATGAATGATTCAACATGATATACATTATCTTCACAGAAATGAAATTACAATAATGTTTAGTATCGACACAAAATTGCTTAATATACTAGGCGGACGATAGCCTAGAAACGAAACGTTTATCAGCAGTGACATCGACTCGGGGTCTAAGAGAACTCAGCAAAGATTCCAGGCTTATGATTTTGTACGATTTTTCAAACGATTTCCTATAATTGTTGTATAGAAGTTTATGATATTACTGATGAGCAATACACAAATTGAAACCAAAAACAACTTTTCTGTCATTCAAAAGTAAGATATATCTTTATTTAGCATGGTGAAATTTCATTCATTTTCCAAATTGCAGCAAATAATCTTTTAAACTTCGTTGTGCTCAGAAAAAGTGTGTTTGAAAAACCAAACCAATAAATTCCAAACTTAAGACTAAGAGATAAAACTTTAAAAAAAAAAAATTCTTTTAGATATAAAAATAAGTACATGTCGCTTTATTTATGTTTGTCAATGGCAAGTTTTACCAATGCTAAATTCTGGTTGTAGCACGATAAGATCCTCGTGTTGTTCGTTTCACAAAACGGACATTACTTTTTTTCAAAATTTCAAAATAGAATGGTTCTTCAATTACTTAGATTAGTTGCCATAATTGATTATGATTAATTTGGCTAAACATATAAATTAAAAAAAAGCTGTGCAGTCAATGCGTCTTAAAGTTTTTACGTGAAAACCATTTCGTTGATTGAAAATTTGAAGCAAGAGCAAACTGTTTTTTTTTGGTATAACAGTTGAGGTCTATGCACTTTTCAATATCGTACGTGTTGAAAATAGTTTATCACGTTGCTGTTAATTTATTAATATATTATCAGTCACTTATATAAGAGTTGAGAACGGCAAATTTCTAATCAACAGGTTAAATACTTTTGATTACTTTTAGTATCAACATACATTATTTGATGGTTAAAATATTGATAACATAATTGTTTTATCTGGTTCTATCAGAAAATGCACTGAAGATGCTTTTATCAAAATGCTGGACTCCTTGGTCGACAATATATCTGTTGCTTTTGGAAGATTGATATTTCAACACAGTTGCTTTTCCAATAGGTACTAATTATGCACCTATACTGGTCGATTTGTTTTTGTAATTGTTTGAAGCATAATTCATTCTGAACCTTTTAACCTCTTAAAAGAAAAAAAGAAAAAGCACCTTGCAAAATGTTAAAATTTTACTTTCAGATATATTGATGATGACCAATCGCTGAATAGGTCATCCTACTGGTACTAGCAGAACTGCTTCCTATCTTGATTTTTCCCCTCATCTTTGATACAAATGAATCAATTCACAGTTAAATCTATGACAAATGGGACAATTTCAACTTCCCAATTGTCAATTTCCCATTTCGCGATGGTAATATACTCTCTGTACCATCATATGGTATTTGTATACATCTCACTTGAAACGTTATGCTAGTGCCTATTCAAACTATTTGGACTTCATATACAGCACTCCTTACGCAGAAACTGCTCCATCAGTTATGAGGAGGAAAGATTAAAATACACGCTCCGTAAATTTTATCGACACCATCACGAATTGGTTGATCTATACTATGTGTCTGTATCCAAACTAACTAATGATATTTTTGCCACGTCTTAGATTGTGGATTACCATCTACGTTGTCTAGTCTGCAGAGTACTGAAAGTGACATACATACGCGAATAAGAGTGTTTGCCGAGTGTGAATTTGCATTGCTATCAGACGTGTCTCGATATTTATACATCAAACATTCATGTATTTAGTTGTGATGTTTCTTTTGTAAGACTGTTTGGATATTGTGTTATGTCTTATCGTTTGTGGTTTGAATTCTATTTTGAATTTCTATTTTTATGTAAGAGTTAAGATACTTCATCAGCCAGTTCATTTATATGATATTTATGCACTGATTTTCTTTGTTTTTACACAGTCTTGATTTAGAAGAAAAACCGACACGGTTACAAAATATAAATAGTTACACAATTACAAACACAGTTCTATATCAATATTCTTGTAATGGTTAGACAACACATTAAATTACAACATTATAAACTCCATCTGAATTTTGTATTTTATTTTTAGAAATATATCTTTGATAAAATAAAAGTAGCTTTTTGTGGCGTTGATACATTCGTGTGACGCACACTTCAAATATATTGTGGTATACTTTCGTAATTTCATAGAAGGTGTCCGTTATTATTCTGTTGTTTGTTTGTTGTAATGTATTTTATATAACAATGTATTTCTCTGTCTTGAGTGTTCTTGAGTTTATTTGTACTGTATTCCCATCACTTAAAGTTGTCATTTTAGCGGTATTCTTAACATAGCCATGTACGTTGGAGGTTTTGCTAGCCATAAAACAAGGATAAACTCACCATTTTTCTTCAATAAAATGTCAAGTCAGGAATACATCAGTTAATATCAAATAGTCCGTTTCTATGTATGTTGGCGTTTGTTTTTGTATCAGTTCAACTACAAAATTTCCTTAAAATTACCATTCAGGGGCAGCAACCTAAAAACGGGTTTTCATCTGAAAATTTAAGGGTAGATAGATCTTAACCTGGTGTTTTACTCCACTGCTCTTGATGACTAAGATTAACAAAAGACGTTTATCTCGGAGTAGCATTTCATGACAGGAGACTTTGTTCTACATATTTTTGTTTTAAGTCCATCTTACTCATTTGGACATTTGAGATATTGCCTTTACTAGTCGTCCCTTGTGGTCCCTTGTCGCTTTAATTTTCCTAACGATCATCTACTCTGAAAAACTAATGAACCAATTTTAACCAAAATTAAGATGAATTCTCCTTAGAGTATTTATTATATTTTTTCAGTCGGTCAGATAATAACCATGGAGAAAATAGAACATAATTGTAAAATGCTTTATTATCTAGTAACATTATAGTAAGAGAAAATCTGCCAGAGGCAAATCTGTTAAACCGGTCAAAATCTATCTAATTCTCGTTTCCACTGAAAATTTTAAGATTCAATCCCATAGGAATTATTGTCCTCTGACAACTATTTTTTTTTATATTTTTGTGATTTTGTCTATCATATCGAACCCCAAAAGAATTGATTGGTAGAACATGATCAGTAGTACAAAATCTACATAAAATTTCAATATGACATACACTATTGGATGACAAATTTTCGAGTTTTCGTGTGTTATCTTGAAAAGTTTAAGAGATGGGTTGAAACTGTAAATAGCAGAAAAAAATCAATGATCAATAATATAAGGGCTACACGATACCAAATGACAAAATACATTGGATGACTTTCGATAGTAGTTAATGCCCTTAAATTACAATTTTTGACTATTTAGTTTATGTATATCATTCCAAAAACTATAAAAGATAGGTAGAAAATAGACACAGCAAAAATTATCGGCAATGCTAGATCTACAAAAATTCAAAAAGATTCTAAACAATTTGATATTCGGTAATACCATATATTTCCACCATCTCTATTTAATCATTACACTACTATTGTAAAATAATTTCAAAATATAAT